>NC_060139.1:530945894-531590201 GCF_021461385.2 Schistocerca piceifrons | reverse complement strand
AACTGTCCTAAAGGAAATCAGAGATGTAGGGCATGTAATTTGACCTTATTCAGCCTCGACTGTTTAGAGAAACACCCTCTTGCCGAAGCTGCTCTACTCTCTATTTTTATCAGGCTGTTGTTAATTATTTAGTTCAGCCTGTTGATTGAAGTTGGCTGTAAGGAAGTGTATACCAGGTTCTTGCCTTTCCTTTCGTGCTTTTCGTTACAATAAGACCATATAAATCATTTGAAACTTCCTGGCAGATTGAAACTGTGTGCCGGACTGAGACTCGAATTCGGGACCTTTGCCTTTTACAGGCAAGTGCATTATCATGTGAGCTACCGAAGCACGACTCGCGACACGTCCTCACATCTTCAATTCTGCCACTACTTCGTCCTCTACCTTCAAACATAAAGCATTTTTCGTAATAAAGTACATTATATGTTACTTATTTTATGGAGTACTAACCACTGTCCATGTTTCATTCATTGCTTTCAATACTTCTTCATTTGATTTTCTTTTAACCCTAGCAATACCAACGTATCTTTCACAATACGCATTAGCAACGGGGGGGGGGGGGTACTTTTTTGACAAATTGAAATAAAATAAAAAATTATTTCGTTAATTGTTGCCTACTTACATTAAACAACTTACTTTTTAAAGAGGTACTGATCTTGTAGTAGTGTCCAGAACACGAAAACGTTCTTTAGGACCATTTTACACATGTCAACACACTTACAGTAAAGTGTACTACCAAGGAGAGGGTGTACTTTATGCCAATCCTAAAAAAATTAAAAATGCAAATCTCTTTGTGTCTTTTACTCATAACATATTTCTTAAGTAGCTACTGATGCGTAAACAATGCCCTCAAGCTGAAAATAATGAATATGAGATTTACTGGGAAGTGACATCTTCCACTAAGAGAAAATTTTTTGGTTAACCTTTTATGGAATCTGGTGGAAGAATTCATTAAATAAAACAATATTTTTTTTTAGAATTTTAGAATGTAAAGTAACCACCTAGATAACTTTTTTTTCAAAATGATGGGCGCAAATTAAGATCACCACAGTACTGCGAGGATTAATGAAAAACATTTTTCTTACCGTTTTTTAGTCACATCTCTACAGCTTTTCATTATTTCCCTGTTTTCCAATACCTCGTTATTTTTGCGACTACATTATGAAGGAAACATCACTTGACATTTGTTTAATATTCTTGAGTATTTTTTTAGTTTATGAATCAGTTTTTGGCAGTTACGTCATCATGAGATATGTAGTCAAGTACGTGTGTCTGCAAAATTTTTGTGGGACCACATATTTCAGAACAATCCAGCAACAAAATATCTTAGTTCATTTCCATAGATGACATTCCTTAATTTTTGATTTTGGAATAAAACTAGGGGTATTATTTAAGAGAAATGGGATGTAAAAATACGTGACACATTAAATAAATAATTATATAAGGCAATTACAGTTGAAGAATTTACAATATCCTTCGGTGGCCTGTACTAGGGAGTGGGCAGGTCATTGGACAATGTAGTCTTGCCGATATGATGTCCAGTATTATAAAATGGTACACTAAAACGAGTGAAACTAAACAGGTAGATGACCCAACTGTCATTCCGCAAAGTAAAATTTTAGCGGAAGTGGAACTACAGTAACTTAAATAATGAAAAAGTTGTGTCATTTTAGTAGATTAGGTAGTTCATAAAGTAGTCTGGACGGGATTATTGGTTCACTAGTTATACTAGTCACATTGTACCTGCTCAGCACGGTATCAATGGATCAGGATATTAATGCAGTTTTTTAGAATTGTTTAAAAGACCGAACGTAATAGTTCTGAGATACGTGCTCCAAATTTTTAAGTTAAGATGCTTCTCAGTAAATTACTTTTACTATTGAAAGGTTGTTTGGTCACTGTGATTTTTCTGTTAACCCGAATTAGTCTTCTGTTTCCTTTACTTCCTTCAGAGTTGTGTTTGTTATTTCAGTCTGCTTCTTCATAGCTTTCCTATTTAGCTACCTCCATATACTACTATTTACGAATTTCGTAAAGTAGTCATGTCTGGTTCAGGACACCTTCGCGTTAACTGATGGCAGTTTATCTTCTGTATAAAGTTTTCATACCATTTAAGATTCTTAGTATTATCTTCTGAAATGACTGTATTGCATTTCTCGTATGTTTTGTAATCATAAACATGTAATAAAGAAACAGATACTTCGGTTTGGATAAACAAGACCAAACTGAATATTTTAGGGATATTAAAAGTATGGCACAAAAATGAAGACCCAATACAAAAATTTGTGCGTCCCAGGCATCCGCAGCTGAGGTAGTACTCGTACATCTTGTAAACAGAACTCTGCTTGCAGCTGTATAATATTCTTTGATCGGTTATTATCAGTTTCATGGGCCATAGCCACATCCTCGGGTATAAATGTGACTTTTAGTCATTGAAAACAAAGACGTAGGACGGAAGGAGGACCTCAGCACTATGCATTAAATTATCTGCATCTGGAGAGTAATGTCGGTTTACCGGCAAGCCGGTTTACCGGCAAGCCTTCCGTTCTATTGCTGCTTTTAAGCACTAAAAGTGATATGTGCATCTGAGGATGTGGTAGTAGGCAATGAAATTAGTCATGTCCCAATGAAGAGTATTATACAACTGCATCTTTTATAGATGGAAGACCAAATAGATCAGTGCATGTGTTTCACTACCGTTCGTACTAATTGACGGAAAGTCATCGAGTAAAAGAGAAGTGCTTTCTGGCGTTCCCCAAGATAGCGTTACTGGCCAGCTGCTGTTCCTTATCTATATAAACGATTTAAGAGACAATCTAAGCAGCCGTCTTATGTTGTTTGTAGGTGATGCTGTCGTTTATCGTCTAATAAAGTCATCAGAATATGAAAATAAACTTCAAAACGATTAAGAAAAGATATCTTTATGTTGCGAAAATTTACAATTGACGCAAAATAATGAAACGTTTGAGGTCATCCAAATGAGTGCCAAAAGAAATAATTTAAAATTCGGTTATACGATAAATCAGTTACAGAGGACGTTGTAGAAAATTGTCGGACTATCGAAGTAAATGAAAGCATGAAAACATAATTGGCGTTAGCAGTATCGCATTAGTGTCACAAATATACATCCTACTACGTAATCTGTATGAAGACAGCCATGAAATAAGTAAATAAAAAAGCTGCCTACTATTACTTTGATAGTTCATACACAGAAGGTCCAGAGGCGATTCTTTTTCCGATCAGATACATACGTTATTACGTTCACATACACAGACAGAGGACACTGGGATTACGTAGCTGAGTTGAGGAGGGACTAGTGGATTCTCATTTCGGTTGGTGTTGCATGAGCAAAGAAGTTCACGCCAAGATAGTTTCACAAGGCGAGTATAGATTTCGTTACATTATGTGCAGGTCATAGACAAAAGGCGGGGAGAGGTCCTGGAGTTAACCTGGATTGCTCAACAACAGATTCTTACAGGAAAATGGGTAATACCGATCGTACAGCAACTGAAAATGCCAGTGGGCTGCCCGTTTCCACCAACGTTAAGTAAAAGGTGGGACCCCAAAAACAGTGATACTTTGTCTGCACGAAAGTTTAAATTCTAGAGAAGATATTTCCGGTCTTTTGCTTGCCGCGGAAGAGGAGACAGTCTTGCCTCAGTAGGCAACAACTTTAGTTCCCATGGTGCATGCACACATTTGTTACTGCCTGGAGTCGCGCTGAGCGCTTGTCCTATCGTTCCGGTTGTTGTCTTATGGTAAGTTTTTTTTGGCAACAGGCAATGATTTACCACGGCCCAGACTATCTTTAGATTTTGGGCCGGCATGGCACTCCTTCTCGCCACTCATTCGTGTGGGCGCCGATGGAAGTGGCTGCTGGCTTCCCCCGTATGCTGTGGTAGCCGCAGTGAACCGCCGAGTATGCGTCGTTATGACCCTGAGGTAAGAAAGTATCGGGCTGTTTCGACATGTCTTGGCCAGCTCGGTACCATCTATAAGGCCGGTGAGCTTTTGTAACGAGGCCAACTCTCGACGATTACTGCACCAGTTGGGTACACTAGAAGGTGAACGCGCGTAGTGCCGAACTCAAAGTGCTCCGTCCTAGGGTGCCGCCTCTGTTCTCGGGAGCCAAGGGCGGCTTCCCATCTGCAGCTGGTAAAACACCACAATACCTCATTGCCAAATATTTTGATCATACTCCGAAGCCACCATTTCCCATGATTGCCAGTGTGTGTGCTGGTCGTAATTCATCCTTCTTTGTACTTAATTCTTATAATTGCATAATTTCATTTCATACATATAGTTTACTCCAAAATTACATATATGTGATAAACAAAAAGCATAAGGTAGATGATTACATCGTGAAGGAGGACTATACAATACTTATCTAGTTTACCTAAAGCTGCTGTAATGCGTCTACAACCAAAAAATTTGATTAAATACAGGCATCACCAGTACTTGACAAGAACCTATTATTTTAGGTTGGCACCCACATTCGTCCATACGTCAGTATAACCTCTCATAAGCTGAGTCTTCTCTTTAAAGCCACACACATTATCCCCCTTATCTCTATTCACCCCACTGTTCATCACAGCACAGCTTTCGTACTCATTCAACAAAAAGAAAATAAATAAATAAACGAAAAATAAATATATCTGTACGAGTAGAACTAAAGATAATGTGTTCATTAATGTTATCACAAACCACACACACACACACACACACACACATATATATATATATATATATATATATATATATATATATATATATATATATATATATATATATATATATATATATTATCTGACCCAGCCACGCGATGCTGTGGTGCAGTAGTTATAATAGGTTGAATTAATTTTGTACTCATCTTTTCATTGCAACCAAATTATCTACATAAAAATCTTGTGTCACGTTGTATGTCCGGGATAAACTCCAAAACTACTAAACAGATCTTAATGAAATTTTGCAACTATGTCAAACTTAAAAGATAGGATGGTTTTTATCTCGATTATTTACCTAAATATTTGTTATTGCAAACCAAATATTTATTGTATGACAGTAGTCTGTATCTGTTTGTAAGCTCTACGACTCCTGACGGATGGCGTTGTAAGTTAATTCATCGACAGAACACTCTAACATCTCTTGACATCTAGGTTGGTTAGACATCCAGTAGATGGCGGCGTGTTTCGGTTTATAGATGCTGCAATCTATTCCACGTAATATTTGACTGTGTTTACAACATAAACGCTCTATTTTAATTTTTCGTCTATCATTTTTATAATTGTACTCCATGTTGAGCTATAACTGTGCTGTGTATCGTTTGGATGTTTTGATCATTTTTAACAGAAAAGTAATAGTAAGATAAAATTTCATAGTTAATTTTATTTTCCGTTGGTCTTCATACCACCTCGAAAACATGTAAGTTTTTCTGGCTTGCTTTTCTTTTTTAATTTGAATTTTATTTTGGTTTATTAATCTGTTTAATCTATTTTCAGCTTCATTAGGGAGCTAGCTGGCCTGGTCATGCATTGCTGTCATTCAGAAGTTATAATAGCATGAATTATTTTGTACTCATCTGTTTAATGCAATCAAATTAATATTCACTGATAAAGCTGAAAATAGTTTACCCGATTTTAAAACATACGGGACTGAGAATGAAACGTTACGCCAAATTGAAAGTGGCTGGGAAAGTATTGGAATGTTGGTTAACCACAAATCAAGATGCAACTTTTAAATTTACATGTCATTCATCTCATATTCAATTATAGTTTGTAGTCAATGACTTATTCCCAAAATTGATAATAAGTTAATAAGATATAAAAATTTAATTTTGTAAATGAGGTAGATTACGTTGATTTTTAAACACTAAGTACAATTTTTAAAAAGATTTCTCACAATTCCACAATTGCTCTCTATTCTGCTTGTTCAATGAAAGTATACCGGCAACCAATTGTCACGCGTTCCTCACAACTGCCCATAAAATAAATTTTGAGAAACTTTGCATCATCATTAGGCAGCGCCCTTAGCGACCAATCTTATGATACACCTTGCATTGGATTTTCAATGTAGATTCAAAATTATATCCATCAGATGTGAGATCACAAACTTTAGTTGCCCCAACTGATTTAATTTGAAAGCAAGAATTTAATTTATGCGTCTGGAATAAAACAATTTCGAATTGTATGATTCGCCAGTAGGAAGTGATTGTAAAGGTTCCGGCGGATTAGCAAAAAGTGACAGTTTAAAGTTTCCTGATGCACAACGCATACCGACTGCTTCATTGCGGTATTTTAACGCTTGGCGATATTGTCATATTTTGTCCATCGCACAAATTGTAATTTTAGAATATGCAGAGTAATCAATGTCTGGTGCATATTCGAAAGCAGAGCGAACGTATGATGCACGCGTTAATGTACGCTGGTTTGCTGTCTCTCTCTTTATCGTTCTCTGAATGTGGCTATGTGCCCGTCTCGTGCCGCTCTTGTTCCTCGATATATTTTGCCACAGACGTTCATCACGCTGTTCCCGAGAATCTTGTCTATGCATTTCTGCTGTTCTGATTCGTTGAGCTGCGTTCATTGTGGCGATTTGTTCTTCCAGTTCGCAAGCTCTCTCAACACGCTTGCTTCACACGTCTCTGATAGACGCATTCTTAACATTGGATTATTTTCCATGGCATTAGACTGATATTCAAATAGTATTAACATCTATTATTTTAATAAATAAGTTAGATCAAAATTAATTAATGAATTAATTAACATTTGACAGATAAAAAATAAGAAAATACAAATAATAAAAAAGAAAGCATGCAAGAAATACTTAAACGTTTTCGAGGTGGTATGAAGACCGACGGAAAATGAAATTATGTGTAAAGCTCTATGTTGTTATTACTTTTCTGTTAAAAATAATAATAATATCTAAACGATACAGAGCGCCATTGTAACACAATATGCAGTATAATTATAACAATGTTAGAAGAAAATTTAAAATAGAACAGTTATGTCATAAACATAAACAAGTATCACGTAGAATAGATTGCAGCATCTAGAAATCAAAACACGATGCCATCTAATGCATAGTCTACCCAACTTAGATTTCAAAAGATGTTGGAGCGTTCTGTCGATGAATTAACTTACACCACCATCTATCATACAAACTTACGAATAAATACACACTATTTTCGTATAATGAGCATTTAATTTCATATAACAAATATTGAGGTCAATAACCCAGCTAAAAACTATCCCATATTTTACGTTGGGCAAAACTCTACGTACCTGCAAAATTTCATCAAGATCTGATCAGTAGTTTCCGAGTTTACCCCGGATATACATCGTGACTCGATATTTATATATACTGTAAACTAAAAATGATTCATTCTATATCATTTTGATAAGAGAATTGTTTAAATGTTTACCAAACATGTAAGTAACTAACAAGCGAGCATGATTTCCGTAATATATGAAAAATTTAGGATTCTCTCTGTGGTTTTTTCTAGAATGACTTTAATGTACTCACTAGCTCATGACCCTTTATAGATATTTATCTGCCATGTCTGCTTTGGGCACACAGTGCACAGGTGCACAAAAAGAACACAAACACAAGCAACCAAAAGAATTCTACATTTTGCAATGAAACACATACAACCTAACAGTTCAATATAATCCAAGACCTCACCTTGATTTTTACTAGAACAAATAAGACCGATCAAGTACACATGCAAGGAACCAAATACACAAGTCCTTCTTCAGAGAGGGATTGGAGAACTTAACATTACCAAGTACAAATCATGACTCTCCTATTTTGTGGTGTTCTTAATATTACAAACGTGGTGCACTTCACATGATTTTCTTGTTTGCAATACTCCAGCGTCTAGTTTACTTTGATTCACAACTTGCCTGTTGTGAAATGGACCGAAATATATGCGAAAAACTTTTGGGTCAGTGATTTATGTTTGTTCGATAACAGGTGTGACTGTAAACAACGCTTTGTTCCACATGAAAGTTCCTGGTCAGATGATACCCACTCATGTATCTCATGCTTTTCTGCATTTTTTATGCTGCAGAGGACAAGCTATACAAACTCAGTATGTCTCAATTGACACTGTTGCAGAAAAGGAACATACTCCTTTAACAGGTCTGTGTCAAGTGATATTAAGACATGTGGGAACTCGTTTAAGATCTCCCACATGTGTTGATTAGAACAATATAGCCAATAAGCTTCCCAAACTGATTTATAATTGTCTCTAAGGGGTTGCAGGCGCAATGGTAGGTGGAAATTAGACAAGCTGTACATACTTATTATGCAGTATTTATTTATGGTATCAAGAAAGAAAGAGCAGGCCATTATACGTAATTATCTTTTTCAGCAACCTGACCTCTCAAAGAAAGTGTATGATAAAAGCATATATATCGCTTCTCTCAAGGGGATAAGGATTACAAATTTAGATACTAATTCGATGGTCACAAAGATAGAGTTATATTTCTAGCTAATCCTGGGAACTAGACCGAAAAAACCTGTGGCAGCAAACTCCATTATTTTATTGCTATAATGCGAAGTAGAGATGTCTTAAATTAAACGTTAGCTGTTTTTATCTTTTTGATGTATCATGGAGCAGGTGGGGACTGTGGTAAGGTTCTGGGCCAATAACGTCTTGAAATATCTGAACAATCATTATTTAAAAACACCGAAAAGGCAACTTTACACAAGGCATAATATCAAGATTTTGTGGAAGATTTTACCAAGATGTCAATTTTAATCAACATAATTTTGACAGTATTCTCGTACTCATTACCAGACATATGAAATGATTGAATGAATTCAGAATTTGTTACGTCGATCTCAAACACACAAGGGCATTTTCAAGCAGTATCTGGAATACAGAAACAGGTTTACAGAGGTTATTGCCAGAATGGGCAGTGTTCGATTAAAAAGAACAGGAACTTTTTAAATGACTTAATTTATTTTTTAAAATTGTACAACGCGCAAGGAGATGAGGTACTGGCTGAAGTAAAGCTGTGACGGGGCATGAGTCATGCTTGAATAGCTCAGTTGGTAGAGCACTTGCCCGCGAAAGGCAATGGTTCCGAGTTCGAGTCTGGGTCCGCCGCACAGTTTTAATCTGCCAGGAAGTTTCAATATGTCACGCAAAATTTGAAAAGGTAAAAAAAAGCAAATATTGAATTAAGTCCTTTAAAATAAACAATGATCCATTCCTTTAAGCTGACATGTAGTTAATGGAGTAACTACACACCTCATATCAAATTATTTGAACAGGCAAAACAGCAAACATTGGCATTGATCCTAACATTCGAACGTATTGCTCACTATTTGCTCACTTAACACATTAACAACTCAATGAAAATTTAACAGACCATGAGGGAGAGTAGATACACAGGAGACGGAACAAGTTTTATTCATGTAAACTGCTAATAAATGAAACAATTACATGGCAGTCATGTTTTAACCTGTAAGATAAACCAATATTATATTGTAGTACACGCATGGTACATGGTAAGTGCCACTTTCATGTTTAACAATCACCCTTGAAGAGATGAATTTTAAAGCTTATAATTCCACAGCTATGCACAACTCTGTTCCATGTAACCAAATATAAGGCAACATTTAATTACACTTTCGTCTACATAACAGAAATAAACTTAGTGAGAGCCTGAAATTCACAAACAACATAACAAGTTAATTTGCAGATCAAATAACACAAAACAATGGGCGATAAACAGTTGAATAAATCAGTCCAAAAATTCACTCCAAACAGGACACCTTGCATAACCAGAGTGAATATGTGAATCACACACCAATTCAATTAAATTTTGTAGAACTTGCCGATCATCATAGAACAAAACAATGAATGATGTGTACTGACATCTGTAATGCGAGGTGCTCGCTACAGCTAACACTCTAGTCGCTGTTCCACAACTGGGCACTAGGTGGTGAGTCACAATCTACATAATCAGTTTATGTTCACCAAGAATACTGCTCACCGTTTATATGAAGCAATCACATGTAGCTAAGTTATTGTCTTTCGAAGGCTTGGAAGTTCAGACCCTTGTAAGTATTGTCATAATGACACACATTGTCTACGGTCATAGACCTTATGTTCAACCATCATGCAAAGTTTACACGTCCACCACTGTCGTGAACACCAAGCGCTGTCACTTTACATTGTGCTACATACTCCATTCGTGATGAAACAACTTCCACTTCCTTGATACGGTACACATCTGTCTCTATACTTGCTCATCGAGCCGCACACCCAAGCTTCTTGATAGCATCACAGCTAGTCGCCTGGTGCCTGTCAGTGTCTCTTGCTGAGCAAATTATGTTGACAGCAAAACATATCACTGATATAACCTGCACATGGCACACTTTTGTTAGGTGTTACACATAGGAAGCAGCCTACGAATCCTCTTTCACATATTGTTAAAATAGTAAATTTCCCTTTAGCTTTTTAAAACATTTTATAGAATCAAGGATAGCTCAGTTGAGTGTACCAAATTAGATTATTTGTCGATTATTCTGGGACGCAGAGTATCCAGTGAGCTTCTGCTAGATGTTTTCTTCTGAACAGGATGTTGTTTCTAAGTGACACAGCCACAGGGCCAACTGTGAACCATCTCACCAATTAGCCTCTACCCCCTTCAACACAGGACTCTTGTCTTGTTTGTATGCTGCACCTGAAAAGGAAGTCTCAACTTAATTTTCAACGGCCATTAGCCGTATGGATGATTTTTTTTTTTATTCATAAGTCGGTTGACTGGTTTGATGGGACCTGCCACGGATTCCTCACCTGTGCCAACCATTCCATCTCGAAGTAGCGCTTGTAACCTACATCCTCAATTATTTGCTGGATGTATTCCACTCTTTGCCTTCCTCTACTGTTTCTACCATCTACAGCTCCTTCTGGTTCCATTGAACTTAATCCCTGATATCTTAACGGATGTCCAATCTACCTGTCCCTTCTTCCTGTCAGTGTTTTCCACATATTCGTTTGCTCCCAGATTCTGTGGAGAACGTCTTCATTTCTTACCTTAACAGTCCACCTAACTTTCAGCATTCTTCTCATCTCAAATACTTCAATTTTCTTCTGTTCCCGGTTTACCACAGTACATATTTCACTACAATACAATTCTGTGCTGCAGAGGTACATTCGAATAAATTATTTGCTTAAATTAAAGACTACATTGACACCAGTAGAATTATCTTGGTCAGGAGTGCACTTTTTGTCAGTTCTAGACCGCTTTTGATGTCCTTCTTGCTCCGTCACTCATTGATTACTTAGCTGGCTAGGTAGCAGAATTCGTTAACTTCGTGTACTTTGTGATCACCAGTTCTGATATTAAGTCTCCCAGTGTTCTCATTTTGTTACTTCTTGCTACTTTCGCCTTCCTTCGATTTACTCTTAATCTGTATTCTGAACTCAATAGACTGTTCATTCTATTTAACAGATCTTGTAATTCTTCTTCACTTTTACTGAGGATAGCGATGTTATTAGCGAATCCTATCACTGATATCTGTTAACCTTGAATTTTAATCCGATTCTTAAACCTTTCATTCGTTTCTATCACTGTATCTTTGATGTGCAGCTTGAACAGTAGGGGCACAGCACCCTTACAATCTTGAAATCCGAATACTTCGTTCTTAGTCTTCCAATATTATTGTTCCCTCGTGGTTCTTATACAGACTGTGTATTACGCGTCTTTCCCAGTAGCTCTTTGCTCTTTTTCCTCGAAATCTCGAACATTTTCTAGCTCTTCACCTTCTGCTTGCGATGTTGGCACGTATAGCTGAACTGTTGTTGTTAGTGTCGGTTTGATCTAGATTGTGATGAGAACAACACATTCACTGAACTGGTGACATATCTCACGCTTGTCCTACTTTCCCGTTCGTAAGGAATCCTACTCCCATCATACCATTTTCGGCTGTTGCTGCTGCAGCTCATCTGTCCAGCGAACCTTGTCTTCCATTTCACTCCAATCACCGTCACCGTGTGTAGATAGAGTCTTTTCATTTTCATTTTCAGATTTTGTAGCATCCCTACCACATTCAAACTTCTGATATCCCATGCTCCAACTCGCGCTGGGTATTCAACCGTTTTCTCATGGTCACCTCCGCAGTGGCACTCCCATCCCATAGATCCGAGTGGGGGACTGGCCTGGAATCCTTTGATGAAGGGATCACTACCATTTTTCAGTTACGGGTCAAATACCCTGTGGATACACTTTATGTGTCTTTAATGCAGTGATTTCCAATGCCTTCTGCATTCTCATGCCGTTGATCATTGATGATTCCTCTCCCTTCGTTGATAAAAGTTCACCAATCCCAACAACGCCCAAGTTGCAGGTACCGCTAAATAATTGATGTCATGTAACTTCTCTGGATTCAACCAAATTCCCTTCATTGAAATTAGGTGCCTGAAGTACGTAATACTTTTCCTGACTAACCTGGATATATCGAAATTCGTCGTAACTCCAGAGGCACGAAAGCTATTAATAGTTGGCTTAGTACTCAGTTATGGGCAGAACAAAACTCTTCTGCAGTTGACACATCATAAAATATGAAATCACACGCTTTTTAACTCATTAGCGATAACTGTGTTCATTCCATATATGGATATGGTGGATGACAGGTTAAGTCTTAACAGGAGCTTAGGAAATCGTTAACACCGATCATAGCATATAAGTGTTGTGTATTCATGCACAACGGGTGAATCTTTGTTTGCCAACAACTGGTTCGCAAATCCTCAGAAGATAATATCCTGACGCAATGAAATGTTTGAAGTAATTCTTCGAGGGCTTGAGGTCTGTCCACCTCAGTCATAATTACTGTGTATATGTGCCTCGAATCGAGCATTAAGTGGATAAATTCATTATGTTTTGGCACAACTCATAGTGAGCTATTGTGTGAGCTTACCACCAGTTCAATTACTTCATGTTCCAATAACAGTAAATGAATCTCTCTCTCAAATGCTGACTTATCCACAAGAGGCATCGAGTACGAACTCATAAAGAATTTCGTAAGTTCTTCCCCACTGAACGTATGCATGAAGTTTCCAATGGTACCAGGTACTTGTGCAAACACGTATACAGGTGACATCACAAATTCATTTTGACAGCACAGCTTCATTTAAGTCCGTATGTCCCTCACATAGGACCTTATGTACCTTGTCCTTACTGATTTGATGCAAAACAGCTTCCTCTTTGTAATACGAGTTAGCTGCTCTGACCTCTCTGACGCCAGAAGATAACAACTCAGTTCTTGTTCATATTCCAGGTCGAGTGATATTTCATGGCATCCAGCTTCAGTTTCATGATTCCTTACTCAGGGCAGCCCTGTGAGTCAAATTTCAGTCTCACAGGACTTCCTCGTACCATTAGAGCAACCTCACAGCTACTCACACTTAGTACTGACTGATAATCATTCATGAAATCAAAACCGAAAATCGCTTCCGTATTCAGCATTACTACGCTCTTACCAGAAGTCTCTCCCTTCATCTTCATTCTGCTAACGGTCTTGCTGAAGTGGTAACACTGGTTCCCGTCAGATCACCGAAGTTAAGCGCTGTCGGTCTGCGCTAGCAATTGGATGGGTGACCATCCGGTCTGCCGAGGGCTGTTGACAAGCGGGATGCACTCAGCCCATTTGTGGCAAACTGAGGAGCTACTTGATTGGGAACTAGTGGCTCCGGTCTCGTAAACTGACATACGGCCGGGAGATCGGTGTGCTGACCACATGCCCCTCCATATCCGCATCCAGTGACGCCCGTGGGCTGACGATGACACGGCGGCCGGTCGGCACGTTGGACCTTCCGGGGCCTGTTCGGACGGAGTTCAGTTTAGTTTAGTTTAGTTCATCTTCATTCTCTGCAGTGGCAATATAAGCCCTAGCCTCTAGTTCACGCTCACACAATGTTGTTTCATTCAAAACGGAACCGGAAATTGCTAAATTTGCACAGATCTGCAGTTAAACTGTGTAGCTCGCATGAAAAAACATGCAGCAGGTGAAGAATAACTTGAGTGTTACTAAAGTACGTATCACGCGTTCAGGAATTATTTCCATCTTCAGAAATCCAAGAACAAAGGTAGCACAAGTACGTCCATACGCAACATGATGTGATAGACTACTTATGTTACGTACACAACTAGCGTTGTTTTTGACCTTGTGTTAACTTTTGTACTTGGATTTCTGATGGTGGAAATAATTGTGTAACGAGTTATGCATTCGTTGTGATACTTAAAGTCATTCTTCACCTACAACCCGACTTTTTATGCGACCTAGCCAGCTTAACTACAGATATACGCTTATTTGCCAGAATAGTCGCTGGCTTTCTATGTGACGTTATATTTATAAATCTGCTAACATTGACGTTTAGTACTGGATGAGCAATTGATGTGTTGGTATTATCATCCTCAGCTAGCAGTTCTTGCGCGATATTTTCAAGATTTATCAAATAAATACCGTCGATTATCGCCTCTACTATTTAATCCCTCGCATCAGCAGTCACACATACCTATCATTGTTGCAGAGATCGTTCGTCTTGTTCTTGGGTCGGGTGACTTGATTTCCACCGTTTACGCAGACCATCATTCCAGATCTCGCCAATCTTGACCGTGCTCGTCCCGATCGTCGAACGTCTTCAGAGTCCACGTGTGACGATTCGTAACTGCCTCGTTACACAAGTTGCCCGAAACGTTTGATGCATTTATGCGTCCATTGAGGGTAATGATTCTGTACCATCTACGGCAGCAGCACTCATCGGCAGCGGACTGTTGTTTTCGTTAATGACCTGGGGCAACAAGTTTTTGTAAAAGAGCTAGGAATGCATCGCAGTCATCCTTACACGTACCTGGAAGGATAATGTGCCAGAGATGAACAAGCATATCCTAATCAATTTGGGATGGCTTTAAATATTGTCTAGACACCAGATATTAAGGGCTATATTCTCAACACACTGGTGAATTACAGATTATTGTTATTATTGAGACTATCTAAATCGATTTCATAGAGGGAACCTCTGTCGCGTGTGTTCTGCTTCTTCGCTAGGTGGCGGGAGAGACTGCGCGGAGCCTTCAAGAGCGGCAGAAACGACCGTCTTCTGGCAGTTAGCTTCCGGCTCGTATGTGTGATTTTGTGGAAAGTGTGTTAGCAGTCGGCTCTTTGGCTGTCAGTTCACTTTATAAGAAGAGCTTCAGATGTAACCCACGATATAAGAGTTATTCCGGTGAAATCATAAGGACTTGCTGCAGGGTGCACTTCGCAGTAAAGCAGAGTTTTGGTTTGGCTCGAAGTGTGCATCAGTGCTAGGGGCGGAGTGTGGAAGTAAACACTAGATTCCAGCGGGGTGGGTGCGACCTGGTAGTATTGTTCTGTGCTATCGGAACTACAAGATCGCCACGGTATGGAGGGTGGTGCTGATCCTCTGTTTGATATTTCCACTTGGCTTCGCGACGGATGGAAAACTAGGAAACTGTGTGAAAACCAAAATCATGAGTTCTTACATAACTGCTTTTAATGATCAGTTCTTGCAATCTCACAGGAAGCAATGGGCCATTACCATGAACTTTCGGGTGTGCCTGTAGCGTCAGTTGTTTAAATAGCGAGAACTGCGTTTTGTGATATGAGTGTATTTTTTAAGGAGGCCTTGTCCTTGTTCTTGTAAAGTGCCTTAAACCGAAGTACTGTGGTGTTCAGCTAGGAAAGTTGAGATCTGTTGTTCAGTTCTTAAGATTTTAAGAGAAATTTTTCTGTGTTAAGTTGTGCCGTTTTGGAGTTTATTTTAGTTAAGTACTTTTATTATTTTAATAATTACTGAACAAAGCAGTTTTCCCCTGTATTCTGTTTTTTTGGTTCAGTTGGCAAAATAAAATAAAAGTCATTAAGTTCGCACTAGCGTTAACCTCATTGAAATAACTAATTTCTAGTAAAATTTTTCTATATGCAACAATGTAAATGGTAATTAATTTCTGTTTTAGATTAACTGCTGTTTCAAGATTGTTCCTTCGTTCCCTGTCCGAGCGACGACCGCTGTCAGCATCATGTGTATGGGCCTCTGGCACACGCTTGGGATTTATGTGAATACTGATTTGAATTGCAAAATATTTTGATTATTTGTTGCAAGGTATTAATTACAATAAAATGTCAGTTTGTAAAACTTATGGCCACTAATCATCAGTTGACTTCTAAAACTTAACGTAAATTGTCCTTCCTACTCTCCGTGTATTATCTCCCCTTCTTTTCTAATGCCTCGTTGTGATGTTTAATACTTGATACCGGAAATTTACGTATGAAAGTTTCAGTTCTAAGTTTCGTGCTAGTTGATGAGGATTAGTATTTTATCCAACCTCAGCAACTGTAGTCACATGTAACGGAATAATAAGAAACCAGTTGCATGAAACGAATTTAATTTCTTTACCAGTAGGGTTGTTCAGTTACATTGTGCTTTACTCTGTCCTTCATAGATTGTGTTCAGTATGTAACCAGGAAACACACAGCAACTTCACGATACAAATGGAGTTCTCGGGAGTGTTTGCGTGCCCTCATTCGTACAGACAATCACACATGCATTCAAGCTTATTCTCAACTAGCCCTTTAGGGGGTAAACACAATTCTAATTTTTCCGGCCAGGCACGAGGGTGAAACCTGTTGGCAGCGTTTCAAAACGCTGGACATGAGGTGGTTATTCCCAAGTGTGGCTGCTACCAGTTTCCGACAAATGGGGCGGAATGACAGAGAAAGCTGCAGGGAGTTGATTACCAGTTCTCGGATGGTGGGCACAATTGTGAAGGCGCTATGACGTGATTCGTGCACTGGACGGCATCCTCCCTTTCTCCCTCCCTTGTAGTAACCAGATGAGGTCAACGGAATTTGACGACTAGTAGGTCTACCTTCACATTCCCATGCAGTCCAGCTTTGAGCCACTGTCGCATCTGAAGCACTCACGAATGACAACCGTATGACTCAGCATATGATGACTTTCATGCCCCTTGAATGCTCAGCTATGCGTAGTATCAGTACTAAACACCACTAATGCAACGAAAATAATTTAAAAGTTCGTGGCGCCCTCCGTTGGTAATGCTAGAATTCAATGTGGTGTTGGCCCACCCTTAGCCTTCATGACAGCTTCCACTCTCACAGGCATACTTTGATTCAGGTGCTGGAAGGTTGCTTGGTGAATGGCAGCCTATTCTTCACGGAGTGCTGCACTTAGAAGAGGTATCGATGTCGGTCGGTGAGGCCGGGTACGAAGTCTGCGTTCCAAAACCTCCCAAAGGTGTTCTATAGGATTCAGGTGAGGACTCTGTGCAGGCTAGTCCATTAGAGAGATTTTATTGTCGTTAACCTCTCCTCCACAGGCCGTGCATTATGAACAGGACCTCGATCGAGTTGATCTTCGACAGTGGGAAGCAAGGTGGTGCTTAAAACATCAATGTAGGCCTGTTCTGTGATAGCGCCAAGCAAAACAACAAGGTGTACAAGCCCCTTCCATGAAAAACACGACGACACCACACGCCCACCGCCTTCGAATTTTACTGTTGGCACTAAACAGGCTGGCAGATGACGTTCAGAGGGCATTCGCCGTACCCACACCCTGCCATCGGATCGCCACATTGGGTACCGCGATGCGTCACTCCACACAATGTTATTTCACTGTTCAGTCGTCCAATGTTTACGCTCCTTACACCAGGCGAGACGTCATTTGGCATTTACCAGGGTGGTGTGTGGCTTATGAGCAGCCGTTCGACCACGAAATCAAAGTTTCCTCACCTCCCGCCTAACTGTCACAGTACTCGCAGTGGATCGTGATGCAGTTTGGAATTCATGTGTGAGGGTCCGGATAGATACCTGCCTATTACACATTACGATCCTCTTGAACTGTCGGCTGTCTCTGTCAGTCAACAGACAAGGTCGACCTGAATTCTTTTGTGCTGTACGTGTCCCTTTACGTATCCACATCACTATCACATCGGAAACAGTGAACCTAGGGATCTTTAGGAGAGTGGAAATCTCGGGTACCGACGTATGACACAAGTGACACCCACCACCTGACCACGTTCGAAGTCCGTGAGTTCCGCGGTGAGCCCCATTCTGCTCTCTCACGATTTCTAATGACTACTGAGGTCGCTGATATTGAGTATCTGGCAGTAGGTGACAGCCTAATGCACCTAACAGAAGAACGTATGTTTTTTGGGGTGTCTGGATATTTTTGATCACACAGTGTAAGTGCAGCAATAGGCATTTGCATAACTGTCTATAGTGAACGAAGATATATTGACGTAAGACAATGTCTTCATTGTGTTTCACACCTTTGCAGTCAGCGTGTATATGAATTCATAATTTTTCATCTAAATCTCTGTATAATTCATGTATGTACAGTCTCAGTGAACATGTGACATAAATGTAAGCAATTAGTAATGTGTAGAGGTCTAAGAAACCAACGCAATAAATATAATCACAGACATATCTCAGGTGTACGGAGTGTTTTTAACGACAGTTTATTTACCTTTAATTAATACAATAAGGTGAAGCAATTGTGAACTGAGATTCTAATATACAGAGGAAATTTTAATTTACACTGAGGCATTAAAACCTACACAGTTGATTCCCCTGTCTCTTGTAGATGCTCTTCGGCTCTCACACCAATCGAAACACACTGTGCGCAACACTCAACTCTTAGAAAATGAGTTGATATGTAAAGAAAAACTACGCTTCTCAGAAACGTTCTCATTAACACAGGATGAAAGTCACGAGAGAAGGACTCCGAGGCTCGTGCTGCGTTCCAGTTTTCCGAGAAAATGGATTAATTTGCATGTATCAGAACAACGTGGCTAACGGAGTGCTAAATGTTTCAGACTACCGCTTCAAAACACTACAATTGCTGTTAGACTTCATTGAAGTCGGCTAATAGATCTGGATTACAAGACAGGCTTTTGTAATCCTTGTCCTTCCTACTGATAGTTTAGTATCTTAAGCCCCGCGTCATCTCACTTCAAAAAAGCAGAGTGTGGATCTCGGTGCTCGTACTCTTCCTACAACTCAGTAAAGCCAATAAGCAGCTACAGAGCGTGATGTGTCATTTGGAACGTCAGATCACAATCCAAAATATTTTAGGTCCTTGAGAAACATGTTAGAAACCTTTAATATCTCAATTCAAACTCTGCGAGACAATGGTACGCACAGAATTTGAGGGCCGCCCCTTCCATTACAGACTGCCAAATTGCAAGGCCAGAACTGTTTTTCAGCGTGAAGTACGGAATTGTATCTTTGACTCTAGCGTTTTCGTATCAAAGCAGCTTATTTCCCGAGGTCGTGGAGGTGTTACATGAGTTTGTCTAACTGTGCAAGTAGTCAAGCGATAATCATAAATCGTGTTTTTTTTCTCTTTTCTAACGGAATTTAAGTGCTTTTAGTTTCTGATAGCTCCTCAGTATTTTTAGATGAAGTGAAAGTGAGTTACGTACGTCCTCGATATGAGATGTGTTCTATGGCACAGTAGTATGCAGATATATGACACAGAAACAGGATGTCTTATGACAGAATCTTTATTTAACAATTATACGGTGTTGTTATTACATGAGTTGCAAAATTATGAAACTAATTCTCTGTATGAATTCCTCCCCAAGTCTAATTCACTTCGTCTATTGCTACTGGACATTTCTCAAGCCCACGAAATTATTTTCACGTGACAGTGTTCTTGCTTCCGTTCTCAGCATAAAGGAAGAACACAAGCGTGTTCCATTCGAACCAATAAATTAGTTTATGGTATGTCTGTTAAGCTTCAAGGTCTGATATATTTATGGGTTCATTTAGTGTGATGATTCTCCACGGCCTATGGACGCTGCGCTCGCCTCTAGGGGACAGTTGTCCGAGTTAATGACGTGCGCCACGTTTTAATTCATTAAGTCTCTGTTGTCATTATTTTCAATCACTGTTTCATTCGTTCCGCAAGGGAACATACATGTTTCCTTTTTTATTTCAAAAATGCCATTTAATTTTCAGCACTCGCCAATAAATTAACATCTGTAGCCTGGCAGCCGAGTGAATGGACCGGTTTAGTAAAGTTTATTTTCCGGCTGTCAGGAAACGCAACTGCTGAAATTTTACAATAACTCTAAAATATGAACAATATACTGCCGAAAATGAAACCATGAATGATATACAGCCTGATATATCTGTTACTAGATATAAACATTTTTTTTTGTTTCTTAAGTTTGTTCATCAATGTGGATTCTAAAGCCTTTAAAATTAGTTCCGCTAAAAACATTTTGAAAACAGGTTTTCGTATGCTGTCACGTATCATCGGAAAGAAAGAAAACTGAGACAAAATAAGTGGAGCTAAACGCAAAAAACGGACGAAAATAGAGGTGGTGCGCTGGTTTTGCAGAATATGATAAAATAAATTATATAGACAGTTCAAGAGGAAAATAAATGAAAGTAATGAGTTCAAAGCAACTAAATTTTTGGTTTAACAGCAATGGTATGCGTGATGAGGAGAGGTATAAAGCATTCAGCACGTCTTTATGTCAGTGATAATGGGTTCTTCGGAAAAAAATGCCTGACATAAAAAAGTATTAAGGTACTGTTAACTAGAATGAAATGTTTACAGTATGTCACATTTAATATGATTAGATTAGCACATTTCATATTCTTTAGCTGAAAGGAGTTTTCGATTGTATTTTATTTGGTAAGCATATCTCTAGTCGCAATAGCTGAAAACTAAATTCTTTTATGTTGCCGTTCTGCTTTAAGCGAAGGTTGATGGTTCAAATGGCTCTGAGCACTATGGGACTAAACTTCCGAGGGCATCCGTCCCCTAGAACTTAGAACTACTTAAACCTAAATAACCTAAAGACATCACACACATCCATGCCCGAGGCAGGATTCGACCCTGAGACCGTAGCGGTCGCGTGGCTCCAGAATGTAGCGCCTAGAACTGCTCGGCCACTCCGGCTAGCTTAAGCGAAGGGACACTGCCATATTCCGAACCACGAAGGAGGTACTCTGTACTTTACGTCTGTGGGCTCGACTCTTCAGTCAGTGTCTCAACGAAGATTTGTGAGGTACCATCACTCTTTCTCCCACTCTGAGTACTCTAACTGTACATTCATCTTACGTTCTCATTTATGTACAATATAAATTAATATTTCTCATTTTTATATTAATTTGTCTCAATTTGTCCGTAACATCATAATTTAGATTGCTGTTTTCGCCTCAGTGATCTGGCGTCCAGGAAGAATTACAGCGGCAGATAGGTGAGTGCTAGGCTCCAGTCTCGGCCCGCGAGGGCTGCGTTGTCATGAAACTAAGTATATAATGTACAAAGTAACCAAGAGGTGATGTACAGGGTGAACCACAAACACACAGACAAACTTTCAGAGGTTGTTCAGGTATACCTTCTGAGTATTTTGGTACAAGGAGACCATACTCTCCGGCGGCTCGTTACAGAATGATAATATAATTTTTATTTGTTAAGTTTGTCAACGGTATCATCCGTGTTTAGGTGAAAATACCTTCACAGCACTGAAAATTCCTGTAGTAAGCAATAACCAATACGTTGTTGTTGTTGTGGTCTTCAGTCCTGACATTGCTTTGATGCAGCTCTCCATGCTTTTTCATCTCCCAGTACTTACTGCAACCTACATCCTTCTGAATCTGCCTAGTGTATTCATCTCTTGGTCTCCCTCTACGATTTTTACCCTTCACGCTGCGCTCCAATGCTAAAGTTGTGATCCCTTGATGCCTCAGAAGTTGTGCCACATACTCCTCTTCTCCCCAATTCTATTCAATACTTCATCATTAGTTATGTGATCTACCCATCTAATATCCAGCATTCTTCTGTAGCACCACATTTCGAAAGATTCGATTCTCTTCTTGTCCAAACTATTTATCCTCCATGTTTCACTTCCATACATGACTTTCAGAAACGACTTCCTGACACTTAAATCTATACTCGATGTTAACAAACTTCTCTTCTTCTGAAACGCTTTCCTTGCCATTGCCAGTCTACATTTTATATCTTCTCTACTTCGACCATCATCAGTTATTTTGCTCCCCAAATAGCCAAATTCCTTTACTACATTAACTATCTCATTTCCTAATCTAATTCCCTCAGCATTACCCGACTTAATTCGACAACATTCCATTATCCTCGTTTTGCTTTTGTTGATGTTCATCTTATATCCTCCTTTCAAGACACTATCCATTCCGTTCAAATCCTCTTCCAAGTCCTTTGCTGTCTCTAATAGAATTACAATGTCATCGGCAAATCTCAAAGTTTTTATTTCTTGTCAATGGATTTTAATACCTACTCCGAATTTTTCTTTTGTTTCCTTTACTGCTTGCTCGATATACAGATTGAATAACATCAGGGAGAGGCTACAACCCTGTATCACTCCCTTCCCAACCACTGCTTCCCTTTCGTGCCCCTCGACTCTTATAACTGCCATCTGGTTTCTGTACAAATTGTAAATAGCCTTTCGCTCCCTGTATTCTACCCCTGCCACCTTTAGAATTTGAAAGAGAGTATTCCAGTCAGCATTGTCAAAACCTTTCTCTAAATCTACAAATGCTAGAGACGTAGGTATACCTTTCCTTAATCTTTCTTCTAAGATAAGTCGAAGTGGCCGGATTGCCTCACGTGTTCCAACATATCTACGGAATCCAAACTAATCTTCCCCGAGGTCGGTTTTCTACCAGTCTTTCCATTCGTCTGTAAAGAATTCGCGTTAGTATTTTGGAGCTGTGACTTATTAAACTGATAGTTCGGTAATTTTCACATCTGTCAATACCTGCTTTCTTTGGGATTGGAATTATTATATTCTTTTTGAAGTCTGAGGGTATTTCGCCTGTCTCATACATCTTGCTCATCAGATAGTAGAGTTTTGTCAGGACTGGCTCTCCCAAGGCCGTCAGTAGTTCTAATGGAGTGTTGTCTACTCCCGGGCCCTTGTTTCGACTCAGGTCTTTCAGTGCTCTGTCAAACTCTTCACGCAATATCGTGTCTCCCATTTCATCTTCATCTACATCGTCTTCTATTTCCATAATATTGTCCTCAAGTACATCGCCCTTTTATAGACCCTCTATATACTCCTTCTACCTTTCAGCTTCCCCTTCTTTGCTTAGAACTGGGTTTCCATCTGAGCTCTTGATATTCATACAAGTGTTTCTCTTTCCTCTAAAGGTCTTTCTAATTTTTCTGTAGGCAGTATCTATCTTACCCCTAGTGAGATAAGCCTCTACATCCTTACATTTGTCCTCTAGCCATCCCTGCTTAGCCATTTTGCTCTTCCTGTCGATCTCATTTTTGAGACGTCTGTATTCCTTTTTGCCTGCTTCATTTACTTCATTTTTATATTTTCTCCTTTCATCAATTAAGTTCAATATTTCTTCTGTTACACAAGGATTTCTACTAGCCCTTGCCTTTTTACCTACTTCATCCTCTGCTGCCTTCACTACTTCATCCGTCAGAGCTACCCATTCTTCTTCTACTGTACATCTTTCCCTCATTTATGTCAATTGTTCCCTTATGCTTTCCCTGAAACTCTGTACAACCTCTGGTTCTTTCAGTTTATCCCGGTCCCATCGCCTTAAATTCCCACCTTTTTGCAGTTTCTTCAATTTTAATCTACAGTTCATAACCAATAGATTGTGGTCAGAGTCCACATCTGCCCCTGCAAATGTCTTATAATTTAAAACCTGGTTACTAAATCTCTGTCTTACCATTATATAATCTATCTGATACCTACTAGTATCTCCAGGATTCTTCCATGTATACAACCTTCTTTCATGATTCTTGAACCAAATGTTAGCTATGATTAAGTTATGCTCTGTGCAAAACTCTACCAGGCGGCTTCCTCTTTCATTTCTTAGCCCGAATCCATATTCACCTACTATGTGTCCTTCTCTCCCTTTTCCTACTCTCGGATTCCAGTCACCCATGACTATTAAATTTTCATCTCTCTTCACTACCTGAATAAATTCTTTTATCTCATCGTACATTTCTTCAATTTTTTCATCATCTGCAGAGCTAGTTGGCGTATAAACTTGTACTACTGTAGTAGGCGTGGGCTTCATGTCTATCTTGGCCACAATAATGAGTTCACTATGCTGTTTGTAGTAGCTTACCTGCACTCCTATTTTTTTATTCATTATTAAACCTACTCCTGCATTACCCCCATTTGATTTTGTATTTATAACCCTGTATTAACCTGACCAAAAGTCTTGTTCCTCCTGCCACCGAACTTCACTAATTCCCACTATATCTAACTTTAACCTATCCATTTCCCTTTTAAAATTTTCTAATCTACCTGCCCGGTTAAGGGATCTGACGTTCCACGCTCCGATCCGTAGAACACCAGTTTCCTGTTTCCTGATAACGACGTTCTCTTGAGTAGTCCCCGCCCGGAGATCCGAATGGGGGACTATTTTACCTCCGGAATATTTTACCCAAGAGGACGCCATCATCATTTTTCCATACAGTAAAGCTGTATGCCCTCGGGAAAAATTACGGCCGTAGTTTCCCCTTGCTTTCAGCCGTTCGCAGTACCAGCACAGCAAGGCCGTTTTGGTTAATGTTGCAAGGCCAGATCAGTCAACCATCCGGACTGTTGCCCCTGCAACTACTGAAAAGGCTGCTGCCCCTCTTCAGGAACCACACGTTTGTCTGGCGTTTCAAGAAATACCCCTCCGTTGTGGTTGCACGTACGGTACAGCCATCTTTATCGCTGAGGCACGCAAGCCTCCCCACCAACGACAAGGTCCATGGTTCATGGGGAAGAACCAATACGTACACCACGCAAAACAGAGTAATTAAAAGAGAAAAAGAAACAACCATGCCATCGCTGTGGGAACAGCCCAGCAAAGTTCCTTTGTACTGCTCTTTCAGTTCATTCTGTGAAACCATACACGAGGTGCAGGGCGGCCTACTCGCCATCGGTAAAAGTATCCATAAAGACGTGTATCGCTGTTAAGCCTCGCAAAACCAAGCATTGGGGGAGGGGGGGGGGCTTTGTGTACGCCTTTTTGAAAATATTATAAACTAGTCATGTATCATTCATGTTATTTTAAAACGTTAAAAATTATTATTATTTTAATGATATGTTCTACCAGGTCACATAATAGTTTTCAATTTCCCCGTAAAACTTAAACAAAGTTTAACTCTTATTAGTAGATGTGACGATTCACAACAAATTCTCTGTTGATCCATTGTCGATGTGGGACAGTGGCTGGTCAAATATTTAACAAAGAAATTCGTCAAACCGCCATACAAATTGAGAAGTTACTTTATTTATTTGATTTTCGCTACAACTTTTGGCAGTGCAGTCTGCCACCTTCACGCCCCTGCATAATAAAAAGACTATATATGTAGTGTATATCGAATTTTACTTTCTTTATTACCCGACACTTTCTGTAAAGCTTGCTGCATTACAGCTTGGTATACACTATATGTCTTCTTTTTATTACGCAGTCCCGGAAAATGGCATACTGAATTGCTGAAACTGGTAGCGAAAGGCAAATAATGGAACTTCCCAATTGTACGGCTGTTTGGCGACTTTCTTTGTTAAAAATTTCACAACAAATGTCATATTCATATAATTAGGTTTGGATATCTTCTTACACATCCACATATATTTAAAAAAGTGTTGCGAACAAAAGTCAAGCACATTTAACAAAATTTTTAATAATTAAATAATTTGTTGGCCGCAAAGTACATCCTATGGTAGTACACACTATGGAAAATGTGTTGGTATTGCTAAGATTGTGCTAAAAAGATATTCTCACGTTGCGGACCCTACATACACATCAGTACCTAATTAAAACATATGTTATTAAACATATTTATCGACAGTTGACAAGATTTCTTTTTCTTTCAATTATTTTGTGGGGAGCGTGACGTGGGCTCTAGTACACTTTATGGAAAATCCGTTGGTGTTACTGTGGTTGAGGTACAACTGACACTACAGCAAAAACAAACCCAACGCAGAATCGAACAGTGTTGAATGTATGCTTGATGTGGAAGAGTAAGAGTTATCAGCAGCACATACCATGAGCGAAAGGAATCGAAACACGAAGCGCAAACCGTCGGCTTTTGTACTGTTGTCAACTGTTATCAATGCACTAGAGATACAAAGTTAATTGGGATAAGTAACCAAACGGAATGCACTAACGGAGAAACTAACCACCAGGGACCCTGGGTGTCCGATAGCGAAATACCCCGAACGTACCTCTGAACCGCGTCTCTGAGTTTGTCGATGGAGTTCTGGTTCAGTCTAGAAAGTACTCCATTAACAGGCAGTTAGTCGATGTGTAGCATAACTGCTGAAGACTATAACGCTTCCATGAGTATTTGTGAGTTTACGAGAGGCCACAGTTAAAAATCATTGACACTACATAATACGAAGTGGATTGTTAATGTATCTGTGTCAGCTTAGAGCATATACAAAATATAGGCTACGTTACGTCCTAAAGTTGTATTACCCAAAAGAACTCATGAAGTTTTAAAATTGCAGTTCACAGGGCAATTAACATACGTAGACATCTCTCCCCTTTGCAGGGCTAGCGAGGAGATGAATAATTTATTAAACTAACATAGTAAGAACTTTACAGCCACTGAAAGACAAGGTAAATATGTAACTGTGTCGTTTATATATTTTGGCGTTCATTTTGGCGTTCGTATTTTCAGTTAAATTCATGCTGACAACAGGCGGAGTCCACATACACACACACACACACACACACAGAGAGAGAGAAGAGGAATCTAAAACCTCACATGAAATAGACAGGGTGGTCCATTGATAGTGACCGGGCCAAAATATCTCACGAAATTAGCTTGAAGGGGGAAACCAGATGGCGCTACGTTTGGCCCGCTAGATGGCGCTGCCATAGGTCAAACGGATATCAACTGCGTTTTTGTAAAATAGGAACCCGCATTTTTTATTATATATATATTCGTGTAGTACGTAATGAAATATGAATGTTTTAGTTGGACTACTTTTTCGCTTTGTGATAGATGGCGCTGTAATAATCACAAACACTTAAGTACATGGTATCACGTAACATTCCGCCAGTGCGGACGGTAGTTGCTTCGTGATACACTACGCGTGTTAAAATGGGCCGTTTTCCAATTGCGGAAAAGGTCGATATCGTGATGATGTATGGCTATTGTGATCAAAATGCCCAACGGGCATGTGCTATGCATGCTGCTCGGTATCCTGGACGACATCATCCAAGTGTCGGGACCGCTCACCGGATAGTTACGTTAATTAAGGAAACAGGAAATGTTGATCCACATGCGAAACGTCAACCACGACCTGCAACAAAAAATGATGTCCACGTAGGTGTTTTGGCTGCTGTCGCCGTTAATCTGCACATCAGTAGCAGACAAATTGCGCGAGACCTGGGAATCTAAAAAACGTCGGTGTTGAGAATGCTACATCAACATCGATTGCACCCGTACCATATTTCTATGCACCAGGAATTGCATGGCGACGACTTTCAACGTTGTGCCACTGGGCACAAGAGAAATTGCGTGACAATGACAGATTTTTTGCATGTGTTCTATTAAGAGACGAAGCGTCATTCACCAACAGCGGTAACGTAAACCGTCATAATATCCACTATTGGGCAACGGAAAATCCACGATGGCAGCGACAAGTGGAACATCAGTGACCTTGGCGGGTTAATGTATGGTGCGACATTATGGAAGGAAGGATAATTGGCTCCCATTTTATCGCTGGCAATCTATGTGGTATGCTGATTTCCTACGTAATGCTCTACCGATGTTACTACAAGATGTTTCACTGCATGACACAATGGCGATGTACTTCCAACATAGTGGATGTCCGGCACACAGCTTGTGTGCGGTTGAAGCAGTATTGAATAGCATATTTCATGACAGGTGGATTGGTCGTCGAAGCACCATACCATTGCCCGCACGTTCACCGGATCTGAGGTACCCAGATTTCTTTCTATGGGGAAAGTTGAAGGATATTTGCTATCGTGATCCACCGTCAACGCCTGAGAACATGCGTCAGCTGTCAAGCATGTGCGAACATTACGGAAGGCGAACTACTCGTTGTTGAGAGGAACGTCGTTACACATATTGCCAAATGCATTGAGGTCGACGGACATCATTTTGAGCATTTATTGCAATAATGTGGTAGTTACAGGTAATCACGCTGTAACGGTATGCGTTCTCATAAATGATAAGTTCACAAAGGTACATGTATCACATTGGAATAATCGAAATAAAATGTTCAAACGTACCTACGTTCTGCATTTTAATTAAAAAAACCTACCTGTTACCAACCGTTCGTCTAAAATTGTGAGCCGTATGTCTGTGACTATTACAGCGCCATCTATCACAAAGCGAAAATAGTGGTCCACCTAAAACATTAATCTTAAAAGACATCATTTATTGTTACTATTGCAATTTCGGCCTTATGGTCATTTTCAAGTAACACTGCAAAAGTTACCTAAACACAAAAATACAAAAGTCTTGTGGGACTCTCACAGTCAAAACGGTGCATTTTGACGACGACATGTACTCACGTCAGATTGTTTTATATTCTGACAGAATTTAAGTAATGTTCATTTATCTCCAATTTTTATAATTGAGCTACTTTCTTAATGAAATGTTTGCTTAATTATGTATATACACCATGTGCTTCACTTTTGTATTTTCGGGTTTAGGTAACTTTTGCAGTGTTACTAGAAAATGGCCGTAAGGCCGAAATTGCAGTAGTAACAACAAATATTTTATACAGTCAACGGCGACTATGATGTTTTTTAAGAAATATTATATGACTGTGAATCCCAGGCATGAGAAGTTAATCAAATGTATGCCTAGCCAGGCATATGGGATATTACTGCACTGCCAACGAACCAAGATTAAACTACTGAAGACTACAGAGTGTATTAAATTTTAATAAGAAATGTAAAACAAACGACGTAATTCCTAATTATATCAATGTCAAAATTTAGACGCAAACTGAAGCAGCACAGCGAGCTAAAAAGGTGTGTCAAAAAGTGTGGCTTAAAGAACATTAGAGACAGCTTTAGACGTTAGAAGTGGCTTGGTCTAAAGTTATATTTAGCCCATTTACAGTTAGCAAAAGTTATCTCCCCATTACAATATTACCATGTGATGCAACTAGTGAACGATTACACTCATTACGTCAGTAAACAGATCAGGACAACGCATTCAAAGAAAATACTAAATTTAGTTACAAAACAACATGGGGTAACCGTCTAAGTTCTACGAAAAATTTTCATAGTAATTTTAAACTTTTTAGAAGAGTTGAAAATATAGCAGGTATCGTTTTTACTAAGAAAGAGTTAAGTGTTTTAAACAAAGGATTTACGTTTAACCTTAAAAACAAGCTCCAAGGAAGTGCTATCAAGAATCTCATAGCAAATACTAAAGTACCGTTAGATATCACGAAACGCACAGTAGATGAACAAAATTTAATCACATGTAAAATCGCCAACATTATACAGAGCCAAATACGTAATCATGATCATTTTAGCCATTCATAACGTGAAGACCAGTTAACTATTAGAAGTATTAACGAAAAAACTTAGTACACAAAATGCCACTTGCTTAAAAGCAGATAAAACGAATACAGTCGTTATAATGGATGAATCTGATTATAATGACAAAGTTTGCAGTTTTTTGATAGCAATGCAATTACCAAGATAGATAAAGACTCCACTAAAAATTTCAACCATAAATTAAAGAAAAAACTTAATTGATGTAACTTCGTTTTTACCGATGCACAAATAAAGGAATGTATTAAAATGAATCCTAACGCTCGTAAATTGAGGGCCCTATCTAAAGTTCATAAACAGCTGATCCCCATCCGTCCAATTTGTAAAGGTATCGATAGCCCAGCATATAAGGTTATCAAAAAACTCGATGTCTTCCTTAAAGAATTTTATACATTCGAAAAACAGTACACTGTGCGCAACTCATATCAAGTTGCACGTGAAATTAAGTCTGTGCTCATACCAGAGGACGGGATATTTGTATCATTTGATATCATAAATATGTACACAAATGCCCCAGTTAAGGAGATGATAGAAATAATAAGGAATAATGTAAATATGAAAAATTCACTATAGGCGAGATTTGCGAACTTGTTGACTTATTGGAATTTACTTCACAGAATTACTTCACAATCCAGGGCGCCATTTATAAACAACAGGATGGTCTCGCAATGGGCAACTGTTTGGCGGGAACTTTAGCTGACATCTTCATAAACACATTAGAGAGACGTTTTTTCGCTAATTATGAACAGACAACCAAGAAAATTCGGTACTATGAACGTTGCCTGGATGACACTTTAGTACTTCTTGAGGGTTCTATTACCGACATAGATATAATGCATGAACAGCTTAATAGCTTACATCCAAATACAAAATTTACGAAAGAAATAGAAGCTAACAAAAGTATAAATTTCCTGGACGTAAAAATTTCTAATATTAAAAGCCTGCACAAATTTGGAATTTTCCGTAAGCCAACCACCGCAGATTACATAATAAATAATGATTGTTGGCACCCAGTGTGCCGTAAGTGAGCCTATTTCAACTCTATGATACATAGGTTAAGTAATCTTCCACTAGACGATGACGAAGTAAACAAGAAGCTAGACATCTTGCAGTAAGTAGCGATCAACAAGGGTTTCAGAGCGGAAATGGTCACAGAATTATTTGAACGGAAAGTTAAAAACGGCAGGGCAGGTATGACAGATGAAATCAAAATTCAAAGAGATGATGTTAACTATAAAAAAACTAATTGCCAAATTACCGTATTTAGGAGTAGTATCAGACAAAATTGCACAGGTGTTTAAGAAAACCAACGTAGGGATCAGCTTTCACACAGATAATACACTAAATAAAAAATTCAGGCATGGAACAGGTAGAACAGACCAGTTTGCAAGATCAGGGGTTACAGAATAGAATGTGGCTCATGCACAAAATGTTATATTGGACAAACTGGGCGGGCATTTAACGACAGGTTTAAAGAACACGTCAGGCAGACAGAGAGCAATACCTCTACTTTCAGCAAACACTTAATTGAGAATAAACATATGGTCAACAACATAGATTCATCCCTTAAAATACTACATACTGTGCGTAAAAGTAGAATCATGAAAATTCTAGAAGAAATAGAGATTTACATCTGTAATAAAAATCGTCCAAATGATCTACTTAATGATCAGTCTGATTTAAAAAATAAAAGATTTTTAGATAATTTCCAGTCCGTTTTATGTACAAATGATGATTGTAAACTGGCTTACACGCGCAATACCTTGACATCTGATGTGAGTTTACCACCCTGACATTTTGTATAGACAAGCGTGTAAACGAGGTTTTTAAAAAAATACGTAGATACTTTAAAATTATATTAGTAGCTGTGTAAAGTCATAACTGCTACCACTTGCAATGTATCTATTCTCTTATTTTATGTTTTAAGATCGCCAATTTTTATGTGATGTAGCTGACTAGTTTTGTCTTAAATCATAAGTAACAAATTTTATCATTAATCCTGGTGGATTTTACTGTAAAGATAAATTTATGGACTATAACGAGGGAAGAAAGCCATACTCCAATGTATTTCATTTTTGTATGTTTTATATATGAAATGTAGCCTGACATTTCATTGTATCCGAAGAATGTGATTTGTTGTATCAATCTACTTCAACAGTAATTCATAATTCTGTACAGTTATTTTAGACACTTACCGAAAACATTTTAAACAATTTCGATGGAATAGAATAAATAATTACTTAGTACTGTTTGCTATAATAAAGCCTGGTTGAAGGATGCATCCTGTATTTGTGCGGAGGCATTGTGATGTTTTGTTGGAATATGTGGTGCAGCACAGTGAATTAGATTGCTGGCGAGCGTATTACGCCATTCATATTCGTAAAATTTTTACCTATTTTTTCCTTTATTGAGTTTCGGGTTGCCAGCAGCTTAGTACGCCGCTCTTCAGACTACAGAATTTGTTTTAAAAAGATGAAGATAATAAAAAACAAAAACGAGCGATAAAAACGGTGACTTAAATGGTAAAATGGCAGAAAAACGTGGAACTTAAAACATAAAACAAAGGGTTGATGATGCTAATAAAATACATAAGAAGCAGACAGGTAAAAGAACAGATGTACAATTAGAAAAAACACGGCGACAGTCTGGTTTCTGTTCGCAACACTTTGGAAAGACGAACAACACTGCACTAAAAAATTTTCACAAATGTGATATACCACAGCGAAGGGCAGATGGGGGGAACCTGGACAGACAACGGGAAAGGAAAAAAGGGGGGGGGGGGGGTAGAAGAGGAAAAAACGAAGTGGGTAGGGGAGGGCAATTTTTACATTTTGTTTTTTTTTGTTATTGTTATTTTCAAACCTGTTAACATGTAGGCCAGCAGCAGCATGCTACGCCGCTCTTTGGCCTCAGAGAACACACAAGAGACAAATGAAGACATCGAGAGGAAAAAAAAACATGGTGGACATAGAAACAGAGACAAACATTTTTTAAAATACAGGGAGCCGTTCACGGGCGTAGAGTCCAAGATAAAATTTTCAGACACTTGGACAGAGACGAACAGTGTGACACGTGAACGTAGGTGCACAAAAACGAATAACACTGAACCACTTAAGCACAAAACGACGACACACACAGAACACGAGGCGTTGATCTCCGGCGCGCGAATGTTCACTATCCGTGTACAAGTCCAGGGACCTGCCAAGAGAGGAGGAGGGGTGGGTGGGAGAAGGAGAGGGGAGAGCAGATGCCAAGGGCAGGGGAGATACGGGGATGGGTGGAAGGGGGGGGAAGCCCAGGGGAAGAGGGGAGGAGGGAAGCGATGGGGGAAAAGGAAAGAGAAGGGAAGGGAACTGAAGGGAGGGAGGGTGCCTAAAGGAAAGAACACAGTAAGTGGGGGGGTGGGGGGAGGATCAAAGTTGATAGGAGGGGTAGATGGAGGGGAGGAGGACATCATCAGGGAGGGGGAGCTGGCGGAAGCCACCTTGGGAGAGGGTAAAGAGGGTGGAGAGATGGAGACTGGGTGGGAAGTGGGAATACTGGCGTGGCAGCAGGCGGGGGTGGGAGAGGATGGGTGAGACAAGTGGATGAGGAGGATCGAGTTTGCAGGAGGGGTACAGGATCCGTATCCTTTCAAGGAAGAGGAGGAGGTGGGGGAAGGGGATGAGATCATACAGGATCCGCGTTGGGGGGAGGGGGGGGGGGGCAATTTTTACGCATACAAAGTGTTAAATATCAGAGCTCTGTCTTCATCCCATATACGAGAACTTAAGTCAATGTGACAGCTTATTAACAGATAAGACACGCATTATCCTCTATTATGTTATAAATAAATTTTCCCATCCTATCCTACTGCCTATTACAATCATAGCAGAATTTAGTAAGCTGTATGATGTCGACAGATGAAAAGACTTTACGATATAACGCTTATAAGTTGTATCCTTGGTGTGCACTATCTTTGCTACGTGCACAGGCAGTATTTTCGTGCCAACTGACTTAGCTCCACATGCTGTCAGTGCACCTGAACTTGTATGTGTGATAGATTATTAGAACTATGGTAACATCGACAGTTCAGTATATATTTAACAACATCTTACGATGTAATAAGTGTCGTACTCATCGGATCTTGTGGGACTCTCACAGTCAAAAGGCTGAGAGCTGTTTGATGACGGGCAGTGAATGAAATTGTGGTGATCGATAAAAATATAAAGGAACCGCGACGTAGCAAAGACACTAATTTTGCGCGTATCACTTGAAGACGATGGCAAGTTAGAATGTGTAAGACGTGTTTCGGCAACGACAGCACCTGATTGAACACCAAAGAGCTATGCAAACATGAAGTAGTTTCCTTAACGTCGACGAACACACGATAACTGAAAATTACAACACAGATGCTCGTGGATTTGAACTTCTTGGCCGGTGAAACACGAGTGAAACAGTAATCATTAAGTACAATCTTCCTTGAACAATAGGTGACTGTGACAGATTCTCCAGGTCAACGTCACCTGCACTAACTGCTATATTTTCTAAATTAACAGGTGTCCATAAGTTCGATATTGACATCTGCCCTGTGAGGAACGCCAGAATGACAAGGAATGCTATTGGGCATCGTTGGTGACAGGGTACAGTATGAAGCAGCCAGAAAAGAGAAAGGGACTTGCTGTGTACTCTGTGTAGAGCGCGGAGTGCCGGCTGGGTGTGAGGGTGTGAATGTTTGTGTTATATCCTAGCCAGTAATGCCACCCGAGCCCGCTGCCAAAAGGTTGGCAGCATCAAAGTCCGGACGCCGTCCGCCTAAGCAGCGCCAGCGAGACAGCAAATCGCCGCAAGTCTGCGCGCGCCACCGCTGGCTTCTGGGTTCTTAAGCGCTGGAGTCGCGAGCGCTAGGACAGTTCTGTATTCGCCGCTCAGTTGTATACTCGCCACCGAATTGTGTACTTGCTAGTCAGTTATGTGTTCATCGCAGCAGAGTTGTTGTTTGTCGTCAGCCGTCGCTGACCTAGCCGCTCCGACTCGAACTAGACCGATTTCTGTAGACACGGAGTTCTCTACTGTGTTTCTGTATCTTCGTTAATAAAGTTAAGTACCGACTTTTACTTAATCAGAGTGTTTGGGTTTTCATCTTTCTGTTCACTGTTCCAGCGGACCGGTCGGCCCGCTATTAAAAGTGTGGCGGTGACTTCGTAAGCCGTTTCTACAGCGAATAGTTTGTCGCTACGAACACCGCCACAAAAGTTTGACACGTTGGTGGCGATAGCGGTGGCAGTGGCGCTGTTTACTAAGTTGGGTACTGCGGTCCAATGGCAATTCCCCATTCAGTTTTTTTTTTAATTTTCTGCGTAGAGAGGTCTAGTCGAGTAATGATCAATTGATCAGACACCGCCTTTTCAGAGAAACGGCAAGCGAGCTGGCAGTGGATCAGAGGAGACGCCAGTCCACACATATTATAAAAACGGATGTATGTAAACATCAAAATATGCTTCTATGTTCCACATCTCCTAAACCAATGGATAGATTTTAACCAGAATTCTTACTCGGTCTGGGAAGAATCGCCGCAGGGATTAGATACACCTACCTATCAAACGGTTGAGGGTAGCAACGAGAAACCAGTGTAGCCGATGACGCGTTAATACCCACACTTTAGACATTCAGTATCTGAGAATGAGAACACTTATTGACCTGCAACAAACTTTAGCCAAAATTTCAAACCTTTATGAAACATTTTTTCCCTAAGAACCCCACAAAATGATGGAAGATATAATGTTTACAGCTAAATATATTTTCGTTGTTCATACAGTAAAATTGCCGCATGAATCATGACTTTATAGTTTATTACTTCTTTACTACTGACTGTACTCGTAGCATATGTTGCAGACAGTATTCACATATACCACTCAAATTACCAGCAAAATTATAGCGTTGTAAAACACATACTTCAGGACATACGAGGTAATAAACGTTGAGCTGAGTGAAAATGCTGCTGCGCAACATAGAGATTAATTATGTTTACAGATACGCGTTAAATACATTATATAACTGTGAAATATATTTGACATGTGCGTATGTGGGCAGAGCCATAAGCGAAAACCTCATCCTAAACTCCTGGAGGGATTTCGATCAAATTTGGTACACGTATTAGCCAGAATGCGGTATGTAATACTTAAGGGATAAGAACCACCAGCTGCATTTTGAGATGAGAGTGACAATGGGGAAACAGAAGGGGCAGGAGGAGATGGAGAGAAAGCGAGGAGGAAGGAGAAGATGGATGTAGACAAGAGTAAGAGTAGAGGGACAGGCAAGGTGGGTAAATATAGGGGGAGGAGATGGACAGAGAAATGAAAGACGATGAGATGGACTGACTCACGGAGAGGAAGAGACAGGCAGTGAGAACTGAAGAGGGGAAAGGGGAGATGAACAGAGTAAGGGGAAGGAAAAGATGAAAAGAGACAGGTGGAGGAGGAAATGGCCAGAGAATGGAACAAGGAGAAAGAGGAGGAGATGGAGAGAGAGAGAGAGAGAGAGAGAGAGGGAGGGAAGAGCTGAACACAGAGGGGAGTAGGAGGCGATGGACCGAGAAAGGGACAGGTGGAGATAGACAAATTGGGGCAAGAGGAGGTGGACACATATTGGGTGTGGAGGAGATGGACAGAGAGAGTAGATGGAGGAGACGGGCAGAACGGGGATGGAGGTGGAAATGGATGAAGAAAGGGGAAAGAGGATATGGACTAATACAAGGTTGGAATAAGTACGTACCTTGGTAGCTCTAGGTACTCAGCCAGTTGGGAATAAAATTGTGGAGCAGTCTCAATTCGCGTACCATTTCGTTCATTGCCCATTTCGTTTGGAAGTGAGCATTTTCAGGCAACGTCTACACGCTAAATATATCTGACTGTGGACAGTGCATACATCAGATTTGTCTAGTGTTGGCACTGTACACAGCCAGGTACATTTCATGCATAGGCGTTGCTCACTAAATTTATGAAGATGTGTCTGACGAGCGTAACCGGTAATAATAATGGAAATTGTGTGTGACTTGAAGCTGCTGTACAGTTTTAAAGTTTTGTTTTTAGGCTGGCTATTACCTCTACAGGTGATGTCTGCTGTTAGCAGTTGGGAATACGAGTATTAGGGAGGAGATATCGAGTCCCGGTATGCTCATTACAACCAGCCGAAATGTCTTTAAAACTGTGGTCGGAATCGGAGGATCGGCACTATATGTACTGTATTTCTGGAACAATGTGTCCCAGACAATAAATTCTGAAGCCCTATATATATATGAGGATATATTTGATTTCATTAACATATAGCAAAACCGACGACTTGCTCGACATATGCAAGGCGTCGTTACTGATTGGAAGCGATACTGTCACGCCCTGAATTTTGTCCTGCGGGGTGTTACGTAAGACACTGGTATTTCCTCTGGCAACTGAGTGCAGTGACTGTGGAGGATCATCAGTTTTTACAGCAACCTGTAGGTATGCCGCAGACTTTCGATAATCTCGCAAGGCCTTCGAGGGCAGTGATATTAGAGACCCGTAGTCCACTACCACACGCAGGGATCAGCAATTACTATAGGTGAAATAGTGAAATCAATAATCATAAAATTTTACACCATTTTTCACAATGATCGTAAGACAAATTATATCCAAAGTCGTGTTCAAAACTGTTTTAAATGACCGTTACCGGAGAGCTTTAAAAACTTTTGTGCTTTTACATCGGGTTCCATTATCCTTTTATTACTCATGCCATGTTAACGTGGGTAATGAACACACAACAGAACTTGATGTACAAACAAAAGTTTTAAAGAAATGAAGATGACAGTCATATCTGTCCAAGCTGGCCAATAAAAAACAATTCTGAACGCGATCTTGGCTGTATAATGTTTCTATAAACTATATGCAGATCGCTCCTTCTCATTTCTCTCTATGACATTTTCAATGATTATTAAATATATGAAAGAAAGAACCAGAATGACATTTCCTTGAAATTGCGTATGTACTATGTTACTGGAACATTATGATTTTAAAAAGGTGACGTAGAGTCTTCCTCATGTCGACATGCTGGGACTGAGGCATCTCACTGGAAGAAACTGCCGAGCTTATATAGCGACGTGGGACAAGGCCGCGGCACGATGCCGAAATCCAGGCGCTTATTTTCAAGCCCTGTCTTAGTACTAAGCCATTCCAGCGGTTTCGCAGCTGGGACAATGACCAGCGTTCGGGAGGTCTTCACGGGGTTTACGTGCAGGGTACGAGTTATCAGCACCTTCAACACTTGCCTGACGTGTATGAAAGATAGTGAAATCAAGAGGGGTGCCGCTGGGCTTCGACTCGGGTAATCTCTATTTAGGCTCACGCCGCGAGGCGGCTGCCAATGTTCTTCCGCTGTCTCGGCGGACCAGCCAAAGACTAAATTGTTCGAGGGTCGAACTAACGTTCTTCCGGCCGCGAACCACTAAGCGGAGCTAACGGCAGCCACCGCTCTCTAGTCAATGGTGCGAGCCTGACGTTGGACAAAGCCGCTGGTTACCGTTGGTACTAACTTGGGCAAGCTCCGCTCATAGTTACAAGAGCCATGCTGGGGCTTCCAGACGTAGGGATCGCTAGGCAGCATGGAATGTGCACCTAAGGAAGGTCGCGTGAGCGAGAGGCGCTGACACCGGCGCGTTTGCTAGAGTCGGCGGCAGTCGGAGGTTCGTCACTCGCTGACTGCCGCCCGCCTCCCGTGGGAGCAAAGTTACTAAGTCGTCTAACAAGGAAGTCAATAAAACATTTCAGCAGCCACTTGCTGCCCACATCTAGTGCAACTCCACCCCACCTTCTCCAGAGAACCACAAGCCTACACCCATCTGTGCTTTTACTTTTATTAAAAACATTTTAGTAGAAAGAAATAAAAATCTTAATGTAATGTTGATGACCACATTATAATGCTCTGATATTCAAATTATTTGGTACTGAGAATTTTACATCATCGGTCCATATCGGAAATTCCTACGATCTTATGCGCCCATTGGACAGAGGACAATCACCAACTTTATCAATCAATGACGAGCCGAATAACTGCTTACATAAGGGCTAGAGGTGGCCAACGCCCAATTTGTGACGGACTTACCCTTGAATAAATCATCCAATTTGTGTGAAATGGTGATCATTTGTTTGTCTGTACATGTACCTCACATACACCGATTACCGCCCGATTATGATAATTCCTTCGCGGTGTGTCGTTTCCTTTCTCTTATAATTTATTTGGGGACGTTGGCAGAAACGATCAAGGCTGATATGAATTCGGTGCTACTAATATTTCTTTGTATTCTATAACGTGATTCTGTGTGGTAATGTTCGATATTGTAAAGGTAAAAACCCGAAAAGTATATAAAATGTTTTAGATTGTTCACAACAGCCACGAAATAAACTCAACTTTTTGTGTTAATCACGTTTGTTGGTGTAAGTGGGATCTATTGAAGTCCAGAGACAAGCAAATGACTTGAAGAGGAGAGCAACGACGGCGATTTTATAAGATATAATTTTATATGATACCTTTATTAGTGAGGCCGCTGCTGCTCAGTCCACCTGGGAGGTTACCCCCTGAAAAACGAGAGGACCTAACAACTTATTTGCATTATTGTTATGCTGCCTCAATGTGGCCCTCTTTCTTTTTGCACAAATCCCATGGATGCTGATAATGCTCTCTACCGTGGCTCTATAATTGGTTAGGGTAGAACAGCGGTCTCCAATCGTGTGCTGTTCCTAACACGAGCGATTAAGAGCCGATGAAGATGGTTCCGTAGGCGGTATGATGCGGAAACTAGAGAGACGCATGACGAAAAACGTTCGGAAGTATGATTTCGACTCTTGCGTAATTAAGAGACAGATATGGGTGCTTTTAATTTCTGTGTGACCGCCTGCACAGCTATTGACTATATAGTTGATAATACCTCTGCTAGCCAAGCATAGGTCAGTTTCGGCCTTATCAGCGGACTGTTTCGTCCAGAGTGAGGCTTACCTCCAAAGTTATGTAAAGGCATTAGCTAAATTTTTCCAAAGAGGTGTACATAAGATAAAAAAGTAAGCGATGTGCTACAGCCGAGATGCTGTTAGGTGAGAGCGACGTGACTGTCAATTTTTTTTTAGTCAGCTGAAAGAGAGGAGTCTGTGGCGTGTCCTGAGGAAGACAGGACGCGTACATTTTTATTACTCTTCCTGTTGTCACAGATCTCTTAATAAGATTAGATTTAAGGTTAATATAAGGAATGTGAAGTTGATTATAATGCCTTTCTATTTAATTGACAAACAGTTAATCTCATGACATCGAAATATGAGTTTCTTTCATTAGGCGACACGGTCAACAATTAGTAACTTCTACGACCATCGCAGCAGAAAGAAGAGGTAAAGTTTCCCACTGAGAAGAAAGTACAGTGAAAGTTTCCTTTACAAATTTGTTTTCGTTTGATTTTGAACTCGTACCTGCTTGGTTGGTTGGTTATAGCTTTGCGTTGTTTAGCTTAGGGCGACTTTGTGCACTTCTAACAGCACCAGAAATCAAATATACCTGTCTGCGAGAATACTATATGAACGTGGCCCTGTTTTATAAATGTGCAAACTGATTAAATCGGGAGCTCTACTATCAGTCTCTTCAATAAATGAAAGTGGTCTCTGTGCGTTAATGATCTGCCTAATAATGCTGTTCATGAAAGGGTCCCTGTCCGCTCACGATGTTTGTAGCAAACTGATCCTGAAATGGAAAGATCTTTTCTCGTAATATAATTGCTTGGAAAAGCGGTCATTGCTGCTTTCTGTACGGCAGCTTCTGAGAGCTCAGTGAAATGCTCCTACAACAAGTAAACTAATTTATTCACATCTTTAAATAAAAGCGACTTATATCGAGAATGTGGACAATGGTCTTAGATGAAATATTTGTTTAACAAACTGTTTACTAAATTATCTGATGTATTATTACTTGTATGACATTCATGGTACAGCACGCAATAACATTGACACAGGCCAACATTGATATCAGGAGATCAAAGTCTTATTCTTACAAATAATTAATAAACGCAAAAAATAACTTGCGCTTAAAATTACTCAATCCTTAATGAATAATCTAAAGTTCTCTAAAATGGATGGCTCATTCAACAATGGTTCCAAACTACACGCCACTCAATGTAACTAAATCGAAATTGTTACCCCCATTCCTCTTCAAATGCTTATCTAATCTGTTTACATCACATTTCTTTCTAAATCACTAATCGAATCTTTCTCCGGTGTTTCACAATATCTAAACACAAGTCGAGATGTTGTATTTTCAGACAGCCACATTTCGTCACATAAAACACTGATTTTAGTAATGAAAGAGGCCAAGAGCCAATTATTTGCCAATGTATAATATTTAACTACCCACTGTCATAATGTATTTTGACGATTTACAAGGAAAAATGATTCCAGCGCTACTGCAGCGCCAAAAAAGCTATAGACTAATTCAGCGCGCATGTAAAAACATCGATATTAAAGACAGACTCCGAAGACGTTTGAATATTACAAAAAACAAGCGTGCAACCCATTGTCTACTGCCGGCGACATCACTCTTTTTTTTTCTTCTGTACACGTATAATACGGACGCACCATTACTTAGGCCTCATTATTAGATTTGTAATTTGTTTAAAACTATTGAGAAATACTGTTATTTTATTGCATATGAGACTAGTAAGTGTGAAAAACACAAAGTGGTTAATGAATTGACATTTCTACGTGATTTACAAACTTTTATGGACATAATAAACCACTGGGGCTCTGTCATAGTTATTGACGTAAGTGTCAACGTGTTATGTGTGTTTTAAATCCAAGCTCGTAATTATAGTATCAATTACTCCAAATTTGTGTTTGCTTTAGTAATTGGACAACCTTAATCATTTACTTTCTATGTGCCAGGTTTTTTATTTTTTACAGAGCCAACCATGTCCGACGTGTCATTGTGTGGACAGAGCACTCGAGGCCGACGTTAACATACCTCTTATATTCCCCCCCCCCCCCCCCCCTCCAGTAATATTCTTCAAACTCAAACTGGCTCTTAGGTACATTTTCAGTGCGAGTGACGTCCGGGAATTTCTTAGGAAACTTCACTTCTCAAATCGCACATCACTCGCACAAAGCCTCGCTGTTCCACAATGGTCCGCGGAACTTTCCAAACGCAAGGGAGCCACACAAGTATATGTTGCTTCCCAGTCCCAATCTGATGCTTAATAATTTTTATGTGTGCAAGAGGGCACGTCGTGAGCCTGCCACTTCTGACTTTTAAACAATTTGCATTACAACAACAAACTGCAATCAATCATCATATTTTAATAACAAATATCTAATAGTATTTCCTTACATCAGAAAGTCCATTTGCTGAAACACAGATGCATTTAATTTTACGTCTACATTGCGACGAGACTTAAGCTCGGCGTCTGTCCACTACTCCTCTAACGATACAACTCCTGCGCCCCCCGATGCCAAGCAGCCATGGCGAAGCATCTTCCAGCGGCACAGCTACTCTGACCAAAGACTGCGTGCGAATAATAAGCAATTCTAAATTGGCGTTTGGCGATTGAAACAGCCAAAGTATGTACAAATTCCAGAAATGCAAATAACGAACTCTCTTTACACCTTGTTTCAACAGCTAACAACATCTACTATTAAATTTCCTAGGTAGTTTCAGATGTACTTGATGGTGTCTTTCCGGCAACTGTAAAAAGGTTTCATTCATCTTCATGTATGACCCCACAGTTAAATGTCATAAAATATTCAAAATTCAAACACTCTAAATCATTATCCAGCCACTAGAAGAAAAGGATATCTCAGTAAAAAGGGAAACGACCTCAAAACTAACTGGATGGTATAATGTTGCAAGGTTCAAATGGCTCTGAGCACTATGGGACTTAACATCTGAGGTCATCAGTCCCCTAGAACGTAGACCTACTTAAACCTAACTAGCCAAGGACATCACGCACGTCCATGCCCGAGGCAGGATTCGAAACTGTGACCGTAGCAGCAGCGTGGTTCCAGACTGAAGCGCCTAGAACCGCTCGGCCACACCGGCCGGCAATGTTGCAAGGCATATAAATTTGAAGCGTTGGGTAAAATCTATCGATTTGGTTATACGATTATGTCATTTACCCACATGCGGGCTGAGAACAGAACAAGATATTTGACCAAGCTAGGAGCGCCGAAATTGCTAACGATCGGACAAAAGAGAATTCAGGTTTTTGAACCTTGGGTAAAACATACAGCTGGTTGGTACTGCTGCCCCTGGATGACGTTTTTTAATGATACCCTCAGGTCAGAAACTTTTGTTAGTAAGTGAGGTGGTCCTCTAGTTTATGTGGTCTGTAGCATCGCTCAGTAGTTGCCAATAAGCAAATTCCTACGTTAGACAGAACATTTTTCCCGCATAATCTTCACGAGACAGAAGAACAATGGCACTGGTTTTATCCGCAGGAAGAACTAAAAGATCCTTATCTTCCCTCTCTAAAAGACATATTACATCGTGGTGGTGGTGCTTCATGAAGATGATGAGAGATTTCTTGTCTAATTTATTCTGCCTGATCTTTAGGAAATCGACCGATGGTGTGCTCTACAGCACTAATAAAATAAATAGAAGGAAAGTTCATCGTACATGAGAAAATACATACATCCAAAATCGACAAAGTAGCGTCGTCCAATTTCATGTCGGAAAAATTAATAACAATCCACCGAAAAAACCTAATCAAACCAGAAACCTCTGCTGGAGTAAATGGACATTCATATCAAGAAATTTGATAAATTTCGGAAGAAGAAAGGATAACAGCTAACTGCAGTTGTATTCCTTTTGAATTACGATCATGAAGGAATTACTCCTAACTTTGCTAAAATTTCTCATTTTACTGAAACTAGTATCACTAAAAAGATCAATAAACATGCTAGTTTTGGTTTAATGCGTGACATAATTCGTTTTACACGTTGGCAACAGCACTCAGTATCCAACGATTAGCATTTTTTAAAAAAGTCTTCTTCTAGTCTGTCTTCTGTATCCTAGGATTTAGCTGACGAAACTTCATGGGCCTATTCGGAGTCAATGCAGAAAAGCGCTGCTAAGAAACAATCTTCCACATTTCATCGACTTCTCCAACACCCATCCATATCTGATGATACCACTGGCCAAAAGGGAGCCCTTCTGGGATCTGTTAAAATTATTGCAGAAGCCTAGAGTATATAAAATTGTCTGTCTTTGCGGAAATACCTATATTGGACAGACAATTCGTATGGGTCATGACCAAGGTATGGAGCATCAACGTTAGCTCCAGACTAAAAAAATCTGCCATCGCTGAACATAGTCTCATTCAAGAGGATAATATGTAATTCAAAGGGGCGCAGTTTCTTGCTCCGGCTTCCCATTACCGAGATTTTCGACTTAAGAAATCCATGGAAAAGCGATTATACAATGACATTATTAATAGAGATGAAAGTATTTTTTTTTTCAAGCAAGATGTGGAATTCTCTGTTATCAGAGATGAAACAACAACGGTCTGGTTTTCGACCGGCTACATCTTAATTAGCGATTCACCCCTCTGTTATTTTCTGGCGCTAGCGACGCTGCGATTTTTCCCTTCGCAGAGGGCTGCCCTTTCCCTTCTCGCGAATGCGCGGCGGCCTGTTCCAGGAGTAAAGAGGAGCCGCCCTATTGTTGTTAGCGCAGTTGCAGCGTGATTGTGCAACTGCAGTTTCACCTCAATATACCGGCCGATGGGATCTTCGAAATATCAAGTCGTCAGGATGATGAAATGTGGCAGCATAACGGTGAAGAGCACCAACAATTGCTACATTGCCTTTATTGTTGGTTTTGTTTAAGGTTTATGATTTCTCTAATACTCTATATTTTCCTTTATTGTTTGATTTTGGTTCATATTATTTCATGTTTTATGTTTTTATAATTCTGGCCTTTTTGGTTAAGATTCCTACATAGAAATCGTGACTTAGTTGCCGGTTGTGGCCATGCATAAATTCTGCAGCATTTTTATCTCGGCCAGATCCCAATGTATTGTGTTACACTAAAGGGGAGAGTTTACAGAGCTAACAATCTTCAAAGAACATTACTATTGGTTTAAATTGTTCTAATATTGTTTCTTCAAATGGCTCTGAGCACTATGGGACTTAACTTCTGAGGTCATCGGTCCTCTAGAACTTAGAACTACTTAAACCTAACTAACCTAAGGACATCACACACATCCATGCCCGAGGCAGGATTCGAACCTGCGACCGTAGCGTTCGAGCGGTTCCGGACAGTAGCGCCTAGAACCGCTCGGCCACTCCGGCCGGCTATTGTTTCTTATTATTTACCTTGTGCTTAAGTTGTTTCAGTCTCATTTTTTTCGAGTAATCAACTTATTCGTTAAGTGTTTAAATTTCATTATTCCTAATGAAAATTACCTTGTGCGTAAATTGTATGAATCTTATCAGCTCGAAAGTAACTGAGCTTGTGCTTGAGGTGATCACTAATTGGCCAGGTCGACCAATATGTGTTTGTTCAGTTTAAAATTTAATTTGTTGAGAATTTTTCTCTAAGACATCTGTGCATATGTAACTTTTGATAACAGTTCTCTCGGAGTACAGCGGTATTTTCTTCTTTTTTTTTTGTTACTTAAAAATGAACGCGAGTTGTCAAAACCACAAGAAACTTCTTTTTTTTATTGAGGTTACCGTTTTCAGTTTGTTGTAGACCATCTTCAGGCCTCACACCGTGACGGTAGGCGCTGGCTCTGAACGGAGTAGGCGCCGCGACTCCACGAACGCTAGCTGCTCCGAGCGTCCGTGGAGTCATAGCACCTGCTGCGTTCTCAGCCACCGTCTACCATAATGGCGTAAAGTCTGGAGATGGTCTAAAACAGACCGAAAACGGTAACCTCATTTAAAAAAGAAAAATAAATTTCTTGCGGTTGTGACCATTTCTAAGTAACAAGGAAAACCGCTGTGCTCCAAGAGAAATGTTCATGATCATTTTTATCCGTGTATTCGTTTTATAAGTATCCGGTGATGGCGTTATCTTGCTAGCGCGTACTATGTCGCATCCATACGTTCGGGTTTGGGTCCAGTTCCCAGATGGCTGACAACTTGATCGTTTGTATCAGCTGTTGCATTACTGAACTTTTGGTTTTCTTGTTAGGGCCAAACTGCAGAGCAATAAATTTCTTTGTCTTGGTGAATGATGTCAATTCCCCCCGTCCAGTCCTTTCCTCCTCAAGTAAGACAGGTCGCTTGCGTTTCGGAGTCGTCTCTAAACATTAACTGATATGTATTGACGTAGAGTTTTCTTATTCTATCAACGAAACGTTCGATGGAATCACTCTGTTCCTGTTAAACACTATTCAACTGCTTATGATAGTATCTAAAAATATTCTGCTTAGTATGAGGCCTATTCGGAAAGTAACGTCCGATCGCTCACAAAATGGAAACCACTGCAAAAATCAAAAATGTTTTACTTGCAACAGCCAGCTACACCTTACAGCTACTTCTCTACATAGTCGCCGCTCCTATTCAGACATTTGTCGTAGGTTTGTACCAACTTTAAAATATCTTCGTTGTTTGTGCCAGAACATTGTCTTCATAGCCAGTGGTTCATGTGAGCAGAGATGGAACTCAGGGAGAGTCAACTACGGGCTCTGTGGTGGGTGATCAAACACTTCCCATCGAAAATGCTGCAGGAGCATCTTCATTGCCCCTGCAGAGTGCCACCGATAATTATCATGCAGAAGGAGACGTTGTTGTTGTTGTTGTCTTCAGTCCTGAGACTCGTTTGATGCAGCTCTCCATGCTACTCTATCCTGTGCATCTCTCCATGCTACTCTATCCTGTGCATGCTTCTTCATCTCCCAGTACCTACTGCAACCTATATCCTTCTGAATCCGCTTGGTTTATTCATCTCTTGGTCTCCCTCTACGATTTTTACCTTCCACGCTGCCCTCCAATACTAAATTGGTGATCCCTTGATGCCTCAGAACATGTCCTACCAACCGGTCCCTTCTTCTGGTCAAGTTTTGCCACAAACTTCTCTTCTCTCCAATCCTATTCAACACCACTTCATCACTTATGTGATCTACCCATCTAATCTTCAGCATTCTTCTGTAGCACCACATTTCGAAAGCTTCTATTATTTTCTTGTCTAAACTATTTATCGTCCATGTTTCACTTCCATACATGGCTACACTCCATACAAATACTTTCAGAAACGACTTCCTAACACTTAAATCAATACTCGATGTTAACAAATTTCTTTTCTTCAGAAACGCTTTCCTTGGAGACGCTTGACAGCAATATTATGGGGGCTGCATGACATCAGGCCTTCATACTTATCGGGACACACTAGTGTTCTAAGCATCTTTACGTGCTACTGTGTGCTCAGAATTGAATAGAACGACGTGACGCGATCGTCGGACGTACTAGAGACCCTGCCCAACGCATCTGCGCAAAGCTTCATCGGATTTTCACTGTGATTTCCATTTTACACCCCATCGGATCTTACTTTCCCAACAGCCCACGTGTAATAATGTACACTACTGGCCCTTAAAACTGCTACAACACGAAGGTGACGTGCTACAGATGCGAAATTTAACCAACAGGAAGAAGATGCTGTGATATGCAAATGATTAGCTTTTCAGAGCATTCACACAAGGTTGGCGCCGGTGGCGACACCTACAACGTGCTGACATGAGGAAGGTTTCCAACCGATTTCTCATACACAAACAGCAGTTGATCGGCGTTGCCTGGTGAAACGTTGTTGTGATGCCTCGTGTAAAGAGGAGAAACGCGTACCATCACGTTTCCGACTTTGATAAAGGTCGGATTGTAGCCTATCGCGATTGCTGTTTATTATATCGCGACATTGCTGCTCGCGTTGGTCGAGATCCGATGACTGCTAACAGAATATGGAATCAGTGGGTTCAAGAGGGTAATACTGAACGCCGTGCTGGATCCGAACGGCCTCGTTTCACTAACAGTCGAGATGACAGGCATCTTATCCGCTGGCTGTAACGGATCGTCCAGCAACGTCTCGATACATGAGTCAACAGATGGGGACGTTTGTAAGACAGCAACCATCTGCACGAACAGTTCGACGACGTTTGCAGCATCATGGACTATCAGCTCGCAGACCATGGCTGCGGTTACCCTTGACGCTGCATCACAGGCAGGAGAGCTGGCGATGGTGCACTCAACGACGAACCTGGGTACACGAATGGCAAAAAGTCATTTTTTCGGAGTAATCCAGGTTCTGTTTACAGCATTATGATGGTCGCATCCGTGTTTGGCGACATGGCGGTGAACCCACGTTGGAAACGTGTATTCGTCACCGACATACTGGCAAATCACCTGGCGTGATGGTATGGGGTGCCATTGGTTACACATCTTGGTCACCTCTTATTACCATTGACGGCACTTTGAACAGTGGACGTTACATTTCAGATGTGTTACGACCCGTGGCTCTACCCTTCATTCGATCCCTGCGAAACCCTACATTTCAGCAGGATAATGCACGACCGCATGTTGCAGGTTATGTACGGGTGGTTATGGATACAGAAAATGTTCGAATGCTGCCCTGGCAAGCACATTCTCCAAATCTCTAACCAACTGATAACGTCTGGTCAATGGTTTCTGAGAAAATTTCAGAAGTTACAGTGTATAAAGTGTCCTGAATTCAGTACTATTAGTGGTAAGATGTGTGTGCCATGGCATTGCAGGTGCTTTTTAGAAGCACTGTTAAGTAGGTCTTCTGTTGTTACAGCTATCCGAACAAGCGTGATGCGAACCGTCCAGGATTGGATAGCCATTGTGACGTGTAGGTTGCAGAGGTTGTCATATGATGAAATTCGGACGAAATCTGATGGCCGGTTTCGTAACTGCGGACCTACTGGTATTGCAATTCAAAAATTAGTGAACAAGCTGAAGCGCACCGATACCCCTAAAAACGAGCCCGGAGAAAGTCGTCCATCAACTTCTGCAGACCGAATTTAAGGCATTAGAACATCTACTGAAAGCGGCCCAAAATCGGCGTGGCGACTGTCTGTAAAACTTGACCTTCTACGCTCGTCGTCACGTAAAATGTTGTAATACACGCTGAATAAAACACCGTACTATCTACAGTTTTTCCACCAATTACACGACGAGGATTTGGCAGGGCGTACGAACATGTGTCAGGATTTGCTTGATGCAGATGGAAATTATTTCCTACTCGGGGACGAGGCAACCCACTCTCAAGGAAGAGTTGGCTGACACAGCTCCACCATTTTTCGCTGACGCACTAGCAGTGCAGCATTTGAAATCCCAGCAATACGCCCCCAAAATTTATGTACGGATGGGAATATCCTTTAACAAAATCTACAGCCCGTTCTTCTTCGCCGAAAATTCCCTCAGTGGGGCAGTGTTCGTAGACGAGTTGCATAGCTCCTTTTACCACAGCTTGAGCAGGATGAAGGAGTGCAAAATGTTTACTTCCATCAGGATGTGGCACCACGCCATCATGTCATTGATGAGCCTAAAATTTTGATTGATCTGTTTTTTGGAACAGGGATTAGGCCCGTCGTACTAATAATCTGAACGGCGCCTTCTTCCGAAATCACATCAATGACGTCTTCGTCTGGGGGTTCATGAAGGGAAGTGAGTTTGGCCGATAACATCAACCCATTCGCGGAGCTCCGAGACCATATTAGGCAAGCTGCTGCAGCTGCAACACCATGCGTTCTCTGGAATGTCTTTCGTGCCACTGCCTTCAGATGGGAGTTGTGTTGGAATGTGAATTTAACACCTGATAAACACGTACCACTCTAAATGAGGGACTGAGACTACAACTGGCGTTAGTGCTTGCTGAAACAAACGGGGTAAGTGACTTCCAATGTGCCGTGGCTATTTGTAAATTACGTGAGCTGCAAGCGAAACATCACATGTTATCCGCTGATGGTCGGTTAGTCTAAGTGCAGTTTTAGGCATAGTTAGATATTGCAATGCCCTTGTACTATTTTTACAATAAATTAAAAATACTTTGTATTATTGTTTTTATAACATATTGAAAATACTCATAATCCTTTCGTGTTAAAACTTTTCACAGTAAAACAGGTGCAAGCACAAAGAACATTTCATTTTCTGTGCTATATTTTGAAGACACACTTGATACACATATTAAAATGCACATTTACTATAAAACAAAAATATACGAGGAATTAAAGCAAAATTAATACGACAAGCTCAGATTAATACGACAGAAGCAAATAAAACTAAAATATCAAAACGAAAATATATTTGTGTGGTTCCAACACACATGGCTGGTTATTGGTAGTCACTTTCTACGATCCCCAGTAAATACCTATAGATTCATAATCATTTCCTTCTTTGGTATTTCTTGAGGAATATCCTTCTTGAGCAGCATTCGCTATGCTGTACCATTGTGCCCTGCGCTTTTCTGTCTTCCTCGTCCCTTTCTGTGACAACATCCTCTTCTCTCTCCATTCCCTCTTCTCACATCAATGGTAATTACTGTCTTGGAGTGGAGTATACTGCTGTATAACTCATGATGAAGTGAGCGTATACTGGTCTTTATTTCTTAAAGATTTTTTTCCATTTCTCAAATTTTATTTCAAATTAATCCTGATGAGAAGGCTGCAGAGTAGATACTGATGAGGGCATAGTACTGGGCCGTCTAAAATACACTTCTATTAACTCAAGATCACGGTTTAATGAATACTTGAACTATATTATTAGAGGATCTCTTTTGCTGATTCAGTTCCACCTGACATTCTTCCATTGTGTTTTATCTCGTTCTGTGTCCTTTGTAACTTTTAGTTTTGTTATGGTGTACAAGTTTCACTTGTCTGACAGTTTTCTGTTTTCACTTACACTACCGAAAGCTTTCTGCTGACTTCCTTCACTGCTAACATCCTGCCATTTGTGACAAATACATATTTGAAGTGATTCTTGGCCTTTTCAGTCCGATCAAAATCTTTATCAACTTTCATATACAGTACATGTGGTCCGAATCAATGATCTTGTCACCTGTTGTGTCTGAATGTTAATCTTTCCTCAAGATATATATCTGATATTTCAAAATATGTCCTGTTTAAAAGTGCATTAAATATTAACACAAGTACCCTTACAAGTAAACACAATAGAATATTTCTCTGCTTTTAAAAAATGCGTACTTAAAACTTCATTAAAGATAGTAGAAATTCTTCTTCTGTTTGCCAATTCACTTTTATTAGTTATTTTCTAAATGCAGTCCGGGCATTGGCTTGGAGCTAAAACTAGCATCACACAGTGCAGTTATATGCAGGCAATCGCTTGAACATCTTTTACTCGGAGTAGATCCACAATTAGGCTTACCAAATGTGTATTTAGATCATTTTCTTGTGAAATATCACTTGTAATGCTTTGGCTCTCAGCCCATAAAATAATAATTATTATTATTTCGACAAAATCGATGCTTAATGTCTTGACACCCTGCATTCAGTGCCTGTACTTGGGACGTACAACTTCTAAATTACGAGGTTAGCATTAAATATCCTCTTGTGCATATACTAATATATGACCGTTTCAAATCCAAACGCCGCTCTTGTTAGAACATTTCGCGAGATCAATGTGATAAGCATAGTGTATCTTTCATATTAGCCTTCCCTTCGAGATGTTTTCTATTACATTATTCATGAATATTTTGTAAGATATGTTCTCACTAGGTGTGGCAGGAGACGATTTTTTTTCTTTCACCGACCCTAGACTCTAGCTAATCCGGTCATTCTTTGCACATATGAGTGCCGGCTTAGCGGAAGTGCTGAATTATTGAGAATGTCGTAAATTTTGTGTAAACACGTTTGGATTATACTTTATTATCTCCAAGGAATCATAGGAAACTTAGACCGTGAGTGTGTACATATACAGAAGTATCACTCACTGTGAAACACGTTTCAAATTTTTAGTTGTAATAATGATAATTGATAGTGCCCGTTTCTGATTTTTGCATATGTTCTCTAAGATATTTTCATGTTCTCTCCTACTATGTTCTTTCCTTCATCAGTTTCATCATTAATTTCCTGTACGCTTGTGATTATCTTTACGTCTGTTGAATTTTGGTGATAAATAGTTGCTCCTCCTGGTATGTACTCAGTAGCAATGGCTTTCTGCGAAGAAGCTCAGTTCAACGTACCTCCTAATTTCGGGGTCTAGCATGTTATGTTTCCTTTTACAATCCGTGATATTGAACAGTAAAGAAAGCCACAATTTAAAACGTGTACAGCATTGTTGAAGATTGTATTTAACTAAAAACATTTATAACTCCAGTTCTTGCCTCTCGCCTCTCCATTCATCTCGTTCGCTATTTGCGAGGGCGTATTTCCTGCTGTCACGCTACTGACGTATCTACACCAAGTCAGCGACGTTTTCTAAAACGTACAGTATCATACAGCTGGTATAGAAGCTGTTACATATAATTCTTTCTCGAAACGTACTTGCCACCTGCTTGTATTCCAGTTTGTTTCATTATTATGTGATTGTGCCCACGATTCTTTACCTCTGCACTCACGTTCCGATACTTAATTTTAGCTGATGAGTGAGAAAAGTCTCTCCACTTCCTTCAGGCGCAAGCTCCACTCCCTTGATGTGCTTCGCACTTCGTTTTTCTTGATAGATTCCGTACAAGCATGCTACTGGCCTCAGTACAGCCGTTTGGTCATTAACTCCCTAATTTCCGATCCTGAGCGCCACTTGTTGTCGATATTAACTTATTTGATATATTATTAAGTTTTTATATTACTTATTACTCTGATTATGTTTTCTTACATTTTTTCTTCTGCCGTATGAGAACTACAGTTGTTTCATTTTTATTACTTTATCTTGCTTACACCACCACCTCGAGGCGAACTCCAAGATATGCATGTCATTAACTGCTCAGCTACTGTTTTGGCATGATGTTTGCACTTGTTGTTCCGTCTCTTTATACTCTTTCTGTACAGACACTGTGAACCTTATGTAACCCTCTACGAGCTCTTAGTGTGTTACTGGATTCAGTATTGTTTTATTATTGCTCCTGTATTTTTTTAGGACCATGGCATTTTGCTGTATGCCTCTTATTGTTGACACCCGCAAGTAATATGATAAGTATAAGTATATACGATTTTCATCCTTAACTTTAAAAAAAAATTAAATTTTCCGTCCTTAATTTTAATTTGGTTACCTGACTTCTACTTATTTCTGATGTGTTTTCGAGTATCGTCTTCTAAGTAAGGACACGAAATGCCCAAAACCGGTAAAGAAATTAAATTTCTTTTACATGCGTGGTTGCTTATTATTTAGATGCCGTACATTCATTATTGTTTTTCTCATTTTTGCTTGAGTAGGTAGAGGCACGATGTAGGCCGGATTACTAAGAGGTCGGACTACTGAGGCTGGATTTACAAGAGTTTAGTGTATTTACAAAATGTCTACCGTTTGCTAGGATGTGTATATGCACGAATATTTCCTGAGAAATTGAAGGCAGTTGTGTTACAGAAACAGCACCACAGCTGTTAATCTTTTTCACTGTTTGGGAAGGTTAATGTTTTTTTTTCATTTCTAGACATGAAGCACATCTTCTCTAAATCAAAGGTAAAAGTATTTAAAAAATAAAATTGAATATTCACATTGCGATAGATATTCACAGAAAATAATTTCCAGCCCTACGGAACATGTTTTGCAATTAAAATGTAACATCACCCAAAGTAGTTCAGAGCCGTTTTGAAATATAGAGTGTACTGCTGCCCATCTTCCTCTTTTTATTTTAGATTTTTAAATTCAGAAACTTTTTTTTTTCATTCTCAGCTGGACTGACCGTCTATAGCTGTCAGCTTTACAGCTCTGCTCGTTGAGCGGAACACTGCACCTGTTGCACAGTGCCGCCTCTGTCCGCAGCAGTCAGCAGCTAATCGCCAGCTGTCTGCCGCTCCGATCGCTTCATTTCTGCTGCTGACGTGCTCCATTGGCGCCCTCAATTGTTTCTGCCTGCTACACAGCAGGAAAAATCTAGAGAGGCCTGAATGCTCACCACTGTGAGCTCTTCCCACTGCCAGCGCAGCTGACATAAAGTTACTCTAATCAGCTGCGTTTGGAAAATGTAGGAGAACCACCACAGTGTTAATAGATATAATTCCACTCTTGGTGTTAAAGTAAAGGAGGTAGCTATATAAATGTCCACTCCGATTTAAATTTCGATTTTTACATAGTCATAATCGACGATAGATTGGTTACAGGTAGCTTCCATTACATTGTTCCATAATAGTGGCGTGTTCGGTTATTTTCTGCAATTGCTCTATACCTTTAACTGTTACCTGTCAGTGGCAATGTAGGATTCAGAGTATGATTTCGGTTTTTTTTTTTTTTTTTTTTTTTTTGGCTTGTCACTTTCTCACAGTTATAGAAAGCCGTGGAACTGCTGAGTGTGGAGGCTTCATGACTTGGTTCCATTTTAAATGACTTGCAGAATGACACCCTTTGCAGTTGTTTTCAGCTCGTATGTTACGAGCGGCACCGAGTTTTTTGCAACAGTGCACTCTTTGTGCGCCCTGGACACCGGTTATGAGGCTGATTCTCTGGGTCTGCGCCAAGTAATAACTTTAAAAATTTTTATGCTCACCCAAGAAATTGGACTTGATTTTTAACAGTTATTTTTTCTTCAAGAAATTTGTCTTGAATTTTACTTTGGTGCTGTCCTCAGACAACTTCATTTTAACCAGCTCACATTTAAACAGATTGATACTATACAACCACGGTTAATATCTTATTACAGTGAGTTACGTTACTGTTCTCACTTAAATCCAGGTTTTACTGTCTTAGGCCTTGGAGATCGTTCTCAGTGTACTTGTCATAATTTAATTACTGGTACTGATACAGCTGGTTTCCATTCCTACTTCTTAGTTATGGAGTCAAGCCATTCTATGTCGAACTGGTGCAACGGTACGACCAGAGGATTGCCAACTTTAGAGTGTGCCCGGATACTGTATCAAATGTGGTTATGCAATGACCATTTCACTCCTATTACCAATTTCCAAATATTTTGTTATTGTATTAAGTGTGTTTTTTTTAATTTAATTTTTTTAAATCCACTAGTGTGGTATATCATACGGAACTTCGCCTCCAAAACAAAGGTTACCCTTATGTTTTCTTAAAATATGCATTTCTAAAACTATGTTTGAACAACAAATACTTGAATTACTACAGTATGCAATATACTGGTCGTTAACTCTAGCTTATTCTGCAGTTACTTACAGATTGATTGTGCAATGCTGCTTGTCACTTTCCCATTTGCATTGACTCTCAGTGATGCCATATACAGTTTAGGTGGTTCTCCTTTCATGATTTACGACCTTTGCGACGAGGCAACACTTGAAAGTGTTTCGTTCAGCTGAAACAATGTCTTTCTAAATTTGACTGTGCTTTTAAAACAATTACATGACGACTATTCTTACCTCATTAACTATAACATAGTATATAACATGTATAGTCAAATTTACCTTGATCCTCAGGCACACTTTTCTGAAAGGATTCAGTTTTTCCAGCTCCACGGGCATTAATCTCTATCATTCAGAAATAATTGGGTTTGCACTACTTCATTATCAGTTATTACTTTACCAAAAAGGAAATTAAAAACTATTTTCCAGAATAGATTTAGCTCTGTACTTAAACGAGTATAAAGCTGAATTATAATGTATAATATTAACAACTTATTGGTTTTACTGCTATGACTGGAGGTGAACAAAAATTGTACAATTTCAATGCAAATGATTTTCTTGTGAAAATAAGATCTTGTAGTTAGTGAAAACATAAAAAGTGATTTAACATTTGATTATTTTGATATTTGGGTAAGTGTGCTTGACAAATTTCATAATATAACGCCTTAGATCCATTGTCCAGCGAATGCAGCAAGGTGGTGGTTCCCTGATGCTTTGGGGTGGCATTATGTGGGGCCTACGTATGCCGCTGGTGGTCATGGAAGGCGCGGTAACGGCTGTACGATACGTGAATGCCATCCTCCAACCGATAGCGCAACACATACGGGCACCATATTGGAGAGGCATTCGTCTTCATGGACGACAATTCGCGCCCCCATCGTGCACATCTTGGGAATGACTCACTTCAGGATAACACCACCGCTCGACGGGAGTGGCCAACAAGTTCTCCAGACATGAACCCTATCGAACATGCCTGGGATAGATTAAAAAGGGTTGTTAATAGACGACATGACCCACCAACCACACTGAGGGATCCACGTCGAATCGCCGTTGAGGAGTGGGACAACCTGTACCAACAGTGCCTTGATGAACTTGTCGATATTATGCCATGACGAATAGATGCATGCATGAATGCAAGAGGACGTGCTGTGTAGTGGGACGCGAAATTGAAGCGTGACCCATCCACCAGTGTCAGCTCAGTTTGCAGGTGAATATAAGTTTAATTTAGTGTTTTGTTTATGTATTTTGTAATATTTGTAATGTTTGTGAATTATCTACAGTTTTGTATTTAATTTCATGTTTCATGTACGGAGAGGGCGGCGCAACGAACGGAGACAGCAACTTCACTGCCGGGACCAGAGAGAAAATTGCTGGCCACTATACGTCGCGGGTCTACAGCCAAAGAGCAACAGAAGATCCTGAAACCGAGTTGTTGCGTCGTGCTTCTAAAACCTGAAAACATAAGAATTTGTAATGTTTCTACAACAATGACGTCATGGAAAGTTTAGTCATGTTGTAAATGTTCAGTCATATCTTGTCAAGGCTCATGTTCACGTCTATATGCAATATATATGAAGATAATAAACTAGTGTATACTACAAAGGTTTAAATACGCGCTTTGAGAATTTATTTATGAAGAATTACATTAAGGAAGAAGTATTACTGATTTATTTGAAAAGATTATTAATTTTTGCCAACGTTCATCGCGAGATTGAGTCTTCAAAGTTTATTCAATGTGGTTTTAATATTTATTAAAGCAGACAACTTGCATTAATACAATTTCTGAGAAGAAACAAACGACATATACATTGAAAAAGTTTGCGCAAACCAGTTGGACTGAATGACGTAATTCTGCCCATACGACTCAAATGATGATGTTTTGATTACAGTTTCGTTCAAGAACCATTGAGAGACAACTTTAAAAAAATTTAAATAATTTTGAAGTGTTATGTAACTGACGTAGGTGACGAAGTCTGCACATGGTCATATGTCAAAAGAAAATCATTTATACAAAACTTACGTCGTTACACTACAGCGGCTGGGTATTAGAGGTACCTATGTGTACAACAGTCTGAATCACCGGCTGTAAAGGTCTCGCTGTATGGTGGTACAACATGAAATGTGTGGTGTTCGTGAGCAATAAAAATGGCGGAAATGATGTTTATGTTGATATCTATTCCAAATTTCTATACAGGTTCCGGAAATCTCGGAACAGAGGTGATGCAAAACTTTTCTTCATGTGTGTATTAAGCAGTGCTGCAGGCTGTTACATTAATGTTAATATTACTCTCCCTGTGTTTTCTCTGTCATATTTTGTCCCAGTCCTTGTATATTACTTCTCCCCCATGTATATTGTAAATAGGATTGATGATATCTCAGGGTATGGGTGTCAAGTAAAGTTGAATAGAGTGTTAAAGATCTAGTTCAAGTCGAAGGAAACGAATTACGAAGAGCTAGGAGCAGCTAAGTCGGCAAAAGTGACAATTCCGTTAAAGTTACTCATTTACTATTAGTATGACCGTACTGCGTTATGTAATTTATTATTTCCCAGATCTGTACAGACGCTTGAGGTTGAGGTTACACTGGCTGAATATTTACATTAATTGAAGCAACTGGGTTCCCACATATCGGTTGCTTCCAATTTAACAGGACTCGCTGCTCCATAGAAAATCGAAGGTGACTACACGAGAAGAGATTCGACTCACATAGGCGTCTCCTCTCTACAGGGTGGCTGAAAATTGAAAATAAGTCCATCAGAACAGAAGCAGTACTGTTACAGCACGGGCTGTCGTGCTCTGCCATGGTGTGACGGCAATGTCATCATTCGTCCCGGTTATACCGTCTGGTCAGCTCCCTAGAGCTCCCTAGTTCGCTTCACAAGTTTGCGTCTTCATCTTTCAGACACTCTTTCTGTCATCTCAGTTAACTGAAGAGTTAATCTTGCATCTAACTGATGCCTATGATTGTGTGGTGTCTGTTCCTCTTGTCTGAAAGGACAGACACTATATTTTCATGTAACTCATTCGCCTTGATGAGCAATGAATTCACAACCTCCAGTGAGGATGCACATTAACGTTCGCCTTCCAGTGGCGCGGTGGTTAACGCAAGTACGTAGTAAGCAGGAGATCCTGGTTTCGAGTATTGATCTGAGATACATTTTCTCTCGTCACTGCTGATATTGCATAAAGTCCCGATGCAGCTGATATTACGTATTATCTCGTTTGGTTTTCTTTCTCCCCACTCCACCTTCAGTTTACGTAATTGCTCTGTTTTGCAACAAAAACAAAACGTAATATTTGCGATAATACCAACGTAGTAGTTATGGGGTTGCCACTGACGACAGTAGTGCAGATTAACGTGCATGCATTCGAAGAACAACTGTTTCGAGGTAAGACCGAAGCAACTGAGTGTCAGAGGAAAGCGTTGTCGCCGCACTCTTATTTTTAGAAATAGGGCATGCATTGGGTTTACTACGAAAGTGTTGATCTTAAATTGTAATGAGCAAGGGCAGCCGAGGGGTATGACTACGGTTAAGCCACGAGTCACAGAAGTGGACCAACTGCATTACATCTGTGGCAGTAGAGCGCTTCTGAGATAAAGTGAAGAATTTCGTGGATATCTTCCCTAATCGTACTGTTGTAGCAGGAAGTGATTTCAACTTGCTTGAAAGAGAATGGGAGAGTCGGAGAGTCATGGTACAAAAACATTTGCCAGAGACTGGGGACTGCGATTTGTGTGACATTATTTTCAGTGTCTTTGGCGAAAAGTGCTTCGAGAGAGAGTCAGAGAGCCAATTCGTGAAAGTAACATCTTAGACATCCTAGCAACAAACAGACCTGATCTTTCCGAGTCACTTATCGTGGAAGGGGCGCGGGATCAGCGATCATAAAGTTGTCATAGCATCAATGACTACGGGTATTACAAGGATTGTTAACAAAAGCAAGAAAATATATTCGCTTAGCACAGTGACACGATACAAATTGCAGAGTATCTGAGTAGTCAAAATCTAAAATTCAGTGCTGTGAATGAAGTTGTGAATCATCATTCAACTTGTCAACGACAAATATGTTCCGAGCAGGGCCTTAAGGGATGGAGAAGACCCACCGTTCTTTATCAGTCATGACAAAAGTGTTACTTAAACGAAGAGAGCTGCCTCACGGACTCAAAAGAAGTCGAAACATATTTGAAAAGCAAGAGCTGAACGAAGCTAAAATGAGCGTAAAGATTGCAATGAGACAAGTGGTCAATGACTTTGAAAGAAAATTTTGTCAACTGATCTGACTAAAAACCCCGCGAGGTTTTGTTCTTACATAAAAATGAGTAAGCTGTTCGAAATCATCAACTCAGTTACTCGGTGATCATAAAGGTACCTCAACGGAAAATGACAGAGAGAAATACGGAATTCGTATTCCCGAAATTGATTCATCGCGGAAGACCGTAATATGGTCCCTCCTTCAAATCAGCGTACATCCTCGAAATGATGGGTACTGAGATAACTGATCTTAAAATAGAAAAACAACTACAATGGCTTTTTAGTGGGAAGGGATCAGTACCAGATGAAACACTTGCGGAAAAACCTACTTCCCTGACGAAATACACTCCTGGAAATGGAAAAAAGAACACATTGACACCGGTGTGTCAGATCCACCATACTTGCTCCGGACACTGCGAGAGGGCTGTACAAGCAATGATCACACGCACGGCACAGCGGACACACCAGGAACCGCGGTGTTGGCCGTCGAATGGCGCTAGCTGCGCAGCATTTGTGCACCGCCGCCGTCAGTGTCAGCCAGTTTGCCGTGGCATACGGAGCTCCATCGCAGTCTTTAACACTGGTAGCATGCCGCGACAGCGTGGACGTGAACCGTATGTGCAGTTGACGGACTTTGAGCGAGGGCGTATAGTGGGCATGCGGGAGGCCGGGTGGACGTACCGTCGAATTGCTCAACACGTGGGGCGTGAGGTCTCCACAGTACATCGATGTTGTCGCCAGTGGTCGGCGGAAGGTGCACGTGCCCGTCGACCTGGGACCGGACCGCAGCGATGCACGGATGCACGCCAAGACCATAGGATCCTACGCAGTGCCGTAGGGGACCGCACCGCCACTTCCCAGCAAATTAGGGACACTGTTGCTCCTGGGGTATCGTCGAGGACCATTCGCAACCGTCTCCATGAAGCTGGGCTACGGTCCCGCACACCGTTAGGCCGTCTTCCGCTCACGCCCCAACATCGTGCAGCCCGCCTCCAGTGGTGTCGCGACAGGCGTGAATGGAGGGACGAATGGAGACGTGTCGTCTTCAGCGATGAAAGTCGCTTCTGCCTTGGTGCCAATGATGGTCGTATGCGTGTTTGGCGCCGTGCAGGTGAGCGCCACAATCAGGACTGCATACGACCGAGGCACACAGGGCCAACACCCGGCATCATGGTGTGGGGAGCGATCTCCTACACTGGCCGTACACCACTGGTGATAGTCGAGGGGACACTGAATAGTGCACGGTACATCCAAACCGTCATCGAACCCATCGTTCTACCATTCCTAGACCGGCAAGGGAACTTGCTGTTCCAACAGGACAATGCACGTCCGCATGTATCCCGTGCCACCCAACGTGCTCTAGAAGGTGTAAGTCAACTACCCTGGCCAGCAAGATCTCCGGATCTGTCCCCCATTGAGCATGTTTGGGACTGGATGAAGCGTCGTCTCACGCGGTCTGCACGTCCAGCACGAACGCTGGTCCAACTGAGGCGCCAGGTGGAAATGGCATGGCAAGCCGTTCCACAGGACTACATCCAGCATCTCTACGATCGTCTCCATGGGAGAATAGCAGCCTGCATTGCTGCGAAAGGTGGATATACACTGTAGTAGTGCCGACATTGTGCATGCTCTGTTGCCTGTGTCTATGTGCCTGTGGTTCTGTCAGTGTGATCATGTGATGTATCTGACCCCAGGAATGTGTCAATAAAGTTTCCCCTTCCTGGGACAATGAATTAACGGTGTTCTTATTTCAATTTCCAGGAGTGTAAATATCGGGTGACACAGAGTAGCATGAGCGTGCATAGGACACACTATTTGGCAATCAACCACGTTGCCATCATCAGGGGCACCTGATGATGGCCACATAATCTATTGCCGAAATATTGTGTCCTATGCACACTCATACCAGGCTGTTCACCCGAGATTTATTTCCTCATTAAATACGCCTGGAGAAATTGAAGAATCACACCTACTCCCCTTCTATCAGCAGTGTATCATAGGTCGCTGGAGACACGAAGGGTACCTAACGACTGCAAAAAGAAGAGCGCCGGTCATTACCGTTGAGAATATGAGAAGTGCACATAATTTTAGGCCTATATGGTTGTAGAAACATGTAGCAGGTCTTGTGTTTATTTATCAAGGCTTTTTGTGTCAAGAAAATCTCCTGTATAAATTTCAATATGAATTTCGCAAACAGAGATCTTGCACAAATCAGCTCGGTCTGTTCCTCCATGAGAACCACAGCACTGCAGACATCGGCACGCAGATTGATACTGTGCTCCTGAACTTCAGGAAGGCATTTGACACTACACAGTACTACCGTTCACAGGAAACAATGCGGGCATACCGCGTATCGGACCATATTTGCCACTGGATTTAAGGTTAACTGGCAGATTGAATTCAGCACGTCGCTCTTAAAGGAACAAAATCGACAGATCTAAAGGTAAATTGTGGTGTGCTCCAAGGAAGTGTGATTGCACCGTTATTGTTTACATTGTATATAAATGATATAGTAGAATGTGTCGAAAGCACTTTGAGGCTGTTGGTAAACGATACGGTTGTATGTAAGAAGATACAGCGTAATGCCACAAGATAGACCTACAGCGGATTGATGAATGGTGCAGGGACTGGCAGTTGACCCTCAACGTAAATAAATGTAACTTATTGTGATTGCATAGGTAAAGAAATCCACTACTGTACAACCATACTATTGACGTCAAATTGCTGGAAACAGTAACCACCGTAAAATATCTGAGAGTGTCTGTACGGAGCGACGTTAAGTGGAAAGGTCGTATACAACAAATAGTTGGTAATGCTCATGTCATACCGTGATTCATAAAAAGAATTTGCATGAACTGTAGTTCATCCACTAAAGATGAGGCTTACAAGGCGACTGTCAAATTGTTAAGTACTGTTCATCAATATGCAAGTCTTACCACGTACGAACAATGGAAGAGATACAGAAAATCCAACGGAGAACGGCGCATTTTGTGACGGGATCGTTTAGCCAGAGAGAAAACGTTACAGAGATGCTACAAGGGGCGTTGTGCGTCACGGAGAGGTTCAATATTGAAATTTCCAGAGAGTAGCCCACTTTCCAGGAAAAGTCCATCACTGAATCGTGTGATTAAAATTCTTCTTGGTATTGCATAGCGTTATTGTATAAAATATTTTATTTTTTAACTATGGAACCGAAGTTACGACCGCACTACAACGGCCTTTGTCAGAGCAAGACTGGTGTGGGAGGAGGAACAGTGCCGCTACTTATTGCAGACGATCGGTGTCGTTACGTCATATTTGTGAAAGTTTATTTGCCATAGAATACAATAGGCTAGGCATGCCGAAACGAAGAGGGTAGGAAAGAAGTCATTCGTCTACTATCGGACTTGTCAGTGATCGATTACAGTCTGTAAATCAGTTCTTGGCTTTTGGTGGGCACTTCAACTCCTTGGTATGCGCGGAAAGGCACTGGTTCCTGGTAGTTCCCCTATATCTGTCTGTTTGGGCTGTAGCGTCCGTGTCCAATAAGGCTTCTGCCCTGAGACCGCTCGCGACACTTTGGACTGGATTAGCTGGCATCCCGGTCACCGGAAGCTTTCAGTGATCCTCTATATTGGTGTTGTCAGGTTGATTAACAATTTTAGTCGCCTCTCGTAATTTGTGTTGATATTTCCACGAATCTTTCAGCAGCACCAGGGCTTCCTGGAATGTGATAGGTCATCGAAAGCCATAGCGGTGTTCCGGTAACATCGATTTATTTTGTTATGTTTGTCGCACAGTGTTCATTCTCAGCAACTCGTGATCTGATTGATCTCCCTGTCTCTCCTATGTAAGCAGGTCAGCTCTCACGACGTAGCTCATTCACTTCTTCAGTATTAAGGTGGTTCACTGCACCGCTGGTGGAACCTATCATGTCGCCGATCCTGTGCTTGCTGCGGATAACTGGTCTCAAACCTTATCGGCAAAGGGCGTTGCGTAGCCGTTCACTGACGTCCGATACATTCGGTAGTGCACTAGCGGAGGCATTTCTTTCTGGCCGTCTCTTTGTTTCCTATTGGCCTTCGTTACGTTTCTCATATTGGTGGTGTCATGTGAGACTTTTCGAAAAACAATATTTTCGAATTATGACACTAATTACGGAACGATGCGTTTCGAACTAGACTAACTGAGTGGGAAATATTGTAGATATGAGAAACATTGTGGATGTTGTATTCTGTGCACGTTTGTCAAGACTGTTTTAGAGGTACATCAGAGAAATTCGAGGAGGACTAGTTGCGTTAGTCTGAACCATTGTAGTCGGGCAGACCGTAAGTCTCATGCCCAGTTTCTAAAAATAAGCCGGCCGATGTGGCAAGAGCGGTTCTAGCCGCTTCAGTCTGGAACCGCGCGACCGCCACGGTCGCAGGTTCGAATCCTGCCTCGGGCATGGATGTGTGTGACGTCCTTAGGTTCGTTAGGTTTAAGTAGTTCTAGGTTCTAGGGGACTGATGACCTCAGATGTTAAGTCCCATAGTGCTCAGAGCCATTTTGAACCATTCTGAAAATAAGATTGTGGCGACACCACTTTCCTCTGACACTCGGCTGCTTCGGTCTTACCTCGGGTAGGTGGCGCCATGGTTAGCACGCTGGACTCACATTCGAGAGGACGATGGTTCAAGCCCGCGCCCAGTCCTCCAGATTTAGGTTTTCCGTCATTTCTCTAAATCGCTTCAGGCAAATGCCTGGATGGTTCGTTCGAAAGGACATGGCCGATTTCCTTCCCCATCCTTTCCTAATCCAGTGGGATCAATGACCGCGTCCGGCCATCCTGATTTAGGTTTTGCGTGATTTCCCTAAATCGCTCCAGGCAAATGCCGGGATGGTTCCTTTCAAAGGGTACGGCCGACTTCCGTCCCCATCCGCCCCTAATCCGATGAGACCGATGACCTCGTTGTCTGGTCTCCTCCCCCAAAAACCAACCAACCCAAGTGAATCAACCAATCTTACCTCGGAACAGTGGTACTTCCTATCCTGCGCATTAGTTTGAACCAATCTAGTCAGGAACACGGTAAGATTCTCTCTTTGACAACCCCATAACTCCTCCACTGATATTATCGCAAATATTTCTTTTTGTTTTTGCTGCGCAACAGAGTAATTACGTAAAATGAAGGGGAGGGGAGCAGAAAGGAAAGTGAACGAAATAATAATATGAGCTGTATTGGCACTTCATGCAGAACCAGCAGCGACGAGTGAAAATGTATATCAGACGAGGACTGGAACCACGGGTCGGGAGGACGACGGTTCAATCCCACGTGCGGCCGTCCTGATTCAGGTTTTGCGTGATTTCCCTAAATCACTTCAGGCAAATGCCAGGATGGTTCCTTTGAAAGGGCACGTCCGTCTTCCTTCCCCATCCTTCCATAATCCAGTGAGACCGATGACTTTGCTGTTTGGTCTCTTCCAGCAAATAAACCCAATCAATGAACCCCGGGTTCCCTATTTACTTAGCAGTTGAATTAACTGCAGCGCTACCCGGAGGAAGGGTTGTAACCACCCCACAAAAATGTAAATGAAAATATATTTAAATGTGAATGGACATCGTGCTAAACCTAACCTCCCAGCAGAAATAAAAGAAAAGTCTATGATAATGAAAACGAGCCAAATGTTTGGTCCCCACAAAAATTGTAGAATAATAATGACCCAAATGTAAACTCGACACAAAAATTAAGAAACCAAGATTAATCATTAAACCCACAATAATAGGGCAGCATCGCTGACCTTAGGCCCTGTGCAATAATTAATCTGATAAATTGATTCTGGGAGGAAAAGAATAGGAAATATTGATTCAATTGGAATGATTCTTCTCTTAAAAATGATTGCTTTGAAAACAAAATTATTATTGGGGCATTTCTTGAACGAATTAATTACAATTAACATACATTACATTATCAGATGTGCGCAATGCTGCTTCATTACCTTATTTAACAATATACCTCGTCCCGAACCTTGACCAGAGATGAAAAGGGCGCACGCCGCCGACCCATGCCGACGCCCGCTCAGTACTACTGTCGGCTGACTACTTCCTCTCGCGACTCGCTACACGCAACATCCTACTCGCCACTGCCGACTCCACACACACTACTTCCGACTGAGTCCAACTCACAACTGAACTCTTGCGCAGTCATGCGCAGACTAGCAACGATAAACAACTCTCTGGTCAGAGATTCAGTCATGCCTGAATACATACGCGTTTCATAACCCTCCACTGGGGTGGGGGGGGGGGGGCAAAAATTTGGCAGCGATGGTGAGTCATTTGGACTTGCCATGAGCAATAAATTTTTTCATAATTAATTAACTTTACAATTACAGCATATATACAGATATAGAACATGAAGTAAATGTGGTGCACATGCACCAAGTACAAAACATATTAGACAATAACAAAATGTGAGTACAAAACATATTAACAAATGACATAAGTGCACATGCACTGAAAAATTCTTCAACGTTTTAACAACAAATAAACATAATGAGTACAAATCTCATTGACAAATGACATAAGTGCACATGTACTGTAGTTCAGAACATATCAGCAAATCAAAATGCACATACAATGAGTAGAAATCATGTTAGAAATATGACAAAAGTGCACACACACTGAAAAACTCTTTAGCATTTTCACAACAAATAAACGTAATGGCAAAAAGTCATGTTGACAAGTGACATAAGTGCACATGTACTATAGTTCAGAACGTATCAGCAAATCACAAAATGAATATACGATAAGTAAAAATCATGTTAGAAAAATGACAAAAGTGCACACGCACTGAAATTCAGAATATATCAGCAAATCAAAAAAATGTATAGGTCATGAATACAAATGATGTTAGCAAAAAAAAAAAAAAAAATGATTTTCACTATGTTACAAGAATTAGGATAGGAAAGGGAAGGATTGCATCATGGTTGTAGCGCTTTAGGTTGCACGCAGCTGCACTGAAAGTCCATATCTTTCCACAGAAGTACAACACCAAGTGAGACAATCTGAAGTTCTTTTCCCAGAAGGGTTTATCAGCGTAGCCAAGACACTGAAATGTCGTAGTAATATTCCATGTTATCATTTTGGCAGTACATCAGGTACACCAAACAGTGGGACCATAATAACGTCTCCATCGCTCACGGTGGTGGACAGCATGTCGTGTCAACACCACGCTCTTACAAGGCACACCAACGTAGAATTAGTGCAAAAACCAAATATAGTGCTCCATGATCAAGAGGATATACAGGAAAAATGGATATTGCAGTAATTCAAGGTAGTTAGGTCAGAAGGTGAAGGACATTAAGTCACATACTAGTTTTCATTGGGAATTACATTAGTAGTTTGCGGCAGTCATAGCCCAGTTATTGAACATTTCTGTACCATGTATGTAGTATTACAGAAAAATGTTCATAAATTGTTTTACAGAGAACATCGGCATTCATTGCCTAATTACAAATCATCAGTAGTCATTCGTTTTACCGAGAACATTGAAATTCATTGCCTAATTATAAATCATCAGAAGTCATTACTTAAAACAGGAGATAGTCAATAACATAGTTTTACAGAAGAATGTTGATAATTAATCATTGGTCATCCCAATACAGTAATCAGTAGCATTCATTTCCCAGTTACAAAGCATTATTAATTAATCATTAGTCATCTCAATACAGTAATCAGTAGCATTCATTTCCCAGTTAGAAAGCATAATCAGTAGCATTCATTTCCCAGTTACAAAGCATTATTAATTAATCATTGGTCATCCCAATACAGTAATCAATAGCATTCATTTCCCAGTTACAAAGCATTATTAATTAATCATTGGTCATCCCAATACAGTAATCAGTAGCATTCATTTCCCAGTTACAAAGCATTATTAATTAATCATTGGTCATCTCAATACAGTAATCAGTAGCATTCATTTCCCAGTTACAAAGCATTATTAATTAATCATTGGTCATCCCAATACAGTAATCAGTAGCATTCATTTCCCAGTTACAAAGCATTATTAATTAATCATTGGTCATCTCAATAGAGTAATGAAATTATGCACATAGTATTTATGCATTCATTATTCAAGTGACATACTATTCAGAGCTAATCAGAATTACTCAGAACTCTCTTAAACTGGTATCATTATTTGGGACTGGTAATACATTTTTTTGTTACCAATGCATTGCATTGGGTAATTATAGAGGAAAAAAAATTTTGCTTTTGGGTTGTTGCTGTAAATGAAAATGTGTAACGTCATTCGTAATGAGTTAGCTGTAGCAATATTATGAAACAAGTAGAGTATATGTAATCACATTCGTAAATGACATAGATTTAATGAACAACTGTTTATAGCACATTAATTTCATAAATAATTTCTCCTGCAAAAAATATAAAATGGATTATTAAACTGAAAGAAGAAACGCATTTTATGCAGAAAAGTAGTGAACTTCGAATTAACAGGTAGTGAAATCTGTATAAAAATGTGTTCCATAGCTGTCCTTTCCAAAACCTTCAGTCATTATACTATGCAATATAACACCTGCTGTCAAAGCGAACTGCAACAAATACTTAAGTAACTACATAGCATGAATACATAACTTCCACATTATCCTCATCTGTAAAGAAAAACTTCATTATCCATCACTTCATTATCTACATTATCATAACTCCATTATTATCATCACCTGTAAAGAAAAACTTCATTATCCATAGTAGCATATTCTTCATCATTATTCATCAGCATTCGTTATCATCTGCAAAAAAAAATCACTTCATTACTCATTACATAACTATTCCTTATCTCTAGCATACTCCATCACTAAAACTAAGATGTGTAGTTCTGTCTGACAGCTTGCATCAATCGCCTTGGATTCTGAAAGAAAAAATTATTTAAGACTACTATTCTACGATGTGTATAGTATATTTTTGTTAATGCTTGTTAATCCTGATCCATTTACTCTTCCTCACGAGGTTTGCATCTTCTTTCGATCATTCCGAAGGTGAAATTCCCATTTCTGTTTAATTTATTTCTTTCACGCATCATTTCTTTCTGAAATTGATGAACAGAGATTAATGTCTTGCATTTAAATCATATACTCATTAAAGAATGACTGGTTTATGGTAACATAATTAAGCATACAGCATAATATGACAGAAAACGTAATATGTGAAAAATCTTATATAGTGTTCAGAGGCAAAAATGTACTCAGTGTATCACAATGTAACAGTAAAATAGTCACGATGTTGAGATATCATAAGGCAAAAAGTCAAAGTCAACTGGTGTTTGCTATATCTTAACTATTTCATAGTGCATACAAACAAAACATGAAACAATCGTATATACCTAAGAAAGACAAAAAATGTGACGTTCGTTGTGTTCAGCTTGTATGTTGTGTAGTTAATAGAGGCGAGAATTAAAGACTTTAACGGAGAGAAAATTTAATAAAATTAATATGTCACTAGATAACATTGCATAATTATTCATAAGATACGTAAGTTTCTGTGGAAAAAATGTGCACAGTCTGATATGTAACGACAAGAAGAGCGACCTGCTAACCTTACCTTGCCGGGCACTTGCCAAGAAAAAATACGATAATCATCAGTAAGTAGTCATGTGAATATAATTGCAGAAATAGTCATAAAATGTGTAACTTCATCTGGAAAAATATGCACGGTCTGATGTGTAACGACAAGAAGAGCGACCTGCTAACCTTACTTTGCCGGGCACTTGCCAAGAAAAAATACGATAATCATCAGTAAGTAGTCATGTGAATATAATTGCAGAAATAGTCGTAAAATGTGTAACTTCATCTGGAAAAATATGCACGGTCTGATGTGTAACGACAAGAAGAGCGGCCTGCTAACCTTACCTTGCCGGGCACTTGCCAAGAAAAAGTACGATAATCATCAGTAATTAGTCATGTGAATATAATTGCATAAGTGATCATAAAACTAGCAAAATGGCATTATAGCATGTTAAATCATGAAGTGTCTTCATTCAATAAAAGGTCTGATGTTTGACCAATGGTGGCTGCCTTTGGATTTTCTGGTTCTCAAAGTTTCGACGTGTACAACATTGGGGTGAGGAATGCTGCGAATCCGATGTGGACCTGCGTATAAAAGTTCAAATTTACTGCACCTACCTTTTCCTTTGTTGGATAAATAGTGTGTTCGTACTAATATTTTCTGTCCAATGTGAAAGTCACGGCGTGTACAAACCTGTTTTTGCTGTCTTCTCCGGCGCTCTGCGGCACGTTTGATGTTGTTCAGCGCAATGTCGATTATTTCGTGGTGTCGTAATCGACGAGATGTAGGAAAGCTTATTAGTTCTGTAATTTTGTTAGGTGGTTCAACATTTTTCATTATAACAGACGGAGATAGCATAGTGGATTCATTTGGAATGGAATTAATTACATCTTGGAATGAGAATATGTGTGTGTCCCAATCAACGTGTCTTTTGTGGCAGTATATTCTACACAGTTTACCAATTTCTTTCATTAATCGTTCACAAGGGTTCGAAGAAGCATGGTACTTGGATATATAGATCGGAGAAATGTTTCTAGTTCGTAACATACGTGTCCATATAACAGAACGAAATTGTGATCCATTATCGGAAATTACTTTCAACACATGCCCTACATGAAATAGAAAATGCTTTAAAAATGCTTTCAAACGGTTTTAGCAGTAGCTTTGCGTAACGGAGTGAAAGTAACAAATTTTGAAGTGAGTTCAACAGCGACAAAGATGTAGCAAAAACCTCTATTAGTTCTGGGAATCGGACCAAAAATGTCTACAGCGGCCATATGTCTTAATTTAACAGGTACAATGGGATATAATGGAGGAATATGTGAAGTTGTGTCTGACTTAACTTTCTGGCAGATTTTACATGACGCTAAAACTCGTCGTATACGTTTCTCCATGTTCGTAAAATAACAGTTCTGTCTCAGTATAAGAAAACATTTTCTTGCTCCGTAATGTGCGTAACTTAAATGAGTGTACCAGATTAATTTGTTAACCAGTTCGTCAGGAATGCAGAATAACCAATTGTTGCTGTCAGGATGAGAGCGGCGAAACAGAATGTCATTGCATACAGTGTAATGGTTTCTAATCGTAACGTTATTCTTATCTTGCCAAAGGTGTTTAATTTCTTTCCACACGTTGTCTTTATTTTGCTCTTTTGCTACGTCCTGTAATGACGACGAAATAAAATTTTCAAATGCAACCTGTTGAATGTGCATAACGCTGAAATTTGCTTTGCAGAAGTTGGTTGCGATTTCTTGCTGATTGTTGCTGAGAGAACGAGATAGTGCGTCTGCTATAATATTTTGTGTGCCGGGAATGTGAACAATTGTGAAATTAAATTCCTGAAAATAAAGCTTGCATCTGCTTAATCTGTCGTGTTTGAATTTAGCTGAAAGTAAAAATTGTATCGCTCTATGGTCTGTGTAAACGGTGGTATGTCTTCCATAAAGAAAGTGCCGAAATCTCGTGAAAGCCCAAACAACACATAATGTTTCCAGTTCTGTAACAGAATAATTTCGTTCAGCAGGTGACAGAATGCGACTTGCAAATGCGACGTTTTTGATTACTGTTGAGCCATCTTCTTCAATTTCCTGAAAAATATGTACGCCTAAAGCGGTGTTGGAACTGTCGGTCGCAATGGAAAAATTTCTGGTAAGATCTGGCTGTGATAAAAGTGGTGCATTCAACAAAGCATTCAGAATGTGCTTGCTTATCCCAGGACCAAATAGTGTTTTTACCTGTCAACCGGCATAATCTAGGTGTGTCTAAGGCAGAGTGATGAATAAATTTACGAAAAAAGTTAATCAAACCCAAAAAGCTGCGTAGTTGTTTTTTTGTCGTAGGAACGGTATTATGTCACGTAAAGCTTGAAGTTTTTCCGGGTCAGGCGCAATCCCTTCTGCTGAAATTACGTGTCCAAGAAATTTTATAGAAGTTTTGCCAAAATGCGATTTACTGAGATTAACTGTGAGTCCTTGAGCATGAAAAGTTTGCAACAGTTGTTCTAGAATCAGATTGTGTTCAGACCAGTTAGCTTCCGCAATAAGAATATCGTCTACGTACGTCGTGATTCTGTCTTTAAGGTCTGTCGGAAGTATTGTGTTCAAACCGCGAATAAAAGCTGCAGAAGAAATAGTTAAACCGAATGGTAATTTGCAAAATTGATAACAGTCGCCAAAACAGAGAAACGCTGTGTACTTTCTGCAGTTCGGATGGAGCTGAATTTGCCAAAATCCCGATTTTAGATCTAATGTAGAATAAATAGCAATACCGTGAAATTTATGTAGAAGTTCCTCTAATGTCTGTGGTCGATCTGTTTCATTAATAATTTATGTCATGACGTGAATCAAGTACGAGAAGTGAGCCATCTTTTTTCTTAACAATATGTAGAGGGTTTATGTACGGACTAACTACCGGTTCAATAATACCTTGGTCGAGCATATCTTGCAATTCTTTCTTAACTTGTTCTCTGTGGATATATGGAATGGGATATATGAAATTCATACATAAAACCGGACATAGTACCAGGAATGTTGTCAAAACTGGAGATTGCTGTAAAAGAATTTTGTGTAGTTGCGTCCGTTCGTCGTCTGTATTTGCACTGCTCTGCTTGACTTTATCAGAAATCGTCTGTATAACGTCATACTCGGCTTCGTCTGGAGAATTATAGTTGTGTACGTACGTATCTGTGAACAATGTGGAATCACAGTCCATGTTACGTGATGCGGAAATGACCTCTGTGCGATTAATTGTTTGTTATTCCGCAGATAAAGAGTGCTGAAATTCTAAAGCCAATTGTACATTTTCATCCTTTAGCATTAAATAGGAATTCTGAAAATCAATAACTGCGTCGTGTTGTACCAGAAAATTAGTACCTAAAATAACGTCTGTTGTCAATAAAGGAACAATCCAAAAATTTGAGTGAAATGTGTGACCTGCAATACAAAATGATAAATGTGTCTGTAATTTAACATCTACTCCTTTATTCGACACTGCTCCTTTCACTTTCGTTTTGGCTAATGGTAATGTAGGATACGTATTCTCTTTGTTACACTCGTTGAAAGTTTCTTCATTTTTTACTGACATAGGTGATCCAGAATCGATTACTGCTGAAAATTTCGATGAACCCATTTTAATTTCGATGACAGGATGTGAAATGGTTTTCAGAACAACTGGTCTTTCCTGCAAAAGAGTGTCTCTGATGTCGTCAAAAGTAATAACATTTTCGTGAGCAACATTCTACGTGTCAAAAGTAGTGCTTGTGTTATTGGAAGATGCGACCTGTACTGTATCTAGTCAAATCCTATCTGACGTGTTATTGTTTTCAGGAGGATTCTGTGGCATTTCGACTATTTGAACTGTTCTGTTATTTCTTCCAGACGTATTACGCTCTGGATGGTATCTACTGTCTGGTTCATTCATGAGAATATGTTGTTGTTGATCATTTTGCTGCTGGTAAAACCGACTGTTATTAAACGTATGTTGGTAATTGTGCTGATTGTTTTTACGTCTGTCATGATAGTCATTTCTATACGGCGCATTTGCGATAGGAATTGAAATAGTGTGTTTCTATACGTAGTATTTCTTTGCTGCTGTGCGTTACTATTTGTTGTACCTGCGACTATACATGCACGCGGCGAAACATTAAAGCTTGGCTGACCTTGTGCATTACATTGTTGGTTAGGTATGCTAACCGGCTGGCTTTCATGCTATTGCGGTGGACAACATCTATTGTTACAAAAATGCATTCGCTGTTGCTGCTAATTTTGCACATCTGTTATCAAAGTTCTCGTGGTTCTGGAGTGCCTAATGAAAATCGTCACTTTCGGTAAAAATTTGTCTTATCGGGTTTTTTACCACTCATTTCTTAATCCTAAATAGGGCAATAGTTAAAGAGCTGTTTTGATAGATATAAAGGATAGTAGAAGAGAAGACAGCAGTGCAGAAAACTAAAGATGAAACAGCACTACTACAGCTCGGGGCCCTATGCACGCAACGGCACGTATTCATTAAAGCGTAATGAATCCCCTGAGGTCTATTACGCGCTGCAAATAAATTTCAGCTTTTGTGTTACAGGCAATTGCGGTGAAAATTCAAGACCAAATTGCTGTATCCATGCTAATTCTAGTTTCTGCATTACAGGTAATGGCGGTGAAAGTACAAAAATAAATCTACGTATCCAGTTCAAAGCGTATACCTGTGTTCTGTCATTATTAAATTCCTTAGATTTTCTTACGAATAAAAATTGCTCGTAATCTACTTTCTCGTCTCTGAATTTGAGAACACGTTCAGGTTTGTGTGAGAATCTGTTTGACTGTGACTGTTCGGAATCTAAGTCGCGTATTCTCTGTAGATTACCCAAATTATACGCGCTGCGTGAGTCTGACAAATGTTCGCAAAGTGGCGTCTGCTGTGATGTTTTATTAACTGAAATATTTTTCATCTCTGTTACTTCTTGCTGTAAACTTGACAAATTTCTACGTAATGTATTATTAGATGAATCGATCTCATTGATTGTCTGCTGTAAATTTTGGAATTCAGGTGTTTGGTTAAACGAAATCGGTGCAGTATCGTCTGATTTGCTGTCATTATTACTTTCAATAATATCAATACGACATTTTTCAGTCAGTATTTTTACCTGATCATTATTTTTAGTGTCAGAAGCCTTAATTTGTTTTTGTGTTTTACTTGTGGTTTCGCTCAATTTCTTAACGTCTGCTTTGATGACATCAGATTCATGTGTTAGTTCTAATTGTTCGTGTCTATCTGTCACTGTCTGAAAGTCTGTTGCGTGTGTGTTTGTTTTCGATTTATGATCGGAAATTTCATCACGTAATTCTGTGTTCTACTGCTTGATGGTATTAATTTCGTCGGACACTGTAGCAATATTGTTGTCTACATACGTTTTTGCTTTCGCAAACAATTTACGTTTGTCTTCCTGTCTCTGTGCAGTGATTGTTTCCATTACTCGTTATTTTACTCTATTCTGATCCTGTATAAATTTACGGAAACGCGTATCACTGTTTTGTAGGTGAAGATTAAAACGTTCGTCAATCTGAGTGTTCTTTTGGTCGAATTTCGCGTCTATCTTTGCATCCATTGTGCGCGAAAGTTCTGCTGTCATTAATTTAAACTCGTCGCGTAATTGTGTTGCTTTTTCAGAGCATTGTTTAGCGACTCTGCTAATTTCGTCTCTAAGTGTTTCTGTTGTAGCTGTTTGCATTTCCCTTAATTCTTGAGCAACAGATCTAATTTCTTCGCTACTTTTCCTATCACAAGCCTCAATTTCCTCGCGTAACTGTTCTTTAGTATCATGACATTGTGCGGCAACGGCTTTAATCTGATCACTAAGCTGCCTGGAATTGTTGTCTAATTTTTCATTAAGGTGTTTGTTCTGTTCATTAAGTTGTTTGAAATCTTCACTAAATTGTTGTTTGAGATCTTCTTTAAGGTTGTCTTGCTTTTTATTAATTTCATTAAGTTGTTGTTGTAGCAATCTTGCCATAATTTGTTCCAAGTCAAAATTAGCATTTCTATTCTCTGTGCTGTTTAGTGGTGTACCTGCAATTGTCACATTTTGTGTGGCCATTTGGTCATTCTGTGACTCACAAAAAGGTTTACCTATCGGATGTGCACTGTGCGTCACTACCTTGGAATTAAATAGATCTGTCGTGTTTTGAGTATCCTGTTCATTTTCATTAGAAAAATGTATCTGTTCATCACATAAATCCTGCAAACTGGGTGTGTTAATCTGGGCAGCGCTCATCATAACAGAATGCCCCGCGTCAGCAATTGTCGTCAAATCAACACGTGATCCTGGTAGGGTCGCCACGTCCATGGGGGCTTAATTAAATAGTATGCAAATAATTTAAATTTTAGTAACTGTATGTCCGGCTACGAGGTCTCATAAACGGTTGGCCCTGACTAGTATTAGTACGTAATCTGACTCCATAGAATAACAACAAAGAATGAAAGGAAACTTCTGTTAACACAATTAATGAATTAAGTCCCCAGCAACTATAAAAGCTACGAAACAACAACTGCGAACAACAAAGCACAAGTGTAACTGTTCTGTGTGTGGAAGTGTGATTCAACGTACACATCTGGCACGTTTCTTCCTCAATAAGACAATATATTTTAAATACCATTTACACTGAATTAATTAAATAAAACTGAAATACTATAATTGCACATAGAAACCCGAATTACAGTCTAATACATGAACACAAGCCAGATGCCTTGTTGACTGAACCTGTGACCAAGAGGCATTGTTAGTTAGGAAATTTAAAAAAAAAATACATAAATGTTTTTTTACCTTCATATATATTGACTGAAAACACACTCTAATCATTACAACATCTCCATTCGAACAACATCTGCTGTCTAGCCCATCAAAACAACTGCACACGACATGGCCTCAAATAATACAGCTATCAACATCCTCTCAGCAAAGCAGTAACCACCACCACTTCTGAACAAGCACTGCCAGTGGAGGTGGCTGAATAATGCTCTTTGGCGCAACCTCTGGCGCTGTGACTCAGTGTAGCCACCTTTCAAGCCCAGTGTATCAATCTAGTTGAGCAGTATATATGAAGATAGTAACCATTCTCGAAAAAACAGATACCATTGATACCCGTGCAGCTTGTCTAGAATAAATGATAATTAATTGAAACCCTCAGCTGCCGACAGGTGTTGTTGGCATACCTTGATGGGGACAGCTGAAACGTTGCTGATCGTTGGGTTTGGTCGTTGCGGACGTGATATGACATCCGGTCAAGTTCGTTTTGTTGATCCTTCCACTCAGTTATTTTATTACAGGGACCAACCAGCTCTCTGATCGAACACGCTGAGCTACCGTGCCGGCAAATCCATCTGAGCTACCGAGGACACATATGAATAGCGCGACTGCAGGGACTTATCCCTTGCACGCTTCCCGTGAGATCCACATTCCCAACTGTCCACAATCTACATACGTAATGTTCCTAATAGATACTTTGCCCATCCACTCATTACTCGTCCCCACTAAGGTGACGATTTCCGTAAGAGTTCGGGCAACTTGTGCGCATTCGCACAAACGAAGGTCAATGGCCGGGGAGCCATTTAACTATATACGACGATAGTAACTGTTCTCGAAAGAACAGATACCACTGACGGCCGTGCAGCTTCTCTAGAATTAGTGATAATTAATTGAAACCCTCAGCTGCCGACAGGTATGTCAACAAAACCTGTCGGCAGAATATAATTCTGATTAACCTCAAAGGTTCAAATGTCCATCCATTACACTCCTTATTGCCTCATGTAAAGCAGTTGTACTTTATTTAGTGTGGATTTTCCTTTTCTGGTCGTTTTGGGTCGTCTGAGACAAAAAAAGGATTGGCTTTAAAAACTAGTGAGAGAAAATTTATTTAAATACACAGACTTATTTCGAGTAATTGTGTATAATATGTCTACTGTAACCAGTCTTCACGGACTACACTATAAAACTACATCGATCGAAATTGTACTAGGTTATCAAATTATACGTTTTTCTGATCTAAAATGTACTACTGTCAAGAGTGAAATCACTAGTCAATAGCACCGAACTATGACATGAGATGATAGCACATGTCATACTGTCCTTCTTTATAGATGTCTCGGAACACAGGGGAACGGAAAACAAGTCTGTGACCTCTCTAATGTAGAAATTACAAGCACTTGGAAACTAATCAGTTTATAAGAGAATATGAAACTAAGTAACTTCACTTACCTTCAACAAAAGAAAAAAAGGAAAAAAAAATTATACCTCTGTAGCACAAACTGCTGTGTTCAATGAAAAGACAAGAGGAGCTGCAGAAGCCTTCCGCATTGCAATGCCACACAAACCCAAGTGCTACCAACATTAGGAAACTGAAAAATTTCACGGAACCTTACGTTGATCGGAATTGTACATATATTGAAATTTTACCACCTTACCCTAGAGCTGTCATGTTCGAAGAGCACATAGTTTTTAAGGTATAAACGATAAACTGAAAGAACTGTCATAATTTTTAGATTTCTTGCAGTTTTCGTAGTGAAGCTGACCTTCTACAAGGCGGCAAGCTTGAAATTTGGAGTCAACACTCCAAGGAACGTATAGAACTGTTAGCAAATAAACTTCCACAATTTTTTTCGTGTACGGTTGTTTTCAACATCAACTGACTGCACTAACGTAGCCTATAGCTTCTAGACTGGATCTCTTACAACCTAAGCGGTCCAGAGTAGCGACCGACATGTGAGCTACAGTGCCACCAAACCTATGTTCCATTTCACTCCCTATGCCCAACAAGAAGCATTCATTTCCTGCATACGTTTTTGCAGTGTTTCGTTTCACTGAGTATAGCGTCCTACAGTTTAGGTATTTTCTTTATCGTTTAACGAACATTTCTCCCGATACTGACTATTCTGTTTCCTACTTTGCCAATCCTGCACTGGTGCCCTGGTTTCCCGCATTTGTAACATTGGGGTTGACGCCAGTGCTTCTATGTGGCTTGTACACCCACACTGATAACATTTTACCTCCGAGGGAAACACACTTGGTCACTTCAACTTAGGTTAGAAGCGTCAAGCATCATGGCATCCCAGATAGTATCGGATAAATCACTGGGGCTTATCATTCTTATACTTTCTTTATGTCAGCTGAAAGTTCTTGAAAAAATACATAAAATGCATTTTTCTCCCTCCTGGAGAATAAATCTGTTTGTTTCCGCATACTGCGTCACTTGCTAGCTTTGCACGTTAATTTTTTCCAATCCTATCTAATAATTAGAGATTGGATTATAAGTATCATAAAAATCTTTAAAAATGCATGAAAAATTCTTAAAAATGCATGAAAAGCGTCGAAATATGCACGATCATATAATAAAAACATGGTAGTTACTGCGTGCATTATACGAGTATCTCAAAACCGAACCTGTGCATGTCAGTTACGAAAAATTGGTACATTTAGAACACTGATATCATTTTCTGAATACTTTCTGGTAGAGGTTACGAAAGTGGCCTTTCTGGAATCATTTTCAAAATATTTGCAAACTGGGGACGCATATTGCGTTTCAAGAATTGTTCCTTCTTCACTAGTGTTGTCGATAACAAGCGGATGTGATGCGAGTGAGTAGCAGCGAAACAATCGATATGTACAGGACCAACTTCTACATACATCGCACGCAGATAGTAACGCTCAAAAACTTTATAATATTTTGTTTAAAGAACAACACACAATCATGAGTTTTTTTAAACAGCATTAAGTTTTAATTAATGTTATTGAACCAAAGCATCATTTACAATTTATTTTACATTTTTGTACTATTGCAAGCAACAACAACCAAGTACTGTTCCAAATGTTCAGTAGTAAGATTGTGTCTTCAATCACTAAAAACGTTTTTATAAGCAGAAAAGAACCGTACTACATCAACTGACGTAGCTGAGCAGTATTGAATTTGGGTGCTTTGTTGGTACTTATTGTTTCTGGTAAATTTCACCCGTTCCATTAATAAAACTATCATGTTGGATCAACAGTTCAAAGCCTGCGTCATTGCTTAATATTTTTTCAAACCTTTCTTTAAGTTTTCTTGAGAATATCTCCGGCAATGAGGAGCTCACTAGAATAATTTTATTCATTAATTGGATAGATTCATTCAACGTCAAAACTTGAGTTTCAAGCTTTTTAATATAGGAAGAAGAAGTAGTAATCACAGCAATCCCTTTTTTAAAACCGGAATCATCAAATGCTTCCTTGCTCTGACAAACTGCCAAAGCCGCTGCACTACCGAAGTCTACTAACTCTCTAATGGTATCAAAATGTTCACTGTAAAACAACACAACTTCGACACAAGTACCCCGAACGAGTCACCACAGGTCCAGGAGGTAAAGGCACATTTGGTAGTTTTTCTTTGCAAGTCTTGTTGCGAGGAGGAGCCTTTAGTAACACTTCCTTTGTGGATGAAATCAGTTTATTTACATTCACAAACGTGGAACGTACTTCTTCAACAAGGCGGTGAACTACATGAACAAAGTACCTCACATGAATCAAATTGGGATAAAATATTCCGAGGGTTTTTTCTGCTTTGATCATATAGGGAGCAACATCTGAAATGAAACTACACACTCTTTCATCTGCAGAAGATTCTGGAAATATTTTTCGAACACCCTCACATACAAATCTGGCAATCGTAGAATGATTTACTTTTGCAAGCTCTTTGCAGGCAGGCCGCTAAATAGGAAGAAAACGGCTCTTCTTTTAAATCACCAACAAATAAATTTGCAATATAACTGTCACAAGTGCCTGTAGTTTCGTCACCTAAAATACAGATAATGCTGTACTTGAGGACATTGCATATTTCTTCCAGAACATTTACGTAAATTGTCGGTATATAATTTTTACTCAGTGTTGATTCATCTGGTATATTTTGATTTAAGTAATAGATGTTCAGATGTATGTGGTTTCCTAAGGGACCAAACTGCTGAGGTCATCGGTCCCTAGACCCACACACTACTTAAACTAACGTATGCTAAGAACAACACACAAGCACTCATGCTCGAGGGAGGACTCGAACCTCCGGCGGGAGGGGCCGCGCAATCCGTGGAATGACGTCTCTATACGCGCGGTCACTCCACGCTTCCACATATAAGTGGTACTTGCACAGGAAGCCTTTGGGGATAGGGTTTGTAAGCTTGTGAAGAGGAATATTGCTTGGAACGTATGTTAAACCAACTTTTTGGTTACCTTTGGACAAATCCCTGCTACTGCAACTTGCTGTTGTCAGAAGTTGTTGTCGTGGTCCTTTTCTTCTGCATTCTTGTGATGTGAAGACTTGTCTTGTCATGCTGGTCTTTTTGAAACTTTCTTTTGCACGAATCATTTTTTCTCGCAGACTCGACAATATAAACAATTCCGTCATATCTAAATGTTGCAGGATGGCCAACTGTCCACGAAATGACGTTTCTTTTTTCGGGCAACATAGCGGAAACACGTTACACACTATACGCCGTAAACTCGTTCAAATGTGTACAAGTAAACAGAAAGCTAAACTGAAACAATGGATGTGCGACTCAAAGCTTGTGCAGTTTAATTAATTGTTGGCGTCGCGTACGGTATGACAGCGCAGGGGATTAACAGAGGGCGCGGGCGCACTAGCATTGAATCTTTCTGCCTGCTCTTGTTTCTCTTTTGCAGTGATTTCGCTAGGCAGTGGCCTCTCGGTTAGCGATTGCATGCAGTTCTATATCGCGGTCAATCTGTGAGACATCAACATCGAGCTAGAGACCGCCGGTCTAAATTTTTAGTCTACTGTAAACATAGAGCGAAAATATGCGTCGTCACTAGTTTTTAGTTAAAATATGCCGTAACTGGTGAATAGAATCCAAATATGCAAAATGCAAATGTATACAATCCGATCTCTACTAATAATGCCTCTACTGAGGCAATTGGCTTTTGTCACAGACCATTAAGCTGTTCCCTAAATGTACCGCATTGTTCTGTTTACTGTATCAGAGGCAAAGTCCATTAACTAGCTGTTCAAACGTCTGCGCTGTATTTAAGCCGCCGTGGTACACGACATATATGTTTTTGCATCACTTACCCACAGTAACTGAACAACCTGCAATAAATTTTCATCCATTCAGCGACCTAATTTAGCGGCAGCCTTCAGTTCATTAACAGATACAGACTTTAAAGAATCCCCTATCCCTTTTTAAAAAGATAAGCATTATTCTTCTCTTACAGATCGAGGATAGGCCAAGAATCGATAGTCAAGCAGCGAATACGCCCAGCGAGTGGTATTGTTGTGAGATGCAGCTTCGTCAGTGAGTAGAGGTGTCATAATGGCGTAGCAGGAGAATGCATATCCTTCGTGATGAATGTTCGTCCACATCGCTGTGGGCTGGCCTCAGCAAACCATATCACACTGGTTAGTGACAAAGAGCTTTTACAAAAAAAGTGATTATGCAATGGCAATTCGGAAAGTAAGGTCCGATCGGTCACGAAATGGAAACTACAAGTGCAAAATAATATTTTATGTTGTATTTGAAAATGTTACCTCCAACTTCTAGCTACTTTTCTACACAGTCGCTCCGACAAAGACATTTGTCGTCGTATTGTAACAGTTTTCTAGTACCTTTGCCATAGAAGGCATCCACCTATGTTTCTGCCAATTCTCTTCCCTCATCTATTGCTGGCTGTATGTCTCGAAATATTGTTTTCACAACCAGGGATTCATATGAGCAGAAATGAAAAACAGACGGAGGCAAGTCCGGCCTGTATGAGGGGTGATCAATTCTTCCCACGCCGCAGGAACATCCGCATTGCCTCTGCAGTGACATGCAGAAGAAAATGCATAACAGTTGCGTTGTGTGGGCTGTTTGAAATCAAGCGAAATCTCGCAAATGCACTCATGGTTGGCGGGAGACGCTATTGTTCTAGGCATCTTTACGTGCTCACTTTGCCCTAAGAACTGAAAAGAGCAACGTGACGCGATCGACTGGCATACAAGAGATGCTGGCCAACCCTGTGCAAAGCTTCATCGGGTTTTCACTGTGGTTTCTGTTTAGCATTCGATCGAGCCTTACTTTCCCCATTGCCCTCGTAAATACGGAGTGCTGATATCACGCATTCCCGTCTACCGTCTCAGCCAACGAACTTCAGAGAGAATAACATATATAGATTGTTACAACAGAAAGTACAATATTTCATTATATTTGGCCTGTATTGAGATTAAATGTAAACAGAAGTGTATGGCAATGGTAGTGACTGTTTCCATTTGTGTTCAACGAAAATATGTAACCCAACTTCGGGCAGACTTTTCGCGACATCGTTTAATGCAAGACTTTTGATCTTTGAATATGACGTTACTGAGCAGCCAGAATCGGATTGAAACAGTTCCCGTAACAATGAAAACCGATCAGTGCTCATACATTTAGTTACGGTCATTTAAAATAAAGGTTACTGTACAACATTATTCGATCACTAACGAGATACGAGATAGTAAATTTAATAGGAGTGTTTCATCATGGCTGTCATGGTAAGGACCTTTTGTTAGGATCTAATGATAATCAATGTTAAACTGTGAAGAGTGTATATATAGTAAAATTAATAAGTAAAAAAGGATCGCAAGTGAAAAAAATTATTTTGGACTGCATAATGCAAAAATACGTTGCATATAATGAGTAAACTTCTTTTCATCATATAAAACGTCTGGAGCAATGGTAACGAACAGTGTCTTAAGGTGTGACCGTTAAAATTCGCGCCCGAAACTGTGAAATTCCGGCCTTAAAGGACAATTGGGACATTATTGCGACGAACTATTTCAGATATTCCTCACGAATACATTTGGGAAATGTTTCCTTTTGTTTTTATGCCCAAAATCGCCTTTTGAACGTGTAAGATCGGTAGACTTTACCTGGACCCATAAACGGCAATGTGTGCCCTACTTGCGTCTACGGCGACGTAATTGTTTAATGACGTCACACAGTCACGCAGAGAAGCCGCGCCAAAGATTACGGGGAAGGAGAGTGGCTCTACACCACGGCATATCAGACGTATGCGAGGAAAACCACACTGCTTCGTTCGATAGTAACAACGTTGTGACAAAGAACACCTAGCGCCGACTTCGACATCTAGTGGAGAAACTACAAACTAAACATCAACAGCATGAGCTGCATCGGACCTGTGAAGGACCAGCGACTAAGGCTCCACCGAGTGGCAGACCAGCAAACCATAACCTGATCGCCAGTCAGCAATTGCATCGTGCGGCAAGTTTCTGGACAACAGCGTTAGCACACCGAGCAGACTGCCCCGCAGTGAACGGAGCCATCCAAAACACGAGGTTAACAGCACTATGTAAACTGAAGAGGCGCGCCAGAAGCCGCACAGACGTTAAACATTGCGACTTGAATTAGTGGCAATGAGTGAAAGAAGATCCTACGTTGTAATTATAGGAACCGATATTATGCAGTCATAAGGCAAACGTTTACAAATTGTGTTTCGCATTAATGTAGAGAATTATAAACAATATTTCCAATCTTTCTTAAGAATTTCCTTTAAGTATTGAATGTTGAAGTGTGCATGTTCGTACAAGTGAGCAGTGACTGTAGCAAGCAACAGAACTGCAGAAGCACTTCATACTGTGAACTACAGATTTTGTTATCTTTTTTTAAGTTACAGTGGATAACAAATGTAAATATTTTGTGTAAAGTGGGGAATGCTGAAGTTAGTGTTTGGTTTTGGTAGGTTTGTGAGAATTACTATGTGCGGTAACGATAGCTTTTTCGTTAATTTTGACGAATTTAAGTGGAACAGTGTACACTTAATTTATTATTAATTAGGAGGAGTGTTTAGGCTATTAAGGAGATCTTTTATAGTACTCGCCAGTGGATTGTGATGAAGCAGTCTGTCTTCTGAGCCAACACAAGAAGGAGAGGTTGAAATATTTGTGAAAATGGAGGTAGCGCCAGGAGGAAAAATGATTTAGGTACCAGTAATTGTGAACTGTCAGTTGAGAGGCCTTTTGATCATTCAGCTGGTTACCTGAGACGCCAGAAAACCAGCAAATGAGAAGCCGGATATCGATGTGAGACATTTACGATCAGTATTACAAAGGTTCATGATAAAGATATAACAATAATTCAGTGACCACATAGAGAGATTAGCTCAAGCAAATAGAGAAAGCTGGAAGGAATTTTGCCAGAAGTACTAAGAAATAAGGAACAAAGAGCATGAAGAAAAAGATTCCATACGGCAGGAGACCCCCGATAAACTCACGGATGATATGAATAGCATGAGAGTTCACGTGCAGAAACCAGATGGGAAAATTGTTAGAGAAAGTACTATGACTTGTGTAGATATTTACAGCAGCATGTGACGATATTTAAATATATTTTATATGTGATGGGATTAAAAATGAGTAGAAGTGTATGAGAATGCTAGTGACAGTCTCCTTTTGTGTTTAACGAGATTATAACTTTGTTTTGCGCAAATTTTTCTCTACCTCATTAATGCAAATCCAGTATTCTTGAATGTAGCATTGCTGAGTAGCCTAAATCGGACTTAAATAACTTCCGTACTTCTAGATTTCCAGAAAACTTTGCACGCAGAGCCCCGTTGCAGGCTGTTAATGACGTTGGAATATGTTCACAGATATGTGAGTAACTCGAAGACTTTTTCGGCTACAAAACCCATTATGTTATCCTCAATGGCAAGTATTCAAGGAGACAAAGGTCTCGTCAGGAGTGCTCCAGGGATGTGTTACAGGACCACTGTTGTTCTCTGTTCATGCAAATGATTTGGTTGACAATGAGGACAGCAGACTGCACTTCTTTGTTGATGTTGCTGTGGTGCACGGCAAGGTGTCGAAGTTAAGTGACTGTACGAGGATACAGGATCACTTAGACAAAATTTATGGTTGATACGATCAATGGTAACTAGCTCTAAATGTGGAAAAATTTAAGTTAATGTGGGTGAGTAGGCAGTACAAAGCCATAACGTATGGACACATCTTTAGCAGTATCCTGTCTGACAGAGTCACATCATTTAAACATCTAGGCCTGACGTTACAAAGCGATATAAAATGGAACCAGCGTGGCAGGACTTTAGTAGAGAAGGCGGATAGTTCACTTCAATTTTCTGGGAGAACTTAAGGAAAGTGTGGTTCATCTTTAAAGTGGACTGCATATAGGATGCTGGTGCGACCTGTTCTTAAGTACTCCTCGAGTGTTTGTGATCCCCACCAGGTCACATTAAACGAAGACATCGAAACAATCCAGAGCGGGCTGCCAGACTTGTTACCAATAGGTTCAAGCAACATGTAAGTGTTATGGAGATACTTTGGGATCTCAAAAGGGGAATCCCTGGAGGGAAGCCGTCGTTATTTTCGAAGGAAATTATTGAGAAAATTTAACTGGCACTTGAAGCTGACTGCTGAACGATTCTACTGGTGTCAACATACATTGCGTGTAAGGGCCATGATAAATAAATGTCGTGTGACTAGGGTCTCCCGTCAGGTAGACCGTTCGCTGGGTGCAAGTCTTTCGATTTGACGCCACTTGCACGTCGATGGGGATGAAATGATGACGATTAGGACAACACAACACCCAGTTCCTTAGCGGAGGAAATCTCCGACCCAGCCGGGTATCGAACACAGTCCCTTAGGATTGACATTCTGTCGCGCTGACCACTCAGCTACCGGGGGCGGACAGGGCCATGATGATAAGATGTGAGAAATTTGGGCTCGTATAGAGTCATATACACTATTGTCCAAAGTTTAAGCAACAACCCGTTTTCCCGCATCTTGTGGTTTATTCACCGTGTAATGAGACAAACTGTCAACAGTTGTCCATACAATCGTCGTCTGTACGGAAAATGGCATTCTGATCGACGGACAACCGCTTCAACAATGATGTCAGGGCACTTATCAAACTGGGTAGTGTTTGCCAGGAAGCCCCACAACCAAGCACAGTCGCAGACTAATGATGCCCGAAGGCCTATGTGAATCGTTCTGTTGTTTATCAGAAGTGGCAACATATATAGAGACTGAAACAGTACCCCAAAAACCAGAACAAGGCCAACGACGTGTGATATCAGAAAGAGAGGACAGTTATTTAGAGAGAAGGGCACTATGGTGCCGCTTTAGCACTGCACGGCAACTGACATCTGACCTCATAGCATCCACTGGACGTGTTGTATAGAGACGAACGTTGTCCAGAAGGCTCCAGCAGTGTGTCGTTTATTGTTGGACACCTGCTGTATGTGTACCTCTGATACATCTTCACAGAAGGGAACGTCTAGAGTGGAGTCGTCAACATGTCACCTAGGCGGTTGGCAAGTGAGACAATTTTCCTGTCACAGATGAGTCCCAGTTTGGTCTGGAGGGATAAATGGAGGGAGAGAGGGCATTTTCTGGGAGGCGGAATTGATGGAAGCCACTTCAGGAAAGGAGATGAAGGGAACATGGAACACGATTTCGCTACCCAAAAACTGTGGAAAGGAACCGATATCGAGAAGGTTCTCTAATGTTGTGGGCAGGAGTTATGTTGACCACATGAAATTGTATGGGTTAATCGGCAAGGCTTTCACCTCATTCTGAGCACATTAAACAGTTGTCGCAATGTGTGCGCAAATCCGTGAAGTTGGAAAAAACGAAGAATATTTTTGTCTACTGCTACCCATATAGCATTTCTTTAGATTGTATACTTATACATTGTTTCGACTTTACTATCGCCTATTTCTACTGTTTTGAGACGAAATAAAGACAACCATGCAAAATTTCCGTTTGTTGGTTTAATTTTGGGCACTAGTGTAGTTAGTCGTTTTTCCCTCCCTGTATTTGCGAGTGAAACGGGAAAGTAAATGCGTAGTAGTTGGAGAGAATACCCTATACGATGCGCTGGACAGTGGTTTGCGGAGTATCTATGTTGATATACATGCAGATGCAAATGTTGATGTAGTGGTTTAAACAGATTATAGTTTATATATTAGATCAAAGCCACTTACAATACAGTTTAGGCTGCTATAGTATTCAATTTATAACAATGCCAAAGTTTTAACGGGTTTGTTTCAAGACACAGCCCTGACAGCTTTTTCTAAAAAAGGAATCACTAGGCTAGTTACTAAAGGTTTCACAGAAGGGCTACCTACGTTGACTATGATCTTTGCCTCTACTGACTCAGACTGCATCATGTCCCATTGAGATTCAGTACAATGCTGTGTTTCATTGTCAACCCTCCCACAACTATCTCTTATGACTGGCACTGCCCTTGTGCATAGCAACTCAAGCCCAGTTAATTTACTTGTAGTATCATTCCGTGGAGTTGCCCTTGTGGCAGGTTAGCAGAACCTTACTGCTTTACGGAAGTTACATTAAGGTTCATGCAAATGTCCCACCTAGTAGTGGTGGTTATGGCACACGATAGCCCTACAGATATCCCCCACATGGACAATGTCAAAGAATGGCAAGCACAGGTTCACTCACTTTCCCACTGTGTTGGAGTGCTAGGTGAACTGCAGTTGCAATGCTGGAGCTGGTATACTTCCGATATCTGATGCTGTCGTACTGCAGTACTTGTGATGTCAAATATAGCAGCCAAGGGTAGGCTGCTACTGTTGGTGTCGTATAGAATTCAAATTGAAGTCAGCACAAGGCCAACAGTTCAACACCAAAGAGACGTGGGTATGCTGACAAGGAGGCTAGATGTCTAGCTGATGTCTGATGGCATTATTAAAACTGTGTTAGAATATTAAGCATTTGTCGTCCAGAAAATACATAAGTTGAAGCTTCAACATTCAGGCAGGGCTGGAGGTAGTGTAGTACCATGGAATGAGCCAGTCAGCAGATAGCATACATTCGGTGCTGTGTTGGTTCACCAGTAGCAATGTCACAATGCTGCTGACCACACCTGTGTTAGTGCACAGCCACGTCTGATCCAAGTGAGGCTACACATAGCATCAGAGAGATGATGGTTAGGGCCCCCACGACCGAAACGTAGACTGCACACACGAAAGGCATCTGATGGCTCTGCTCGGAATACATTAAGTTGTCCAGAGAAGTGCCATGGCCTCCCATCAGTAAAGAGCGACTGGCACCATCGAAGACCGCCGCAGTAACTCAGGGGACTGACAGCAGAGGCTCGGCCACGTAATGGATGATGGTCCCCAGGCTGCCGGCTGGCGACTGTCAGAACTTGCCTCTATCCTGGACTCAGTAACTGGTGCTGCAGCTCACAGCGATCCCGCGAACTGAACAGAACTCCATCAGAACAGAAGCTGGTGTTAGGGCAATGACATCATTCGTCCAGGTTTTCCTGTTTGGTTAGCTCTCCTGGTCACATCAGGATTTCACAACTTCGCCTTTCAGGCGCTATTTCTACAATCTCGGTAAACTGAATAGCTATTCTTGCATCTGACGTAAGCTTACTGGCGACAATTTACGCCGTCACCCCATTATGACAAAATCTCTGAAGTCACCATTACGTCAGTTCACTACATTCGTGGATTGGATGCTCAGATCGTTCAGGGCGTTACAATAGCCTTCATTTTCAGTGCTGTCCCATCAGCGGTACTTCCTTGCTAGCATTCTGCCTGGCTACCGACCAGTGCTGCTCTGTCTGAAGGTGTAGAGAGTAAATAACTTTGAATTTTTTCTGGTTGCACAAAATATAATACATTGTGCATCAGTGAAATGGAGCCAAAGATGAGAGGTAATGCTTATCAAATGGTAACAAACAACAATAGCAATGCAATTACGAATTCATTGTTGTCACTCTAAAACTGAGCTGGTACTGTTGGCGACCATTGTCAATGGTATTAGTTTCTAACTTAGAAAAGAAATGGAATGGTAGCACTCTCTTCACTGCAATGATATAATGTGAACACAAAATTTTATTATGGAATGATGATGGATTCTTTCCTCCTTGTATATTCTCAACTTTACCTCTCAAAACATAAATACATAAACATCCTGCCGATCAGTATCTATGAAATCTAAGTTTTCTTTTGTGATTAAAACAATGCCTATGATTTACTTTATATTCTCGCACGTAGAAAAATACTTGTACCTCCGACGTGACTTTGGTATCATATTCCACGCTTCAGTGGAGAGTTAGTAAAATTAAAATAATTATTAATCCTATAACCTTCCATATTTATTTGTTAGAACAAGCAAGTTCTTCTTCGCTGTTATCAGCAATTTATCTACAATACATTAAAGAAAAGAAAAAAAAACAGAGCTCTAAATAACGTGTGGCGTTTGTTAACAGATTTTATCCTGCAGTACCATGAGAGACGATTTAAGTAATCGAAAACTGATTATTGGAGCAAAATCGATCACAACACCTTGTGATGGACTATTCCATGAAATCTATGTATGTTGTGTATAATACATGTTTTAACAACAACACAACATTGCTGACTGCTTTTTCATGCCATGGATACCAAAGAAGCCTTTTGAAATAGTGTTTTGAGATCCCTGTAAGAAATCCATATTTCGAATGTTGAAACCAGATAAATTCATTACCCCACACTTTGCTACAGTGAATTGTGGATCTGTAATAACCAAAGATGGGATGATAGGTTCCGGGGGCGGGTCTACTGTTATGGCTCTTTGCAGAATTGTATCACGTTTTGAAACAAATCTGCTCTGCAATATGAAGTTTCTAATAAACCTCACTGTACCAAGAGGGCAGAGGAAGTTGTCGTTCTGTTTATCCATCCTTTGAAAATATCATAATCTAATTATGTACTTTATAATGAAAATTTTGAAGTATATCTATTACTTTATTGATTCACTGTGCCAGGTTCTGTAACTGTTTTAAAATTATCAGTAAAATTTCACCCCAAATTTAAGTCTTCGTAATCAGCATGGCTTTTCACAACAAATCTCATATTCATATTTTCAGCTCAAGAACCTTTCCTCATATATACATCCTTAAAAAGTATGCTGTGTGTATAATTCAAAGACAACAAACTATACGGGTGTTGTTGTTAAAATTCTGCTAAAGACGTTTTCAAGTTCTACACCGTACTTAAACATCACTACCTATTTGAGACGTACGTTATTAATGAAAGTTTACAATAATTAACGCAATTTTTAATTACTTTTGTGGTGGGAATAGAGTACCCCCTCCTCCATAGTACACATACGGAGGATTCATTGGTACTGTTAGGGCAAACAACGTTTTCAAATAAATTGGTCGTTCAACTACTGCTAAAGCACAGAAGGTATTGTTTTACATCTACAAATGGATCACAAACTCACATATGAATAAAACATTAATAAGTGCATTAAATTCTCCATTGCTTTGGAAATACAGCTGTCTCGCAAATCAAAGACCAGTTTGGGAAGTGGTACTACAATTTCTGTCAGAAGAGATCCTTAACACATCAGTTCAGAGCCGTTTTAAATTTTGTAAAAATTAAAATTATTTAATTTTGCAAGATGACAGAACGATTTGTGGAAGGAACTGATGACTCAGATATTGATGAAAACCACATTAATGCACATTACGACTACTGTATTATACAGAGGAAAAACTATATATGTAGAATCTAATGTAAATTAAATAATGCTAGACATAAGGTATGTAGTAAATATTATTTTTACATTTTTGTTCTGACTTCGTATCTCCAAAACTGGTGGGGAGTGGCGTATCTATAAATAGATTTTCAAGGGATGTCAGAGGCAGATCTACATGAGTTTATGACAACAGTAAAAAACACTCTCCCAATCTTCGTTATTCTGGATATTGTGCATTGAGATTTCTGTGAACTTTGTTTGCTAATAAACTACTTATTGTGAATAAATGTTTTGACTTTTGATATATGGAACATAGCACCTATAGGTGAAGTGAACTCATCAACCAATTACCTGGAACGAAATTTAGCCAGTTTAATTCATCGCTATTACTGACTGAATCCGCAGTATGGATTTGAGGCGTAATTTATTCGCGGTACAGAAGCTGTTTGTAGTTATAAAGTGACAAACAACAGCATAACCAGGCTCTTAGGTAACATGGGGAAGCATTACTTCGTTGCAACTACATTACTTTAATCTTTCAACTGTAGTTTCTTTTACGAGGAGGATTATGAGTTTCTCCCAAAACCTAAGACAACGGTAACTAAGGCATTAAACACAGAAGGAAGAGAAAGGTAAGAATTAAAATTCCTTTCACGTCGATTTATGAAAAGAAAAGAATGAGAATTCAATTTGATGATGTTAAGAAATTTAAAACTTTGAATTGATATTTTAATTTAAGGAAAACGGAAAACTGTAACTGAATGAGAAAGAAATAAAAGTGGTTATTTTAAACGTAAAACAATTGACTTTGAAAAAGTTGATAAGATACTTTCAATGTTGTTTTCGCAAATATGTTAACCAACAATTTAGGTTAAGAGAATACGTGATTTTAAACTGAAGTTCAGCTAATCCTACTGTTTTCGTTACAGTTAGCAGAAGAAAGGAAAGGAACGAAGCTTCTAACTAGCTTGTGAAGAGCTATTAGACCAAAAATGCAGTGAGAAACTGACTGGGATTGGACAATACAGTTTATTAAGTTTCTTGTTCGCAAGACTGAATTAAGTAGTCCTTAAGTTCCGTACTAAGTGAAATCCATAAAAGAGGCCCATGGCTTCGAGATACTTCAGCGATTCATAAACCAAATACAACAACCGAAAAACAGTTCAACACGCTCACATACACAGACAATACTCATTTACATTCTGTGAACCGGGAATATGGCGATTTAATGGAAAGTAAAATGATGTCAGGTAGTGATTTGTGCCGCATTTGTGTTGTGCTATAAATAGGCTATTACTGGAAAATATTAACGCTATTTTAAACAAATAAATTTGGCCTATTTTTGCGTATTTACGCAAATAATATTAAATCGGTAATTTTGTGAAGTTACTCAACGCTGCAATGATGTTACTCTTAATTATATGACAGTAAAATTGTTAGTTTTCGTCATGCTACTAACGTCATCAAAACGATGGTGTTGACAGTTATTAAAAAATTATCAGCTACGTGCTACGTTCGTAAAAAGAACGTCGCAAAAGGGGCCGCGGATCACGGAGAGATTTATTAATTATCGTAATAACGAGATCGCACGTTCCAAGAACCGGGCCTATCGTATTGCTTCCTCCCACGTACACCTCACGAAATGGCAACGGTTGGAAACTCACGAAATGCGGAATCTTGCCAACGGTCGTTCCTCCCATGCACAGCTCACGATTGGAACTTCAAAGGTGCTATATCATGGCAGAACTAGAAGTAGCCTCCGACACTCACCACAAAGAGTATAGATGTAGACATAAATGTAGAATTCAAAGTGGTGCGCCTGCGTTTGGAGGTCACTGCATTACCAACAGCGCTTTCCATGCACGCTTGACGGAACGAGTCCAAGTTATGAGTTTTACATGCACACTGACGCTTCATCGCAGTTGCCTGCAGGTACGACAGTACGTATTCTATCTAATGCGTGAAGCGTGACTTCGAAAAGAATTACTCGAGGTTTACTTTAGGAGTCCGGTCATGAGCAGCAGAGAGGAAAACAAGATTATGGGGCATCCTTTGGCCTGAAACATAAGCAGCTCATTTTCATGAAATACGTGTTTAATTTATGAAAACTCTTTTCTGCTTAACAGAAGCGTTATGACCATTGTAGATCAACAAGTATAGTAAAAAATGGTTCAAATTGCTCTGAGCACCACGGGACTTAACGTCTAAGGTCATTAGTCCCCTAGAACTTAGAACTACTTAAACTTAACTAACCTAAGGACATCACACACATCCATGCCCGAGGCAGGATTCGAACCTGCGACTGTAGCGGTCGCTTGGTTCCAGACTGTAGCGCCTAGAACCGCTGGGCCACCACGGTCGACCCAACAAGTATAGTAAATTTCTAAGAAATGAAAGGAAATTTAATTAAATTGTTTAGCAGCACTGTGGTGTCTATTACATACGCTTGATCTGATGACATATCTGTTGTACAATTAAGCATATTTCATATTAACGTAACTACTGGTATTTCAGAAAATACATTTTACAGGATTTTTATTATAAGCAGTTTTACAGCGAAGCCACTTGGGCACTAGGGAGTTTTGAACGTTTGTAGTTTAGTTCCTGTAATTGCTCATATAGAATTCGGCACCGTATATCTCCCGCCTCCATACGGTATGACGAGACTGCTTAATTGTGCCACATGCTCTACATTTTTTTGTTGTTCCCTTTGGAGGCATATTACAGCTTTCTTCCATTTACACATTTGCCTGCAACGGTTTGTAAGAGTTTATGCATGGTGCTTTATTTTCCCTGGTTGTCACCGAACACGCCCTTGTTGTGCGAACATACTGGTGTCACCATATACCCTACAATTACAGCAAGTGTAGATTGATTCCATCTACTGTATTATTCTCACAGTAGATTCTGACAGCCACATCAAGAAAATATTTAATTATAAGGTTCCACCATTTTTCCCTTTCTGTCAGCTGGCTGGAAATTAATTCTATTTCGTCTACATATCTGAAGTTACTGTAGTAATCTTTTATTAACAGTGGAGATGATATAGTTGACTGAGAACCGGCTTGGTTCTTACTTGAAACATTGGAGAAATTTGAGAGGGACAGAATACCTGCCCCGCCTTTCTTCATCATTACGATTGTACTTTCATTTTCTATTTCCATACAATTTTCAGTTCTAAAATTGGTAGTAAATCCAACTCTGACTATTGTAACTATTCCATAAGTGTAAAATTCCATATTCTTGCAGTTCCTTGACTGATGGCACTGACGATATCTTTCATGATATTTCTCCTGCAGGTTTTTCACAACGTTTCCACTGCATCCTTCTCAGTACTGGTGTATATCATTACTGTGTAGTTTACACTGAAAAACATACCCATTTTTACTGGCTCCAACCGATGTTTTTGGGGTTCAGTTGCACTTATTGTTTGAAACCAGAGCTACCACTGAAAACCGTTAACGGATTCATCAAATGTTAGCCTTCTTTTTTTGTTTATATTAGGTTGATGCGTAAGTTCTTAGCTTTTTTGGTTTGCTCATCGGTTTTCCGGTTGCTATGAGTTCACTTATCTATAGTCAGTTTTTTATTTGTGGTTCAGCCTTGCTATTTGAGTTTCCATATAGTCTTCCTGTTATTTGGAGAGAGTGAGTGGGGCTGTGAGCGCTAGTAAATGGAGTGCCAAGTGGAGAAACCCGAACATTTCACGCGTCTTCTTCTGTTTCAGTTCAATAGAATGATGAAAACAGCGCAGGTAGCAAGAACGTTTTCCCCTTGTAGGAGGATAATGCCACTGGACGGAGCATGGCAAGAAAACGGTTTTCTCGACCTAATGAGGCTCCTTTTGACTTTAGTAATACTCCACTTTCAGGAAGACCTTTGGCGTTTTCATCAAACGCATTAATCCATATTATCAACATCAGCGTACTTGAGAACCGGCAGATGTGGTGAACAGTGGTCATTCTACCATCGTCCAACATTTTCATACAAAGGAGAATGTTCAGAAACCGGGTGTATGGGTACCACTTGCTAGATGTGCATCTACGCTCACTTCTCTTAAATTGGCTCGTGAACAACACCGAACATTCCTAACCTGTATCGTTACTAATGACGGGTAATGGTGTCTTTATTCTAATATCAGGGAAAGAAAGAAATGGTTGACTCGAAACAAAGCAGCAACTCTTCTTAGAAAGATCTTCGCACATCCAAAAGATAATGTTATACTTCTGGTGAAGAGCGACGCTGTGGTGTACTACCAATTGGTTCCCCGAAGTGAATCAATCACTGCTGACATCTACTGTTTACAACTGAAATGTGCCGGGCGTTGTGGCTGAGCAGTTCTAGGCGCTTCAGTCCGGAACCGCGCTGCGGCTACGGTCGCAGGTTCGAATCCTGCCTCGGGCATGGATGTGTGTGACGTCCTTAAGTTAGTTAGGTTTAAGTAGTTCTAAGTCTAGGGGACTGATGACCTCAGATGTTAAGTCCCATAGCGTTTTGAGTCATTTTAACTGAAATGTTTTTCCATTGCAGTCGAAGTACTACGACCAGGAGTAATGCTACTCCACGATAACGTTAGCCTGCATTCTACTAGACTGACAAAAAACGCTGTAGAGGGGTTGGGAAGTCATTCCGTACCCACTTTGTTCATTTGTCTGGCCGTCTCTGTCGAACAACCTTCAAGGAACTTCCTTACCGAATGAAAATGTGCTCCGAACATGGCTCGACGAGCTCTACGCCTCAAAACCATTTGATTTCAACAATGACGGAATCGAAAAACTACTGTAGCGTAGGCAAACTGTTTTAAATTGTGAAGGAGATTATATTATTGACGACTAAAGGTTCCGTTATTTGTATCTGTTGTGCCACAACCAGATTTACTGCGATTTTCTTTGTTTGGCCTTGGTTTGGTGGCTGTTAATTACTTGAGCGTCCTTTTACGTCATCTACAACCTACTACATTAATTTGATGTTAATACGTTTCTGTAAGTTTGGGAGTAGAAAGTCACTCAATAAAGCAGCTGTAGTGGCACGCTGAATCCTTGAACGATAGACGCTGTAGAGCCCGAAAATTTGGTAATATTGTTGCGTACGAGATGTTGAAGCCCGACGATTTCAAAAGTTGGTTGACATTGACAACCACGAGTTACGCCATCGGTTGACAATTTTTTTTCTTATTTATCTTAAGATTGAAAACCCATGAAGTCAAGACTGCACATAAAATCTTCCTTAATTGGATTGTTATCTGTTACGAAATACCGATTGTGTCAGTTACTAAGTTCTAACGCATAACTTGTAACCTCCCCCTCACTTACCGACCTTAATGACAGTGAAAAATTAAACCGCGTGTACCTAATGGAAATTTGGGAAAAGCAATCGTCACCGAAGTTAATCTATCGGTAAAGAGGGAGGAAAGGGTTACATCTAAATGAAAGGAAATGTGCTAATGAAACTGGTGGAAATTAATTTTGAAAAGGGGTAAAGATAATAAAGAAAGTAAATGTGCGGCCGTTACGTTAACAATTACTAGCGGTAATTAGATATTTGAGATTTGGGGGAAATCACGGTCGCCAGTCCTAAGGACAATTACTATAGTAACTGAAAAAGAAAGGTAATTACACATATAATTAGCACTAGAAGCGTGGCAACTGAAGGTTGACACGTGTAGTGTGAAAACTGAAAGTTTGTCAGAAGTAATAAATTTCGCTACACTCTGACTTAATTTAGCAAAAGGATTAATAAAACTGGAAAATCGAAAGTTAATTTAGTGACTGAAGTTAATAGTGAGCTTTCTTTCTGAAGCACATCGAAATCCAGTAAAATACGGTTAGTCTTGGACTACCTCAACAATCATTTCAAAAGCAACTTGACTCTACGCAATTTAGAAACGAGAGATTTAACTTTGAACTTGAATTAAATCATTCTGAACTATTAACAATAGTAAAATTTAGTACGTACCAAGCTGAGCTGCAGTCACAGGTAAGCTAAAATATGCTAACAAAACTCGCACTCTAAATTTGTGCTCGTGTAACCTAAATATTGTAGCCAGCTACTGAACTTTGAAATTAAAGCAGTGAAATCTAATTATATTATTTTAATGCTGGCGTTTGAATTTCAACGACACTCGGGTTCATTTCGGAAAAGGAAGGGACCCTGCTTGGCAATGCAATTGGGACAATGAGCAACAAAGGTTCATGCTAAGTTGCTGTAATTTTGCGAGACAAATGGAACAATTTGAAAAGCTGAGGTCTGCCATACAGTTCTGAAACTTTACGTGCTTTTAGTCTTCCTTGTTGGTTGATTGAAGGTTTGAAGCCGTCGATCGAGGAGGTGGCGACAGTCACTCATTGTCGGCCGTCGCTGTTGCAGAAGCTGGATGTTGGCGCGCCTTCTTCTCGACACGGTCACCAGGCGAAACGGGCTCTTGATGTGCGCCAGCTAATGCTTCCCGTCCGCGACACCATGTCGGAAACTATCATCGCGAGTCGAGCGCAATTACATGCTGCCAAACCCCGAAAGCGCGGCAACTCGCAGGAGCTTCACACAACACCTGCTCCACTCGCTACTCCCGCCAGACTCTCACTGTTCTGCCCGCGCTCCACGCGGCAGAGTTAACACTACCAAAGATCCTACACACTTTGATTCTTCACACGACCCATCGATGTAATCGTTCGATAGCAGTTTTCCCTAGGCAAGACCCAGCGTAAAAATACAAATAATATTTACGAAACAAACCAATTATACATCGACATGAGTGCATAAATATATATATACAAACAGTAAAACAATTACAATATATAAAGAGACAGAAATGTCATATCTTGAGGTAACAAAACAAGGAAAAAAATAATAGTACACTAGATGGAAATAGGAGGATATGCATTTCCGGCGTTACACGTGCCCCACATTGTCTGAGGATGTTCGTGTAACGTAAACAGACTCAGAAAATGTCCCAAAAAAGAAACAGCGGAAATGCATATGCTCAAAACATCAAAAAAATTTAGCATTCGTCTAATTAACCATGAACCAATTTGTAGACAATAATAATTGAGTGGAGAAACTCCTAATCTTATTCCACTCTGTCATCTTGCACAAAATAAAACAGGTTGACAACATATCAAAATTCATAGAAAACATAGAAAACGGTTTAGCTATTCCAAAATCATTAAAATTCGTAACACTATAAGAAATGGAATACTATTTGCAAAATTGATCAGAGTACATGGTCATAAAAAACAGGTATATCAAAATACGCAAACTAATAATTAATTACATAGAATACACATATTTATGTAACCTTTTCATAATTAATATTCTCGTCATGTCCAATTAACGCTAAACAAGAAAATAATATACAGCAGATAAAATAAAACATAAATATTGACAGCAGAATCCTTTCACATCAGCTGTCCGGGAAGAAAAGCAACTCCACATTCCGTACTCGCGAGTACAAAGGATGCCGACAGCGGCACAAGAGCCAACAGCGGCACAAGAGCCGACAGCGGCTCGCCTCGCCAGTATTGTTGCGCCCGCGTGTGCGGCACGCTTGATCTCACTCGCCCTTATGACGGCGTTTCCAGAACGTCCGTTTCACTGAATTCTTTAGGAAAAACTCACTCCCGAGTAATCTCAAGGAGTCCATAAACACTATCACAGTGGATAACTCAACACTGTCCATCATCACACGCATGTACTAGCCTGAAACTTAAAACAGCGTCTAAGTACATCGGCAATGACTAGTAAATCACATATTCATGAAATCTTACAGCTATTTACAAAACCATATTTACATTCCTTAATCTACTGTGACTCAGCTGAAAACTTAAACTAGCAGCTTGGATTTTTCAGTTGATTAGATCATGATTAAATTGATTAAAATTAAATTGATTAATCAAAATTAATTACTTATTAATTACAACTTCTTTAATGACCTTGGTCAGTCAAAAGCATGGCAATCTAGCAAATCGTTAAATCTTACACTCTATTTTACATACTGTATAAATTACCCATTGTGTGGTATTAATCGATCCTAGGTTGGTACAATTTCAAGTCTATAATATTCCGTAAGCATTTGTGTGAGGCATACCAATGACTTTATATGGTCCATTATAAACAAACTTAAATTTAGAGTTTTCATGGTCTATCTCGCTCGATTTCTCATGAGCTTTTACAAGTACTAAGTCTCCGATTGCAAACTTAGCAAAACGCGCTTTAGCGTCATGACGACGTATGCGAGCATCGGCTTTTAGCTTCATTACTTCTCGCAAACGATCTTTTTTCACACCAATACTAATGTTAATCCGTGGAGGGAATTTGATTATCTCTTCCAATTCACTTTCTACACTTTTGTCAATGCCGAAATTCCTCATGTTATGGCAGTTCAAACTCATTCCTACGTCAATGTCATCCGGCCAGTTAACAATGTGTATAGGCTGGTATTGCCTATGCACACCGTCTCCTGCCTCGTCAAAACTAACTACTATTGTTTTGTCTTGGGACGTACATGTCAAAGTTTTGCTTTCGCAGTTAATCACTGCACGGTACTTTAATAGCCAATCTAACCCGATAATTACTTCCGTAGTTAAGTCTGGCACGACGACAAACTCTTGTTCAAATCGTGCCCCACATATCTCGAAGTTGACAAAAATCTGTTTCGTGACCGGTTTACTGGCCTTCCCAGTAGCACCGATAATTTTCACTCCTGTTACTGGCATAACTACGATGCCAGGTCTGTCTTTCAGTAACTCAAATATTTTCCCAGATACAGCACTCAATTCTGCACCGGTGTCAATCAACACATTTAGTAGTAGGTCGTGCATATTAACAGACACTACTATCTGTCTACACTTGTCCTCGACTGTTTCTTTATTTTCCCACAGTAAATCCTCGTCTATATCCAGGTCATTCCAGAAAAAACCATCCGGCTTTGATCCTAAATCCGGTTTATCTGGCGGCTTTTTCAGTCTCTGTTCACATACAGTTTTAATTTCAACACGTTTGTCCTGAGGCTTAGTCTCTAGCTTCGCCTCCAATACCGAAACCTTTTCCTGTAACTCGTCAACTAGTGAGTGTTGCTTTGCTATCAATTCACTAATTGTCACCTTCGTTGATTCCACTTTGGTCAGATTGATCTCATCTGCCAATCTACCTGGCGGAATGTGCCCAGTAGCATCTGAAATTACTTCCTCTGGATCTGCGCAACCCACACTGCTATCGTCTGACTGCATAACGTCAGCTCTAACCTCATACACACTGTAATCTACCTGGTTTTCTACCAATCGTGTCCGGCTATCACTAAAATTTTCGTAATCTTTCTCCTTAATACTCTCGCAATGTTTAAACTGGATGTTCGCGTCGGATGGGTCGGCTACTTCTACCACTACAACTTTCGGTAAAGTCTGCCGGTTAGGGCCAGAACTTTCCGTTACTACTTCAACATTCAACTCCTGCGGGACGAAACACGACGCATCTTGCTCGTGCTCCCCCTTAACATCAACTATTACTGGTAAAGTCTGCCGGTTAGGGCCAGAACTTTCCATCACTTCACAAATACTATCTTCCTGCGGGACGAAACGCGGCAAATCCTGCCCGCGCTCCCCATAAACACTTCTCCCGTACAGGCCCCTATAATCTCTTAGTTCGTCGTATAAGCGACCGAACTGCCTTAACCAGACCTCATCCCTCTCTGCATCCCCTCGCTCGATGACGGACGTTTTATCCGACATCTGATCTTCTCTCAACAATTGCGAATCATTCTTAAACTCAATCTCCAGTTCCGCTTTGGGTATTACAGCTGGCACCTTATAATCGATTTCCGGAACACTACTTAAATTGTTCTCACTGACAGTGAATGTACCTTCTACTGCCGTGTATACAGCTGATCTACTACTTGTGGGCGCACTCCTTTCTCTTAACACTGGCACACTCTCCCGCCGTTGATTATTCCACACGGAATTTTCATACCGACGACACCTGGGTTTTCTCCTGCTATTGGGCCGCCAAAATTTCTCCACGCCCGGTCGGCCCCTCACCGGCGCGGCTAATGGTTTCCCTGTCTCGTCCCAGCAGATACGCTCCCCGGATGCTGCTGAGGCGGCTGATCACACCCTCTGGCGTTATTACTATTCTGTGAAGCCCGTATCACGTTAGTATGATACTGGTTTCCGTCATTCCTGTTATTATTTGCATTGTACCGATTGTTATTACGGTCCGAACCATTATTGTTATTGCTGCCATGGTCGCGGTATGAATTATTCCCGTGGTTATCGTTGTTGTGGTTGCTGTGGTACCCGTTGTTGTTACCACGGCCTCTGCCACTGTCGCGATTATTGCGCCAATTGTCCTCGTCCTCCACTCTTTCCAGGAAATCATTGATTGTCCTGTAATTGCTTCCTACGTAGCGTTTTGTATCATCTGGAAGCTTCATGTAGAGTTCCCAGACTATTTCGGATTCCGTGCGGCGATCACGCAAATAATCCAACTTGCGGATCCAGCCCTCACAAAACTCCTTCATCGAACCGCGCGAATTCGCATCGAAAGGCCTCGATACGACAAATTCGCGCCAGACACTTTGCTGTTTTTGCTCTGACCAGTATTCAGCCAGAAACAAATTTTTAAATTCGTCAAAAGTCAGGTCCGTAATGTTGAGGTTTAAGCCCCAACGCTTGGCATCACCAGCCAACACATCAATAATCGCATTAATTTTTCTCTCATTAGTCCATGATCTGGGTAAAACTCTTTCACAATTCTTAATGAAATCCGTCGCGTGTATACCGCCTTTTTTCAAGGGGTCGAACCGCTCCTCTTTCGTCAACAATTCCGAACTATGTGCACAGATTGGCACATAGCTCTGTTTTTCGTCAAGTTTCTTTTCTAATTCCGACACTCTCGTAATTACTTGGCAAGTGGTTGTCGCAAGCGTTTCCACTTCCCTCTTTTTCTCTTCGCAGGTATTAGCCTGCTCCCTCACTTTAGTGTCTACTTCGGACACTAAAGCCTTTAAAGTTTCCACCTTCTGTTGATCCTCTTTTTTCACTAATTGAATTTGTTCCGTCACCTTATTCTCGATGACCGGAGCAACTGCTTCTCCTACACTTTTCTCGATTCTGCTAATTTCGGAATCAAAACGAGTATTTATGCTCGCAATTTCCGCCTGAACGCCTATCATTTCCTGTTTAAGATTACCGATTTCGGTATTAATTACAACAACATCTTCTTTGATTTTATCAACTTTTGTATTAACAACTCCAACATTGTTGTTAACTACATTAATAGCTTTGTTCTGATTGTCTAGCTTTCGTTCAATCTTTTCAGACTGAGCTTCTTGCTTGGCAGACAGAGCTATAATTTCTGCCGATTGACTCTTGATTTCATTAATCAAAACATTCAATAAATCAGTTAAATTCCCGGAGACTACCGGTTTTACTTCCGTAGCTGGTTCCTCTGTACATGTTCCCCCGTATTCATCATCAAGGGGTACAGATTTGATTTTCGCTTCCGATTCCGAAACATTTTCTAAAGTTTGGAATTCCATTTCTGCTCTTTGTTGCGTTTCGGCGGTCGCGTCTTTCATGCTAGCCGCCTGCCCCTGAACAATGGGAACCGCCGTGCGCGTTTCCCACTGTTCGACCGATTGTCCCGTATCCAAGTCTACCAAATTTTGGTAATTGTTGCCTTCACTCATTTTAATAATTTTCAATATAAATGACAAATCTCAAATGTAATTAGGATTACTCCCACTACTTATTCTCGCTGACGTAACGGCCTGTACGTAACCAGTACTTTGTTACGAGATTTGCACAATGCAAAATTCGTGTCCAGAACAACCTCAAATCCGAAGATTGTCCTGTCACCAGGTCGCCACGTGTAACCTCCCCCTCACTTACCGACCTTAATGACAGTGAAAAATTAAACCGCGTGTACCTAATGGAAATTTGGGAAAAGCAATCGTCACCGAAGTTAATCTATCGGTAAAGAGGGAGGAAAGGGTTACATCTAAATGAAAGGAAATGTGCTAATGAAACTGGTGGAAATTAATTTTGAAAAGGGGTAAAGATAATAAAGAAAGTAAATGTGCGGCCGTTACGTTAACAATTACTAGCGGTAATTAGATATTTGAGATTTGGGGGAAATCACGGTCGCCAGTCCTAAGGACAATTACTATAGTAACTGAAAAAGAAAGGTAATTACACATATAATTAGCACTAGAAGCGTGGCAACTGAAGGTTGACACGTGTAGTGTGAAAACTGAAAGTTTGTCAGAAGTAATAAATTTCGCTACACTCTGACTTAATTTAGCAAAAGGATTAATAAAACTGGAAAATCGAAAGTTAATTTAGTGACTGAAGTTAATAGTGAGCTTTCTTTCTGAAGCACATCGAAATCCAGTAAAATACGGTTAGTCTTGGACTACCTCAACAATCATTTCAAAAGCAACTTGACTCTACGCAATTTAGAAACGAGAGATTTAACTTTGAACTTGAATTAAATCATTCTGAACTATTAACAATAGTAAAATTTAGTACGTACCAAGCTGAGCTGCAGTCACAGGTAAGCTAAAATATGCTAACAAAACTCGCACTCTAAATTTGTGCTCGTGTAACCTAAATATTGTAGCCAGCTACTGAACTTTGAAATTAAAGCAGTGAAATCTAATTATATTATTTTAATGCTGGCGTTTGAATTTCAACGACACTCGGGTTCATTTCGGAAAAGGAAGGGACCCTGCTTGGCAATGCAATTGGGACAATGAGCAACAAAGGTTCATGCTAAGTTGCTGTAATTTTGCGAGACAAATGGAACAATTTGAAAAGCTGAGGTCTGCCATACAGTTCTGAAACTTTACGTGCTTTTAGTCTTCCTTGTTGGTTGATTGAAGGTTTGAAGCCGTCGATCGAGGAGGTGGCGACAGTCACTCATTGTCGGCCGTCGCTGTTGCAGAAGCTGGATGTTGGCGCGCCTTCTTCTCGACACGGTCACCAGGCGAAACGGGCTCTTGATGTGCGCCAGCTAATGCTTCCCGTCCGCGACACCATGTCGGAAACTATCATCGCGAGTCGAGCGCAATTACATGCTGCCAAACCCCGAAAGCGCGGCAACTCGCAGGAGCTTCACACAACACCTGCTCCACTCGCTACTCCCGCCAGACTCTCACTGTTCTGCCCGCGCTCCACGCGGCAGAGTTAACACTACCAAAGATCCTACACACTTTGATTCTTCACACGACCCATCGATGTAATCGTTCGATAGCAGTTTTCCCTAGGCAAGACCCAGCGTAAAAATACAAATAATATTTACGAAACAAACCAATTATACATCGACATGAGTGCATAAATATATATATACAAACAGTAAAACAATTACAATATATAAAGAGACAGAAATGTCATATCTTGAGGTAACAAAACAAGGAAAAAAAATAATAGTACACTAGATGGAAATAGGAGGATATGCATTTCCGGCGTTACAAACTCCTTTCTGTTCAGATCATCGTTCGATTTCATCGGCCACGAGCTGTTTCTAATTATGTCAAGTATGGATGTTGTCATTTTAAGAAAGATTCTAACGATATGTGAAGCTGTAATGGCACCAGAATAATCAAGATTGTTTTATGACCTGCAGATGGTTTGACTGTTAGCTGAACCTAGTAATCAATCCAGATAACGAAGGTTTCATTGCAATCTTGACTTCACAGGTTTTCAATCCCTAACACACATCAGAAACTTTCAATATCATTTTTATAGTTTTGTTACACCTGTGTTTCCTCCGCACCACTTTCAGCTTTCGTGTCGCCTTATTTACTAGATATTGCAGGCACACGTCTACGCACGTAGATTCACTTTTTACAGATTCAAATAGTGTGGGTGCTATACCGTCTTTTGCGACTGCATTAAGTCCTATTTAGATAAAACGTGTTCTGCGTTATTTAAATACATTAGAAGTGGTCACTAGGACACGCTTATGTTAGTTTAGACGTCGGTTTAACGATATCTTTATACAGTTTACAAGGAGCCAAAAATAGTTGAGTAGTAAAAATTTCACATCACAAATCACACTACCATCAGAATTCAGTTCGCTTTACTTGTTTCCACTTGTCGTTGACGCGAGCCGTGTGATGTTTGGCTCTATACTGTTGCGCCCGCTGTGCACTGAAAGTGAGGACTTAGCTTGCGAACGGAGTCAGTTGTGAGTCTGCGAGCAGGGGGAGCTAAAATGCTAGTTTACAGTGTGGGCTTCGAGTGTTGTACCGTATGCGAAGTAGGTTGGCGCAGCTGATAGTTGGCTTTCATGTGTCCTGGAATTCGAATAAGCGCCAGGCACTGTTGATATCCTAACCATGCGGCTCAACGAAATCTTGGCTAATCTGTCTGATAATACTCTAATTTCCAGGAGGGAATATGTACTGTATAGATGCATACTCTAAAAAATATAGAAGGCCAGTGACATCTCTCTATCGTCCACCACTGGTAGTTGAGTGGTCAGCGCGACGGCATGTCATGCCTAACAGCCCGGGTTCGATTCTCGGCTGGGTCGGAGATTGGGTCTTGTGTTGTCCTTATCATCATCATTTCATCCCCATCGACACGCATGTGGCTGACGTAGCGTGTGAACTCGAACCAGGCGAACGGTCTACCCGAAGCGAGGCCCTAGCTACACGGCATTTCCATTTTCCATCTCTCTTTTGTCTACTGTGGACTACTCGTAATTGTAGATTTTGTTTTAGGTGGATCAGCACGCCATGTTTGGCGGTCTTTCAGTGTGTCCCGAATGTTTGTATCTAATCCCCAGGTATTTTGGCTTAGGAAAGCAAACTATATCCGATAGAGGCCGGGGCCATTCTGACTTGGTTGCAGTAATTATGGAGAGAACAGAGCGGGTACTGGGGTCAGTGCTGATCGAGCTTGTTGCTAATGTGGGTGCGGTACGTGAGTGGAATATGGCTCATTCCTAGGAAGTTGTCTGCTTGCTGGGCATTCAGTATGGGGTTTCCTGTATGAAATTTGCAAAAATATCAGAATCACAGGGGTGGAAAGCAAGTGTTGTATTAGTCTTTAATATAAATAAGTATCTGTCATCTGTCCGCAGCTCGTGGTCGTGCGGTAGCGTTCTCGCTTCCCGCGCCCGGGTTCCCGGGTTCGATTCCCGGCGGGGTCAGGGATTTTCTCTGCCTCGTAATGACTGGGTGTTGTGTGCTGTCCTTAGGTTAGTTAGGTTTAAGTAGTTCTAAGTTCTAGGGGACTGATGACCATAGATGTTAAGTCCCATAGTGCTCAGAGCCATTTGAAAGCCATCTGTCATCTTGTAAATGTTGCAGTTCTGATTTCCGTGTTTGCTAAAAGAATTGGAGAGGAATGCCGCCTTATGCAAGACACCGTTTTGTAGCTTTGTTTTCACGCAGACATGTTTCAGCGCTTTTTCATTGTCTTCAGTGCTTTATTTAGTTTCTTTATGCAGAAAGCTTGTTTCACCGTAACATCTACGGAAACTATTGGTAGAAACTATCTGTAAAAAGCAATTATTTTAAATATTTTACATTGGTTTGCCCACAGTATAGAATTGACACATGTAGATCACATAACTAATGAGGAGGTATTGAATAGAATTGGGGAGAAGAGGAGTTTGTGGCACAACTGGACAAGAAGAAGGGACCGGTTGGTAGGACATGTTCTGAGGCATCAAGGGATCACAAATTTAGCACTGGGGGGCAGCGTGGAGGGTAAAAATTGTAGAGGGAGACCAAGAGATGAATACACTAAGCAGATTCTTAAGGATGTAGGTTGCAGTAAGTACTGGGAGATGAAGAAGCTTGCACAGGATAGAGTAGCATGGAGAGCTGCATCAAACCCGTCTCAGGACTGAAGACAACAACAACAACAACAACATCACTAATTGACGCATTATACACTGATGAGCCGAAATGTTATGAACACTGCCCACAGTGCGGTTGGATCCCTCCTGGTGGTGTTGCGAGCACGTCCCATAATCAGGAAAGAATGTATGCGGAAGAGGGACGAATGGGCAGTCATTATAATAAAGATAGGGCCGCAAATGCAGAAATCCACTGATATAAGTGGTTTTGACAAGGGCATATTATTGTGGCGCTGCTGCTGGAAAAGGGAATCTCTTAGCGGCGAAGCTCGTAGCCTGTTGGCGTACTTCTGTCGTGAGCACCTACGGAAAAGGGTTGAAGTATGGCGAAATAATGAGTTGGCCGAATGGTACTGGACGACCACGACTCATCACAAAACGTATAGGTCGGAGGACGCCCTGTTTGTATTCCAGGACAGGCAGCGATCTGTGGCCGATCTGACGCTGGAGTGTAATGCTGGTGCAGGCACAAGTGTTTCGGAGCACACCGTTCAAAGGCCATTGTTGAACATTGAGCTCCACATCACACAGCCACAATGTGTTCCTGTGTTGACCCAACGACATCATCCGTTATGATTTCAGTGGCCACAGAATCACTGAGTTTTCACCGTGGAACAATAGAAACGTGTCGCCTGTCGAATGCGTACCATTTATCGTTACACTAGGTCGACGGTTGGGTCCTTAAACGCCGTCATTCAGGCGAATGCCTGCACGAAACATGCACCGCTCCATTGGCGTAGGCCGTTGAGGGCAGGATTATGCTATGGAGTTCACTGAGATGGGCTTCCATGGGACCTGTGATGGTAATCGAAGACGTCATGACAGCAGTGAACTACGTGAACATTATTGCGGACCCCCTGCATCGGTTCATGCTTGAAGTCTCCCCCTACGACGATGACGTCTTCCGGCAGGTTAACTGTCAGTGTTGCATGGCGAACTCACATGGATGTCTTGATCAGCGAATGTGCCTGATCTGTACCCGCTGGAAAACATAAGGGGGGCCAGCTGCTTGCCCGTGAACCACCATCCCGCAATTTGCGGAAATTGCTTTACATCTACATCTATACTCTGCGAGCCACCTTACGGTGTGTGGCGGAGGGTACTTATTGTACCACTATCTGATCCCCCCTTCCCTGTTCCATTCACGAATTGTGCGTGGGAAGAACGACTGCTTGTAAGTCTCCGTATTTGCTCTAATTTCTCGGGTCTTTTCGTTGTGATCATTACGCGAGATATATGTGGGCGGTAGTAATATGTTGCCCATCTCTTCCCGGAATGTGCTCTCTCGTAATTTCGATAATAAACCTCTCCGTATTGCGTAACGCCTTTCTTGAAGTGTCCGCCACTGGAGCTTGTTCAGCATCTCCGTAACGCTCTCGCGCTGACTAAATGTCCCCATGACGAATCGCGGTGCTTTTCGCTGGATCATGTCTATCTCTTCTATTAATCCAACCTGGTAAGGGTCCCATACTGATGATCAATACTCAAGAATCGGACGAACAAGCGTTTTGTAAGCTACTTCTTTCGTCGATGAGTCACATTTTCTTAGAATTCTTCCTATGAATCTCAACCTGGCGCCTGCTTTTCCCACTATTTGTTTTATGTGATCATTCCACTTCAGATCGCTCCGGATAGTAACTCCTAAGTATTTTACGGTCGTTACCGCTTCCAATGATTTACCACCTATGGCATAATCGTACTGGAATGGATTTCTGCCCCTATGTATGCGCTTTAGCTGGGCATCTGGTGTCACGTACTTCTGGATTCCTGTGAAGAACTTGTAGAATCCATGCCAAGCAGAATCACTGTTTTACTGAGCTTGAAAAGTGGAACAACACGCTGTTCATCAAGTGGTGATAATGTGTTGGCTCATCAGAGCATGTTGTTCATTTACAAGCCTAAGCATTCTACTTTTATAGCAAATCTGGAAACCAAAAAGAGTTCCATGTGCTAGCTATTTTATTTAGTGTTATTATGTTTGTTTGCCTGTGTTAATTACTTATTAAAATATGACCAATTTTAAGTAAGCTTGTATAAGAAATTTTATTGTCGTACGCGTGAAGGCTTCGTGGGTCTACTGAATATAACCTGTTGTGTAGGTAAAATCCTAATGTAATTTTTTTCACAGATCATCAGAGTATCCGTCGTGTGTAACATTTTGTGAGTGGTGAGTGTTGGCTGACAGTAACGTTTCTCCAAAGGAGCGAAACAAGCCATTCATTGTAAGCTGTCTGTGTCGGGTTGCTGCGGCAGACGATTTTTGTTTTGTATTTAGATTTTTTTGGCACTGTAATATTTTTAGTTCATAGATGTAAAGCAGCCATAGTACAATTTATTGACCTAATTCCCGTTTCCACTACCGACCAGTGTTACAATTGGAATATAGTGATTTAATAGCACAAATTTGTAGTAAATAATAAATGCACAAACCGTTTCACATTTCGGCCTTCGGTCGACTCACGACAGTACCAGCGACGTTTTCTTGGTGACTGAAGAAGCAAGTGGGTCACAAGTCTTTTTCTAGAAGGTGAATGAAGAAGCAAACTGCCTGGCCAGAAGTGCGCTGTGCTCATTGCAAGCTTCATTTTTACTAGAAGCATTCAGCCGACAGAGTTATGTGCCCTGTTGGTCTGTTGACGTAGTTATTTTACTCGGTGTACTTTATGCAGCGTGCAGCTCCAAACGTCCAACATTAAAGGGTACGGCTGAAGGCTGGGTGTATGTGCTACAGATAGCCGGCCTTTGTGCCGAGCTGTTCTACGCGCTTCAGTCCGGAACCGCGCTGCTGCTACGGTCGCAGGTTCAAATCCGGTCTCGGGTATGGATGTGTGTGATGTCCTTAGGTTATTTAGGTTTAAGTAGTTCTAAGTCTAATGGACTGATGACGTCAGATGTTAAGTCCCATAGTGCTCAGAGCGATTTGAACCGTTTTGCTACAGATACTGAAGTCGAATGAAGAGTCTGTCAGCGATCTGAATGCCGACAATGAGATGTTTCATTCTGGAAAACAAATGACATTAGATCGCTGGATTTATAGCATCTGTTACTAAACAGAAAGTAGGCAGTTTTGAAGACAGGAAATCGAGAAGTGCAATTCGTTACTTACCTGATGATGTTGATTTTGGTAGCTATATCATGAAACCTGAATATATAGTATGTAAAAAGCTAAATTCAAATTCTTCTCAGTCTTAAAGTTGATTTCAGGCAGAGGTAGTTAATTATGTTGAGCTTAAATCTTTACGGAAGGGATGAAAACTTTTAGCGTGCGGTGCCTGAAACGATGAGCCCATTTAGCAGGGAATCTATAGAATGTTAAGACAAGGCAGTGCGTAATATTTGAGTAATGATAATAAAACCAACAGCTGTATTTGAATCCAACGTCATTGAGTCCTTTGACATGTATTACTAGTTTCTACACCAAATGGTGTCGTATTTAAGCCCCAGGCGTAACCTGCCATTCACAACCGCAATGACAGTGAACAAAGAATTCTTCAAGTGGGAACTGTTATGGAGCATGTAGGCCAGCATGTGCAACGAACCGAATTGCATGCAGAGGAGCCAAAATTAACTCGATTCCGTACCTTCGTAGCAGTAAGAAGCCCAGCACGTTCAGACGACAACGGGACCTCCAAGATACCTGAGACGTGCATATGTAGCTTCTGTAAGGCAGCCGTTGCTCCTCCATGCTTCGTGAAATTTTTCGTCTCCAAAATTATGATTGTCCTAATTAGGAGTACCATCATCCGATTCCAAAAGACCAAAGGCTATGCATCATACCACGTTGTGCTCGTCGACTAGTGCAGGGTGCTATTGTGAAAGCCAGCGCCTTTCTCAGGTGTCTAAGCTTGTAGGCTCTCTCCAGCATGAAAACTGGACCTAGCTATCCTTAATTCGGCTAACGATGATGATCTGACCCAACTCGGTTGATTTCGTAGGATTTATGCAGGACGAATGCTGCTTCGTAATACTCTTTGGGAACAACCTTCTGAAAGTGTTGGCTGAGACAATTACGTGACAGTAGTATTACCGGTGTTAACAAGAGATGACTAATCGAAGTGCCTGTATTTTGCTGTGGAGACTGATCGGCCGAAAGGAGTACAACTTAAAACAAACCCTCGAGCGGTCTGGAGTTCATGACATACTCGTGAGGTACAGGAGGCTCATCTTGAGACATGGGGGGAAAACGTGATGTTGTCGTGTGTATTTCTCAAGTTGGCGTTTAGTGAGCGTGTACGAACTCTATACGAAGAGGCGCCCAACAGAGCATTGATGTGCTGTTTAACGAACGAACCGGTCTTGGCTTCGTTTGTTAGGACACAGTAAATTACGTTTTATTATACCGGAATTTTGAAGTGTGGAGCGTTATGATCCCTTCTGACTAGACCACGGTCAAGTGTTGTCTATGGAAGAGATGGTAGAAACCCGTATAGTGACTGTTAGCTGTTGTCGGTTCTCGTCTTCCAGTTCAGTGTGTAGTTTGAGAATTATTCGAGAGTCGTTAGTTTGCTACAAGGCAATGATTAGTGGTACTGAAATAGTGACTATTTTCACCCTATCGTGCGGGTGAAAGCGAGGCTGGTGACTCTTATTAAGTTTGACAACGTATGTGTCGCACGGTATAGTGTTAATCCCGGTTCGCGAACAAACGCTTCGGAGAAAGTCCACGGAAGAAAACTTCACGTGATTTCTCTCGCGCACTTTATGTCGTTACGAGTGCGCGGACCCCTAGCAGATTATAACCTGATGCCGAACCAACACTACAAACTGGAACCTTTGCGTTTCATGGGCAATTTCGCTGGCGATTAGGAAGTGTGCTATCGTCCAGAAGTGCTAGTCCCGAAAACTATGCAGGGGAAAGTCTATGAGGTACGAGAGCGATACTGGTGGAAGTAAAGCTGACCGAGTCGTGAATCGCGAGTCGTGCTAGGGTACCTTAGATGCTGGAGCAACTTACTGCCCGTGAAAGGCAAAGTGCCCAGCCTAGATTTCTGGTCCTAAACACAGTTGAATCCACCAGCAAGCTTCAAATTAACGAACAGTCCCCCGTAGTGGTCAGGTCTTTGTTGATAGGAAATCGCACACAACAATGATTAGCCAGGCAGTGTTTGACTTAGACCGTTTTCGCCTATCATGTGTTCTTAGTTTCACTGAAAGCCCAGACTCCGCTTTCCTTTTAGCTGCGTAGCGACACACGTGTTCAAGTTTACAATAACATGGATCGTGATTCTTGTTTTCTCCGAGGGGCCTCTTTGGTAATGGGTTTGTTTAAGATGGATTTGAACTTATTTCTGATGCTTAATTACTCCTTAACGACCATTTCGGTTTCACGGACTTGTTTGAACAACGTATAATGAAGGCATTATAAATTAGAATATAACTGCGCCAAGACATCACGTAACATTCGGCTGAAATAGTCGAAATGCAGTGCTTAGTGTGTAAGTTATTAATGTTACTGTTTAGGACAGAACACTGACATACTCCGAAATTAGAAAGCGATGTTGTGTTTTTAGAAATGCTTGCTTCTACTCCACTAGCCTAACTTGCTATAAGCAAGAATCCAATGTTAAGCTGTTATTACTGACTCGATTTCTCTTGAAACAAGATGTTATATAACTTGTGACTGGGACGCAATTTGGCACTGCGTTGTGTTGACAGCAAAAACAAGCGAATTCGTAGCGGATATTTGGCTGGGGAGGAAATAGGATATGTTTTATTCAGTCGCCCTACCTGGTAATTCTGAGAAGAATTTCCTCTTAAAACTTCTCAATGATTCATCGTAGCCTCTCCTGTGAGCACGGAACCTTTTAACGCAATCAATTATGTATTAATCTTACCTGAATAAACAGAGGAATGAAGGTACAAACCATCACGTTACAATCTCTTTAAATTCGTAATTGGTTTACTGCCACTGGTTTTTTTCTTCTGCGTTTCTTCATTTTACTGAAAAACAGAAAGGAATATTAGTGTTTAATGTCATGTCCACGTCATGGTCAGCTGATACTGGAATTCAGGAAGGATGAGTTATGAAATGAACCACATCCTTTTCAAAGGAACCATTCGCTTCGGTCACTTTCGGCAGCAGTGGCAATCCACAACTCGGTAGGGGTTTGAGATGCCGGTGTTTGAAATATGAGACACATCTAATTTTTGTTGTGTTCTTGGTAATGCTGAAGAAATAGTATTAGGTGATTTTTAATGGCTTCCTCTTTTGGCAATAGTTCGTTGTATTCAGCTTGAATATTTGTTCTTATACCTGAATATAAACACAACTTCCCACTCTTAGGTAACATGATTAATCGAATATAACCTATACTTTCCAGTACTGGTTCGTAGTTTTCGTAAAATGTGTCAGGGAATCGAGATTCATTTTGGGAGTTAACATCCGCTTCAGCCCTATTTGGTCTTTTGTAACTGTATCACTGTTCGTTTTGGGACTCTTTTAGTACCAAATACAGCTAAAGTGGTTATTAATAGACAAGATGAATGTCCATAGGTGTCGTTACCTACCTACAAGGTCGTCTGCAAATCTAGTTTCGATGTTCATCTTACAACAACCATTCTGAACTCAAACAAATATTCTACACTTAGTCTGCTGCAATACATCAGCGAACATAAAACCTCCGTTATTCCATTGACAGCGCTGGTGACTTCTTACGACAACAGGAAGCACGAGATAATGTTTGGAACAGAATGAACTAGGAAAGTACACGTTAAGATAACTACAAGTTCTCCGTCGTAGGCTATGAGGCGATTATTGTATAACTTAACCAGCCAGAGAACCGCAGCCTAAAAGAGAATTATCAACCTGTCTGTTCAAAGCGAAGGCTTACTACGCACCATCGACCATAACGGGTAAAGCTCCGATATTACACCACGGTGAAGGCTCATTGTGTGACGCCGTACAATGTATTCCAAGGTAGTAACTCCAGAAACATTGGCAACGTCATAAATTTACTTTATGATTATTATTCGTCAACATAGACTGTGTTAATGCTGGGCATGGGTTTTATTGTTCCATCAACAAAGGCATTCCCTTCAAAAGCCTCTAAAAGAATTGTATATGCACCGTTAAACTGCTGACATTGTTTTCGCGAAATAAGTTGAAAGCTATTGCAAATCTTTAGAGTATCACATACGGATTTAGCCCCCCCCCCTCCCCTCCTAGTCTGCCACAACCTCTGGAAATGAACGATATTCTTTACATTAGCGACTAAGAGCTACTCGTATGCAACATATTGACTCCCCACATCATGTCCGCATCACCAAAACAGTGTGTTCCCATGTAATTTTACAAGGATACTTTTTCTTCAGAATGAATTTTGAAATGAGTGTCACTGTGTTAAGTGAAGAGAGAGGTACATCTGCAATAGGAGCATTCCTCCATTCGATCATAGTCCTCACTGAGTACTGAGTTTCCATAATTTGAATGTCAATTAGCATGGTGTAGATTGTCTGGTCTCCTTCAGTTTTGCAGCTTCTTAAGTTTTTCTGGTGAAGGAAGCGTGTATTTTTTCTTTTGTCCACTAGTTACTCTACCCAGTCTAGAAGTATTACGGTAGGAGCATTGTAAGGAGTTGATGATGGTATATCCGTTTCTTGAAGAATTTCCCTTTTCGGGACACTCCTCGTCAAGTATATGCGATGAATTTGTTCAAATAAATAATTATTATTTTGTAAATCTTCCTGAGTTGTTGAACTTCAATTGATCTGAATCTTCCTGAATATAACTGCGGATTGCTTCATCGCTGTGTGTAGCTTAAAGGAGGAATACTTTAACAGACACAACATCAAATTACGTATCTCTGAAACATGGAAAGTCACTGGGTCTTATTAAAAACAATATTGACCAAAGGAAACAAACTGAAACGATTGCGTATGAATGTGGACTGTCGTTTGGTGTCTAGACGTTTTGCACATTGTATATGGTAAGAGCTTTCACGTATATTTTCACGAGCAGTACTAATGAATCCCATAGAAACTTGTGCTTATGTCTCTCAAAAAATGCAAATAATGTCTCAAGCACCCAAATGAATGTAATTTCAGAAAAAAGTTTATAACTGGTGTTGAATGAACGACATGTTGAGGCAACTGCCACCTGATGTGGGTGAGGAGATCTTCCTTTTTTTAAAAAAAGAAGAAAAAACAAACATAGATAGTCAACACGAGTGAGAACTCTTAGTGACAGAATCAACTTCGACGTTAGTGCCAACTTTTTTAAAAACAAGTGGCAGCTGTCTTATTATAATTAGTAAAATGTGCTCTTTGCTTTAGCTATGTGACAATAGGAATATTCCTGGTTTCTGTGGGTTTTCGGAGAAGGATGTATTATGAGGTTTTCTGGAATAGTGATACAGATATGTGAACATCTGTATATTGAAATGATTTCGTACGAAGTGGGGTGTTAAAAGGGAGATTTCAAGGAGAAGACTATTTTATATTGTGAAAACACAGATATATTACAAATGAGTACCCGACACTGCCAATGCTTGTATTTATTCCTCTCTCCTATTAGTCAGCTCCCTCCTTCCCCCTCTGTCTCCCTCTTCCTCCTCTTCCTCCTCCTCCTCCTCCTCCCTATCTCTGTCCATCTCCTCATACCCCTCTCTGTTTATCTCCTGCTCCCATTTGTCACTGATAATCTCCTCCTCTGTCACTTTCTCTCAATCTCCTCCTGTCCCCTCTCTCTATCTATCTTCTCGTCTTCCCTTTCGCATTCCATTTCATCCTCTGCCACTGTGTTCATCTCCTCCTGGCCCTCTCTGTTTCCTGTGTCTGTTCACCTCTGCCTCTTTCCTTTCTCTGTCCATTTCCTTCTCTCGCCTCTCCGTATCCACATCCTCCTCACCCTCTCTCTGTCTATCTGCTTCTCCCCCTCCCTTTGCGTCGATATCCTCCTTTCCCCCAGCGGTCTGTCTCCTCATCCCCCTTTTCTCACCACGTTATCACGTTCATTCCAAAATGACACTGGAGCACTTACCCCAACAGTATTTATTTCCAGGACTTCATTAGTAAATGTACAAAATTTGCCTGAAATACTTCAAGGCCCCTAGGATGAGCTTCCTACCAATGGTTTAGCCAGCAAATGTATATATGAAATATATTTCACACATATTTACCATATTAGGTATTGGAAAACTTTTTTGATCAGCATCTCCAGCGATTTTCGCCCAGCAGATTCATCTTCAGGCAGCTTAATGTTTATGACTTCATATTTCCCGAACGACGTGCTGTATAATATCATAATTTTCCAGATAGATATGGAGGTGTATATGGCTGTGGAATGTGAAAAATGTTGTGAATGGAGATGGAAGTGAAGAAGTAATGAATTACAAACGTCAAACAATATATGGCAATTTTTCACGCATCTCAGTGTTTGACGTCATATTTCTTGAATTATATGTCTTAGAACGATATACTTCTGTAGGTATGTTCAGCGACATCTGTGGATACTGTGTGCGAAATTTGTTGCGGATAGAGTTAGTTGTAAAGAAATAATCAATTAATATTTCATGCCCAACTTAGTATTTTTCCATGCTTCTCAGTATTCAGAACGTCATATCTCCTATGCTATGTGTCGTACAATGGTATAACCTTGCTGGTACATGTTATGTATGTGAATACTGTTTGCGAAATTTGTTACAAATACAGTTGGCATTAAAGAAGTAATAAATTAAAATATCAAGCTTCATGCGGCTCTTTTTTTCTATGAACAGCGAAAATGTAGTAAACGATAAACTTTTTCTCTTTCACCATTTTTTGGTGATTGTTTCTTACGGGTTTTAAATTGTGGATAAAGTTTGTTGCAAGTCACTAAGTGCTCTCATTCTCATATACTGTCTGACTAATGTATGGATAATCGCGCGTCGTGGGCTACACTGCTTTTAACCTCCAGCTTCCTCTCCATTGACAAGTAGGTGATTCTGTCCCTCACAGGGACGATTTGCAGACAGTAAGTGATACATGTGCCAAGATTGGTTGAAATTTGTCAAGCGGCTTAAGCGCTGATGAGCGATATACCGACGTACACATAATACGTAATACATATACAGGGTGGTCCATTGATGGTGACCGGGACAAATATCTCACGCAATAAGCATCAAACGAAAAAATTACAAAGAACGAAACTCGTCTTGCTCGAAGGGGGAAACCAGATGGCGCTGTGTTTGGCCCGCTAGATGGCGCTGCCGTAGGTCAAACGGAGATCAACTGCGTTTTTTTAAATAGGAACCCATATTTTATATTACATACTCGTGTAGTAGTATAGGTGGAGAGGAGTTGGTGAAAAACCACTAAGTAAAGGATGTAAACTGTACTGGATAGGGAATGAGAGGGGAAGAAATGGAGTGGCAATAGTGGTCAAAGAGGGTCTGCAGGAGGAGGTGGAAGGTATCAATGATCGAATGATAAAAGCCAGAGTACGAGTGAAAGGAAAAAGCATTGAAATCATCCAAGCATATGCCCCACAGGTGGGGTGTACAAAAAAGGAGAAGGAGGAATTTGAAGATGACATGCAAAAGCAGCTAAATGGAGGTAATCAGATTATAATAGGGGACCTCAATGCACATGTTGGCACAGACAGGAAAGGATTCGAGGAGATAATGGGACCAGAGGGCTGGGGGAACCGAAATAGAGAAGGAAAATTGTTGCTGGAATTCTGCAAGAGGAATGGGCTGACGATCGCAAATTCCTGGTACAAGAAGAGAAGTAGTCACAAAATAACTTGGTACAGTGGGGACTGGTCCCAAACTTCAGTAGTAGACTATGTACTAGTGGATAGGCAGATGATGAGCAGCCTCACAGATGTTAAGGTCATTCCATCTGAGGCCTTAGACAGTGACCATCGGCTGTTGGTAGCCACCCTGAGAGAGAAAAAAGATAGGAGGGCAACAGATATACAGGAGAAAAGGTTGAAGACATGGATGCTGAAAGAGGATGAACGGAGGACCCAGTACCGGACACTGATCAGGAAGAAGCTGCCAAAGGAAGATCAGAGAACAGTGGAAGAAGAATGGGGAGATTTTAAGAGGGCCCTAGTTGAGGCAGCTGAGATTGTGTGCGGAAGAACTAGCACAAAGAGGAGAAGTAAGGAAACCCCATGGTGGAACAACATATGTAAAGAGGCAGTACTTCGAAAGAACAAAGCCTTCAGAGAATGGTTCCAGACCCGAACAGAGGAAGCTAGGGTAAAATACAAGGAAAGCAAGAAAGCGGCACAGACCATAGTAAGGGCGGAGAAGAAGAAGTGGTGGAAAAATTTACAAGAATGTTAGAAGAGGACAGTGAAGGGAACATAAAAGTACTTTACACCATGGTAAGAAATAAGAGGAACGGCAGAAGCGAGTGCCTGAGGATCATGGATAATAATGGAAGAGTTGTGGAGGAAATGCATGAGCTCAAAAAGATTTGGAAGGAGTACTTTGAAGATCTGTTGAATGCCGCCAAGCGGGTAACTAACAGCGATGGAGAGCCTAAGGCAGCAGACGATGATAATAGTGCGGAAATTGATGATCTAACTTGGAATGAAGTGGAAGAAGCCATATAGAGGATGAAAGGGGGCAAGGCACCAGGTTGGGACGAAGTAACAGTGGATATGATACGAGCAGCAGGAGAAGTAGGAACCCAGCTGCTATACAGAGTGCTGAGGGTGGTGTGGAAGGAGAACAGAATTCCTGAGGATTGGAAGAAAGGAATTATAGTCCCGATCTTCAAGAAAGGGGATAAAAGGAGATGTGAGAACTACAGAGGAATCACCCTGCTATGCCACTGTGGAAAAATCTATGAAAAGATCCTGGAGAAGAGAATAAGAAGCAGTATTGAAAGTAGACTGCAAGAGGAGCAGTACGGTTTCAGACCGGGAAGATCAACAACGGACCTCATATTTGCGGTAAGGCAACTGCAGGAAAGGCACTATGAGTACGGGAAAGACTTAATCATGGCCTTTTTAGATATTGAGAAGGCGTATGACAGTATCTGTAGGGACAAGCTCTGAGATGTGCTGAACGCAAAAGGGATAGATGAAGAGATAACACGAAAAGTCAGAAAAATGTATGAGGGAAGTGAGAGTTGTGTGAAAGTGGGGAGAGAACGTACTGCATGGTTCAAGCTGGAAAATGGGCTGCGACAGGGAAGTGCACTTTCGCCTTTATTGTTTATTATTGTTATGGATGAAATTCTACAGCAAGTGTCAGATGCAATTGGAGATCATAAAATGAAAGCAGTGCTTTTTGCCGATGACCTGATGTTATGGGGAAATTGCGAGAAGGAGGTGCAAGAGCAGTTAGATGCATGGGAGGCAACGGCAGCACAATATGGAATGCATTTCTCTGCAAAGAAAAGTGAAATAATTGTCACAACAAGAAAGACGAATAGGCCAAATGTGGATATAACTTGTGGAGGGGAAAAACTACAAGTGGTAGAGAACTTCAAGTACCTGGGAAGCGTGATTGAAAGTAATGGGGGAAACGCACTGGAAATAAATGAAAGGTGCAGAAAAGCAGGGCAGTTCTACAAATGCATTGGGGGGCTTATTTGGAGCAAGGAGGTGCCACAGAAATCCAAGGGAATTATATACCGAACCTACTTTGTCCCCATATTGGCATACGGAAGTGAGACATGGGTAATGCACAAAAGCGACAAAAGTAGAATACAGGCTAGTGAAATGAAGTTCCAGAGGAGCAGGTTGGGTGTAACAAGACGAGACAGATTGCGAAATGTGTATGTGAGGGAAAGACTAAAGGAGGAACCAGTACAGGACAGGATAGAAAAATCAAGACTGCAGTGGTATGGACACATGAAGAGAATGGATGAGGGAAGAATTCCAAAGAGGATGTTTGATCTGCAACTGGAGGGGAAGAGGCCCAGAGGAAGACCAAGAGATAGATGGGTGAAGGGAGTGAAGGAATGTGTGACGAGAAGAGGAGAGAACTGGACGAAGGTGGAAGAGGGGGAATGGTGGAAAGACAGAACACGATGGAGAGGCTTGTGTTCCCGACAGACCCAGCCAGTGGCTGGAAACTGTCCAAGATGAAGAAGAAGTGTAGTACGTAAATGAACATGAATGTTTTAGATCGACCACTTTTTTCGACTTGTGAAAGATGGCGCTGTAATATTCACAAACGTATAAGTGCGTGGTATCACGTAACATTCCTCTCCAATGCGGACGGTATTTGTTTCGTGGTACATTACCCGTGTTAAAATGGACCGTTTATCAATTGCGGAAAGGGTCGATATCGTGTTGATGTATGGCTATTGTGATCGGAATGCCTAACGGGCGTGTGCTATGTATGCTGCTCGGTATCCTGGACGACATCATCCAAGTGTCCCGACCGTTCGCCGGATAGTTACGTTATTTAAGGAAACAGGAAGTGTTCAGCCAGATGTGAAACGTCAACCACGACCTGCAACAAATGATGATGCGCAAGTAGGAGTTTCAGGTGCTGTCGTGGCTAATCCGCACATCAATAGCAGACATATGACGCGAGAATCGGGTATCTCAAAAACGTCGGTGTTGAGAATGCTACATCAACATCGATTGCACCAGTACCATATTTCAATGCAGGAACTGCATGGCGACGACTTTGAACGTTGTGTACAGTTCGGCCACTGGGCACAACAGAAATTACGGGACGATGACAGATTTTTTGCACGTGTTCTATTTAGCGACAAAGCTTCATTCACCAACAGCGGTAACGTAAACCGGCATAATATACACTAATGGGCAACGGAAAATCCACCATGGCTGCGACAAGTGGAACATCACCGACCTTGGCGGGTTAGTGTATGGTGCGGCATTATAGGAGGAAGGATAATTCCCCCCATTTTATCGATGGCAATATAAATGGTGCAAAGTATGCTGATTTCCTACGTAATGTTATACCGATGTTACTACAACATGTTTCACTGCATGACAGAATGGCAATGTACTTCCAACATGATGGATGTCTGGCACATAGCTCGCGTGCCGTCGAAGCGGTATTGAATAGCATATTTCATGACGGGTGGATTGGTCGTCGAAACACCATACCATGGCCCGCACGTTCACCGGATCTGTCGTGCCCGGATTTCTTTCTGTGGGGAGAGCTGAAGGATATTTGCTATCGTGATCCACTGACAACATCTGACAACATGCATCAGAGCATTGTTAATGCTTGTGCGAACATTACGGAAGGCGAACTACTCGCTGTTAAGGCGAATGTTGTTACACGTATTGCCAAATGCAATGAGGTTGACGGATATCAGTTTGAGTATTTATTGCAGTAATGTGGAATTTACAGGTAATCACGCTGTAGCAGCATGCATCCTCAGAAATGATAGGTTCACAAAGGTGCATCTATCACATTGGAACAACCGAAATAAAAATGTTCAAACGTACCTACGTTCTGTATTTTAATTTAAAAAGCCTACCTGTCACCAACTTTTCGTCTAAAATTGTGAGCCATATGTTTGTGACTATTACAGCGCCATCTATCACAAAGCGAAAAAAGTGGTCTAACTAAAACATTCATATTTCTTTTTGTACTACGCGAATATGTAATAAAAATGGGGGTTCCTATTTTTTTTAAAAAACGCAGTTGATATCCGTTTGACCTATGGCAGCGCAATCTAGCGGGCCAACGATAGCGCCATCTGGTTTCCCCCTTCAAGCTAGACAAGTTTCGTTCTTTGTAGATTTTTGTTTGACGCTTATTTCGCCAGATATTTGGCCCGGTCACAATCAGCGGACCACCCTGTATACGTATCTCCAGTTTTACAACATGTATGGATGTGTTACTTTTGAATACATTATGGGAGTAGCAGTGGTCAATGAGTTCCAAATTATTACTATTAAAAACAGTCTTGATCACGATTTATTTATTAAGGTGACCGGTTTCGACCACTATTGTGGTCATCTTCAGACCATTGAGTAGGAACCTCTTTCTGCTGGAGAATCATTACTCACAACTCTCCAGCAGAAAGAGGTTCCAACTCAATGGTCTGAAGATGAACACAGTAGTGGTCGAAACCGGTCACCTTAATAAATAAATCGTGATCAAGACTGTTTTTAATAGTAAAAAAAAATGCATGGATGTGGATTTGCAAGATACTGGAAACAGGAATAAATTTTAATTTGTTGGTTTCTAGAATGCAGTGTAAGGGACATGAAATACTTCTGTTGTTTCATTCTCCAGATTGCAGCCTGTGACCTTTTTAACTAACTTAACTCATAACTACTAAGGAATAAATAATTTACGGGGAACTTTTGTAACAGAGGCAGCAACTTTTTTTTTGTTTTGGACTACTTGCACGAAACCGGTCAACTTAATAAATAAATCGTGATCAAGACTGTTTTTAATAGTAAAAAACATGCATGGATGTGGATTTGCAAGATACTGGAAACGGGAATAAATTTTAATTTGGTGGATTCTAGAATGCAGTGTAAGGGACATGAAGTACTTCTGTTGTTTCATTCTCCAGATTGCAGCCTGTGGCCTTTGTAACTAACTTAACTCATACCTACTAAGGAATAAATAATTTACGGGGAACTTTTGTAATTGTTGTTGGACTGCTTGCACGTACGTGGAGGCCTGTTACGACTTTCTTCCAGACAGCAGCGTAACTTTACGTCTTATCCCAAAGTAAGCAAAAATAAGAAATTGTTTCACTTGTGCTGAATGCAAGTGTGACTCATATTGTGGCAGTGTAAATATACGAGTACCTATGGTAATTCTGGCCTCTCACTGTGTGTTGTCGCGGTAGATGAAATGACAAATTAAAAAAAAAAAAGTAGGTTCTTCCCTTCTGCAGCCTGCATACTGCAGCTTTTTGCAATCTGAATCCGCTACTACAAATTTTAAAAACAAACGAAATGTCTTTGCAGAAAACCCTTGCTCTTAATTTTACTTCTAGTTACATTACTAACAGCCAAGTCACCTAGTCTACTTTCGGATACTGAATTTTTTCCCCGGTATTGTAGCGACAGACATATGGAGCTTTTACTGCACACAGTACTTCCTTTCGCTTTCCGAGCTTGGACCAACAAGGTGGATCTAAAATTGCTGAGTGTTTTCTTAGGATGGGACGTCGCGCGATGTACGAGAAGATCAGGATTAAATCTGTAACTGTTCGCCTAGGACGACCTTTAGTACATCAGCTGTACTTCTCTAATAAGTAATATGGAAGGAGAATGTACTGAAAAACAATGCTGTGCAACTGGATGGCGTCACAAGTAGAGCCTTTAACCATGTGTCAAGTTATTTTTTAAAGTGTTACAGAAAATGAATTGAAACGAAACCACGCAGTGTATGGAAGCGATAGATAATGGGGTACCTGGGATAGATCACATTTGCGTTGACAGCACGTCGACAATATTCCGACCGCCTTGAAGCGAGGGGACACCAATGGTTGTTGCAAGATGTTAAAAAATTGCCTACTCATGGTTGCTCAGAGACTGACATAATGATACATTTTGTGGCAGGACAAGCTTCTTACTGCTCAGAATGTTGAATGTAAATAAAATATTTAGAGATAGACAGGGAACATAAGGCACGTTACCTATGTTGTGAATAGTTTAAAAATGTTACAGCAGCTTTTTGCTTTCCCACTGGTAGAATGAGATAATTTGTGTAATACTTAGAAACTGTGTGAATTGAACTGATGATTACTAACCAGTGCCATACTTAGGAGGACCATTACACACGTCGCCTCTAACATAGAAGTATGTTATCTTGTCTGCTGAGTCGATCATAAAACGCACAAGCTGTATCAGTAGTAACTAGGACATTATAATTAGATCATGTAGCACTTAATGAATTTTTTTCAGTGTTACAGTCGTAGGCTCGGATCTCTGTGAGTGAATGTTTTCTAGTGTATTCTTACCGTACATTGTCAGTAGTATTAACCAAAGGTATATACGTTCCAACAAATTCTCTTTGAGCATATAGCTGAGTTTAGTTACGTTTTAACTGGTCAGTATCTATATGTGTTTCGCAATTCCTTTGTACTACCGTAAATTTGCGTTAATAATAGATTCTGATCACCATCCCAACAGCTTCCTTCTGTTCACAAATTCTGTCATTTTCGTCACACTTTCCTTTCCATTCTACTTTAAATCCAGCTCTACGTCAGTGACAGCAAATACGACCGAGCTGCTCCACTAGAGTGGCTGCAATATAGTTTATTCAAGAGCTGCACATGTTAATTGCAACATCCTTTTTGACAACTCTGGCAGCTTGGCTAAAATATTTATTTTAAGCTAAGCACCCTAAGACTGCGATATCTGTTTTTCGGATCCACAAACATGAATGTCGTAAATTTAAATAAACCTTAATTCTCCCTATAACCCACACTTCACACATAGTTTACATTCATATGCGTAATATATGATCAAATTATTCTTCAGCTTAAGCAGACTCAGTTTCGTTGTAAGCATTCGATACCACTGATATTCCTCCCCACGCTACTACCTCATAACAGTTCACCTTCCATACAGAATAAATTAACTTCACGTAAATATATACCACCCATTTCCTTAAAAAATTAATCGATATTCCTATTTTCTGTATCTAGTGACCATGCTGCGGAACTACTTAGTAACTGCATTTTATGTGATGACTATCTTCCTTGTACGAAGCGACAGCTTCAGTTTATAGAAAATCACATTCAGCTGAAACATCGAATAATATACCTCGGTTTTCGGATCTTTTCATGGAATTCGAAAACGGAAACGTAATGTTGAGTGTTAATTAAGTAAATAAATTAGTGAAATCAAAGTGAACTAAGAAATTAGAATATAAATGGAAGACTTGGTTTAGTTTAGAGAGTTACATACTGGCATTCAGCGGGCAGAACAGAAGAAACAATGACCGTGGAGTCAGCGAGTTCCACATAAGCGGGCGCTGTCGATTCAGCCGTCAGGGCATCGCCCGACCGGCTCACGTGTTTCTAAGTTGTCGCATGAGCAAAGGCCCTCGCCTACATTCCAAGAGCCAATGACCGACGTTAAGAAGATTCTTCGAGAAGCCTTTCAACGTGACGGAAGAAGCAATGACCGGCTCACGTGTTTCTCAGTCGTCACATGCGATCAGAGGCCCCCGCCTACATTCCAAGAGCCAATGACCGAGGTCAAGAAGATTCTTCGAGAAGCTTTTCAACGTGACAGAAGAGGCAATGGCCGTGAAGTCGTTCACCCCCAGCAGTTGTTGCAGTAAATGACTTTCACATTTTGGTATCTGCAATATGCAGAATAAATAACTATACTTTGGAATGAATATATACAACAGCACAACATCGACGTAACTCTGCTTTCCGAAACAAGAAACAAAGGCACTGGCTGTGAATATGCGCTGGATTTAACTCATTATTTTAATGGAATGGACAACAACAATAGGGCGAGAAGCTGATAAAGCTCAGTCTAAGACCTATAGCTTTGAATATAGTGAGAATGAGAGTGTATGCACTAACTGAAGAAGTGCCCTTGAAGTTAAAAGATTTTGGACAGATTCTGATAGAGATTATAGATTCCAAAACAGGTGATCATGAATCAGCACTAGCAGGAGAGGAATAATAAGGTTACTGGGATGTATTGGGAGGATGTTAGGAATGAAAATGGGAAAAGGTTGGTCGGTTTATTGGAACAAAATGAATTACGAGTGAAATATACATCCTTTGCTCACAATGATATACATAAATTTAAATGGTATGTCTATGCAAGAGGTCTAAAATCCATTATTCGTTATCTAATGCCGAAGTAAAAGGTCGATCTGAAAAATCAGAATGTCAGAGTTAAAAGAGAGGCAGATTGCGGAAGTGACAAGCATCCAGTGTTATTTATAACTGATATTCCCTACCCTTTCAGGATAAATGGCAAACGGAAGAGGATGCAACACACTGACCAATCTAGGGTCATAAGATATAACTTGGGTAATTTAAGGCCACGTAGTACTTCGTACTTATACAAACATCGATTGTGAAAAAATTTGGAGAGTGCACTATCAGCATGTAAAGAAGGCCATATATAAAACAGCAAAAGATGGTCTTGGAGATCATGAATAGAAGAAAGGACCAGTTTGGTAGAATGTAGAAATATCAGAGGTGTTTGGTGGAAAAAAGATCTTATTTGACATTTCCGAACGTACCTGAAAAGTAGAAAAAGTATAGGACTCTAAACAGAAAAGTGAAATTGTGAATACGAAAAAAAAGTGGGAATAAAGATGTAAATTCGCCGAGAGCATAATTTGTGCGGCTGAGGCACTGAAGAAAAGCAAGTCAATGCTCTTAACCAGTATCAAGCTAATGACCTCGTTGTCGACGGGACGTTAAACACTAACTTCCTCCTCCTCCTCCTCCTAATGGAAGGAAATAAATTGTCCTTCAGAAAGGCCCGTGAAACTAGAGAAGCATGCATGATGGGGTTTAACAAGAATCAATTAAATAAATGTTTTGGCTATCTGGAAGCAATCTTCAAGAAATACGGGTTTTTATAGACCATATTTACAACATTGGCGAAACAGGCGATCAAACAGTCCCTAATAAGCTCCCTAAACATGTCGTTCCAGCAGGTAAGGGAGAAGTGGCGGAATCAATGGCTGCATAACAGGCCAAAGAGTCGCTGTTGTCTGTTCCATGAGTGCCGCAGAACACTATGTCCCACGCTTCTTCATTTTTAAACTGCCGCGACGTAATTCCTCATCGATAAATGGAGGGCCAACGGGATTTGATATAGCCACGTCCGCTAAAGTGTTCTTTATTTCAATGACTTTTATTATATGACTTAATCATCTCAAAAAGTTTACAAATGCCACAGTCAACAAATCCATGTTATTAATCTGCGATAACCATGTCCCCCACCCAAGCCTGGAGGCGATGTCTTTTGCCAAAGGCAGTCACATACACATGCTAAGTTTGCCATCCAACAGCAGCCATAAGTCACAGCCATTTGACTGCAAATTTTTAGTTTTCACGTCATTTTACGACACGACAGTAGATCGTGGAATGTGTGTCGTCCTGCGCAGGTCCTGAGCTTGTGTAACGTAACTGAACTGGTGACACTGGCATTTGAAAAGGGTGGCTATTGTTGAAAATGCTGTCGCTAGTTTGAGGGCCAAGGACAATTTTCCTCTGAATCGAAACAAGTTTTCAGATGCCGATCAAGATTTTGACGATGGCTCTTATGAGTTCGATGAACAATAGTTCATAGTCATTAGTCGAAATGAAGAGGTTGGATCACCAAGGAATGAGGAAAACACTGTGCAGAAGACCACGAGCACGATGGCGGGAATCATAAGGAATCTGGATTCTCAGTTTACTACATCTGAACCAGGACCTACCACTGTTACTCCCATCATAAATGAGTCGTCTGTTCATCTTCCTTTGCCAAACTCTCCATCTGCAAACTGCCATGCTAGCTTCTCTCCTAGACGCCCTCCTTTCCTACCAGTCCTATATCCGTTGCACTCTTGGTATCACCAAAGGAAATAACTCCATTTCCAGAAATTCAAATAAGATGTGAACATAAGAATGGATGCTCATCACAGTGGTTAACTTCGAACCCTCATAAGGCAATCCCGGAGACGAAGTGGTTCGAATCCACCTACCGGCAACCTTGAAACTGGTTTTCTGTGGTTTCCGTTTACCGATTTTAGATACATGCCGGTGATGGACCCTTATTATCGGCCACAGCCAATTCCTGATAAAAGAACGTTACATAACGAGAAGACGTAGTCGAAAGAAGTTGACATTCTCTGTTGTTAAAAAACTTCAAAGAAACAAATTTTTCCGTTGTGTTCGTAGGAATCAGAGACAAAGATGCCTCTACGTAATAGTAGCTCTGACCTCTACATGGATTTCCCAGAGGACGAAGCTGATGTAGTAGATAGTTCCGTTACAATTCATAGCTGTAAATGTCCACGAAAAAACTAACACTTTGTTTCGCCTTTACCTATTGAATGTGCTTCGTTGCTTCAGTCATGGGTATGGTGGAGCTTTTACAAGCGTCTCGAAAACAGACGAGGACGGTTTAGTCGAAACTAAAGACATTGTAAAAAGTTATCAAGACCAGTTAATAAAAGCTCTGGAAGGTTTGCAAATACAATTATCTTTGCCGACGATATGTCCGGCTTACTTGTTTACTGAAATTGTCGTTCAGCTTGTATAGGGCTATCCTCCTCCAGCATTTATTTTCCTCATCAGTACTGGTCGATACCAGTAATTTCATCCTAATTTTGGACAGGCCAATATTATCTCAGTTGTTTTTATGAAAAATTTGATATAATTGTATTTACAATATGTTATGAGCGATAGTAAAGTTAGCTTTGAAAAGCGCGACGCAGCGCGTAGGCTGAAGCAGTCGCCCTCTGTTTTCTGGCGGTGGCGCCGTTGTCGCAATTGAAGGCTTCGGTGTCTCCCTCTAGCGAGAAAGGGGAAAAGTGGGCTGTTCACGTGGGTTTAAGAAGTGACTGTATGCGCTCTCGGTGATAGCTGGCAGTCGGGGCATCAAGAAGAGACTTCTCTGCCGGTGCTAGAGGGACAGCACGGAGAGCGCGGCATCAGCGTAAGCGACGCGAGCAGCGGCTCCGTGGTATAGGGCGTTAAATGCTCGTCGCGAAAGGAATCTTCCTGAGCGTGGGTCCGCGAGAGGTCTAATTTGTAGTTCGGCCGTATGCTGTCGACCGGCTAGGAAGTTCTGAAAATCGGCGCTCCTTCCTGCGTTGTTGAAACGGCTGGCAGCGGGCGGCTCGGCAGAGCATTTGGAGGTGCTGCGTTGGTTCAGTCCTGGCAGTCGTAACACACCAGAAGTTCAGTATTGATTGTTAACAAATTTTACGAAATTTCATTGAATTCAGTTTACGTATTCTTGTTAATTGTACCAGCCTTATATTTTGGGGGTTTCCCACCATTCATTCTCGTCTGCTCACCCGCGGGAAGGTGCTAATATTAGGAAGGGTGGTCCGGTTGTCCCCTTTTGAGGACGAAAGGGGGGGAGTCAGAGTAAATCTGTGGTTCGGATTGCTTCTTTCCCCTCCCAGCTTACTTATGGGTTTATTCGACTGTTAGCCTCTGCCATGTCTGTGAAAGTCTAGGGCACCAATGGCTGAACTGTTTAAAATGCAAGGCACAAAGACCTGATCCATTCTTTCGCCTGCCGTAACTAGTATTACTAGACACACGTGAAAAAGGTACTCTAAGAAAGAGAATTCCCTTTGCCTCGTGGTAGGAACTAGTCAATTGCATAACGAATTCCTGCTCATCTGGAAGCGGTAACTTACGTAAATTTGTGTTTATGTATATTTGGCTATAATCAGGCAAGATTGCTAATGTATGCCGTAATGGATTTTTTAAATATTATTCCTGGTCACAAAAAAATGTTGTGCGTTTTCCCAATTTAATGTCTTTTAAGGCTTTTACTCAACGTGCTTATGTGTTTTCTACAGGTAGTTGGTTATTAGTGTGTTTTCTTGTCATGCAAAAGTTTGCCATTTCATTACGGGTAGAATGTTGTAAAGGTTCGCAAGTCCTACCTTGCGAGCGTGTGTGTTTTCCCTAAGTTAACTGGCAGACGTTTATAAAATTAGTTTTTTTATATTTTGGAAATGTTAATGTTATTAACTGTGAGTGTTCCCCCCGTGTGCAAGACTCATGCGTTTTCGTTTTTCTACTTTGAGAACTTTTGTAAACTGGATTGTCTTTATATGTTACAGACAAGTTGGATTCTGCGCCATTTAATGAGCATGAGTGAGGATGTTGTGGGCGGCCGTTGTAACCAAATGGGAAATTTGTCTGCCCAAAAGTGAGGTTGTACAGGCTGTTTCAAAAATGACCGGTATATTTGAAACGGCAATAAAAACTAAACGAGCAGCGATAGAAATTCACCGTTTGTTGCAATATGCTTGGGACAACAGTACATTTTCAGGCGGACAAACATTCGGAATTACGGTAGTTACAATTTTCAACAACAGATGGCGCTGCATGTGATGTGAAAGATATAGAAGACAACGCAGTCTGTGGGTGCGCCATTCTGTACGTCGTCTTTCTGCTGTAAGCGTGTGCTGTTCACAACGTGCAAGTGTGCTGTAGAAAACATGGTTTATTACTTAGAACAGAGGATTTTTCTGGTGTTGGAATTCCACCGCCTAGAACACAGTGTTGTTGCAACAAGACGAAGTTTTCGAAGGACCGAAAAGCGATACAATAAAGGATCTGTTTGAAAAATTTAAACGGACTGGGAACGTGACGGATGAACGTGCTGGAAAGGTAGGGCGACCGCGTACGCAACCACAGAGGGCAACGCGCAGCTAGTGCAGCAGGTGATCGAACAGCGGCCTCGGGTTTCCGTTCGCCGTGTTGCAGCTGCGGTCCAAATGACGCCAACGTCCACGTATCGTCTCATGCGCCAGAGTTTACACCTCTATCCATACAAAATTCAAACGCGGCAACCCCTCAGCGCCGCTACCATTGCTGCACGAGAGACATTCGCTAACGATATAGTGCACAGGATTGATGACGGCGATATGCATGTGGGCAGCATTTGGTTTACTGACGAAGCTTATTTGTACCTGGACGGCTTCGTCAATAAACAGAACTGGCGCATATGGGGAACCGAAAAGCCCCATGTTGCAGTCCCATCGTCCCTGCATCCTCAAAAAGTACTGGTCTGGGCCGCCATTTCTTCCAAAGGAATCATTGGTCCATTTTTCAGATCCGAAACGATTACTGCATCTCGCTATCTGGACATTCTTCGTGAATTTGTGGCGGTACAAACTGCCTTAGACGACACTGCGAACACCTCGTGGTGTATGCAAGATAGTGCCCGGCCACATCGCACGGCCGACGTCTTTAATTTCCTGAATGAATGTTTCGATGATCGTGTGATTGCTTTGGGCTATCCGAAACATACAGGAGGCGGCGTGGATTGGCCTCCCTATTCGCCAGACTTGAACCCCTGTGACTTCTTTCTGTGGGGACACTTGAAAGACCAGGTGTACCGCCAGAATCCGGAAACAATTGAACAGCTGAAGCAGTACATCACATCTGCATGTGAAGCCATTCCGCCAGACACGTTGTCAAAGGTTTCGGGTAATTTCATTCAGAGACTGCGCCATATTATTGCTGCACATGGTGGATATGTGGAAAATATCGTACAATAGAGTTTCCCAGACCGCAGCGTCATCTGTTGTTGAAAATTGTAACTACTGTAATTTCGAAAGTTGGTCTGCCTGAAAATGTACTGTTGTCCCAAGCATATTGCAACAAGCGGTGTATTTCTATCGCTGTTCGTTTAGTTTTTATTGCCGTTTCAAATATACCGGTCATTTTTGAAACACCCTGTATATTCAAATTGTATTGATTCATTAATGGAGTGAAATTCACCGATAATTTATCTGAGCTTGAAATATTATACAGCGTCGCGTTGTATATGTTGAATTGCTTGCCTGTACTTGCCTTTTACTGGCGTGAAATATTTTATAATAATTTAATATTTTTAAAAGTCCTTGCCTATCGTAAATTGTGACTTATTCGTTAAATGATTGTCAAGTTTTTTCAAAATATCGTAAAGTCACCAAATTTGAATAAAGAGTGTTACTGAAAATTGTGTGTAATTTCACCAATTATTCCTTGGCACCTACTTCCACTTTACATTTTGTGTATTAATCCTGATTAATAACCTTTGGTGAACCAGTAGTAATTTCACGGTTCATGTTATGTTTCAAGCTAAAATTTATGATGGGGAATTACTTTATATTCGTTGTTTTTTTAGAATCATTTGAAATCATGAAATATTTGGCACACTTAAAATTACTATTATTAATTACGCAATCTAGTACTATTCATTACGTTTATTTCTGGATTCATTTATGTAATAATGATAGAACTTAACAGAAATTGATTTGTCAGGAAAAACTGTATCCTTTAGAATATTGTTATTACCGCACAGTGAAGTAGTAGTAAGCATGCTACTGATGTGACCAGACATACTTGTGTATTTTGAGGAACAATTTTATTTAATTAATAACCGGCATTAATATAAGAGTTCAAAAGAGTGTGTGGTATATTAAAATGTGATAAAAAAACAACGTAAAATTAAAAATTCTGTAACGACATTCTTCAAATTTATTTAGATCACTTGAACCCTGAGAACCTAAAATGTGAGAATTTCAGCCTCAAGAATCAGACCCCTAGACATGAACAACTGGGGCCAACTCTACAAGAGAAGGATAAGTAGACTAAAAACTTTTTTGTAATCTTACTCGTGTCAAATCTTCGGAAAAGACTTTACCATAGTAGGCAGTAGCAGCAACAAAGAAGCAGAAGGTAGATTATAAGCTTTCACACACCGTTGGGTGGCTTGCGGAGTATCAATGTAGATGTAGATAAGCTTTATGTCTGGAGAAACATCTAATGTTTACCCTCTACATTTCCGTTTCATCACGTTAAAATACTTCAATTTCTAAACCGCTCTTTTCTATTACTCTCTGTTGCTCTACAAGGGGAATGTGTATTTTGTTTCAGTGTCCATTTCAGTTATGTCAGTATTCGAATTTAGGAGCAGTAACCCTCACTAGTCAATTAGTTACAGTTTGTGAAATTTCAGTGTATAAAAAACTGTTGCTAATTATAGTATGAGTTTCTTAATCTGATTTTTTTAGTTAAAGAGCGCCAGATTTAGTTTTTCATGTATTTATTTGTAGCCCTTTCTTATTTTTCGTAGTTGATTTAAAAGTCGCACTGCACACTCTTGGCCCAATCGCCAAGGTTGTAGACAAAGGCCCCGTATCACCTAAATGAAACTACACACTACCTGGCTGCAGTGTTATGAAACTGAGAGATATTTTGATTTTCAATCATACAATGAAAATTGGATACTCACTATCGATAGTCAATGAGGGGTTTGATTGATTTCAACTATCTAAATATCAACAGCACTATCGGCTTTGGCCCATTCTTACTTTAGCATAGACCAACTGCTGTTTCTGGTGGCCTTAATTGAATTCAGTTGTTGTATTGTTGATCGGTTAGTTTCTTACTTGCACTTTAATTTAATTTAAATGCTTCCGTGTATTGTATTTGTGATGTATGTTGTTATCGCAGTGTCTAATCTTAGATAAATTCGTAACAAGACAGAAGAGGAAAACCGATATTGATTTGTCCACTATCGTTATGATACAAAAATGAATGCACTGTTATAATAGCCTAATTACCTATCTAAAGTTGTTAGCACTGGAGACTTGTAGAACTTTCGGGTTGCGAGACAGCGGAGTAGACCTGTAAACGTCCCTACAAATAACGTCTTAGGAAAATTAGTGCAAAGAAGTACACTTAGAATTACCCCTGCCGCCCAAAAATTGTCTTGATTAGCAAACATATCATCCAAAAATCAATGGTCGTATTTCGTGAAAAAATTTGCTCAAAATTCTATCGTGGCAAAATGTGGTTTCTGGTCATCCGAACGGTACTCAATTATGAAAACCTGTTCCATTATGAAATGACGATGAGTGATTTGTGGTGAGTAGGAGGGATATGTGATGAAATCACGTTCTGTAATTCGTTCGTTTTTAAGAGATTTTTCGACGGAGCTTACAAAGCCCTTCATCCCTCTCCCTTCGTCCGAACAGCTCTTGCAATGCTATAATAACTGAAGCCAAGAATATCATGCACAATTTAAATCTAATAATATGTGTACATTCATGTACTATCAAATGACCAGACTTGTGCAGTTAAAGGAGAATCACACAAAGTTCCTTCTATTGCTGTGAAACACTTTATTTTGAAGCAATGTACAACAACCAATTTTCCCAGATTCTCCACCGACCGCGGTAGTTCTGCGCGTTGAAGCAGTGAGATAGCACTCCCTGGATTTGGGAGATGAGGTGGCTCGAATTCACCTGCAGGTAGCTTAGAAATTGCATTTATGTGGGTTGATGCCGGTGTTGGATCTTTACTGTCGGTAACAGCTAATTCTTTCCAATATCTTTCTTTCCTGACAGATTTCAACTCCCTCAAAGATGCAGCCTCACTGCTTACATGTAAAGAGCAGGATCGAAGACGAGCAGAATATGTCTTTGGATACTCTCAGTGCTAAAAGCCAAACGATAAATAAATAATAATTCAAATTCTCCTCATTATCTGCAGGGACATACTTTAAGGCAGAAAACGATCTTCGTAAACAGCAAAAAGTTATAGGAGTGTACTTAACTGAGGAAGTTTGGGAAAGCGCAAATCTCAATGGTTGCGGACCCTTTGCATGTTCTCCACTATAAATTTTTCTAGCTTCTCTATTGATCATAACAATATCAGATCTATTTATTCCAACAGCCCTGTCAGTGTTAATCATCGTGTCCTAAAGAATTCCCTCTCGTTTTTCCTTATCATTTGTAAAATGACCTTCGAGAGTGAACAGACAGTAGCGCATGACTATTTGTTAGTGATGTGTCAAAATTCAGCACTGTTAAGTAACGAGATTATATCTCTGCTTAATGGAAACTCCGAGATCGCTGTCGAATAAAAGGGCTTTTCGTTATTTATGGAAATTCCATGTTGTTCGAAGCAAAACTGGAGAAACCCACTGTTACGCACAATAGTGTAATATCGTGCACTAAAGGCAGAAGGTGATTTATATGCAGGATTAAAGTGTACAATATGCTATATTAAGTATGAAAAACCAGAATATGCAGTGTACGTTACTTTACATCGTGTAAGCTCTAAATATGCACAAGAAAATCCTGAGACTAACTTTTACAATGACATGGCACGAATGGTATTGATTTGTATAAAATCACAGAAATCTTATTTGGCCCGCATGTATAGCCGCAGTGCTTCTAGGATTCGGGGAGGCAAGAGTGAACCTTGTATTGAAAGAATGAGCTGTATTTTGATACGAAAGAGGCAATACACTATTTAGAATCATAATTCATTTGACAATAGAGTGGAGTTATCATATCGCCAAATAAAGAAACATGTAATTATACATTAGAGTACTTCTTCTACACTGTTGAGAGCATATGTTATACTTTGTAAGAAAAGCTTGTCTTGCTCAATTTTATAGTCCAGATACTGCAGTATGAAGACCTTAACAAAGCATATAATGTACACTACATAAAAAAATGGGTTTTCAGTATAAATAAAAACATGAGTCCTTTTAAGGGCCTCGTTAATAAATTAGATCCCCTATTTGACAAAATTCTGGGTACGTTCCTTCCCAGACCTGCTTACATTTATCCCATAGCATGGAGTAGGACTACTGATTATCATTTATTAGGAAAAATTTTATTACTCCCTTAATAGTGTTGGATGTCACTGAAACCTTTACACAGTGTTATCAAGATTTCAAACCAGATGTTGCATGAGCATGTAATATAATACTGTTGGACGTTTCTCTTAATGCTTAGTAAAATCAAAACTGCTTACTTTTACCCCAACTAACCCTGTATTATTTAATCTGCGTAATTTGACTTCACGTTCTACGCGATTAAATGGTCGCCGGCAGGAATCATTAGATTTAGAAAAATAGTGATCCCTTTCTTATATGTTGAGGTATTTTGTCCTTCACCCATTCTCTGACCAGGCCATCGATGTACTACAGCCTTGTCTTATTCTCTCATCCAAGCTCTATCTCTGGTGACAGCTCTTTGTCAGTATCTTCTCTTATTTTGCTACTTTTGTATAAACTATCGCATACTTTCGTCATGTGCTTAAGGAAACCACTTTTTTCCGTTACTGATCTGAGCTTTTTTTCTGTGGATACAGTGAAATACATTTTAATAATTGTCAGATGATAGGTGTGCTACCGAACTCAGTTATAGACTTTCTGTTTATTTTCTTTTAGAATGAAAACGTTGTTGACTCTGGATTTTCTTTTACGGTTGCTTACTTGGTGCTGTAATCAAATAGCATAAGATATGTTAGGAAGCCTTTCATTAATTGTTTTAGTGTAGATTTTATAAGAAACTTAGAGGAGACTAATTCCCCTGTAATTATGTGTATTAATTCAGTCTCCTTTTCAAAAGTGTGAAATAACTTTAGCTCATCTCCATTTTTCTGGTATTTCCACTGTGCATCAACATATGTTATCGAGTTGGAGTATTGTGTATTCTAGAAACATTGCTATATATCTTTTAAGTTCGGATTTAATTCCATTTAATCGTAAATGATTTTCTACCTTTTAATACTATTAGCTCATTCTGATCAGTTAGATCTCTCCCATCCCCTGCTTTTTTTGCGTTTGGTCTTCAACAAACATACATCATAATTTCTTGTAGTTACATATTTAACTTTCTGAAGAAATGATGATAATATTTGCAGTATGTTTGTCTGTTCTTCTTAGTTCTCTGAATAGTTTACACACAATTTCCTGTCTACCGTAATCTTTAACTCTGCTTATATATGACATTGTATCCAGCGAAGATCTTTGTACCTGTCTTAGTTCTTTTAGTCATGCTTTATTTAAATACAGTTTCTTAGCTTCTCCAAATGGTTTCTGCACTAATTCTGTGTATGCTTAATTTTTCTTTTCATAGCTTCTGTACCTCTTAATTTCAAATTTTAAGTCCCGTTTTCCGATTCTTTTCCGGTTTTTCACTTAGTACTTCTGTAGCGATCTATATTAAGATTTTTTTAATGTGTATCCATTCTACAGTTATATCTTCACTTGACGCCATATGGTCGAGTAGCTTAGTTAACCTGTTCTGATAAGCGTTCAGTAAACTCTCTTCTTGGAACAGACCAATGTTAAACGTTTTGTTTGGGTTTCTTTCATTTTTCGTCTCAGTCCGTCATTCACATTACTGGATCTTTGAACTAGCGAAATAGTGGTCCGCAGTTGTGTTTCTTTGTATGTGTACTTGTGTATGTCTAGGTTAGGTTAGGTTAGGTTAGGTTAGGTTTATGGCTTACCTAGTTAGATTTTTATTTACCAATATGTCACCAGTAGAACATCTGTGGCTCCACGCGCTTTCACAACATTTATTGTTTACGTTCAGTTCATTAAGGGCAACGATCTCCCTCAATTTTATTCCACTGATATTACTGTTACTGATTAATTGGTGGATGAGTTATTTACCTATTCTTGTGCTTAATTCTTTTACCAAGTTCACATAGTCAGTATTGTTAATTTTGTAATTTACTGAGTGAATTAACGATACAAATATATAAACTAATGAACCTTTTAGTCGATGGTTGGTAATTGTCAAAAGACTGCTATCCGTTTCTACAAGAAATGTAGTACAATCTCACAGTCGTTCTTAAGACTGTGTTACTGAATTTCGTTGCCGTCGTTTTAAGTTTCAATAGAGAAGGAAGGAAAACATCCTGCAATGACTATACGAGCCCTTCAGCGAGATTAGAATCTATGGCGACAGCTGCACTCACCTGTGGAAAAGTGTACCACGGCTCACTGCTAGCACGACGTCACTAATGTGAGGATTGTGTATCGATGTTAAAGAGAAAGACAAATCGCTCAGTCAGTGGGAGATAACGGCAGTTGTAATTCACACATTAAATTACCTCCTTGTAGTAGGACAATTAAAACTTTTCGCTCATCGTCACATGTCATATAAGAACTATTAAGAATACTCCATCGGTATGACAGAAGAACATCAGTTACATTTAACAGGTTAATTCTGCGCCACTGAAGAAAGCAAGCCCATGATCGCTGAGTTGCCAAACACATTCTTCAAAGTTGTCAGTTCTCAGATACTCCAACAGTGGGAAACATTTCTGGGATGGCCTCTACACATTTCACACACGTTTACTGTCCAGTGTGCGCCAGCTGGCGATCGGTTTTTCTGGGCTACCAGAAGCTGACCTGTTGGCTGGCTTCACCACAGCAGTATTTCCACGATTGACTTCTACTCCAATTCCACCAGATAAAATTTTCTGAATGTGTATAATATTTTACAAACATTATGAAACTATATTAGCAGAACAGACTTTGATTTCTATGATTGTCATCGTATATGTTTATCTGCATAATTACATAACGAAGGTATTTAATTGTATCTTAGAAATTTTCAAAGGAGGGAGTTCGTAAGTTATATCTGTACACTGAGTCATTCTGAAAATAAGGATAACTTAAAAATTCGCGAACTTCCATAAAATATCTAGGAGAAACTATTATCTTAGCTTCCAGCACACGCTTTAAGTTTCTGTCAACGTGAAGTGCTCCCGGAGTGAGAGGTAGATTCAGTGGAGCCTGGAAAAGAGCCTGATGGTAGTGGAGGTCGAAGTAACAGTAGAACAGGAACCACAACCTGTCAGATGCACCACATAGTTTGTTATCAGGATTGGCGAACCATATCCACCACCATATTGCATCATCATATGTAAGCTGTCTCATTGTACACGTAGTATCATCAAAATGAAATGCAATTACAGCAGTTGGCACAATTATTATTGTTGCGACAATACAAATTATATGCGGTTGTTTATCTTGCCGTTTGTTAGTAGGACATTAACTGCATCATTTCGGTAGTCATTATTTTGTAATGTCTTTAGTCCATGTCAAATAAATGTGAATCATTGTGCATCGCATATTTATTCCAATAACAAATGGTCAGTAAAGTTTAGAAAAGTCAACTTCGGATTGCCAAACTAATTGTAACATACATAATGTGTTCAGTGACAGACATCTCAGCTGAACAGCGGAAAATGATATTAATATGCAACTGTGTGCAGAATTTATGTAATTACGACAACATTGAACGTTGTTATAATTTTTGTATCATTAGCAGTTCATGAAATGAGAACAACGCGCTTAAATTCAGATTATTGAAATTGATGGCAACTACAAGAGATGTAGTTTCCAATTGATTTTGAGGTGCACTTTGTAATCAGCTACACGTGAGTTAATTGAAGTCTCAGCAATGTTTAATGTGCCATGTAATATATAAAAGTATTATTTACAATACGAGATACGTAAGCAGTTCATTACATGTGTCGAAACGATACTTAATCTAAGGAGATAATGTGTGAAATAAGTCGTGTTAAGTAGTATTATTAGCAGTAATTTCTTGTTTCATGAAAAATGCTAGCTACGATCTAGCAGTATGTATTTGAATACACTACAGTACAAGCTGCAGTACGCACAACAAATTTAACGTTATCTTTTACTAGTATTCCATGGAAAAGGGATCACATAAATTTTAGTTGCATTTTCTCGGGCCTTAATCTCAAGAACAGTTGGTGTCTCAACAGAGGTGGAATAAAGAGCAAAAATAGATAAGCAGTTCATGGATATAGCCAACCATTATTTTTCTCTCGGGGACAGATATTTCTTTGTAATTATTTCAAAAAATAATATACGTTGTGCACTATCAGTACCGAAATATTAACTGAATGGTAACAGAGAAGAAAATATTAACGTTGCTGTGAATTTAACTGTCTTTCGACGTTACATTGCACTCACTAGTTTGGATATAAGGAATTGAAAAGGAATACATCGTGACCCTCAATAGCTTGTGTTTAATTCACATTAAAAAATTACTATATTTCTCTGCAGCTTTATTCAGCTGTAATTTTTGCTATTACCCAAGAAGTTTGGTGCAAACCGCTATCTCGGGCAGCGTTATCCGAGACAGCTTGATCGCGTACTAGATTGAGAAGGTTTTCCCAATCTCTATTTCTTTTCAAGTGTTACGTGATTTTGGTTAAGTTCTCTGCATGCTGTTGAGGTAGTGTGAGGCTGCGTCGCAGGGAAGGTGTAGCTACCTCGACATTAGTGCACTGTGAACTTAATCATAGGTTTTAGTCATAAGAAACCATTATCAACGACGCAGTTGATGTACTCAGCACTGCATCGACTACACCAGCGTGAATGTCATTTAAATTGGCTAGACAGTTCCTCATCAAATAATTCTTTGAACACTCCCACCGTTCTGGTCACGTGGTTTTTGAAAGACTGTGTGCATCGTCTCATAAACAAATCTCAAAATGTACCCTATCTAACCCTAACCAGATAAAATTACATATTAGTATTTAAATTGTTCCGGTTTTCCGCCTGGGATGAGGTTGGATTTTGCACGACCTCTTTTTAAATTTTCAATGAAACCAATCTCAAAAAGGACTCTGTCTCATCTCTACCAGGAAGTATAATGATCAGTATTCTATACGCTACGACTCTTCGCGTGGCTGGCAATTGCTGTTCGTAATCGATAGTCATATGTCTTCGAGATATATCGCACGCAGAGGGGCACGCATTGACGCACAAAACTCCACAGTTTCTCATTTTTAATTACACTTCCTTAGTTAGTTATCTTTTAATTTAAGGTCATAGATATTTGTGCCTTGCTGATTTTCCTGACATTAAACAACGATTTGGGCCGCTTTTTGTAAGCATAATTTTCGATTTATTGCGACATATGTTCATCACTATTTTGTAGTCATCAGTTGCTACTATGTTCCATTTAATTTCAGAAAATAAATTCTCCTATATGTACAGGCTGCTCAAAATATTCTTCTTGTGTCCCCTTACATTTATGTTTTGGAAGGTTACGATCTTACTTCATTGTTTTCTTTAGGAATGAAGTTTTAAGTGGTAATATGATAAGCCATCTGCAAACTATCGAAAAAAATCGTGAATATTGTACCAAAGAGCAATTATTTGTTTATATGTTAGCTTGTATCTGACATGCGTGTCGTGCTGCGTATTCTACTGCTCTATATACTTGGAGAATCAAAATACGATGTTTCTTTTTTGTTATCTATACATATTATGTGTTAAAGGTCCGCTGCTCGTGGTCTCGTGGTAGCGTTGTCGCTTCCCGAGCACGGGATCCCAGGTATGATTCCTGGAGGGGTTAGGGGTTTCCCCTGCCGCGAGATGACTGGGTGTTGTTGTGTAGTCTTCTTCATCATCATCATTCATCCCCATTACGCTCGGAGGAAGGCAATGGCAAACCACCTCCACCAGCACCTTGCCTGGTACGGCGGTGCGGGTCTCCCGCATCGTTCCCCTACGCACTGTCACGGAGTATGAGACTTCATCATCATCATCATCATCATATGTTAAAGACGGTAGACACTCCGATGTTGCATCTTTTTATTCAGTGAGATCGTTTAAACAGTATGTCGAAATGTAGTCTATGCTCCCCTCAGATACTTCCTTTTTGAGAAAAACATATGTGTGTTATTTCAACATCGATGGCCACTGTTGGTGAGAATTTAGGACGAATAATAAATTCGCAAGACATGCAGGCACTTCCTGGCACAACGTACAGACCGGAAAAGTAATAACAATACGGAATGATATTGGTAATAATAATACATTAACTTTTCACATTTCCAAGAAATTTATGATTTTAGAGAAATTAAGAAAGCGTACAAGATTTTCTGCTTTTTTGTCTGGTAAGAATACCTTCACCGTTGTGAATTCCCATGCCGTTATTAATCTGGGGTTTAGTGTAAAAATTGCTAAAGTAGTTGTGTAATATCAATTTCGTAGACCACATTCACTTATGAGAAGCAAAGTTACGAAAACCCGCGTAATCGTCCAGTACGATCGGAAGCTGTGACCACCAGCCACGAGAAAACTCTTCCGTCTGATGAAGACGTATGAGACAGGCGAAATAACTTCGGACTTCAAGAAGAATGCAGTTATTCCAATTCCAAAGAGAGAATCATCATTTTAATAAATCGTGGTTGCAAAATACTAACAGGAATTCTTCAGAGAAGAATGGAAAAACCGGTAAACCTCGGATAAGATAGTTTGGATTCCGGAGATGCGTAGAGACATGGGAGGTAATACTGCCCCCTAGACGTATCTTAGGAGATATGTTAAAGAAAGGCACATTTATAGCATTTTTAGACTTAGCGAAGGCTTTTGACGATGCTGACTGGAATACTGTCTTTGAAATTCTAAAGGTAGTAGGGCTAAGATGCTGGAAGCGACAGGCTATTTACAACTTCTGCAAAAACTATACAGCAGTTATAAGAGTCGAGGAGCATAAAAGCGAAGCAGTGGTTGAATAGGGAGTGAGACAGGATTATAGTCGATCCGTGATGTTCTTCAAGCTGTACATTGAATAAGCAGCAAATGAAACCAAAGACAAATTTGGAGTAGAAATTCAAGTTCAGCGAGAATAAATAAAAACTTTAAGGTTTGCCGATGACATTGTAATTCGGTGACAGACAGCAAAGGACTTTGAAGAGAAGTTGAACCGAATGTGCAGTGTCTTGAAAGGCGGATATAAGATGAACATCAACAAAAATAAAACAAGCATAATGCAATTTAGTTGCGTTAAATCAGATGACGCTAAGGGAATTAGATTAAATAATAAGTCACTTAAAGTAGTAGTGGTATTTGCTATTTGGGTATCAAAATAACTGATGATGGGTGAAGTAGAAAGGATTTAAATTTTTTTCATCTATGCCAAAAAGCATCTCTGAAGAAGAAAAATTTGTCAACATAGAATACAGATTTAAGTGTTAGGAAATGTTTCCTGAAGGTTTTTTTCGGGTGTGAAGCCCTCTATGGGAGTGAAAAATGCACGACAAACAGTTTGGACAAAAGAGAACATAAGCTTGCTAATTGTGGTGCCACAGTAGAATGTTGAAGTTTAGGCAAGTGGATAACGTAACTAGTGAGGAGGTACTGAACAGAATTGCGGAGACAAGAAACTTGTGGCACAACTTGACCAAAAGAAGGAATCGGTTGACAGGACACATTCATAGACATCAAGAAATCACCAACTTATTACTGGAGGGCAGCGTGGAGGGTAAAAATCGTAGAGGGATACCAAGAGATGAATACACTAAACAGATTCAGAAGTACGTAGATTGCAGTAGTTACCCGGAGATGAAGAGGCTCACACAAGATTGAGTAGCATCGAGAGTTGCATCAACCCAGTCATTGGACTGAAGACCATAACAACAACAACAACAACAACAGGTTTGAAATTATATGCAAAGTACGTTACAAGTGTTCTAATTCTCAAATACTGGATGACTAAGTTATTGGCATCCTCTCGGTGTGGGCTGCACTGCTTCCTCACCTTCCCCCATCCTTCAGCTCTCTGACACCTGTGTGGTTCTTACTCCCACCCGTGTATTTTCAGACAGGGGGATGTGTGCTCCCTGCCGCCATTGGATAAGCAGCTGAGCAGCAAGTCGTATACTCCTAGCTCACTCATTTGTCACATAGTTTAATTCTTAATTTCTTTGCGTGTTTTTGGTACTTGCATTGTTTAATTCATAAATTTCGGGCGTATTATAGTATTTGAGAGTTGTAGCATCGCGTTTTAGTACCTGAATAGTGTAAATTCGCGTAGTCGTTAGTCTTCTGTTTTTGTTTTGAACGGCCAGTGTCAGTTGGTCACAGTCAGTGTGCTCCCTGCCGCCGTTGGATAAGCAGCTGAGCAGCAAGTCATATACTCCTAGCTCACTCATTTGTCACATAGTTTAATTCTTAATTCCTTTGCGTGTTTTTGGTACTTGCATTGTGTAATTCATAAATTTCGGGCGTATTATAGTATTTGAGAGTTGTAGCATCGCGTTTTAGTAGCTGAATAGTGTAAATTCGCGTAGTCTCCTTCCGCCGCCGAGCAGTGTCAGCAGTGCGCAAGTAGCAGCATTACTGCATTTACTAGGCAATCTTGTATTTTAATAACCGTTTAAATTTTGTTGATTTGTTTGCGCTCTCCGTAGATTAGTTCAGACGTTCTTTGCAAAACAGTTTTTAGCATGGATAGGGACTGCAACTGCTGTGTTCGGATGCAGGCTGAGTTGGCATCCCTTCGCTCCCAGCTTCAGGCAGTGTTGGCTTCGGTCACACAGCTTGAGGCTGTTGCCAATGGGCATCACTGTGGGGGTCCGGATGGGGGTTTGTCGGGGACGGCCAGCTCGTCCCACGCATCCCCTGATCGGACTACGACTGTGGTTGCCCGGGATACTGCCCGCATTGAGGCTGATCCCTCACCTGTGGTAGAGTGGGAGGTCGTCTCAAGGTGTGGCAGGGGGCGAAAGACATTCCGGAGGGCTCAACGGAAAGCCTCTCCAGTTTGTCTGACGAACCGGTTTCAGGCTCTGTCTCAGGCTGATACTGATCTTCGGCCTGACATGGCTGCTTGTCCTGTTCCAGAGGTTGCCCCTCAGACTGCAGGATTCGGGCAGTCGCAGAGGGTGGGCTTACTGGGAGCTCCAACGTCAGGCGCGTAATGGGGCCCCTTAGGGAAATGGCAGCAAGAGAGGGGAAGAAAACCAATGTGCACTCCGTGTGCATACCGGGGGGAGTCATTCCAGATGTGGAAAGGGTCCTTCCGGATGCCATGAAGGGTACAGGGTGCACCCATCTGCAGGTGGTCGCTCATGTCGGCACCAATGATGTGTGTCGCTATGGATCGGAGGAAATCCTCTCTGGCTTCCGGCGGCTATCTGATTTGGTGAAGACTGCCAGTCTCGCTAGCGGGATGAAAGCAGAGCTCACCATCTGCAGCATCGTCGACAGGACTGACTGCGGACCATTGGTACAGAGCCGAGTGGAGGGTCTGAATCAGAGGCTGAGACGGTTCTGCGACCGTGTGAGCTGCAGATTCCTCGACTTGCGCCATAGGGTGGTGGGGTTTCGGGTTCCGCTGGATAGGTCAGGAGTCCACTACACGCAACAAGCGGCTACACGGGTAGCAGGGGTTGTGTGGCGTGGGCTGGGCGGTTTTTTAGGTTAGATGGCCTTGGGCAAGTACAGAAAGGGCAACAGCCTCAACGGGTGCGGGGCAAAGTCAGGACATGCGGGGACCAAGCAGCAATCGGTATTGCAATTTTCAACTGTCGAAGCTGCGTTGGTAAAGTGCCAGAACTTCAAGCGCTGATAGAAAGCACCGAAGCTGAAATCGTTATAGGTACAGAAAGCTGGCTTAAGCCAGAGATAAATTCTGCCGAAATTTTTACAAAGGTACAGACGGTGTTTAGAAAGGATAGATTGCATGCAATCGGTGGTGGAGTGTTCGTCGCTGTTAGTAGTAGTTTATCCTGTAGTGAAGTAGAAGTGGATAGTTCCTGTGAATTATTATGGGTGGAGGTTACACTCAACAACCGAGCTAGGTTAATAATTGGCTCCTTTTACCGACCTCCCGACTCAGCAGCATTAGTGGCAGAACAACTGAGGGAAAATTTGGAATACATTTCACATAAATTTTCTCAGCATGTTATAGTCTTAGGTGGAGATTTCAATTTACCAGATATAGACTGGGACACTCAGATGTTTAGGACGGGTGGTAGGGACAGAGCATCGAGTGACATTATACTGAATGCACATCCGAAAATTACCTCGAGCAATTAAACAGAGAACCGACTCGTGGAGATAACATCTTGGACCTACTGATAACAAACAGACCCGAACTTTTCGACTCTGTATGTGCAGAACAGGGAATCAGTGATCATAAGGCCGTTGCAGCATCCCTGAATATGGAAGTTAATAGGAATATAAAAAAAGGGAGGAAGGTTTATCTGTTTAGCAAGAGTAATAGAAGGCAGATTTCAGACTACCTAACAGATCAAAACGAAAATTTCTGTTCCGACACTGACAATGTTGAGTGTTTATGGAAAAAGTTCAAGGCAATCGTAAAATGCGTTTTAGACAGGTACGTGCCGAGTAAAACTGTGAGGGACGGGAAAAACCCACCGTGGTACAACAATAAAGTTAGGAAACTACTGCGAAAGCAAAGAGAGCTTCACTCAAAGTTTAAACGCAGCCAAAACCTCTCAGACAAACAGAAGCTAAACGATGTCAAAGTTAGCGTAAGGAAGGCTATGCGTGAAGCGTTCAGTGAATTCGAAAGTAAAACTCTATGTACCGACTTGACAGAAAATCCTCGGAAGTTCTGGTCTTACGTTAAATCAGTAAGTGGCTCGAAACAGCATATCCAGGCACTATGGGATGATGATGGCATTGAAACGGAGGATGACACGCGTAAAGCTGAAATACTAAACACATTTTTCTAAAGCTGTTTCACAGAGGAATACCGCACTGCAGTTCCTTCTCTAAATCCTCGCACAAACGAAAAAATGGCTGACATCGAAATAAGTGTCCAAGGAATAGAAAAGCAACTGGAATCACTCAATAGAGGAAAGTCCACTGGACCTGACGGGATACCAATTCGATTCTACACAGAGTACGCGAAAGAACTTGCCCCCCTTCTAACAGCCGTGTACCGCAAGTCTCTAGAGGAACGGAGGGTTCCAAATTATTGGAAAAGAGCACAGATAGTCCTAGTCTTCAAGAAGGGTCGTCGAGCAGATGCACAAAACTATAGACCTATATCTCTGACGTCGATCTGTTGTAGAATTTTTGAACATGTTTTTTGCTCGAGTATCATGTCATTTTTGGAAACCCAGAACCTATTATGTAAGAATCAACATGGATTCCGGAAACAGCGATCGTGTGAGACCAAACTCGCTTTATTTGTTCATGAGACCCAGAAAATATTAGATACAGGCTCCCAGGTAGATGCTATTTTTCTTGACTTCCGGAAGGCGTTCGATACAGTTCCGCACTGTCGCCTGATAAACAAAGTAAGAGCCTACGGAATATCAGACCAGCTGTGTGGCTGGATTGAAGAGTTTTTAGCAAACAGAACACAGCATGTTGTTATCAATGGAGAGACGTCTACAGACGTTAAAGTAACCTCTGGCGTGCCACAGGGGAGTGTTATGGCACCATTGCTTTTCACAATATATATAAATGACCTAGTAGATAGTGTCGGAAGTTCCATGCGGCTTTTCGCGGATGATGCTGTAGTATACAGAGAAGTTGCAGCATTAGAAAATTGTAGCGAAATGCAGGAAGATCTGCAGCGGATAGGCACTTGGTGCAGGGAGTGGCAACTGACCCTTAACATAGGCAAATGTAATGTATTGCGAATACACAGAAAGAAGGATCCTTTATTGTATGACTATATGATAGCGGAACAAACACTGGGAGCAGTTACTTCTGTAAAATATCTGGGAGTTTGCGTGCGGAACGATTTGAAGTGGAATGATCATATAAAATTAATTGTGGGTAAGGCGGGTACCAGGTTGAGATTCATTGGGAGAGTGCTTAGAAAATGTAGTCCATCAACAAAGGAGGTGGCTTACAAAACACTCGTTCGACCTATACTTGCATATTGATCATCAGTGTGGGATCCGTACCAGATCGGTCTGACGGAGGAGATAGAGAAGATCCAAAGAAGAGCGGCGCGTTTCGTCACAGGGTTATTTGGTAACCGTGATAGCGTTACGGAGATGTTTAATAAACTCAAGTGGCAGACTCTGCAAGAGAGGCGCTCTGCATCGCGGTGTAGCTTGCTCGCCAGGTTTCGAGAGGGTGCGTTTCTGGATGAGGTATCGAATATATTGCTTCCCCCTACTTATACCTCCCGAGGAGATCACGAATGTAAAATTAGAGAGATCAGAGCGCGCACGGAGGCTTTCAGACAGTCGTTCTTCCCGCGAACCATACACGACTGGAACAGGAAGGGGAGGTAATGACAGTGGCACGTAAAGTGCCCTCCGCCACACACCGTTGGGTGGCTAGCGGAGTATAAATGTAGATGTAGATGTATATACATATGTAGATACGTTTCTGTAAATGGTATGGCCAGTTTGTCATGAAAATTTGTTATATTTCAAGTAGAGGATTCCATGAGATGAATATACTAAACAGATTCAGAAGTATGTATATTGCAGTAGTTACTCGGAGATGAAGAGGCTCACAGAGGATAGAGTGGAATTGAGAGTTGCATCAACTCAGTGATTGGACTGAAGACTATAACAACAACAACAACAACAACAGGTGTGAAATTATATGCAAAGTACGTTACAAGTGGTCTAATTCTCAAATACTGGCTGACTAAGTTATTGGCATCCTCTCGGTGTGGGCTACATTGCTTCTTCACCTTCCCCCATCCTTCAGCTCTCTGACACCTGGCCGGCCGCGGTGGTCTCGCGGTTAAGGCGCTCAGTCCGGAACCGCGCGACTGCTACGGTCGCAGGTTCGAATCCTGCCTCGGGCATGGATGTGTGTGATGTCCCTAGGTTAGTTAGGTTTAAGTAGTTCTAAGTTCTAGGGGACTGATGTCCACAGAAGTTAAGTCCGATAGTTCTCAGAGCTATTTGAACCATTTTTCTGACACCTGTGTGGTTCTTACTTCCACCTGTGTATTTTCCGACAGAGGAGATGTGACACATATATACATATGTAGATACCTTTCTGTAAATGGTATGGACAGTTTGACATGAAAATGTGTTATATTTCAAGTAAATCCAATATAAATTGGGGGCGGGGATTAGAGACTGAGAAAACACAAGTGTATATCCAGTTTCAGTACGACAATGCCGAATGCATATGTGATTTCACCAGTTCCTTTCATCTCCACACTTGACGATATACGTTGCATGTGTACTGGGTACAGTTTAAGGTGAATACAGTGAGCTGTGTGAACCTCAGGGCAGACAGGACATTCGAATAGAAGAACTTTCCTGACCACCCGCCTGCTTAGGAGGAAGGGAAAGTGCTGGGCCTCAAGTATGGAAGACTACCTTTCGCTGCCAATTGCCTAAGGTGCTACAGGCGTCCTGAAGAGTTTGTAACGCAGCAAATTATTACGAATCGTTGCCTCGCAACGAAAGCGTAGCTTGCCGTGGAGCCGAGAGAAGAGCAGATGGCGATTCTCGCTGGCACAGCTGAGCCTGGCTGCTGGGCGGAGCAAGCTGTGTACTTGATTAATGCTGCGTGCAGTACGTTACACATACTGTTAATGAATATTAAGAAATGCTGTTAAATATTGATCGATCTTTCTCATACTTAGAACACCTAATTCAATGGATAACACAACCATACTCTTAAAACTTCAGTACTTCAGTACTTTCGGATTACACCTAATACCACTCTGCCACTGTGAAATCGAGTTAAGAACTGTAACATATTCATCTATGGTATCGATTAAAATTACAACCAAGACCAAAGGTCCACATAACCTAATTTTCTGAAATTTTCTTCAATTTCATTACCACAGATTTCTGACGTAGATAAAAATACTTTGGAAAATTATCATTTCTTCGTGTTCTGGTTGTGCGTGCACTTTGGAGAGAGAGAATAGAGGTCATACCTAAAGTGAGAATGTATTAAACGTATGTAAACATATCCGTGAGGAACTTGCTGTGTGAATTTGTGACGTACATCCCAGTGAACTTGATTTTGTAAAAGGCAGCCAGAAGGGACGTTGATTATTAAATTTCTTAGTTATTTATTTTGTGGAAAGGAATCGTATTATTTAGTTTCGTAATTACGAGATTTCGGTCTAATTTACTTGCGCTAATGTGACTGGCTGACAGAAATACCGCGAGTATAGAACTGCTCGAGATGATCTGATTAGCTGCTTAACTTACTAGCCAATAGCAATCAGCATTTCCCACGCGTTTGAATAGAGCTTTGTGCCTCAAGTCTGTGAATCGAGATAGTGGTTTGGGAGCCATCTTCAAGCTAACACATATGCTGAAGGGCGCTGATCAAATTTGTACCGAAGTGAAGAAGTTTGTGTGTTTGATCGGTTCTCATGTCGTCATGTCGTTGACGAGAAGCGTCTATTGTGTTGGATACTTCGTGACTTCTAGTCAAGAAATCAACAAATGCTGCACATGGATGGGCACCTAAAGTAGTTAATACATAGGATTATCAATAAACAGGATAAGCAATATTATTTCTCTACTAATAACCATATGTGTGTGTGTGTGTGTGTGTGTGTGTGTGTGTGTGTGTGTGTGTGTGTGTGTGCGTGTGTTTCTGTGTGTGTGCGACTGGCGGTCATTCCAAGGTATTCACCGTCAGTCACATTCGGTGATGGTAGTGACAAATCTCTCCTATATCCTACCATCTTTATATTCTCCTTAAAACACAACAAAATTTTATTTATATTTCAATCTTCACTTATTGTTATTTTGAGAAGTATCAGTCTTTGTAAATTCTGTAGATAAAACAAAAGAAAAGAAAACTGTAAAAAGATGAAAAACTAAAATTGTAAGATGTACGACCTGTTTTAAACATCAGGTAAACGGTCTATAATTTGGCAATAAATAAATTTAAAAAAACTTCGTGAAAGTTTGAGCCTTGTGAGTGGATTATTTAAGGAGATATTTGCATCTGAACCTTTCATGTTGTACACCAACTCCGCGTTGTGGCGAAACAAGCGCTGTATCGTTTAAGAGAAACAGAGGCGAGCGAGTGTACCGGGACTTACCCCAGTTCACTGCTAGTAGCGTCACGTCACCTTAAGGCGTCTGAGCGTAGCACACGAGTATTACACCACAATTAAGAGCGAAATTAAGAGTTGCTTTTTAAAACTTTGTAAATATATGCTCTAGAGTAATAATGTTTAAACTGTCAAGTATCAGAGTGATTAGGTCAATATTATACCAAAATACATCGTTTTAAGATAAAAATAAGTGGCGCTAACTACTAAACCTAGGAAGCCAGAAATTGGTTATAATGTGCAGATGCATGTCAAAACTAACTGTTACAAGTCTTAACCATATTATGGCAATATTTAAGTCAGTGTCCAAAATTGAATGCGCTAAATATTAGACATAGAAACGTGAAAATATGTATGACGCTTCAGTTTAACATAAAAATAATAACTACGTGACCCCATTAAGCTAATAGTTTTCAAGTAATTTGCAATTTACTGATAACTAAATTTGTAACAAACACGTCCTTATTTGTAGTAGATTAAATATCTGTTATATTAATGTTAGAAAGTTTTGCTTACAGCACGTGATGAAATCTATTAAATAATTCAGCTATAACAAGTTTTAGGACCTTGACGTTAATAACAACCAATACAAGATCTTTTAAAGTTGTAGTTCAGAGGTTATTTTCCTCAGTCAATTCCGTTCTAAAAATTCTAGAAGGCAAAGTCTTGAAGCAGGCGAGCTAAAACTTTTTCTGTGATTTTAAACATTACGAAGATTTTAAATTGATTCATAAGATTGTTATTAAATATTGTGGGCCCCAGAAAGCGGCCGTTTAGAGACTGCTGATGTCTCTAAACACAGCGCGAGAGGCTAGACTAGGCATCACTTCGCACCCAGCCACCCTAGGATCCTCGTCAGTCATACTCAGAGGTGGGTGCTGTCTCGGATGACGTCAAAGACAGGCTGTTACAAAAAGGTTATTTTCAGTATTAATAGATAGTGAACTAGCTAGGACTGTACATAATCCTGGATCGCTTAGATTTCGCAAAAGTAACTGTCAGTATCCCGCTCGTAATGTTAACAAACCCGCGTGGCAAGTGGTGACAATTATTTTCCACTTCTGTGGCGAGCATGTAGTCAGGGCGAAAGACAATTTAGTAGGAACTCACTGTAGAAGTCGCCTCTGAACTGCCCATAATGCTGTTTAGGATAGGGAGATCTATTGTCTGTATTGTTGTGTGTGTGAAACTTTACCATGTATATGAATACATATATATATATATATATATATATATATATATATATATATATATATATCAATTAGAATTCAAAATCTATAATCACAGTCGTGATCCCGCTGAGAAAATAGAGAATAGAAACATTTCTTTCAGTGGGCTAGACAAGAAAGTGGCCTTTGGGACTGGAACCTATGGTCAGTGTGTTGTCCATCACTTTCTGGCTGACCACAGAAATAGTTGCCAGGTTCTCGTAAAAGACGGCGAACAATATTTACAACAATTCCAATTTCCTCCTATGATTAATAAAAATTATTATGACAGCCAACCCGCTGCCCCACAACGTGGCGTGCTTCGTGCAGATACCGAGACATTACGGCGAGTGCTTCTGTACAGGAAGTCCACTGAACGATTAACTGTAGTAACTCGCTAGCAGTCTTGGGTCAATGACTGTTTAGGATGTTAAAAATATCGAGACGGACCAAATTTATTCTGCCTGTTTCTGGTGTGAACTAATTACAGAAACAGTCAGTAACATTGCATAATTGATGTCGGGATATTAAATACGGACTTTAGCCAGTTTCCTTGTTTTAAAGACAATAAAACAACCAAATGAAATTTTTTGAAACGACCCACGCAAGAATCAAAATCGCTTGGTAGTTTAACTAACTTTAAGCTACTATCCGTGGACTGGTGTTATGTGGGCTTTGCGTGGTACGTGTATCTTAATATCTACCACCAGAGTGAGGGGCAGACAACCTGAAGGTTATCGAAGTAGGCGGACAGATTTTTTGGTGGATAGTGAGAAGACAACCCGCCCCGCAGCAAGATGTTATTGGTAAGGCGTCCCCAGATAAAACTTTTACTTCTGTGGACATCCTCAACACGTCTGTCTCGTGGAATCAGGATACTTAAAAAGCACAATCATTGTTTGAGCCATTCTTAAGGGGTAGTTTCTAGATGTGATACAAATCTTCAAAACATTCTAAAAAGCACGAATCTCTGGAAATAAAGATAATACGATTAAGCTGCCAGATTGGCAACTAGACAAACTTTTTTTTCTTCTTTCTGTGTTCCCACACTAGAGAACAGTCCGCCAAAGGCACCAAAAACAAGACATTGGGATTGGCTGGAGCATCATGACTTAAAAATTTCTGGACACATATACTCAAAGCGGGGAATCAGTAAAACTGACTGGGATAACCGAATTTTCCCTGAGTTATTGGCAGTACAATGGCGTCAGCTTAATTTTTTTGTTGATGGATTGCTAAATGTTACATTTCTGATGGACAATTGATAACTTCATACTTCATGAAAAACGTCCATAGAATGAATGCTCTCTGCGCTTTCTAGGTACTTCGGATTGTAAAAAGATTTGGTCAGGACACTTCAGGCGGAGATTTCACCGCAAAACTTCTGTTTCAGACCTCGTCTGGGGACAATGCAGCAGCTATGCGCAAACAAGCGCACTTACTGGGCCATCGATAACAACCGCAGCCACTACATTCATACTTAAGTGATGATGAGATCTACAGGTAGCGTCCGACCGAAGGTCGATTTCTGACCGAAACCTAAGCTGAGTGATGGGCTAGGCCCCAAACTTCGGCCGAAGCCGAAGCGAAGGCTTTAACAGCACCAAGAAATTTCGATCAAGATTGGCAAAGTTTAAATAAAACAATAAATTCTTAAATATAACATTAACTATTTAACGAGATGATTAAAATTATCTTTCAACCTGTCAGAAATAACAACACATAGAAATAAAGCCAGTTATAATACATTTAATTAGTGGCGCTACAGCTTAACAAAAGCATCTGCTTCAAAATAAAAAACTGTAGAACGATCCTTTCACTAATAATTCTTTAAAAAATAACATCATACCTAACTTGAAACCTACGCATTCCCGTTTGCAAAATTCTGGTGTTCATAAAATTGTTTGCTACAACTGTCCGGCCTATTACGTAGGGCAAACCAGCCGAGTTATTTCGATAAGATTCAAGGAACACCTTCTACGGAAAGAAGGCATCAATATTCATAATTCAACCTTCGACGATCATTTATTAGTCACAGGGCATAATCCTAAAGCTGTAAAAGACGTCCATATCTGGAATTTAGAGAAAAAAGGCTTAAGGCGTGACATCATAGAAGAGCTAGAAATATTTAAACACCTATCTCTGAAGGACGGTCTCATTCTTAACGAACAGTTGCAATTACGGAGTAAAAAGGTTTTCAATGGATAGAGCCGCTAATAAAAATTGTCTGAATTGTGATAATCTCCTCAATGTTGTCTCCTAAACATCGTTTTTCCTTCCAATCCTATGTTTTCTCTATATATTACCTGAATTTCTTTTTTTGTAAAAAAGACTGTTACGTTAGGTTGTATCTTTCATACACTGGTTGTTATTTGTTAACAGTAATGTTTAAAATTGCCCTTGAAATGCCACATTTGCTCTTAAGTGGTCTGTATTTCGATTACTTCCTGCTAGATGGCGCGAATCTGTTTTCGTTTCCACCTCGTGGCTACCTCGGCGTGTTAGTCGTGTAGTCTGACGCTAGTGGCTGTATGCCGCTCTTGGTCCTACGCGACCTTGCGGTTCTCACTATATTCCATTGAGTATTTCATCTGGTTAACTATCATGCTATACTTTCACATTTTAGTTGTCATTCCTATGACATTTCTGTTTGACGGGAACCCTTTTCTCAAACGTTTTATACCATGATGTAATTACATGTAAGCACAATCTGTTTGTACGTAATTTACGGAAGTAGTCCTATAAATGTTTATTGTTTCAGTCCCTGTTATTCTCTCCCGATATATGAGTTGTCAGCGCTACAGATTGTCAATCCTAAGGGCCCGGGTTCGATTCCTGGCAAGGTCGGAGATTTTCTCCTATCAGGGAGTAGGTGTTGTGGTGTCCTAAGCACTATCATTTCATCCCCATCGACGCACAAGTCATCGAAGTGGTATCAATTCCAAAGACTTACACCCGCCGAACCGCCTACTCGACGAGAGGTCCTAGTCACACGACATTTTATTTATTTTATTTTCAGGTATTCCATGTAACTTTTCATTCTGATGAAGATTTCCCTAGTGCAATCGAAACCGTGGTCAGTTGACAAAATTTTGTGCAACCGAAGTGATTCTATATACGTACCGAAATTAAATAGCCTACAGTTTCTGGTTCACAGCCAACCAAAATATTTAAAATTTTAACATCCAATATAAGCAAAGATTTCACAACGCATGGCTGCTTGCGTATTAAAAGCATGGTCACCGAAGACCATGGGGATTTTATTTGTTAAATTAAACGGGGCAAAATTTTGGTTAAGTTTCTCTGAAATATGCTGCCCTGTGGTGATGTTCCAAGATACCAGCTACAATTATAACTCTGTCGCTTTTGGGAGCTTTAATGAAGTGGGCTGTGTAACTCTGCAATAAGCACATCTTTTCTGGAATTATAATCGACGGTAAAGCTGACCCAGTCAGCCTTTTCTAAAAGAAGAACGACTTTTCCTTTACGTTGCTGGCATTAAAGTCGTTCTAAAGTATTTCTCAGACTTTTTCTGTACCAGGATGGGGTGTCAAGGTTAGTCGAGCGTACGAAATGCATCTCCTTCATCAACGTCGTATGGCAGCATGTCGACGATCTTGAGATCGGTAATACTTTTATCGATTTGCCACGATATCGGATGATTTTCAGTCCACGGCAGAGTTACATTTTTGATATATCAGGTAAAGCATATTGTTTAAATACTTTTTTGTTTTTCGAAGTGTTAAATGTCTCTGGTTCTTTTTTGATCAAACTCTGGCGTTTTTCATTTGTCTTACAATAAGTTGCCCTTTCTCATTTATGAAGTTTTCACACATTATTTTTAATATTTGTAATCGTCTGCTTTTTTGGCAAGTCACTAGAGAGAGAGAGAGACACTGATTTACTACATAGTTTACATTTTGGTTTATCATTGTTTTTCCAAAAATATTCCCAGATGGAATTTAACGTCCCAGGAGCCATTTTGTACGGGAAAGAAGCGATAGTAACCAAATAAATGTTTCAACAATCACACCATCTATAGCCCGAAACGAAGTCGAAGCTCGTACTATGGCGACTAGCGTAATGAACACACTTAGATAAATTGAAAAATTCATGCTTAGATATAAATGCTTGTGCTCGTCACACCGACATTTACCCATGGGATTAGACCCGCAACCCCTTGGTTTGATAGATGGGAACGCGAACCACTGTACCAGAGATACACGAATATGAACTTTTGTTTGGTTAAAAAAATAATCCATTCACATATAAGTGAACAGTCACAGTACAAAAGGCGTCAGTCGTCACATTATTCAACAGAGACCCTTGTGTTCTGATGTCACCTACGGCACTGCAATCTGTATCGCTGTCTTTTGCTAGCCAGTTAACGAAACTTTATCTTGTAGGTGACCTCCACAAAATGAAGAAAAAAAGTGTTTATCACTTGCTACATTATTGCTGTTCATTCAGTAAAACTGCAGCGTGAAACATGACGTCCTAATTTGTTACTTCCTTACAACTGTATTCATGACACATTTTTTAGACAGTATTCTTATATGTCACTGTATGCCAGAAAAATTACGTAACTGCATTTGCATATTAACATATTGCAGAATGGAAAGAGATGAGACACACTGCTTCAACGCTTTTCGTATCCAGCACTTTGTAGGAAATATAAGCAGTGAAAACAACGATGTTTCTGGCAATCGCTGAAATACCATTCTGGCCAATCAGTTTTATTCAAGAACAGGCTAGGTGAAGTAGGCTTTACTTTAATTGTCAAACCAAACTAGACAGTGTAGTAAATACATGCGGATATGGGATGAAATATCTGTGTTTTAGTTCCTGTGGAATTCTAATAATATAATGCGTCACGTCTTGTTGCGTGTGCTGTTCTAACCTAACTCGACACGATGAATGATCAACTGTTGCTCTGGCCTGGATATCCTCCAGATGTCTCATTCATTAAAACATATAAAAGTAGCTTGCTGTTGGAGTGGCACGCCACGACATGCCAGCCAATGCGATTTGTGGACTCTGCTGTAGAGCCGTGGCTACGGGGGGTGACGTATCCGTATATTCCATCCAAGCTCAGGCTCGATGCGAAACTAAGTTACAGCCGTTAGTGCTTCCAATGCTGGCAGCTCTATGTAGCAAAATTTCACAAACTGTTATCGAATTCTTTTCTGTCATGAAATACATCTTTCAGCGCTGTTAATGTTTTTTAATGTGAAACATGCCGAGTAACACCGTGGTTTGCATTTCACACTGAACTGTAGATCCTTTTGTAACTGGCTGGAGGGAGACAACAGCATAAGACCTGTAACACTGCAGTGCCCTATACAGAACAACGGTGTTGGATGACGGAAGAGCAATAGCAAATTACCCACTTATTTAATGATGCGGTCTTCATACTATACTCTACACGAATAATAGGTAAACTTTCGTTATTTCATATTAATCATTGTGACGAAATTTTCGTGGGACCAGCGTACCTACAAATCCTACGCCCAGTCGCTCTTATTGCCCTCAGACAACGTCCAGTCAGAATGAAACTGTAAGAAACTAATAAAATGAGAAATAAAATCACTATCCCATTTGCTTTTTACTTGTTGACTGTGGAAGTAATATTTTAAAATATGATTCCGGAATATTTTAAAACTCTGAAGTTTATGATAATGTATAGGCAACAACTTATTTTGCAAAGGGACGCTGTCTATGCTGAACAGAGCTCTCCTCTTTAGTGTGGCACGAAATGGCAGTCTTACATCAGTTAGGACCTGTCAAACGAAGTAAAAAAGTGGAAGTATGTGCCAGGATGCCCAGTCGACATCAAAGGACGTAATACCGGCCAGCAGTGAATTCGAATTCGGACGGAGCAGACGGACTGGCCTCCGGGAAACGATTTTGCCACACCGTGACATTTAGACCGGTACAGGGATGCCGTTCTGACAGTCAAACATGCTAATGGGAAGGGATTCACGTGAAACGACAACCGTGCCCTGCACTTATCACAGTAAACGGCCGATCACCATTTCTTTAAACTACTTAGAACAAGAGATATTTGACTCCTTCTGTTTTTTTTTTTTTTGGTAAATTCTGTTTCAGAACGCAAGATCGCAAGATCTCGTCCTCATAATGTGCATATGCATATATTTCACCTCAGGTGTACATTTAGGAATACCTGTTGGATAGTTCCTGCCTTTTGGTACATTATGTACTTCCGGATATCTGATATATCGCATACTGGGTTCTGTGCGTGAAGGCGAAGTCCTCAGGCTTTGAAACAAATTGCCACTAGCGGAAATCCAAAAATAAAGTTAATTTTGACACATAAATAGTACAAATGGTAATAAATAGTGCTTCTTCCAGAGTGAAAAATTTACCAGTTGAGGTCCCCATCCCTTCCATTAATGCGGAATGAATAATATGCTTGCCATTTGTCCACATTGACGTAATGGATCTTGCAGCGTCGTCCATAGAGAGCGTTAGGTAGCGAATTATATCCCGATTTTAACCGTGCGCACACGAATGTCCCAGCTTCCAGTAAGAAAAGGTGTGCGCCACCTTACGCAGAGAATATCACTCACAGAATGTTTACAGGATATGTTGTTCATTACGTTCTTCAATACGCCACAGTCACTACTAGTCAGGTCACAGATACATGGAGGGAGATTGCACAGGATTATATCCAGGGCCTCTCTGATCCCACACAATAATGTTTAAAGCATCTGGTGGTAGCATGTGGTGGCTTCACACATATAATGGATTCCCAGCGATATATATCATGTAAATTCAAAAATCTTCATTATTTACGTATTAGCAAATATGATGGGCATGCTGAAAAGTAATGCCTGAGAATTTTTTATGTGGATAATCGTCTTCGTATTTCTTTCTCAACTAGTCACCCTGGTGACAAACACATTTCTCCCAACTAGAGACCGGTTTGTTGAAATCGACTCTGTAGAATATTGCACTTCGTTGACGGAGCCACAGCCTCACAAGAGCTTGCACTGCTTCATCAGTAGCTACGTGAAGCCCTTAAAGGTGTTCTTTAAGTTTTGAAAACTGCCGAAAATCGAATGGTCCCACGTCGGGGTTATATGCAAGACGATCGATGACAATGAACCTGTAAGGTTACAGATAACGAGTCTGTACTTGAAGGATAGAACCTACCCTTACGCTTCTTTGGTACAGCGCAATGTCATCGCTAACGGGGGTGCCCCGTAGTTTTAGAACTGACAGATTGGCACCCGGAGATAGTTCGGCGCGAAGGAATGAACAGTCACCCCAGAGCCATCATGCAAGGAGGATGTATATGTATATGAGACAAGCGACGTGGTTGAAATAACATTTGTGAAGCAGAGCATTAATTTCGTGTCTTGAGAGTTACTGTACAATTAAAAGATCTTGTGCTGCAATAAATAGGCAATCGTAAACTCATACAACCTTGTGATAACTTAGTGACTGTAATGGTAATGGGAGTGATATCAGAACAGGTATGGGCGTGATACTTAAAATTAAAGAAAAGTAAACCAACTGTGTCGCACAAAAGTGTTCACATATAGCAACCCCTTCATTATCATTGTAATATTTTTGAAGGGAATGAATTGCACAAAAGTATGGCAGAAGGGACAGAGTATGGAATGCAAGCACACGGCAGGAATGTTAGTTATCGAAGCATGTAGCCTCTAAAACTGTTAAATTTTCCAACCAGCCAGGCTACAGCAAGTAATGATAAAGTATGAATCCACAAGTAAGACACATTGGCGCCTTACATTTAGCGATGTGTGGCAACACTGAACTGCTTACATCTTCCGATGTAGTCGTGGAGAAGAAAATAAGCCGAACTACTTTTAACACACGACAACTCTAACTGGTTACATCTTTGGAGGCGATCGTAAGAATAGTGGAACGAGTGCAGAAATAGTTTTAAAACATTTGAATACGATAGACCAGCAAGAAAGAAGAAGGAGCCGGGCCAGAGAACGAGACAAAGGATCAAGCAAATACCATGTCACAAGTAATAGTAGCCAGCAGTACAACCGCCAACAACAGTGGAAAGTATAGAGCGTAAGTGTAACAAATTGCTGCAGGCCATTAACCAAACTAATTGCTATGGAAATGGTTTAACAACGCAGCATAGCCTATAAAGTGATTACAATTGTGTGACAAAAAGTGATATTCCAGAATTTAAAGTAGTGACAGAATTTGGTCATATTCCGGAAACATAATAATAAACTGGAGGAAAAATTGCCGGCAGATAAGTTAAAACAAGAGAGCGTGTCAGGCGATGACGATTACCAGTCGAATGTAGAGGAAGAGGAACAACCGTTATCAGAAATGAAACTGGAGAGGGAAACGAGTGTAATAGGGAGGAATGTCTGAGCTCTGACCAGACTGAATTCTCTTTTGAGAAGAGCATGTCACAGGAAAGCGCTGGAAACTTAACTGCACCCCAAACGATAAACGCTGTAAACGTGAACGCACCCAGAAGAAAAAGCGCGGAACAGTTGTAGTAATTACAGACAGTGGGTATGACGCCTCCAAAGAAACGCCTACAAAACAGTTAGGAACCGGTATTGATCTCGAACCATTAATAGAACCGTGAGAAATATGCGGAGGCAAGATATGTTCTTAAAAAAATTAAAAAGTCAAACAAGGTAATCACGCCATCGATAATAGAGAAAACTGATAAAAAATTGCAGAAACATGATCAGAATTTCAAATTACTAAAGTCGTGAGAGGAATGGGTTGATGAGGAAATAAAGACAGGAGGGGCTGAGCAAACGAAAATATACGAAGAACGGAAACCACAACTGGGGAGGCAGGAAACACCAATTACGAAAATAAATGATCATGAAAAACGCAAACATGAGAACGGAGCGAAAGAAACAGGTGCAATAGCCGTTCTGTGACCTGGCAAAAGGCAAGAGAAAACTAGTAAACTTGCGAAGGAGACCGAGCAGAAAATATAAATCACTAAGTGGTAGGAGTAGTACAGGAAATACAGCAAACCATTGAACTGCAGGTTGACAGGAAGTCAGTAGCAAACTACGCAATGAAGTAAAGTCAGCAAGTGGCCAAACTGCGATAGTGCCCAAGAGCGATTCACTAGAGTTAATATAGCTTTAAACACAGTAAATTTCATCCCAAAGTAAAGTTTCATTCCACAGCAGTCATAACAAGTTTCCTCGGGCTATTGCCGAAAATATGTGATGACAATACAAACATTGTTCACGACGTAAATGAAGTGGACGACGAAGCATTTAACAGGGTACATGGTTAGACAAGGAAAATATTTGAAAAAAAAAAGAATCTTCCAGAGAAATGTTGGTCCATGGACAATATACTAATTTCTGTATGTACTCGTCCATATAGTAGGAGAATGGATGTAACTTAACGGTGACTAATATCCTAACGCATCTTACAACGAGAGGAATGTGGTGCGACGCATGATACAAAGATTACCACTTCAAGTACGTAGCCACTTAATAGAAACAATTATTAAGTCAGTGGAGCAGTTCAGGGTCAAATTTACACAATTTACAACACGAGGCTAGGCAGCCAAGTGCATAGTGGTAACTTTGGTAACGAAGCACCGCAGCACAGTATGCGCCATGAACAAAAGTGAAGGCATGAACAGGGAAACAGAAGAGACCAATGACCTGGTGGTTATGATTTCAGATAATACAAGGAGAAAGGGACAGCCGGACTAGAGGAAGAAGAGTGCAGCTCGTCAAAAGACAGAGAAGAAGGATGTAGGCTGAGAAGTGGCATAGAACCGGCTGAGGAACATACAGAGATTTCATGATCGCTCGAACATGAAACGTACGTGGAGAAGCCTCAAAAACTAGTCAAGGAGACAGAAATATTTACATAACAAAGGAATAAAAATTAAGTGACGAATAAAAACACCTGTTCAAAGAAGATGTTATATTGAGAGATAAGGCAGCAAGCACCACTATAATTGAGATTAAAATATGAGGGGTTGTGACTAAATTGTTTAGCTACTCAGGAAGCCAGCATGTAACAGCAAACAATGTGTATAACTAATTCTGAAATCAGGTGACGAAATGCTGAGTTTACTGGTAAGTGGAGTCCACATAAAAGGAGCTGTAGGTGAATGTGGGAAAATAATTCGGTGTCAGGTAATGTTGCAGGATGTTATAGAAGGAGAATTCTATCGAACTGACCCTAAAGGTTAGCCTAATTTGCCAGAGCAGGCCGTTATACGCTTCAATTGGTTGATGGACCATAGTGAAAGATACAGATGATGTTAAAAATGAAACAAAGTTTCACGATGGAGAAAATTTAATTACAAAACGACAGTAGATAAAATACAAAGTTTCTCTAGCATATGCCATTACCAGCTTGCAAAAATTAAGTAGAAGAGGAAAATTTTGTACATCATAACCCAAGTGGTTTATATCCTATTACTGAGAAAGAAGCAAATTAGCTTACATGGAAAGAGATAAACAGTAAAAAAAATGGGGTATATAATATGGGAAGTGTAGCAACTGAAGAAGTATCAATGTTAACAGAAAGACACAGGGTAGTTTTTGGAAGAAGATCAGGAGTAATAAAAGGCTCAAAATATCGTATGAAAATAAACCCTCATAAATTACATTTTAAGCCACCTTACCCATTTCCACAGGTCAGGAAAAAAGCAGTAGAAAAGCAATTGCAAATAACGCTGACCGCAGGAGTAATAGCCCTTTAGTCATTGTGGCAAGGACAAAAGGAAATTTGAGGCTTTTATTGGACACAAGGATAGCCAAAAAAAGTATTTGAAGTGGGTTTTTGAGTAAAAAGTCCCATGTTTTTGACTGAACTTCCGTGTCGTGCTATCAAGGAGGGTAGTGTGGTTGCTGGTCCTACGCTCTCACGCGTTTGTTTGACAGGGGCACGACACCAATGACTGACTGGCCCAATTGCCAAACATTTATGTTTTCATGGTTATCGATGCAACCGGAGGTGAAACCGGTCATGAAATACATGAAGAAAATATTGGAAATTGAAGTGAGTTTTTTGTTCAATGGACATGTTCCTTAGCTGCAGATGTTCGCTTGATCAAATATTTTCTATTTGAATCATAAATGGATCATCCAGCAAGCATAGAAAAGCTTATATAAAAATTTAAATGTACAAGAATATGTGTAAGTCTCGTTATAACATCTAGATATCATAAAGTTCTACCGAACCCGGAATCAAGGCCCTATACAGAATTTTTGTGCAATATAGTTCAACAGATTGCTATCAGCTTTTATCAGGACAGAAGACCGACAGGTAGGGAACGAATTGTTGAAAAAGAATTACCATTTATGTGGGTGCCGTACCGACGGCCAGTGAAACATGGGAGTAACATGTAAAGATGCCAGAAGAAATATTAGAAAATTGTGAACCTGCAGTGCAAGACTACTTTCAAAAATCGGAATTTGGAAGACTGGAGATACCTTTCCTAGAACTCATTATTGGCCCAGAAGGGATGAAAACCGACACAGAAAAGTTGGCAACCATATGAGAGTTCCTGACAAAAAGGAATATGAAGGAATTGAAAAGTGTTTTTGGTCTCTGTGGATTCTATTGTTGATTCATCGATGGACAAACTCAGAATAACCAGACACTGCTCTGACTATTGAAGAAAGTAGAAAAACAAGGTGTGGTTTGGGAAGGTACAGTGTACAACAGATTTTGATAAAATGAAACAAAAGTTCTTAAAGGCTCCAACACTAACTCATCCAGAAATGACGATAACATTCTGCCATGGATCTGAGACGTCAGATTATGGTCTTCAGGTCCATTTATATCAAAATCGAGAAGAAGAGGATGGAAGTGACAAGAACAGTTGTCTTCGGTAATCAGGTATTAAACTGTCACTAGCAGGAGTAGTCGATAACTGAGAAGAAACCATTGGCAGTAATGTCTGGATTCGCGAAGTTTAGGTACTATCCACCGGGTGAAAATCAGTTGTCATAACAGATCATGAGACCCTGTCATTTATGTTAGCGTATCGACTCAGCAGAGCAAAGGTGGATGCTTCCTCTGCAAGAAGTAGTTTCGATATTTAGCATATGCCATTTAGGCCTAGAGAGTGAAATAACAGCTCCTCAGTGGAGGAAAACTAATATTAGGCATATTCGTTTTATTTAGTGTGGTGTCAAAGAGTGCAAAATAGAAAAATTACTAGCGATCATTGCAAACCTAGCTCAGACCCTATAGTCATTTTAAACATCTAGTTTCAGGAGACTACAAACACATACTAAATTATACCTTGGTGGTGGTTGATGACACTGGACAGTCATCTGCTATGATTTTATACTATCCGTCACATTGCATAATAAAAGACAAGCAATTAGCTTTAGTCCATATCAAAAAATGGTTCAAAATGGCTCTGAGCACTATGGGACTTATCTGCTACGGTCATCAGTCCCCTAGAACTTAGAACTACTTAAACCTAGCTAACCTAAGGACAGCACACAACACCCAGCCATCACGAGGCAGAGAAAATCCCTGACCCCGCCGGGAATCGAACCCGGAAACCCGGGCGTGGGAAGCGAGAACGCTACCGCACGACCACGAGATGCGGGCTTAGTCCATATCCTACAAATTAAATCAATTGTAGATTTCATAACATGAAACTAGACGAGGAGAATAAAATTAATGAAAGATAAAATTTAACTTTGGATTGGCCACAATAAAAGTTTGTGACATTCTGTTTAACAGCTTTCTAGTTGGAAATGAAAAATGACATGCGCGAAAGGCAGATGCATATTTATAGACCTTTCTTTGTCTGAAGTGATTCTTACACAAAATTTTCCTGTTTGACAATTTCGATTACGTATTCCCGGGAGAGTTCATAACCCTAAGGTGTAGATGACTGCCTTATCGCCCATTTCAATGAACTATGAAGAATCGTGCGCAGCTTATGGGAGTAGTATTGCTTCTAGAAAATTCATGTGATGAAACCAAGCCCAAGTGGAACTTCGTTGTAGTGGACTTTTTCTTTTACCATCTGATCTCACACTGCCAATTTTTTAAATCTCTTTTCTTGATTCTAATGTAAGTTTAAGCAGAAGTGTGTGTCTTTGTTTTTGTTTCAGAATTGCTTTTTAAGGTTCTGTGCATTCTGTAAAAGCAGAACCCCCGCAGGATCGCTTTGTCTGTCTGTCAGTCCGTCTATTAAGAACCTTTTTTCTCAGGAACGTTTAGAAGTACCAAATTCCAATTTATGTCTTATACTAAAGTCTATGGTCCCTTAGAGCTACAAACATTTAAGCCTCTAAGTCACTTTCATCGAATGATACGGCTTTTCATGGGACATATTTTGATACTCGAAAATTCACTCATCAAAACATGTAGAGTGCTGCTCCTTGACCTAAAATTATAGAATTTGGCAAGAATCAAAGTTTCACAGGACAAGTAAAGGAGACACTCCGAAAATTGTTAATTTATAATCATATGAACCGAAAAAAATTTTTTTAAAATTTTTTTATTCATCTGTGTGTTTGTCCGACTGTTAAGACCCTTTTTCTCTGGAACAGTGTGATAAATCAAGCTCAAATTACGTCACACACTAATCCATGGTCCGTTGGCAGTGTAATCGAAAGTTTTGGTCATTTATGACACTTATTTTGATACTCGCAAACTCACTCACTTGGGTGCTTCCCATTGACCTAGAACCACGAAATTTGACAAGAAGCAACGGTTGACAGTACAAGTAAGGTGAAACATCTAAACCTTGTTGAACTGAACAGCACATGAAAAACAGCCCTTTCTACTCGAATATACACTGCATTCATCATCCATCATAAGTATAATGGACGAACATTAGTGCGCCGGTCGGTCTCGCCAAGCGGTTCTAGGCGCTACAGTCTGGAACCGCGCGACCGCTACGGGGCAGATTCGAATCCTGCTTCGGGCATGGATGTGTGTGATGTCCTTAGGTTAGTTAGGTTTAAGTAGTTCTAAGTTCTAGAGGACTTATGACTTCAGAAGTTAAGTCCCATAGTGCTCAGAGCCATTTGAACCATTTTTTCGAACATTGCTGCAGCCTTACATAACACGTAAATTGTAGTAACGTTTTGTGTGTCTGCGCTGGTCTTTCGAACTCCTGCAAAGACTTCAATACGGTCATTGAATTCCTGGGACCAGTATTTTGCCGGTATTGATATCGATAACAGGCAAAAATCGTAGAGATTCTCGATTCCCATATATATATATATATAAAATTGGCAACGTGGGAATGGGACTCACGCATTGAGGGCTCTACATAAAAGTAATTGTATATATAAACGAGGGTTGTTCGGAAAGTAAGGAACCATAGGTCGCGTAATGGAAACCACAGTGAAAATCAAAACTGTTTTCTTTTCACATTTAGGTAAACCTTCCAGGTACTTCCTACATAGTCACCGCTCCGACTTAGACATTTGTCGGAGCGTTATACCAAATATCCAACATCATTATCATAGAAGGCAGCCGCCCGTGCTTTCCGTAATTCTCTACGCTGCTCTATAGCGCGTAGCCTGCGCCCAAGTGTTGTCTTCGTATCCAGCGTTTCATGTGAACAGAGATGATACTCAGGACGAACCAAATAGGGCTGTGTTGTGGGTGATCGAACACTTCCCATCGAAAAGGCTGCAGGAGCGTCTTCACTGCACCTGCACAGTGCGGCTGAGAATTGCCATGAAGAAGGAAGTGTGTGGCAATTGTGTTGGGTGGGCTGCATTCATTAAGGCGAAGTCTCTCAGCGAGGCCCTCCTACTTGGCGGGAGACGTCGTTGTTCTAGGCGCCTTTACTCGCTCACGGTGCGCCCACACCTGAAAAGAGCGTCTTGATGCGATCGACGGGCATACTAGAGACAGACTAAAACTTCTGTGAAAAGTCACGTGGGATTTTTCACAGTGGTTTACATTTCGCGACCGATCGTTCCTCACTTTCCGAATAGCCCTCGTACTTATGTAGAACCCTCAATGCGTGAGTCCTATTGAGGGTTCTACGTAAATTTAATTGTAAGTTTTCGTAGAAACCTAAATGCGTGAGTCCCATTTGGACTTTGGCCCCCTTTGTTTCCTCGTTGGCTGTCTGATCAGCGCCAGGTAAGGCATTTCCACTCTTCGATATTTGACATACATGATCGTAGCTACACAGGTGCAATAACCAGTTGTTCACTGCCAGCGAGTCTGAGGCATCTTACAGAAAGAAGACTTCATTGTTTTATCGTAATTGGTTTGACAATATAGTGAATCATCGAGTTTTGAAACGCAAGAAATAGGTTATAGACACACCTCACAACGAACATTTAAGAAAATATTTTTCTTGTATGATTTATTAAAAAACTTGTCTGAAAAAGGTTATTCATCCACCACAATACACTATAGTATCCGCTGCAGAACATTCCAGTGAAATTCCAAAATAAATATTTTCGTAGGAGTATAAGAGCAGATGCAAAAATGCATATGATGGTAAAGTATGAGGAATGAACTTTATTTTGAAGGAAAACTTTGCACAGTACTCACTGAGCCCCATTCGGTACACATAAGCTCTTTTGTTTTAGGTTTTACAAATTTTTCCACTGAAGAAGTAGGACGTCTGTTGCACTCCTGAACCTCCTCAGAGTGTAGCAAGCGTCGTCATCTTGGATGACGTCTTGGAGTGCCTTCATCAAAGTTAATTTGTCCTTCGGCTGCTACAGTTCTTTGTCAGTCTTTGTCTGGAAGTTTCCCTTTTCTATGATGCGGTATTTGGCAGTGGTGATGGTTCATCGACTGACGTTTCAGAATGATATTCGTATTGTTACACAGACTGAAAAGCAAAAATTCTTGAGGCAATCCCATGTTTCACCGGTTCTATTTCCACTGACAAGGAAATACGCATATATCTTGGAATTAAGAGATCTTTTAAGAAGTTCATGTTATGAAACAAAGCCCAGGTGGCCATGCGTTTTGATGGACTTTTCCGTGGATCCTCTGATCGCACTTCGCAAAGAATTTGGGTGCTTCTCTGTAACTCTTTCTGAGGTGGTTCCATTTCAACATCAAAGTTTTACTGACATAGTAATAAAAAGATGCAAGAAAATATCGCTACTTAGTTCCTTATTGCTGCAAAACTATGAACATGAATGTACTGTTCATATGTTTATTTTAGTAACAAAGTCGGAGAAAAAACTTTGCTTTTGTCATTTCAGTGTCAGTTATTTTTCACCACCGTCAGTGAAATGTGAAGAAACTTGTCCTTCGTTTAACAAAAAACTTAAGATGTGCACAAATCTTACAAAAATGAACGGAAGACGTCTGCTACATATCTATACAAGCTGAAGCGTAGCTCCACTGGCTTTCTCTGCCCGCCGTCTCTCGCCGGAACTATTACGATTCTGACTGCCGCCGTGCAACTCAGCCACGCTGAAAGTGTGAACTCTGAAGACTGTCTAACATATAAGGCCCACAGTGAGGAACACAACAGTAGCCTAATTCTTAACATATATAATGAGATGAAATGAAAAGATCATATGTTACTTAGGGCCAGGAGAAGTTCGGCCGCCGAGTTGCAAGCCTTTTCAGCTGACGCCACATTGAGGCTGGCTCTGAGCACTATGGGACTTAACATCTGAGGTCATCAGTCCCCTACAACTTAGAACTACTTAAACCTAACTAACCTAAGGACATCACACACATCCATGCCCGAGGCAGGATTCGAACCTGCGACCGTAGCAGTCGCGCGGTTCCGGAGTGCGCACCTAGAACCGCTAGACCACCGCGGCCGGCACCACATTGAGCTACTTGCGTATTGATGATGCTGATATGATGTTGAGAACAATACAACACTCAGTCCCCGGTAGGAGAAATTCTCTAAACCGGTAGGGTATCGAAGCCGAGCCCACTGCATAGCAGTGAGACACGCTGTGCATTTCTTCTTTTTTTTCTCGAACTCGGGACCTTCGCCTTTCACAGGAAAGCGCGCAACCGCAGCACAACCCGAGGTCTGGCCACAACACCTCCATCACCCTTGCCGACAGTTATATCAAGTTAGGAAATGAGTAGAATATATTTTTATTTGTTTATTGCTCGTTTTATTTTTATTATTATGATAAACATTTTTTTCACAGTATTCGATATGTGTATTCTTTCCTAATGGCTCAAGGCCCGCAAAAATGGGGATATGACGAGAAGCAGAAAGAAAGGAAAGGAGAAATAAAGGAGGATGCAAGGAAAGATAAGTTGGGAGATGTAGCGAGCACTTATTTGAGAATGTCTCCCACTCACAGGCTGGGACTTGGCCGTTTCACCATATCGTTCCTAAAAAAGGGTGACGTGAGGTGACAGGCATGTTTAAATGTCAAGTACGCCCTAACTGAAGGGGAGGGGGTCGTCAATTAAACTATGTAAGAAATTAGCAAATTGAGGACCTTATTACGGCGTTTGCTCAAGTGCGGTGTGAGCATCTACAACATGGTACTAAACGACGAGCTTGGCGTGCGCCCCATTGCTGAAGAAGTACTCAGTCGTCAGGCCCTTTAACCATCTTATAGTGTGGTGCTCGGTAAGTGGAAAATGTGTGTTCCCCCAAAAAAAAAAAAAAAAAATTGCGGGCTTACAGTCGTTGGCGGAGCACGAAGGTAAGATGCCAATGTCAGTTGCACGAGTTGTCACACATCATGCGTCGATGGACATGTGAGACGATGCTCATCAGTATCCTCGGTGTGGCAGCAAATATATAACGGTTATTTCGACAGTCCAATTTGGTGGAGTCGCTGGTTTGTCAGGTATTTATCATTAATGATGCGATAACACTGGGTCGTCCATCAGTTGTAAAAAAGGGCCCATGGACGTTCTTCAACACTGTTATCCAACGGATATATGGACGGATGTTCCCCAGGAATTTGTAAAAGTTTTACGCTCGTGGTTCATGCATGACCAGGAGGGCATCCCTTATATAGCCCAGTTCGACAATGCTGGAGACCTGCACCAGGGCCTTGTCATAATATTAAAGTATAAAACAGATGTCGTGGCTCTAACGTGGACGAGACCGAGTCCTCCTGCTGAGACGAGGAGGGTGAAGGTGTTGTAGCAGACTTCAAAAATGTTTCCTGCTGATATAAAATACCCAAAGGCCACCTGGTACGATTGGTCTAGGACCACTGGGAGAGAGGAAATTTGGACAACATGTACCAACCTAGGTGCGACAAAGGTGTTGACGTAGGGCAACGTATACGTATTTCAGTAGGTCTACATGCCAGGAGCAAGGGTCGTTTTCGTATGCCCAGCAAAGTAAGCCATTGCTGCATGTTTTGATTCCCGTAAAGTGAGGCCTATAATAAGGCGTTCGAGGAGATGAAGAACAACAAAGTGGGAAGGGAACAACCCTGTTTGATTGAACACCATACAGAAATCGGTTCCGCCTGTTAAGAGTAAGTGGGTGAAAGTCTGTGATCTCAGGACGTCAGAACAGTTTACGTAACGAAATTAAAATGCTACCCACGAAGGCTGTCGGCACCTGAAAGATGGAAGTGAACAGCTTATAGAACATTTTGGTCCAGGTAAAGAATGCCTGGTAGAATCAAACTGCAAGGTCGTTGGGCATGGGTATTTGTCCATAGCGCCTTTGGCGACAGCATCCGCCACCTTCTGCGTAGTACTTGTCTCTGTAGCATCGGGAGTATATGTGGCTTAGAGAAAGTTCTGAGATGTCACATCGTCCACGGTTCTGTCGTCGTAAAATTGTCGATAGTGGTCAGCGGAGGTGCGAAAGTAGTCGTCTGTTTACTGGAAATGATGGTCAGGTCTTGCAGAAAGTGTTATCACCTCTGTCTCTACGCTGTTCATTTTTGGAACACAACCTACGAACAGCACGACAATACTAAAGCACGTACAGTACAAGTTGTAACTGATTTGTTTGACTGATGGGGCTGCGAAGTGCCACAACGCCTACTGCACTCCCCTAATCCCTCGTGAGTTCAACACGATTTCTAAACTGAAGGAAACACTTCACGGCATTCGCTTCAGAACTGCTACAAATACGTTGGGCAGTACACTGCGCCGCTCGAACTGTCAACACAACAGGCACAGTCAAGAGTGTCCTACGATCCTACGACTTCCGCATCACTGGCAGCGAGTTATACACAATGCTGGTGACTACTTTGAAGATCAGTAAAACTTTGAAACACGAATCTATATTGTACGAGCTGTAAATAAATAGTTACCACAATTGAAGCTACAACCCTCGTAGATGGTGTTTCCTGAGGTGCGATATTCTGTATGCATGATCTCACCACTATCCTTTAGCTAATTGTGTGTCACCGAAAGATGCTCGGCCTTGCTGCGTTGTCATTTCCTGTGCGTTTCTAAGGATGGAGATTGGCTGTCGAGTTCCCGTAGCATGGCTGAGCCGTGAACCACTTGCGTTTATCCCATTTATTGTTTGTCATCCTCTATTACGGTACTGCCACCTCGTTTTCTTATTTCATTCTCTGGCGTCACTAACTTCCTGCCTTACTTGCCTGTGAGAGGCAGCAGCAGCGCGTATTGATAAGTGCACTGTCGTATCATCCCTGGAGTCGTCGTGTGTCTGGCAGTCAGGGACGGACCAGCAGTGCAGACGGGGTGCAGCAGCAGTGAAGTCGGGGGTCGGAGAGCCGGTGAGGCGCCGACAGCTAGTGCTCACCGACCGCTGGTGACACACATGAACTGTGCGACGGAGGGAGATTGGGGCGGGACGACCATTGGTTGGTCGTTCGGTTGGTCGTATCATCGGCCGACGTGTACGTGGTCCTTTCACCGTTTCCGGGTCTGGGCTGTCGTTCGGTGGCGTGGAGCAGCGAGGAATTCTCCGCGGGATATAGTTTGGCCGGGGCCGCTGGCGGTCTTTACACGGTGTCGGAGTGTGTGCGGCTGTTCCTATTGCTACGAGGTACGTGGCTCACCGACCCTCGATATAAAAGTTGAGTTTTGACTTAATCTACCAACAAGTCACGACAGGTTATCTTGAAGGTGGGTCCATTGACTGTCTGTCGGTTGGGTTGTCGTCGGATTGTGAATGGTTGCTGACTGCTTGTCTCACATAAGCGAGCGTTAGTGTTTAAATTCCATGTAGACCCTCGAACATCTGTGCGCCCTTGGGTGTACTGCCCTTTTTTTATTTGTTCTTGTTGTATGTACTTGTATGGCTTCTAGCCGATTTTTTAAATTAAAGTTGTTTTTCCCTTAAAATGTAAGATACTTTAGGCCTTCAGCTTAATTTAAAGAACTGTTACACGTAAGCTCTTTGGCGTTTTAAAGTCTTTAATGTTATGAATTTTAAGTGTTGAGCCTTCAGCTGATTTTAAGTTTGAGTTGTTTTCCTCTTAAGGCCTTCAGCCTAGTTCAAAGAACTATTTCATGTAAAGCATTTGGCATTTTAAAATTTTTAATGTTGTTGAATTTTAAGCTTTGGGCCTTCTGCCGATTTTGATTTCGAGTTGTTTTGTTCTTAAGGCCTTCAGTCGAAATTAAAGAACTGCCTCACATAAGGCCTTTGGTGTTAAAGAAATTAATGTTATAGAGTTTTAAGTGCTAGGCCTTTAGTCGAGTTGAATTTAACAGATTTTCTCTGCCTCGCGATGACTGGGTGTTGTGTGATGTCCTTAGGTTAGTTAGGTTTAAGTAGTTCTAAGTTCTAGGGGACTGATGACCGTGGATGTTAAGTCCCATAGTGCTCAGAGCCATTTAAACCATTTGAATTTAATTTGTTTGCTCTTGAAGTGTCTGATTCTTTGGGACTTCAGCCTAACTAAAGAACTGTTTTATGATAAGGCTTTGCCTTTTAAATTTCTGTTTTGGCTGAGTTTTGCCTGATTAAGAACTGGTTTACATAAGGCCTTGTGTTTACAAAAACTTTTTTTAATGTTGTTTTGCCTTAAGGGTTGGGCTTTCAGTCGATTTTGAATTCAGATTGTTTGCTCTGAAAATCTCAGATTCTTCGTGCCTTAAGCGTAAATAAGGGACTGTTGTAAGATAAGGTTTGCGTTTTAAATTTCTGATTATGCTTACGTTTTGAGTTATTGGCCGTCAGCAGTTTTTAAATTACGGTGGCTTTCAACCGGTAATTAAGTCCCAAAGATGAAACCTGTGTGTTAAAAAAAATTTTTTTTTGGTTTCTTGTAATGTTTGATCAAATAATAAAGTTGCATGTTCGAGTGTAACTGACAGCCCCTTATTTTGGCCCCTTTCCACAATTTCAACCACCTGTCCTGTCCTGCGGGTTTAGCAGGGCGCCTCAATGGTGTAGTAATAATTCATGGTGTCGTAATGCCACACAGCGGATTCTTTCCCACATGGGACCAAATTACTCGTGATCATCTGTTTGGTGCAGTTCAACCGCCACGTCAGTGTAAAGTGGTAACCAGGAAGTGGCATTCACAAGACCTCATCGCTGCGACGCACTGTCAACAAACTGGGTCATGGTGGCTGCGCAGGTCTGATTGTGGTGGGAAATGGGAAGTAGAAAAAAAAATGGTTCAAATGGCTCTGAGCACTATGGGATTTAACTTCTGAGGTCATCAGTCCCCTACAACTTAGAACTACTTAAACCTAACTAACCTAAGGACATCACACACATCCATGCCCGAAGCAGGATTCGAACCTGCGACCGGAGCGGTCACGTGGTTCCAAACTGTAGCGCCTAGAACCGCTCGGTCCCTCCGGCGGGCTAGGAAGTATAAGATAAGTGCGCAGTGGTCGGAAAAGGCGAGTGACCATTTATCTGTGGCGAGCCCTGCAGACCGGAGGATGTCGGAGATGTAGATGCAATCTACTCGGCTTGTAGAATTGGCTTATAAAAAGTATGTGGCTAGGGGCGTCACTGTGGACCTTCTCCCGTGCATAGAGATGGCGGAGTTCTTCCATCACTGTCCATAGGGCATGGCACGACGAGTAGCCGAGATGTTGGTATTTCGGATGCAACAGACAATTAAAGTCGACTCCAATTAAACTGTTGACAAAATGTCCAAGAAATAGGGGGACGATGTCTACAGAGTAAAAAGCAGAACATTGATGTCTGGTGCATGGGCTCAACGGAGCATATAGATTGATGATACATACACGAAATATTGTAATGGACATGGTCCGTGTGGATGGGAGTGTGGTCACGTCTATGACCAGCAGACCCTCTTGGACGTAGATCGCCACCCCACAGCTGGCCTAATCACCAACAGAGGGTTAAATACCAGGAATCATCGGTAATAAGGCAACGCTGAGAACCATGTGTTGGAATAATTATATCTTTACCACATTGTGAATCATAAATGGATGACATTATCCTACCCCACCTTACCGCTGGGGGCGAACTTGTACGTCATTGACAGTGAGAGCTAACTCGAAACGTTGGTCCCAGTGGGATCGCAGAAGCGTTTTCTTCGTCGTCGCCCCATGCCGTTGTGACGCGGCAGTATTCGGTATCCATGCAGTCTTCCCCTGTGAGGAAGTGGTTGTACGACGCCGGCGGGGAGACATCTGTCTCATCCCGTGCGTTCTCATCACGCCGCCCAGAGAGGGACAGAGCCTGCCGTGATAGTTGTGTAACGTTGTCCGACATTGTCACCGCCAGTTGATATCGGGACGTGGGCAACATCTGCACGTGTCACATCATCCTCATGCGTTGAATTCTCGCTGGCTCCTGCTATCGACCTGCGCCTCCGGTTGGGTGAACGTTGCTTGCTAATATGTCCTGCTTCATCATACCGCGAAAACAAGTCCCGCCGACCGGGTTCGAAAGCTTCGATCACCACTGCTTAGGAGCCAACCGCGGACTCGCTGGCGACGCTGGTCGAGGTGTTAGGTGACTGAAGCTGCTGGGTTGCGGCCTCCCAGTTTATTGGTCCCGTCAAGTCGTCCAAACCGTCGCTTTGTGATGGTTGCTGCAGGCTAGGTTGGTTAGGCAGGAGGCTTCGTGAAACATTGGCGACGGCAAGCATCGTTGCATACGTCGCCGGCAGAGTGGTCGGCGTCACCTCCTTAGGCTGTAACTGTGCGATACGTCGCTGTATACATTCCTACCGAAGATGTCCTTTACCGCAACCCCAGCACGTGCACATTAGGCCGTTGTACATAGCAAGGACTCTGCAGTCACCAATGCTGAGGTAGGGTCGCATGTTGCTATGGAGATGAATATGCACTTGTTGGATACCATTCAAGAAGGATATGTCTTGAATGTTAACCATTTCTGGTTGAGGATTATGCCTTAAGGGGGGGGGGGAGGAGGGCAGTTATCGCAGCAGATTCAGAAGTAGCTCGAAAGACATCTCGGAAACTAATCGTTCGGAAGCCCGAACGCGAGTGATTGACAGTGGCAGAAGTGGAGTCTTCGACTTCCACCCCCCTGATGATGTTTTCAAGTGTGGTGTCATTGATAATCCTTATGTATACAGTGATGCTGAAGATGGAAAAATGTGTACCTATGATGTCTGATGCTGGTGTCTTTACGTCGTCTCTTAAGAAACGTTCCATATCGAGTGCTTTGAGTCGTGCAGAGTGGGTGCAAAAGCTGAATCGTAGCGTTGTTTTTTCGATATTGGTTAGCCGTGTGGCCTTGCTAGTACCCTCGGCGACACTGTAATGGCCGACATAAACATCAATGCAGCCAAGCGTTGCCCCACGTGCGGAACACAGGCACGCCTTCGCACTGTAACCCTGCCGAGTGCGAACTGTCCACTCAACTAAGGAGGCGGACAATATTTGAAACACAGCTTAAGATTATGCAGTTCGGTGTATTTTATTTATCTCACTAAACTTATAGCAAAAATAATGAAATATAAGCAGGAGAAAACTTTCCGGCGAATCAATCGACTGTATGTACTCTTTTCGGGTGTCCTGTGGGTTCCCGCTGCTGGCTGGTATCATCTTTCACAGCATGGGGTGGGAGGGATACTTACACTGGTACGCAGGGCCCTTGCAATATGGGACGGAGAAAGTCTACAAAGAGAGGTCAACCACTGTAAGGATGTATTCAAGAAGAACGGACAAGGTAGATGGCAAATCCGACGTGCGTCGAGGTAGAATAGAGTATGACGAGGACAATAAGGAACGATGCATCTGCCGTACGCCAACAAAGTATTGAAGAAAATCGGCAGAATCCTGTCTCTTAAATGTGTTTCCTGTCCACCTCCGAACACCCGTGCACTATCAAGGTCGGTAAAACATGACTTCGGGCTCCGTAAACTGGTGATTTACCGTGGGTATTTACCGTATTCCAGGTATAAGTGGTAAGACATACATCGGGGAGACTATGCGGACCATCAATGGAACGTGCAAGGAACCCAGTAGATACACTCAAGGTAAGCAACCAACGAAATCTGCGGTTGCAGAATGGTGCATGGCTACATGGGACTCAATGAAATATGAAGAATCGGAGGTGTTCAGAGACATACCGTTGTTTTGAGGCTGTGTTCTGAAGGAGGCTATTGAAATACGAGTGGCCACAGGCTGATCAACAGAGACAGTGGATACACCCTAACTGAAGGTTGGAACCCAGCGCTGTCAACTGAAATAACAGTGGGGGCCGAGAGCTACATTCGCGCCCTACGGAGGCGACAAAAGCACTGAGGGACTAGGATTCGCCCACAGCCTTCGACGATGACATCCCACCACGATTTCATCCGACACGTCATATGACCTGTTGGTTCCAGAAGAGGAAAGGGCGGGAGGGTGTCGATCAGGGTATAAAGGAGGCGGGATGTAGCAAAGACAGTGATTCTTCAGAATCACCTGAACATGACGGCACACTGTCGAAATATCAATTCGATTCGGTGGCGAAGCTGGATGCGATGGGAGTTCAAATTTATAAACCATTGTGGGTAGCAGTTTCTACAGTACATGGATTTCCAACATACAATGACTGGCTGGTGGCTAATGAAGAAATAGCAGAATCAGATGCTGGCTAATGGAAAAGGATTTAATGGACGCACATTTCTACTTGAGGGTTTAGTGTTCCAAAATTTGTTCTATTCGAGAGGAACTCTTTATTAATGAAAGTGGGCCTTAAAGCAACGAGGACGTCCTTAGCACATTAGTGGCTACAACAAACTGGCAATGCAGGTCACAAACCACAAGACCGTCGGCCGGAAGAACACCGGGTCACCGTTGTCAGCATCACTTTTGTACGTTGCTTAAAACTGATGTTTGGAGTGAATATATGAAAATGTGCCAGTTTTACTTAAGTTCAACGTCTGTAAAATAAACTGAAGGTTAGTTAAATGTGTGTCACCTACATTTACTGGGCCAGTTGCTGTGCTGAACTATACTGAACTTATTGAAACTGTACTTCCTGCGAGTTGATGTTTAAAGGCAACTCATTTATACTATATTGAAAGAACAGATCTTTTACGTTAGTCTGATGGTGCCTACTGAAACCAATGCTGAAGGTATTAACGGACAAGATAATTTTGTAAAGTATTGCACTACAGAAAATGTAGTAAAATGGTTTCCGATTTATGAAAAATATCCGAATTAGATTTAGGAAACAACAGATCACTGAAACCACTAACTTTCCTTAAACTAATAAGCTGTGAGCGGTGAACGAAATAATTTCGTTTGTTTGCTTGACTTCTAATTTGATCCTGGTTGTTATCCAAGTAATCGACGCCTCCGCACCAAGCTGATGTGCCATTGCTTTGATATGCTCCTGTTTAAGCGAATCGAAGAAGCAGATCTTACATGCTGGAGAAGATTTATTATTAATGTAAAAGAAAGTCTTCAGCTAGTCACACTTAACGTATCTGGTGCGTGTAAACAGAAGTAGGAATATAATTCCCCTTACAGAAGATATGTAACCATCTAAAAAGAAATTTTCGTATGTTATGTGGCACCACCGATAAACACGGCTATTTATGTGAATAGGTGTTCGTACTTATGAAGAAAGAGTACAATATTTTGTCGTAGCCTGAATATATCGGAATGGCTATGTGAAGGCCCGTTAATTATTAACATCGTAATAAAGAAAGAATACACTTCCAGTGGAACGGAGTGCCATCTAAATGAGAACCCCTGGCGCTCGGCAGTGTCGTCGATGCCTACTTGCTGGGGCGGGGCGACGCCTGCTGCGGGCAGGCAGCGGAGTCGCGCTAAGTAGCCACTACAGGGGGAGGTTGGGGCAGAGCTTGCGCGCGACTCGGCAGCCAACAAGCAGCAATCCCGCCTTCCGCCGGATTACGGGACAATCGTTTTCCAATAGCGCTACCGCCGTCGACACCCCGGAGACGGGACAATGGCTGGCGGCTGGTGGCGGCAATCTGGCGCTCAGCCGCCCCCGCTAACAGCCGTCGAGGCTTATTCCGCGGCGCGCCTCTGCACTGAGTTGTGGGGCGCGTCTGTTGGCTGCTGGCTTATTACTTCCCAGCGGGTCACGCCGCGGCAGACTCGCTGACAATGTCGGAAAGGTGCTGAGGCTTGCAGCCCGACAAACTGCCGCCTTGCTACAAAACAGCTCTTTTCAGCTCTTCTTACCTAAAGGAAAAGATGTCAGTTCTTTGCTATCTTACATTTCTCTGCAAAGCCTAAGAAGGAGATAGAGTAACATAACACGTTAACTACTCCGTGGAAATGAATGAAAGTGTAGGATTGTGTTGCCACAAGTCTTCCATTTGTGTACAGAAAGCTGGAAAGAGGTCAGTGTGATTAAAGCGCCAAATGGGGCTTGCCCCGCAACCCGAGGCAATTGAAGGAACGAGAAAAAAGAGTGCGTGCCGGTCATTGAGCAGTTACGTTGTACCGTGCTGGAGTTCTTCATTACGACATGGCAGAGAGACAACATCTGGATGACTTCACATGTCGAATAATCATGAGTAAACAAGCAGGAGGACAAAATGTGACGAGCGTAGAACAGGAGTACTATAAGGTACGCAATCTCACACTCCACAGTGGCACGGCGACTTGGTTGGGGCGGTTTTCTTGCCCGACGGAGAGTACGTTGGTGTTCCACCGAAAATTATTGTTTGGCGTCATTGGCCGGGCGGCCCCTTACGGGGCAGGTCCGGCCGCCTTGGTGCAGGTCTTATTACATTCGACGCCATGTAACCTCCCCCTCACTTATTGACCTTAATGACAGTGAAAAATTAAACCGCGTGCACCTAATGGAAATTTGGGAAAAGCAATCGTCACCGAAGTTAAATTGTCGGTAAAGAGGGAGGAAAGGGTTACATCTAAATGAAAGGAAAAATGCAAATGAAATTGGTGGAAAATTTTTGAGAAAAGGGTAAAATTAATAAAGAAAGTAAATGTGCGGTCTTTACGTTAACAATTAATTGGCGTTAATTAGATATTTGAGATTCGGGGAAAATTACGGTCGCCGGTCGTATGGACAACTACTATAATAACTGAAAATGAAAGATTAATGAACATATAATTAGCACTAAAAGCGTGGCAACTGAAGATTGACACGTGTTGTGTGAAAACTGAATGTTTGTCAGAAGTAATAAATTTCGCTACACTCTGACTTAATTTACCAAAAGAATTACTAAAACCGGAAAATTGAAAATGAATTTAGTGACTGAAATTAATAGTGAACTTTGTTTCTGAAGCACTACGAAATTCAATAAAATAAGGTTAGTCTTGGGTTACCTCAACAATCGTTTCCAAAGCTGCTTGAATCTACGCAATTTAGAAACAAGAAATTTAACTTTTAACTTGAATTAAATGATTCTGAAAAATTAACAATAGTAGAATTTAGTGCGTACCAAGCTGAGCTGCAGTCACAGGTAAGCTAAAATATGGTAACAAGACTCGCACTCTAAATTTCTGCTTGTGTAATCTAAATATTGTAGCCAACTATGAATACCTTAACTGAACTTTGAAATTAAAGCAGTGAAATGGAATGATATTACTTTAATAATGGCGTACGAATTTCAACGACACTCGGGTTCATTCCAGAAAAGGAAGGGACTCTGCTTGGTAATGCAATAGGGACAATGAGCAACAAAGTTTCATTCTAAGTTGCTGTATTTTTTTGATGCAACAGTTTGAAAAGCTGAGGTCTGCCATACAGTTCAAAAACTTTACGTGCTTCCAGTCTTCCTTGTAGGTTGAAGGTTTGAAGTCGTCGGTCGAGGAGGTGACGACAGTCACTCATTGTCGGCCGTCGCTGTTGCAGAAACTGGATGTTGGCGCACCTTCTTCTCGACACTGTCACCAGGCGAAACGGGCTCTTGATGTGCGCCAGCTAATGCTTCCCGTCCGCGACACCGTGTCAGAAACTATCATAGCAAGTCGAGCGCAATTACATGCTGCCAAACCCCCGAAAGCGCGGCAACTCGCGGGAGCGTCACTCAACACATCTGCTCCACCGCTCTACTCCGGCCAGACCCTCTTTGCCCGTGCTCCATGCGGCAGAGTTAACACTACCAAAGATCCTAAACACTTTGCTTCTCCACACGACCTATCGATCTAATCGTTCGATAGCATAGTTTTCCCTAGGCCAGACCCAGCGTAAAAATACAAATAATATTTACAAAACAAACCAATTATACATCGACATAAATGCATATATACATAGTAAACCGATCACAATATATAAAGACACAGATGTCATATCTTCAGGTAACAAAATAAGGAAAAAAATTATAGTACAATAGATGTAAATAGGAGGATATGCATTTCCGGCGTTACAGCCACATGGGGTGACCTCCGCGCCGGATGGGGATGAAATGATGGTGAAGACAACATAAAACGCAGCCCCTGAGCGGAGAAAATACCCCACCCAGCCGGGAATCGAACCCAAGCCCGTAGGACGGCAATCCGTCACAATGACCACTTTTTTTTACGGTAAGGAACTGAAAAGTAGTAAGTGCACTCGTTGCGTCGAGTTGAGGACACACATAACTAAAGACATGCTAATAGTTGCAGAAAAAGGCATAAAGAAAGAGAGCAAAGTGCGGGGCTAAGGAAACCATGAAATAAAACTGAAGGGTGGAATCCATACCACCATTAACCAGTGCTACATCTTGCACCTGATGGGAACCAAAAACTGCGAAGACCTTTTCGCACCGGGGACAAAAAGAGGAAATGGAGCAAATACTGCTACAGAGTGTGAGGGTTCACAACGAAACTCTCCATCTGCTGTATCATCCAGGTATGACTTCTCGGAATGACCAAGGTAGATCCAACGTTGTACCGTGTAGTGTTCTATCATCGTATTGTAATTTTAGCTCCTCTTACCCGTGATGTTCCAGCTACGTGAAGGGTCGCAGAAAGCACTCCACAAATAATTGGAAAATTACTGTCGATACTTTGGGTTACGGAGGATCTTGCAGTGTCGTTCCTGCAAATAGTTCCAAAAGTGTCCTTAGTGCCGTCTTGAAACAAATAATGCACTGCATGTTCACGAAGCCACGTCATTGCATTAGTTTTAGTGCGTGAGTAATACGCCTCATCCGGGAAAAAGATAGTCTTGGGGTCGATGTGATTCGGCGTTATTCGAAGGAAGTATGCTGACATTTGCCTCACTAAGTGCCACACTGCCACAGACTCGCCACAGCTAAGACGGTGTTCATCGTTGTCTTGAACGCCACAGTTCGTGCACGTGGGTGAGTCTACCATGTGGATGCATGTAGCCTTGATCTGGTCACCTGCTTACCGTTGACAGTGATATACCACATCGCCGTGACGTCAGTGTCCAGTGTTACGTGGTGAATTGTCCTCCACACTACTCGCCAGTTGACGTTCGGGTGCTTCCTCTCCACGACGTTATCGGGTCGTCCACGTTGCAGGGCCTGATAAACCGTCGTTGCCGTCGCCAGTTGAGTCGCTGGTAAGGCAAGTCGAACGTAACTTAGTTCGAGGCAAAAGACACCGATGTAGAAGAGCGAGGAGGGGACGTGGTGTATCGGCACAGGTGGCAACAGGGAGGGCGGTGCTAGTTCTTCTATTAACAAACTCGTCACACTGTCCGGACGGCGGTGCCGTAGTTTGACTAATGTGCTCACAAATAGGGCGACGGCTTTGTCATAAACGTGATAAAGGCCAAGCCCTCCCCGATGGGGGGGAAGGGTGAGAGTCTCATATTTGATCTTGAAAAGCATTCCTGAACTCACGAAGGACCCAAAAGCCGCATGTATACGGCGTGCTAACATCACCGGTGTAGGTAATATCTGGGCGATGTGCGGAATGCGTGACGCTAAATGTGAGTTAACATACTGGGTCCGTTGGACGATGTCCAGGGCTCGTAGGCGGTTGATGGCAATTCCAGTCCGAACATTCCGTAAAAGCCGTCGAAAGTTGTGAGCAGCGGTCCGTCGTATTTCGTCTGTAAAGTCAATGCCGAGACATTTCAAACTATCTCTGAGCTGTAAGGGGGTGACACTGTTCTCAGACAATCCGACCCCGATGTTCATCGCCACCGATTTTGCGACGTTGATACGACTACCAGTGGCCATGCCATATTTCGTTATCCAATTTAGTGCGCTAGCGGTGTCGTCACCGTGGCGGATGACAATCACCAGGTCGTCAGCGTACGCTTTACACCGGAAAGTGTGGCCTCGTAACGTCATACCCGTTAGTCGTTGGCGCAGGCCGCAGAGGAGAGGTTCCATGGCCACAGCGTAAAGTAAAGTGGACAGAGGGCACCCTTGGCGTATCGATCGAGAAATGGTGAGGGGCTGCGAAGGTCGGCCGTTGACGATCACCTTGGACGTCGCGCCACGGAGTAGTCGCATGACGACAGTGACGAATGGCTGTGGGTACCGCATATGGTGGAGGACCGCTTCCAAATAGTTGTGGTCCACTCGGTCGAAAGCTTGACTAAAATCGATTGCCGCCAGTGCACCCTTCAGACGACATGCCCTCGCCAGTGAGATCAAGTCACGATATTCACTGAGTGCTGTTTGAATATTATTGTCGCCTCCTAATGACGTTTGATCGGGTGAGATAACATTTCGTAGGGTCTGGCGTATCCGCGCCGCCAACAGTCGAGAAAAGATCTTAAAGTCGCAGTTCAATATCGTCAACGGGCGGTAGTCCTGCAGTCGTGAGCCACCGGACGGTTTGTGAATAGGAATAATCATCCCTTCCACAAGGGCTGCAGGGAGCGGCACGTCCGGGGATAGGAGTTCGCGACAGATGTCCGTCCATCGGGAGGCTAATAAATATTGAAAGGTCCGGTAAAATTCCAAGGGGAGGCCATCAGGACCCGGAGACTTGTTGACAGCACCTTTTCGAAAGGCGTCGATCACTTCTTCTTCTGTAATTTCTTCCATCAAGGCCGCTTCCATTGCCGGGGTGACGGTGCCGTAAATCGTCTGAGAGACGTCCTCCAGTGCTGTCGGATCAGGGGTCTGAGCGGAATAGAGTTGGGAATAATGATTGTAGAACGCTGTGTTTATGTCTTGTTGCGTGGTGAGGCGATGACCGTCCTCCGTGTCGATGAAGCGTATCAGCGCTCGTTGGCGTCGTTTACGTTCACGAAGGACGTGGAACATTGTCGGGCGTTCGCTCGGTATCCGATCCTGCGTCCTCGAGCGGACGACTACCCCCTCTAGGTGGCGTCGCATATGAGCGAGGATCTGAGCCTTAGCACGGTGGACCGCCGTTTGTCGTTCCGGAGACGGTGCCATAGCATCGCAGTCGCGCAGGACCCGGAAGTAAAAGTCGAGTGTATGTCTTCGCCAGGTAGCGTGGTCACGACCGTAGGTTATCAACGTTCGCCTCAGTGCCGGTTTGGCGCAGTCCAACCACCAGCGGATCGTTGTGGGATATGCACGGAGGCGATTTTCACACGAATGCCACGTATCCTCAACGGCTTGGCGGCAATCCGGGTACGACAAGTGAGCGATGTTTAATTTCCACGGGCTGCGGCTTCTCCACACTTGTTGCCGCCGCAGGGTGGCGGCACAAATGTAAGCTGAGTGGTCCGAGAATGCTGCAGGCCACAGTTCCGCATCCTGTGATCCAGCGGCGAGAGAGCGTGAGACATAAATCCGATCGATACGACTGGAAGAGTGACTTGTGAAGTGCGTGAATCCCGGTCGGTGGCCGTGAAGATGTTCCCAAGTGTCCACCATCTGCAGGTCTCGAATTAGCGTCCCGAGTTCCGGGCACGGATTATGTCGTGGGAGTTGATCCATGGGCGCCAGTACGCAATTGTAGTCACCTCCAAACACCAGATGGTCGTGGCGGCCTTGGAAGAGCGGGGCGACGTCGTCCGCAAAGAATCGTGAACGTTCGCGACGTTTGTCCGTCCCGGAAGGTGCGTAGATATTGATAAGGCGGACCCCCAGTACTGTGAGTGCCATTCCTCTTCCCCCAGGGTGAAACAGGATATCGTCCGCCACTATCCCTTCCCGAAGAAGTACAGCGACACCGCTGCCTGTTGGGGAAGCTGGAGAGACGCAAGCATCGTAACCGTACATGCCTGGGAAGTCGTCGACGTACACTTCCTGGAGAAGGGCTATGTCGATGGAAGCAGAGTTCTACATATCCTGAAGCAAGGATAACTTAGGGCGCGTCCGTATAGTGTTAATGTTTATAGTTGCAACGCGATGAGTTTGAGGTCTATCCATAGCACCCGTGTTGGCCATCAATACCCTGGTAAGGCTGTCTCGTCACAGTAACTGACGGCGGGAAAGGATCAACACTGGTGGGGTAAATTTCCCCCCGTGTCGTCCGACACGATGGGCAAGGAGTGGTCCTCACTGTCGTCCGCCCAGTCGCCATGAAACTCCATCGGCTGTTGGTGGCTGTTAGTGGCTGCTGCGGCACTCGGCGCTGACTCCATCGGCTCTGCTGGCTGGGAATCGGCAGCGGAATGTCTGCTTGTGATCCTGCTGTGCTGTGGGGTCTGAGGGGCTGAAGCCGTCAGCACGGCGATCTGTTGAGTTTGAAGTTACAGCGGCCTCTGTACCGCCGGTACCGTCGTCGGAATTTCCATAGTCCATGTCAGACGATCGCTGCAAACACTCGTCCGATGGAGCACGCCGCCGTCTCTTGTGTTTTCGCGGGGAACGCTGTTTACGGACGTGTGTTTCAGTATCTGAATGTGGGTGGATTTCGTCAGCTGCTCCGGTGTCTGGAAGAAAAGCCGCTGTCGGCACAACCCGTGGGTCAATGTCCATTCTGGCATCCACGTCTTCTTGCAAGGTCGATCGGTGATTATCTTCAGGTGGTGGCGCCGTTGTAGAGGACGGATCCTGTACTGCAGAAGCCATTTTGGTCTCTCCATCGGGGGCGGCTATCGGACTACTGTCGTCAGCATCGGAAAGAGTTGCTGCCCGTGTAACTTCGGCATAATTGAGAGGAAGGGTCGTCACCGTAGAAGGAGTCATAGATTCACCTGTCGGGATTTGAGTAAGCCGTCGTCGGAGACAATCCGACCGGACGTGCCCTTCTTGGCCACAACCAGAAAAAGTGCGTGGCTGATCGTCATACGTAATGATCGCCCTACATCCGCCGATGACAAGATATGACGGAACATGTTTGGTCAGTTCAATTTTAATCTGTCGTACCCCGTTAAGAACGGGGTACGTTGTAAAGGTGGTCCATTTTTCGGCCATATGGCTGATCACTCTGCCGTAGGGCTGGAAAACCGCGGTGACTACGTCCGGTGGTACTTCGAAAGGGAGTTCGAAGACGCGTATCGTACAGAGTCCAAGCCCCGCGTGATCGATAGAGACCGCCCCAATATGGCCATCAGAATGTTTGAATTTAAGATCGTTCGCATGTGCGCTCACGATTCTGTTGCACACCTCGTCACTTACTAGCTTGACGTAGACAACACTGCTCGTGATAGAGAGATGGATACCAATTATGTCTCGCGGGTCAATTTTAACGCCGTCACGTAGAAAATGTTCCAATTCAAAAGCTCGCGGTCGTGCATGATCGGTTTGAAAACTGATCTTGATGGTGGTTTGTCTGTATGAATGTGCCATGTTGCGTCGGTAGTGATGGACTCTAAACTAGCGGCGACGAAGTAGTAAACAACTGCGGGCACTCGCGATCGCGCGGACGGGACGTAAACAAGACGTCCTCGCCGCAGCGCTGCGGAAAGCAGACATGCGACTGAGCTACCCAAGCATGACTCACACCCCGTCCTCACAGCTGTATTTCTGCCAGTACCTCGTCTCCTACCTTCCAAACCTTACAGAAACTCTCCTGCGACTGGCAGGAATAAAGCAGTGAGGACGGGGCGTGAGTCTTGCGTGGGAGCTCAAGCCGGCACGGTAGCTCATCGTGTTCGGTCAGAGGGTTAGCTGCCCTCTGTAATAAAAAAAACTGAGTTAATGGATCAACAACGAACTGACACGGGTGTCTTCCGACGTCCGCCCAGAGCAGATACAACGAATAAAATGAAATTAAAAAAAGAAAGTCTGTAAAGCACTTGCCCGCGAAAGGCAAAGGTCCCGAGTTCGAGTCTCGGTCCGGCACACAGTTTTAATCTGCCAGGAAGTTTCATATCAGCGCACACTCCGATGTAGAGTGAAAATTTCATTCTAGAAACATCCCCCAGGCTGTGGCTAAGCCATGTCTCCGCAATATCCTTTCCTTCAGGAGTGCTAGTTCTGCAAGGTTCGCAGGAGAGCTTCTGTAAAGTTTGGAAGGTAGGAGCCGAGGTACTGACACAAATAAAGCTGTGAGGACGGGGCATGAGTCGTGCTTGGGTAGCTCAGTCGGTAGAGCACTTGCCCGCGAAAGGCAAAGGTCCCTAGATCGAGTCTCGGTCCGGCACAATGTTTTAATCTGCCAGGAAGTTTCATATCAGTGCACATTCCACTGTAGAGTGAAAATTTCATTCTAAAGACAAACTTTAGTTTGTTGCCTTTTTGACCATTTATTGTCTATTTTGGTGTTTTTTTTTAATGTTTGGCAAGTTAAGTTATGACTCTGTGGTGTTGAAATAGTTTCAGTGCTAACCAGTATGTCCACACTTTCTACTTTTTTGTGCTGTATGTACACAGGGACTTGTCTCGACGTTTTGTAGGTTTTATGCACTTCTATTATTACCGTTCACTTTTTGTGAAGTTTGCTGTGGTACACCATTATATACACTGCGTTTGTCCTGAAGACGGCAGATCGAATTGCCAAAACTGGTAGCGCAAATAAAATAAAATAACTTCACAATTTGCACGACTATTAGGCGAATTTCTTTCTTAAATCTTTGACCAGCCGCTGTCCCACGTCCACAATGGATCAACAAAGACCAGTGGACCAACAGAGAACGAGGACTGGGGTAATGGACACTTGTATACGAGCAGGCCCAATCTAAGAAGTGATTCTGGGCGAAAGGTGAGGCCCGTAATGCACGCAGAAACATTGTCGAACATGGTCGTTTTGATAGCCCACGTGTTAAGCTGTGAGGAGTCGTAATGTTGTCAGGGCGAACTGACCTTCAGACATTTTAACACGGTACACTCACCAATGTTTTCCTTCCCCATGTGCGGCTCTTCAGGAGTGACTTCCTCCCTGACTTCACTTTTATGGAGGAATATGCGCGATTCCATCGAACAGCGTACGTAGAGAAGCTCTTGGAACGAGAGGATATTCGGCGTATTGACTCGTCTGTCTTTTCCCCCCACTTAGATCGTATCGAACACGTGTGGGAATCGTTGGAGAGCCATACTGTGGCACGTCAACATGCACCAGCAACCGTAAAGCATTTGTAAACCGCCCTGATGTAGGATTGGAAGACCCTACCACAGGAGCTACTTACAATATATAAGCACGTTCCAGTTGATGTACTGCTGTTTGTTGAGAATCATGTTTCACATTTCGCAATGTCCAGGGGACCGTCCTACAATGCTGTGACTTCAGTACAATTATTGCCTTTGCGTAAAAGTTTATTTCTATTCGTCTCATTGAGTACATCTTTCAGCTACTTTCTGAACTATTCTATAGCCGTTCTTTCTATATATTTGTTCCACGTTTCATGCAGATATGTTAGGTGGCAGTGACACGTCACGCTAATGTTACTTTCCTTCTCAAGTTTTGCATACCAGCGTTTCTCACATCAGAGTATTTAAATATCTCATCGTTAACAGTAGTTGGAGGGCTATTCATAAGCCCTCACGTGACTTCAGGAGATGAATACACGGAAACTCCAGGACACACAGGAAAATGACTGATATTAATGTATATAACATCTCTCCAAATTTTCATTTTTAATACTAGCCGTGGCGTAGATGCTGAACCCACGACTAGGGTACATCCGTATAAGAATATCTAAGCAAATAACCCACTCCATCTTGTCGCATTGAATTAGTTTGCGCCTTAAGATAAGAAGCCCAACAAGCACATTTCCAAACCGGGCTGCTGACGTTACAGGTTCACGGGCTTAAATGAATTGCAGACACTTACTCTTCTGCCATTATTAGCGTTTGCTGCGTCACGATCCGTGCCCATACTTGGCACCTGTAGTGGAAGTTAAAAACTTGGAAAGACATTCTGTCCACTGAGATGTCCATTCTTTGGATCTCTTGTACTTTCGCACAGTCAACTTCTGAAATGTGTGAGATGTTTATGAATATCACGAATTGCAAGGCCACTCAAAACCGCAGCCTGTTTCAACACAAGAAGCATATAAACGCTAGTCATAATAACTCTCACACCAAATCAAATTTCGTAAGTTTGTGTTGAAATTCATGCACATTGTCGCTGTGTACTTGTTTGTGTAGTTCTAAAACCCAGGTGTAATTATTGCTAATGCGTTATTATGGGCTCTCATTTTCTTATGTTTCTTCATGTACCAGGCTTATTCGGTAAAAAAAGATTCCATCGGTCGTGAAATGGAAGCCACAGTGAGAATCCGATTATAGTCTGCACAGATGTGTTATTAAGCGTCTCTAGTATGACCGTCGACCGCACCACTTAGCTCTTTTCATTTCTGAGCGCTGAGTGGGCACGGAAATTTGCCTAGAAAATAGCGTCTTCCGCCAAGTATGGGTGCCTGCTGACAGACATCGCCTGAGTTCACTTAGGTCACATGATGTGAGTCATGTATTTCCTTCTTCATGACAGTTCTCGAGTGCACACTGCAAGACCAATGTGGACGCTCCTGCAGCGTCTTAATGGGAAGTGTTGGATCACCCACCATACAGCCTATATTTGACACCCTCTGATATTTACGTCTGCTCACATGAAACGCTAGCAGAGTACACAACGTTTTGGCACAGACAACGAGCTGAAGACTATTGGACAGAACTAGCGGAAAGCACAGGCGGCTGGTTGCCTTACTCGACGATGGTACTGGATAGTTTGGACAATACTCCGTCATATTCCCAAGTCGGAAAGGCGACTATGTATAGAAATAGCTGGAACATGGAGCAAACTATTCTAACTTTCCGAATAACCCTAGTGCTTTCTGCATTGGATTTTACCACAGTCCCAAAAATATTTTTATTTCTTAATCTCTGAAATTGTCGTATATGTATCTTTCTTCTAAGTCCACAGGATTACAAATAATGGGTGCTTATGATCGATGCCATCTAGCACCCTGAAGAACAAAAACTAGAGAAAATATTAATCACTTCTGAAAAGGGCATGCGCGCGAGTGAACGAATGTATGTGTGTGTGTGTGTGTGTGTGTGTGTGTGTGTGTGTGTGTGTGTGTGTGTGCACAAGTCAACTGCACGCAATCAAGCAGAGTAAGATGGATAAACGTCACGTCACAGAATGGCAGAAAGGGTCAATAGTGTTTGCATACGCCAGTGAAGTGGTGTGTGTGTGTGTGTGTGTGTGTGTGTGTGTGCGTACAAGGCGGCTTTGTGCAGTCAACCACATAATTCCACAATGGAGCAATAGTATTTAGTTCTGCTCCTGCCCAACAACCACGATATCTTCATTCACCGTGTGGAGTATGAACGGAAACCGTCCAACGTATATACAAGGAATGGTCTACCACTCGTAGCCAACAGCACGTTGTAAGATTACTAGTCATGAAATATTAATCGACAAGAACTGAAGACGGATATCATGTCTTGTTAATGACAGTCGGTTTGGAAGCATACTAGAATTGCCGCTGACATTGAATGCAAGTTCATCTAAGTCAGCTTCCCAGCAAAGTTGTGATGGAGTACCTCGCAAGAGACTCGTAAAATTTAACGTCTTCAATGGTCTGAAACAGCACAGAGGCCATAGCTGACTGGGGCGTGTAGTGTGCTCCCACATGTTGCGAATTTGTCACTTCTCAAATAATGCAAATCACTGAGTATACCGAAAGCCTTCTGAGGCAAATAACGTACTGTGTGAGTAAGTGTATGTGCATGTTTATGTCTGTGTGTGTGCGTGTGTGTGTGTGTGAGTGTGTGTGTGTGTGTGTGTGTGTGGGACGTATAGTTCGGGCCGAAGATGGTTTTGGGACTAGGAATCATTCGATTACCTTCAGAATGAAACACGATGATTATTTCAATACTGACTAAAAGGGTATGTATTATTTCAGTTTTCTATTAGTCCAATTCCTCCTTTCTCATCTCTCTGTCCATGTCCTCAACCCATTGTCTCTGTCCATCTCGTCCTGCCCAATCTCTCTATCTGTCTCCTCCTATCCCTCTCTTTCCACTTCACTCCTAACTGTTCTTCCAACCTCTCCCTGTACATCTGCTATTCCCACCCTCCTTCCACCTCCTTCCCCACTCCCCCAGTTTCATTCAATCTCCTCCTCACGTTTTCTTTGTCCGACTCCTCCTCCTCACTCTGTAATTAATTTCTCTCGTCTCTCTGTCCTTCTCCTCCCCCCCCCCTCTCTACACTATCTTCCCCCACGATCTCTCTATGTCCATTCCGTCATCTTTCCTTTCTCTTACCTCTCCGTCCATCCCTCCTCGTCACTCTAGGTCTGTTCACCTTCTCCTGCTCCCTTGTCTCTCTACATTATCACCCCCACTCCAGTATATGGTTGGTGGTTCTGATTCACGATTCTCATGTCCACAGTATTTCTTATCAGATCGTAACTAATACGTGTACCAAATTTGATGAAAATGTTTCAGAAGTTTAGGATGAGCTTTTTATCCTGTGTACGCACATGTCACATAATTTTCACATATATCTGACATATTTTACACGTATCTGAACACATATTTCACCTATATCTTTAGGGTATTTCATCCTTAAGTAGCTCAATGTTTATGACGTCGTATCTACTGATATACACTCCTGGAAATTGAAATAAGAACACCGTGAATTCATTGTCCCAGGAAGGGGAAACTTTATTGACACATTCCTGGGGTCAGATACATCACATGATCACACTGACAGAACCACAGGCACATAGACACAGGCAACAGAGCATGCACAATGTCGGCACTAGTACAGTGTATATCCACCTTTCGCAGCAATGCAGGCTGCTATTCTCCCATGGAGACGATCGTAGAGATGCTGGATGTAGTCCTGTGGAACGGCTTGCCATGCCATTTCCACCTGGCGCCTCAGTTGGACCAGCGTTCGTGCTGGACGTGCAGACCGCGTGAGACGACGCTTCATCCAGTCCCAAACATGCTCAATGGGGGACAGATCCGGAGATCTTGCTGGCCAGGGTAGTTGACTTACACCTTCTAGAGCACGTTGGGTGGCACGGGATACATGCGGACGTGCGTTGTCCTGTTAGAACAGCAAGTTCCCTTGCCGGTCTAGGAATGGTAGAACGATGGGTTCGATGACGGTTTGGATGTACCATGCACTATTCAGTGTCCCCTCGACGATCACCAGTGGTGTACGGCCAGTGTAGGAGATCGCTCCCCACACCATGATGCCGGGTGTTGGCCCTGTGTGACTCGGTCGTATGCAGTCCTGATTGTGGCGCTCACCTGCACGGCGCCAAACACGCATACGACCATCATTGGCACCAAGGCAGAAGCGATTCTCATCGCTGAAGACGACACGTCTCCATTCGTCCCACCATTCACGCCTGTCGCGACACCACTGGAGGCGGGCTGCACGATGTTGGGGCGTGAGCGGAAGACGGCCTAACGGTGTGCGGGACCGTAGCCCAGCTTCATGGAGACGGTTGCGAATGGTCCTCGCCGATACCCCAGGAGCAACAGTGTCCCTAATTTGCTGGGAAGTGGCGGTGCGGTCCCCTACGGCACTGCGTAGGATCCTACGGTCTTGGCGTGCATCCGTGCGTCGCTGCGGTCCGGTCCCAGGTCGACGGGCACGTGCACCTTCCGCCGACCACTGGCGACAACATCGATGTACTGTGGATACCTCACGCCCCACGTGTTGAGCAATTCGGCGGTACGTCCACCCGGCCTCCCGCATGCCCACTATACGCCCTCGCTCAAAGTCCGTCAACTGCACATACGGTTCACGTCCACGCTGTCGCGGCATGCTACCAGTGTTAAAGACTGCGATGGAGCTCCGTATGCCATGGCAAACTGGCTGACACTGACGGCGGCGGTGCACAAATGCTGCGCAGCTAGCGCCATTCGACGGCCAACACCGCGGTTCCTGGTGTGTCCGCTGTGCCGTGCGTGTGATCATTGCTTGTACAGCCCTCTCGCAGTGTCCGGAGCAAGTATGGTGGGTCTGACACACCGGTGTCAATGTGTTCTTTTTTCCATTTCCAGGAGTGTATGTGTCGTACGATGACAAAACCCTACAGGTACATTCAGTTACATATATGGCTACTGTCTGCGAAATGTGTTGTGAATAGAATTAGTAGTAAAGATGGAATAAATTAAAAGCTTATACTTCATGCCACAGATTTACTGAATGAACAGTCAACACGTAGTAAGCGAACATCTTTCTTCTTCTCATTATTTTGTGGGGGGTCGTTAACGAAAAAAGGATTCGTTAAGGTTTTAAATTATGTGTAAAGTATACTACAAGTCACGATGCACCCTTATTCTCAATTTAAGCTATGCGTATTCTCGCGTCGTGGGCTACACAGCCCTTCCACCATCAGCCAACAACTTTGATAGGTAGATGGTTCCTATCAATATAGCGATTCTCTCCAGACTGTAATTGATATGTGTACCAAGTATGGTTGAAATCCTTACAGTGGTTCAGAAGGAGATGTGAAACATGCTTACAAAACATGCATATATATATACTAATACATAATCATACGTGCGTCCATTTTTAAAGACATGTTTGAAGCCTCGATGAAATGGTTTTGTACGGAACTATTTGGAATAGAGAGTGAAAACGGGTTGCAGGCCTTTGGCGATGACTGGGCTGTTTTTTAGGTTAGATTGTATCGGGAAAATCAAACAAGGTCTTCAATCTCAAAGGGTATAGATCAAACAATGGAAGGACGTAGATTTAGAAACCATCGGTATTACAGTTGTAAACTATCGTAGCTGTGTGGGGAGAATACAGGAGCTCCATGCGTTAATAGAAAGCACAGATGCTCAAATCATTATAGGCAGCGAAAGGTAGTTAAAACCGGAGATAATTTCTGCGAAAATTTTTACGGAGGACCTAACGGTATTCAGAAAGGATAGCCTCACACAGTTGGGTGTGGCGTGTTTGTTGCTGTTAGAAGTAGTTTATCTTTCAGCGATATTGAATTAGATAGTTCCTGTGAGTATGGGTAGAGGTCATTTTGGCAGCCGAAATAAAGTATTAGTGCGATCCTTTTACCGACCTACGACTCACATGTACAAATGCTGAGACTTTAAATATGAAAAAGAATACCCTTGAGTCTAATTTCAAATACGTGCCCGACTCATACAATTGTAGTTGGTGGTGACTTTAATTTAGCCTTGATATGTTGGCGAAAATACATATATAAATCAGGAGGTACGCATAAAACATCATCCGAAATTGTGCTAAGCGAATTCTCTGAAAATTATTTCGAGCGATTAATTCACGTGCCCACTTCAAGAGAAAACAGTTGTAATAACACACTTGAGCTCTTAACAACAAATAACCTTGAGCTAATAACGAGCATCAAAACTAATAGAGGGATTAGTGAACACAGGGTTGTCGTAGCGATACTGAATACCGTAGCTCCAAAATTCTCGATAAATAAATGAAAAATAAATCTATTCAAAAAGCAGATATAAATTCGCTTGACCGTTTCCTGAGAGACAAGCTCTACATCTTCCCAGTTAACAAAGTAAGTGTAGACAAGAAAGACGTTGCTTTACTTCAAAGAAATATTATCGACAACAATTGAGCGATTTAGACCAAATTAATTAATGAACGACGGAGCTGATATGTCTTTTTACACAGAAATAACGAAAAAGCATGACAAATTTAAACGAATGTAAAATCCCCAAGATAGACAACCTTTTACAGAAGCCTGACCTTAGCGCAGACTTAAATGCGAGACGCTTATAATAGTTTCCACAACGGACGTTGTCTCGAAACCTGACAGAAAGCCGGTCGCTGTGGCCGAGCGGTTCTAGGCGCTTCAGTCTGAAACCGCGTTACTGTCACGGTCGCAGGTTTGAATCCTGCCTCGGGCATGGATGTGTGTGATGTCCTTAGGTTAGTTAGGTTTAAGTAGAGTACTGATGACCTCAAATGTTAAGCCCCATAGTGCTTAGAGCCATTTGAAATGAACCTGGCAGAAACTTCAAAGAGATTCTGGTCGAATGGAAAGTGTACTTGAGGAAAGACGCAATCAAGGCCTTCTCTTCGTGATACTAATAGAAGTACTATCGATGTCCGCGTTGCTAAAACAGGGTTACTAAACGCAGCCTTCCAAATTTAATTCACCAAATAAGACGAAGTAAATAAACCAGAATGCTAATCAAGAACAGCTGCCAACATGAATAACTTGAAAGTAGATGTCCTCGGGGCAGTGGAGGTACGTAAATCACTTAATAAAAGAAAATCATCCGGTGCATACTGTATACCAATTAGGCTACTTTCAGAGTACGCTGGTGCAACAGCTCCTTACTTAACAACCATATACAACCACTCTGTTGAGCAAAGATTCGTCCCAAAGATTGGAAAGCAGCACAGTTCAAACCAATATTCAAGAAAGGTAATGGGAGAAATCCACTAAATTACAGTCCCATATCATGAACATCGATATGAAGCAGGATTTTGGATCATATACAGTCTTCGAGCATTGTAAACGTCCTAGGACAGAACGCTCTGTTGACTCACAGTCAACGTGGATTTAGAAAACATCATTCTTATGAAACACAACTAGCTCCTTACACGAAGTGTTGAGTGCTACCTGCAAGGGATTTCAAATTGGTTCCGTATTTCTAGATTTCCGTAAGACTTTTGAACTTGTACCTTCAAGCGGGTTGTTATCAAACCGCATGCTTATGGAATACCGTTTCAGTTATGCTACTGGATTCGTTATTTCCTGCAAATAGATCACAGCTCGTAGCAGCTGACAGTAATTCATTGAGTGAAACAGAAGCGATTTATGGCGTTCCCCAACGTAATGTTAAAGCCCCTCTGATGTTCCTTATGTACAGTCGTGCTCAAAAGTATCCGAACGACCTGAATTCCATTTCGCCTGATTCGCATGAAACCCACATAACGCAGCTGTCTAGCAGGTCCTCTAATCGCTCCTTGATACAGTCGTTTGCCTATTGAAAATGGCTCCATCAAGTCACCCCTAGAAAACTTGGCTCTGTAACGCAATAACTCAAAATGGAAAGTAATACCACGATACTACAAATATCAGGGAACACCTTATCACAGATATGACTGTCCTTAAGGCTTTTAAGCTCACATTTATTGCAATAAATGACATACCTGAAATGTTACCACTCTCATTATTACGTCAGATAGGTAATGCACCTAGTAAGTTCGTCGTATTCATGATTTCTCCTTCAAAGTAACATACCGTACTTGTTGTTTAACACAAAATGACATTAAAATTTAAGTTAATCACGAGCAGCTAGTTGAGAATATGTATGAACTTGAAATGACACGACGAACCGTCTCGTTCAGCATATGGATTCAAACCTAGGTCATGCAGACTAATATTTCGTGACTGACGGAATCTAACAGTCATTCCTGACCAGGCATACAGAGAGTGATATACCTCGATTTTACACAGTATCAGTTAGCAAATGTCAACTTTAAATTACATAACGTAAACATTTTTAACGGACGCGAATTCCTACCCAGCATCTATTGTCTCTGTTAACGAACTACGAGAGATGTTAACATTGCTTCTTTACAGGTAACTTACTTGAAATGCCGTGAGGTAAAGCTTTGTGTTGGACAGGGATTCGAGCCCAGAACCTAATCGGATTGTTATAGAAAGGACAATCAACTGTGACATATCGGATTTTCTCGGCAGTAGCTAGATGTTTTAACTGAATTGACGAGACGAAACATTAATTTTTTTCTTCCGAGGACTCCAACCCGGAAATTATCGCTGTTATATTGTAGAGAAAACGAACGTTAAATATGGGTTTGTTACATCAGCAGCGACATGTGAGCAAGTTTGAACTAGAAATAATATGACGAAGAGTTCCGTGCTGACTGGGAATTTTGTTTTGAACAAACAACAAATTGAAGTCGAACTGTATTGTCACGAAGGAAGCAAATTCCGCGTTAACGGCGTTCTGCGTTGCATTCCAAGTTCAGAACCAATTTTATCGACATACAGAAGCTCAAATAAAAGATGGAATAAGGGTCCTGTGACCCTACATAGCGTTTGTTGCGTCACTAGAAATAAATAACTAGTATAAGAAAGGTTACTGGTGTAGAGTTCCCAAATTTCGCAACTCCTGACTTTATTGTGATTCAACCTTACGTCTACTTGGTAGAGAAGGAATATCATGTTTAATGTGAATATCAGACCACAATGCCATTATACCTTCTTCACTTGGCGTAGCCAGAAGAGATTAGAATCTGTCTCTCCCTATTAAAAATCATCGGCAAAAGTTGGAATCGAACGCAGACCATCATCATACGAACCTATCATCATCCAACAGACCACCAACGCCCATTCTGTATGATTAATTTTCTATCATAACACCGCTGCGGCACACTCGACAAGAATTCTGACACACAGGCTCCCTGTAGTGGTTTTCAGCATGTTCTGTACATTCATTTTCTTGGTTGACCTAATCGCCATGAACTAGCTGCCTCGGCTACCCAGGGGCTACATTCGACTCTATTTTGTAATCACCGAAATAAAATCACGTAACTGCCACCTACACAGAACTTCCAACTGTGTAGGATGCAGAAATTTAAACAGGAAGTGTTCCTTTCCAGTTGAGCTACTCTATTGCGCTATCTGTATGTTGGAAACGTCCAGCAGTGCAAAAGAAAAGCAGCAACTGTCTGTCTCTCGGAAGTCTAGATCCGGCCATATGGGTTATATCACAGCACTGTGGAATGCGGAACTTCTGGACCGAACTGTTGTCGACTTCTGGTGGTGCTTTAGCTAGATGACAGCTAGTAGCGTCACGTTGTCGCGCACCGTAGATAAGACGTCGTGAGTTCTATTGCATTTGCTGCTACATTTTTTAAAACGAATATTTGCTGTCTGCCGAAGTTACCAATTAAATGGAACTTTGAATATAATTCCCCTCACTTCTCAGCCCTAATTAGCCTCATGTGGAAAAAGGCCTAACTTCTGCGACATTTTGCTCTTTTCAGGTTTAATAGACTTCCAGGCAGCAGATGCATCTCGAAGCTTTTGTATTATGTATGGGGAGAGCGCATTGTTTCAAAATAGTCAGAAAAGTACTTTCTACATTAGCTGTCTTCTTGTAGTGGCATTTTATTCTTCTTCAAACCTTGTTTGACAGCTATAACTCAGAACAAGTTTTCTACATGCATGTAATCAATAAAATGCTTGTGCATTGCCAGACTGTCATAGACATCAGGGAATTCGCATATATCGTTAATGATTAATTTCTCTTTCATGTTTAGTATTATTTTAACAACACTAAAAGAAACCTTACGAAAATTGTGCACTGCATTATAGGAAATGAAATAAAACTACGCACGATAACCTTACATGACCTTACGACGAAAGTCTCTTTGATAAAACTGAGTATCTGTACACATGCGTGTATCTACCGGCACGAATTAGTAAAATACTACTCACTTATATTTCGATTGGGTCTGTGTTTAATTGGTATGCTGTGTCATACTCAACAGGTATGCAAATGTGGCATTTCATAAATAAAGTTATGTATTACTAGAGACCCAAAATTTGCCTGTAAACAGCGGAACGAGGCGTTACCAGTTGTGCAGCATTGTAAGTGAGTCACCATTGCACTATGAGATGAAAGTATTTACTTGCGATTTCCTTATCGCTGTTGAATCTGAATGCTTGTAGCTCTTTCACAGAAGGGATAAAAAACGTTACATTCAGCGAGAATGGAACCACGAACCATAGCAGACGCTATTTTATAGGTCAGCACGTCCTCACAGACCTAGCGAAGAGCTATGTGTTGTGCGTTCCTCTTACGAGGCCAATAGTGATAGAACTCGTAAACCGCTATTTACAGGACAAATTTAGTTGCGATTTCCCCATGCAACGACTTTCCTGGGCTGAAAACCGTATATTTACGATCTTTTGTTACAACACAACCGATAATAACTCAGATTATTCAATGGAAATGACAGGACAAAATCAAGTGAACTTTGAGGCTTAATTCCGTGCACACCAGGAAGTAACTCGTCGATCACAGAGTTGCTAAATATACCTTGCCTTGTTGCCAAATCTCAGTTACAGTACTAGCAGGAAGAAGACAAACCGATGTGATCCAACAGCAGGTTGGGAAGTGACCATGGCTGGCCTCTCAAAGATGCATCTGCTATGGCCTGGAGTACGTAATGCGTTTGATTCACATTTCTGTAACCAGGTTTAGGGACTGGAGCGTAGTTACTAATAATAGAACTGACTGCAAACTAAGCTTCATAAATAAGTAATTCTCATAGTTGTTTTTATATTTCTTTCGTTACTGTACTCAAAACTAAGAAACACATTTACGTAAGTTTTCGTGCCTCGCCGATAGTCAAGCTCATCAAACAAATAAAAATAAAAAAAGAATGTGAGTGTGTGTGTGTGTGTGTGTGTGTGTGTGTGTGTGTGTGTTTGTGCGTGAGAGATAGAAACAGAGAGAGAGAGAGGGAGAGAGAGAGAGAGAGAGAGAGAGAGAAGAGGGAGTGAGAGAAACAGAGACAGAGAGAGAGAGATAAAAAAAAAATGAGAGAGAGGGTAAAAATTATTGTAAAGAAACTGAATACCGGTATGTAAAGAAATCTTTCATTAAAATAACACATTTCACATCATTACGAAACGTCGTATGCATGACCTATGTAACAAGTATTAATCTAACCAAATCTAATCTAATCATATTGCTGACTAGCTGTAAGGAGTCATGAATTACCGAAATTTTCGCCAGTATCTGTAACCAAGTCTAAACTTTAAAATAAAAGACGACAGTTTTTGTAATAAACCGGGACTCCTACCAAGACTCTTTCATCCCTGTTAACTAACCACGAAAGATGTCTGATATACCTCCACTCAGAAGTAACAAAGTGTGTATGCATTTAAAGATGAAGTGCATGATGTGAAGTTCTGTGACGGAGGTACGAACCCAACACGTAATCGGATTGTTAATTAAGAAAATCAAATGTTAAGCATCGGTTTTTCTTACAAACTCCTAGGTGTTTGAATCTAAAACGAGGATACAAATTTTTGTGCCTGAGCCACAATCGAACAGCACTCCTATCGTTCTTCTTTATCGTCCACGAACATAGCTTAAGTATCAATTGCTTACTCACCAACAGTAACACGTGAGCGTGTTTGACCAGAAATTGTTGGCAACAAAGGAGTAGACATTGAAAATACACGTTAATTTTCACTAGCAGGTCGGTGTGTACGTGATAGGGCTTGAAATGAAATTTTGAATATCTTTGTACTGGATCAGGAATCGGACACACATACTTACATTTGGTGGAGACCTAGAGAAGGCTGCAGTCTTGGAAAAAGGAACGAAATGATTGAACTATACTGTTCCGAGAGATTTAGATCCTCGAAGTAGGAGATACGAATTCGAATCACAGTCCAGCACCAGATTTTTAACGTTTCTAGTTCAATCAAGTACAAGTAAAATAAGAGCCCTTTTCCTTTAAATGGCTATCGGTTAATCAAATAAAATAAGATTTTGTAATGTAAGTAAGTTTACTGACAACAGTATTTCTGTTTACAATGACCTCCGCCTAAGTCATTTCCTAAAGCAAACCAGCTCAATCCAGTTGGGAATGGAGGAACTTTATGTTTGATGCGGATTCTGGATTACAACGTCTTTCTCGAGGTTACCAGAGGTATAGAAAATCTGTCTGTGCCTCTTAAAAGCTGCTGGAACACCTGTGATGGAAGATCATTTAAGGCCTGTTGGTCATTATAGAGGTGGTTGTCCAAGAACAGGTTCATTCCCTGTCTACTGAATCCTTCTCATGTTAGTATCAAACATCAGCAATTACTCGAAGATTACATTAAAACTAAAGTAATTAATGAAGACGTTACTTGACAAAAAAAAAAACGCGCTGCCTTTCTTCATTTACTTGCGGCTAGAAATGGCTGTCGAATACTGCCAAACCAAAAGCCAAGGGATCTTACTGCCTTCCGATATACGTCGCTGTCAGTTCTTCCATATGATTTGGTCGACGTGACCTGTTCTAAGTTGTGTATGACAGAGAATGTTTTAGAAAATCAATTGTTTTCCTTTGCAATAAACAAAAAATTTTCATTCCAAGCTATTCAAGTTTAAAATTTTCGCAATATTAGTTCATATTTAATATTCATTTCTATAATGTAAGAAAGTGTTTCACAGTTGCAAAAGCCGCATCCGACTCATTGTCCTTACATTTAATTCAAAATGGTTCAAATGGCTCTGAGCACTATGGAACTTTACTGCAGAGGTCATCAGTCTCCTCGAACTTAGAACTACTTAAACCTAACTAACCTAAGGACATCACACACATCCATGCCCGAGGCAGGATTCGAACCTGCGACAGTAGCAGCGGCGCCGTTCCGGGCTGAACCGCACTGCCACCGCGGCCGGCACCAGTTTAAGTAACCTAATGTAGCGAAGACTGTTTCGCAGTGCTCTTTCTCACCGAGAAATATGCAGTTCACTCATTGGGCTCCGTAAGTATACTGTAACAGTAATTTCAGTGTGTATGCAATGCATACGGATTGTAGAATTTAGTGGTGCTTTCACTTCCACTTTCCCATACAATATGCTTGACTTAAATGGGCCCTTCACCATTAGAAGCCCTGGGCGTTGCAACATCATACTGACAACAGTAATGTGATTATACTGACAACCTCACTGTTCGTTTTACCTGATTTTGTAATCTTTTAAATAACACAACATGACCTTCCAGTGGGAGGCATTTGGTCCCCCTTTTCCTCGTGTGAAATTTGTCAGTAAGCTTTTTGCCTTCCAACCAGCGAAATGCGCAGAGTACGGCCATTAAACGATTCACAAACCACGATTTAGTGCCGTTAAGGCGATTTCTTTAAACATTGGCGTAGCTAAAGGAATTTAGTTTCTTTTTAAATCGCCTTATGCAGCAACGTTCACAGGTATCTCAAATAGGAAAAGTTCTTTATACAGGTACCAAGGTTGTAAAACGAACTTCCCACAGTTTGTGTCAGGTTGATTCTTTCATCTGATAGCACTGAGTAAGTGTTTTGTCTAAGAGGTATCACAAGTAGTGTTCCTGTAGCCGTGGGAATCAGTGGTTGAAAACGAGTTTAACACCAGTGGGCACAGCACTGCTAAATATTCAAAATGATTATCAACCTAAGTCTGAGTTGATCCACAAACTGAGGCGTATTTATAATATTGAAGCTAGACTGTGTATCCATGTCTTCCTTGAGTGGGCATCGGAAGGCGTTTACACACACTTATACGAGGGTAATCCCAAAAGTAAGGTCTCCGAAGGGATACGTATGTGCCAACACAGGCACAAATGAGAGATCCTTAGTTTTAATGCTAAGCACAGACCACAGTAGTAGCTGCACAGTGGCTAAGTAATAAAAGAGCAAGAGAACGAATACGAAGGTCTCTGATTCAATCCCTCGTTAGGCCCACGATTTATATGTGCCATTTTACACTTATTTCCCGTCAGGCAGTGTTTGTTGATGTGAAAAATACCGAGTTGCACTGTGGTCCGAAAGCCACGTTAAACTGTAGGCTCCCCTATTAACTGGCTAGGGAAGTCAATTCAAAGGTCGGAGGAAAGCAACGGCATACCACCTCCAACAATACCGTGCCTATTAAAGCACTGTGGTGTTCAAACCAATCTTCCGATTGATTACTGCTTTACTTTCTATGGGTTACAAAGTTAATGATCTTCGGGTAATTAACATTTATGTGCTTTCATGCTGTAGCTTTGATACCAGTGAACATAAGTAAAAGGCTGAGCATTGTCACCGTTCGAGTTGTCAAGGTGGTAGACGACGATGCTGTCGACCCCAGTTACAGTCTTCGTCATGGCTATGTTTCAGTCGAATACCTCCATGTAAAAACAAAGTGGCTCTGAGCACTATGGTACTTAACTTCTTTGGTTGGTTGGTTGGTTTTGGGGAAGGAGACCAGACAGCGAGGTCATCGGTCTCATCGGATTAGGGAAGGACGGGGAAGGAAGACGGCCGTGCCCTTTGAAAGGAATCATCCCGGCATTTGCCTGGAGCGATTTGGGGAAATCACGGAAAACCTAAATCAGGATGGCCGGACGCGGGATTGAACCGTCGTCCTCCCGAATGCGAGTCCAGTGTCTAACTAACTTCTTTGGTCATCAGTCCCCTAGAACTTAGAACTACTTAAACTTAACTAACCTAAAGACATCACACACATCCATGCCCGAGACAGGATTTGAACTTGTGACCGTAGCGGTCGCGCGGTTCCAGACTGTAGCGCCTAGAACCGCTCGGCCACTCTGGTCGGCCCTCCATGTGACTTTCTGCGTATTTCAAGATATACTTTTATACACTTGGTACGCATCCAAATTGATATCTGATAGAGCTGTATTTAGCAACAGGAATCAGATATGTTTTCCGTGTTATATATCGGACAACACGTCAGAGCAGCGAGATTTCGTTTGTGTGATGCGCATGGTGCAAGAAATATTTGTGTTTTGCTTGCTTGTATTTATGCAAAATGTATCCCAATAAAAATGACAGTAATCAGGTTATTTGCCTACTTGCTTATTATTCGCTCTTCTCGATGCTTACCTCAAAAAATAAAAATAAAAATAAAAAGAAAGAGACAGAGAGAGAAAACAGAAATGTATTTCAAATATCAGCTCGGTGACGCCATGTTCGTCTCGTGATGTAAAGCAAGGATAATTGATAGGTAATATCTCGTTGTACTAGCGATATGTATGGTTAAAGGGTTCTTTCTTTTCTCTCTCTGCAAACAACCAGAACAGAATTCAGTAACAAAGTGGTAAGAACATCAATGCAGTGGGCCAATGAAACACTCAGCTTTTCTTGGTTATTTTGTTAATCGTCTGTAATGCAGTAACATCCTTGATTACTGATTCGTTATTACTACCATTTTTATTGTTATTCGTCACCTCACAACAGCTTCCATATCACTCATTGCTGCCGATGCATGTAACGAATGGATCAAAATGATTGGAACATGGGATGTTTCCTCACGGAGAATATACACATTTATCTCGGCGTCTTGTGTTCAGGGTAATATGAAAATCTCAATAAGAGAAGACGACAACGGGATGCCGGTGAGGCTGGCAATAACACCTAACTATTTCTGTCGACTTAATACCATGAAGACAGACAAATTGGCGTCCCACTGTATTTTGATTGTAATTCGTTAGCCTTCTTCCGACCTCGCTTTAATACCTCGTGGGAGCAGGCATAATATTTTGCTTTTTGAACATCGAACAATAACACACAAAGATAGTAGATGGAAGGATATAAGGAAACAATCAGACTCAGGGGTGTGGGTCCATTTCATCACTAGAAGACTAAACAAGAGGGAAACACTAAGAAAGCAATGAATACCCTAGTTAGTATACATTATTTGTATAGATCTGGAGATGAAAAAGCGCAGATCTGCACAGTGCCCGAATCTGCTCTTTAGTTTCTGTCTTAAAGGGCATAATTTTTAGTTTATTCTCTTCTGAATTTTTAAATTAATTGATTATTACGTGATACAGAATAATTAGTTAACTGTCTTTCTTACAGCTTCCATTAATACCAACATTTTTCTACATTCTCGTGCAAATTCATGAAACTCTACTTGTATGATCACAAGACTGCACATAGATGCAATCGATTTCGAGGTGCAATGTGTTTGTTATCCTACTTTTCGTGACAGGTGGGCAAAGTTGATTTCCAAAGACTTTTTATTGTACTGAAATAATCTTTTGTCACAAAGTAACAAGGTAAGTGTTTTATTCGTATATATTTTTTGGGCAACTGTAGTCGTGATGGAAGATTGCACATCTGAATGTTTGCACAACTGGTAGGAGAAAACGCTGCATATTAACCAAACCCCGCGCCTCCTCTCTGTATCCTGCTTCGACACGAGGACGGGATTCTCCTATCATAACGCTACAGAGCTGTTCATAGCACAGTTGAGAATTGGCAACATCGTCACAAACATTTGGCAACACTGTGACATTGCAATCACTTCCGTGTATGGTACTGAATTGACTCGCTAAATTTACTTGATATTCCCTTTCCATTTGAATGACTCGTGCTATATAATCCTCACGTAATCTAAGACACTGAGGCAGAAAATTCAATTTTTTGGCTAAAGAAATGCTATTCTTCACATAAGTGACAACTTTTATTATCTTACACGATGCATTACGAGGCTGAGTGACCAACACCATGATAAGAGTGGCGTGTTGGCTGCATTGTGTCCGTAGCCCCTTGGTACCGCCCATGTCTCGTGTCGCAACGGCTCAATGAGTCGTCAGTTCTAACCGTGGTCGGGGCCAGCGTGTGTGAGTTTTTATTCTGATTTATTTTATGAGGCTGCGAATTTGCAGAAATCGGGAGAAAACTTTTACACATCAAATCCTCTTGGTAGCTCGACGCAGTAAGTTCTATTACAGCATATTGATAATTTTTACTTATGGATCGTCTGACAGCAATTGAATAAAACACAATTTTAGTGCCATATGCGTTTGCCTTTATTTTCTGCAAGGCATCATCGGTGGCCTGGAATGTGTACATATGTTTGCTATTTAATATACATTTTTGTCACTACCTATAGGTTATAAACTGTTCTGGCGGTTGGTATTTCCTATTAAGTAGTAATGTTTTGAACTGTACTTACAGGTTGCGTGGACAATTTCTTACATATTACGCTCCTGTTGCATTTTTGGTGTTCTTCTTCCTCTTATGAATGCCAATTTGCGTTTCTTTTCCACATTCCACAGCACTATGAACTCAACCCTTGTTGCAATGCAATGTTTTGATTTCTGTTGCCGACTGTCAAATGTTTTTGCCAAAGATCGAATGTTATTGCCAAAATTTCGAGTGTAATTATTGAAGTATCTGTGATCTGTTGTGTATGCATTTGTGTGTGTGTGTGTGTTGAAGATGACAGTGAGTTGTGTTAATAATCATAGATCTCGCCTTTCTGACTGCCAAGCTGCTTCACAATACAAGCGTCTCTGAAGAAATTCGTCGACTGTCAACGATAAGAAATTCAATATTGTTCTTCACTTACGACTCACATGCCACGGTGATAAGTACGATGGAAAGGAACCTCTTGGTTAGAACAGGGCATCTATGCTCAATTTCCACAGTAGAAATTAGGAATCTCTGCAGACATTTGCTAACAGGCGGCTTTAACAACTTACTTTTTCTCTGGGCTGCTTCAAGTATGGGCAATTTTGTCGTCTTAAATCCAAATGAATATTTTAAATATCACTTTTGAGCAGCGTTCACTTCTCCACTATTTAATGTATAGACCTCAAAACAAGCAATTTACCTTAGCAGCTATAGAGCAGGTTCTGAAAGGTATTGACACAATGTTTCGCATCCATTTACCATGTTGTTGTTGTTGTGGTCTTCAGTCCTGAGACTGGTTTGATGCAGCTCTCCATGCTACTCTATCCTCTGCAAGCTTTTTCATCTTCCAGTACCTACTGCAACCTACATCCTTCTGAATCTGCTTAGTGTATTCATCTCTTGGTCTCCCTCTACGATTTTTACCCTCCACGCTGCCCTCCAATACTAAATTGGTGATCCCTTGATGCCTCAGAACATGTCCTACCAACCGATCCCTTCTTCTGGTCAAGTTGTGCCACAAACTTCTCTTCTCCCCAATCCTATTCAATACTTCCTCATTAGTTATGTGATCTACCCATCTAATCTTCAGCATTCTTCTGTAGCACCACATTTCGAAAGCTTCTATTCTCTTCTTGTCCAAACTATTTATCGTCCATGTTTCACTTCCATACATGGCTACACTCCATACAAATACTTTCAGAAAGGACTTCCTGACACTTAAATCTATACTCGATGTTAACAAATTTCTCTTCTTCAGAAACGCTTTCCTTGCCATTGCCAGTCTACATTTTATATCCTCTCTACTTCGACCATCATCAGTTATTTTGCTTCCCAAATAGCAAAACTCCTTTACTACTTTAAGTGTCTCATTTCCTAATCTAATTCCCTCAGCATCACCCGATTTAATTAGACTACATTCCATTATCATTGTTTTGCTTTTGTTGATGTTCATCTTATATCCTCCTTTCAAGACACTGTCCATGCCATTCAACTGCTCTTCCAAGTCCTTTGCTGTCTCTGACAGAATTACAATGTCATAGGCGAAACCTCAAAGTTTTTATTTCTTCTCCATGAATTCTAATACCTACTCCGAATTTTTCTTTTGTTTCCTTTATTGCTTGCTCAATATACAGATTGAACAGCATCGGGGAGAGGCTACAACCCTGTCTTACTCCCTTCCCAACCACTGCTTCCCTTTCATGTCCCTCGACTCTTATAACTGCCATCTGGTTTCTGTACAAATTGTAAATAGCCTTTCGCTCCCTGTATTTTACCCCTGCCACCTTTAGAATTTGAAAGAGAGTATTCCAGTCAACATTGTCAAAAGCTTTCTCTAAGTCTACAAATGCTAGAAACGTAGGTTTGCCTTTCCTTAACCTTTCTTCTAAGATAAGACGTAAGGTCAGTATTGCCTCACGTGTTCCAACATTTCTACGGAATCCAAACTGATCTTCCCCGAGGTTGGCTTCTACTAGTTTTTGCATTCGTCTGTAAAGAATTCGTGTTAGTATTTTGCAGCTGTGACTTATTAAACTGATAGTTCGGTAATTTTCACATCTGCCAACACCTGCTTTCTTTGGGATTGGAATTATTATATTCTTCTTGAAGTCTGAGGGTATTTCGCCTGTTTCATACGTCTTGCTCACCAGATGGTAGAGTTTTGTCAGGACTAGCTCTCCCAAGGCCGTCAGTAGTTCCAATGGAATGTTGTCTACTCCGAGGGCCTTGTTTCGACTCAGGTGTTTCAGTGCTCTATCAAACTCTTCACGCAGTATCATATCTCCCATTTCATCTTCATCTACATCCTCTTCCATTTCCATAATATTGTCCTCAAGTACATCGCCCTTGTATAGACCCTCTATATACTCCTTCCACCTTTCTGCTTTCCCATCTTTGCTTAGAACTGGGTTCCCATCTGAGCTCTTGATATTCATACAAGTCGTTCTCTTATCTCCAAAGGTCTCTTTAATTTTCCTGTAGGCAGTATCTATCTTACCCCTAGTGAGATAGGCCTCTACATCCTTACATTTGTCCTCTAGCCATCCCTGCTTAGCCATTTTGCACTTCCTGTCGATCTCATTTTTGAGACGTTTGTATTCCTTTTTGCCTGCTTCATTTACTGCATTTTTATATTTTCTCCTTTCATCAATTAAATCCAATATTTCTTCTGTTACCCAAGGATTTCTATTAGCCCTCGTCTTTTTACCTACTTGATCCTCTGCTGCCTTCGCTACTTCATCCCTCAAAGCTGCCCATTCTTCTTCTACTGTATTTCTTTCCCCCATTCCTGTCAATTGTTCCCTTATGCTCTCCCTGAAAGTCTCTACAACCTCTGGTTCTTTCAGTTTATCCAGGTCCCATCTCCTTAAATTTCCACCTTTTTGCAGTTTCTTCAGTTTTAATCTACAGGTCATAACCAATAGATTGTGGTCAGAGTCCACATCTGCCCCTGGAAATGTCTTACAATTTAAAACCTGGTTCCTAAATCTCTGTCTTACCACCATTTACCATAGGGAATCAAAAAAGAAACCAAACACATTACATTACAATTACTCTCTGTACCTTGACTAACACATATGAATCAATGGCAAAAATAAATTATTTGAGGAATCTCCTGTGAAAGGTAAAAGAACAGTAAGTGACGCTTTAATTATAGTGCACTGGATCAGACACAATGAAATTAATTCCATGCCACATTGATGTAATGCATACTAGTGTAATAAAATACTCATCAAATAAAAACTGTTTTGTGCCTCCAATGCCATCGACTGTGAAACACAAATCGTAGACAGACATTACGGGTCACCACTCAACGACATTAAAACATTTTACCCCATCCAGAGTGAGGAGTGGAGCAGACGTTGCCGGCAGAAGGTGAGGCAGCGCAGTTTCTCAGCCCCCACCGGTAGGCAGCAAACGGGTCCCAAAGAACTCAGGCACATGCAGTGTTCAGAAGCAGATGGTCGGACAATAAATCTCTCGCTAAAATATTGTTGAACCAAACTGTTATTACCAATGTGACAGAAACAAAATATATTGTAGTTTCGCTTGAATTATACTCATAGCTTCCACACCGAGTGAAAGGGGTGATAAAAATTTTGTCACGTGTGCTTTTGGTTACCAGACGTCGTATTAGCTAGTCTCGCGTTTTAATTCAAGACCACGGTCGTAGACAAGAGTGATGTATTCTGACTACAGTCAAGAGTTCCTTCGGAAGTGCAGCACTCTACTATGTTGCCAGGTCGAGAATATTGCCGAACATAGATTTCAGAGGGGATCACGACTGTATTGTCCACCTTATGTAAACGACTCGGTGGTCAAATTTTATGTCTAAGACTGTATCTACAACACATATTGCACGCATAAGAACCAGAAGAATTAAAAAAAAAATTAGTTTATGAGAGCAACGTTAACGATAGCGTTCGAAGTATTCATTGTATTGTATACGTGTGTCAACGACTTCCAATACTCACTCAAGGAAGACAAGGATGCACAGTCTAGCTTCAATATTATAAATACGCCTCAGTTTGTGGATCAACTCAGACTTAGGTTGATAATCATTTTGAATATATAGCAGTGCTGTACCCACTGGTGTTAAACTAGTTTTCAACCAATGATTCCCACGGCTACAGGAACACTACTTGTGATACCTCTTAGACAAAACAGTGCTATCAGATGAAAGGATCAACCTGACACAAACTGTGGGAAGTTCGTTTTACAACCTTAGTACCTGGATAAAGAACTTTTCCTATTTGAGATATCTGTGAACGTTGCTGCATAAGGCGATTTAAGAAGAAACTAAATGCCTTTAGCTACGCCAGTGTTTAAAGAAATCATCTTAACGGCACTAAATCGTGGTTTGTGAATCGTTTAATGGCCGTACTCTGCGCATTTCGCTGGTTGGAAGGCAAAAAGCTTACTGACAAATTTCACACGAGGAAAAGGGGGACCAAATGCCTCCCACTGGAAGGTCATGTTGTTTTGTTTAAATGATTACAAAATCAGGTAAAACGAACAGTGAGGTTGTCAGTATAAGACCATTACTGTTGTCAGTATAATGTTCCATCGCCCAGGACCTGTAATGATAAAGGGCCCGTTTAGGTCAGGCATGTTGAATACAGAAGTGGAAAAGAGAGCACCACTGAATTCTACAATCCATATGCATTGCATACGCACAGAAATTACTGTTACAGTATACTAATGGAGCCCAATTGGTGAATTGTATATTTTCCGGTGGGAAATAGCACTAGGAAACAGATTTCGCTATATTAGGTTACTTAAACTGGTGTCACTCTGGCCTAGAATTTATGGTCAGCGACTAAGTGTAATGACACTGAGTCGGATGCGGCTTTTGCAAATGTGAAATACTTTCCTATATTATAGAACCAAATATTAAATTTGAACTATAATGCGAAAATTTTTATCTTGGATAGCTTAGAATAAAAATCTTTCTGTTTATTGCAAAGGAAAACAATTGATTTTCTAAAACATTCTCGGTCATACACAACTTGAAACATAACACGTCGACCAAATCATATGGGAGATCTGACAGAGACATGTATCGGAAGACAGTAAGATTCCTTGGCTTTTGGTTAGGCAGTATACGACAGCCATTTCTAGGCGCAAGTAAATGAAGAAAGGCAGCTTGTTTTTGTTATCAAGTAACGTCTTCATCAATTACTTTAGTTTTAATGTAATCTACGAGTAGTTGCTGATGTTTGATATTAACATGAAAAGGATTCAGTAGACAGGGAAAGAACCTGTTCTTGGGCAATTACCTCTATAATGACCAAAAGGCCTTAAATGATCTTCAATCACATGTGCTCCAGCAGCGGTATGAAAAAATGATAGTAATACTGACGGTAATAATCGGTTTATCCGGTAATTTCACACTTCACAGTGGATTTTCACGAACTAAGAAATTTCCTGTATTAGTGAAAAATTCAAAATGACTTCACATCGAGGCTATGATGCCTAGAAGAGTCTTTACATCCTGATATCGTTAGAATAGCATAATCTCCGCGTCAGAAGCTTGCTTCTACTTAACCATTTAATAGACTCGCACTTTTTTCCGCCACGACTAATTTTGTATGCTAGGAACATCATCCGTTACAGCACACTCCTGCGGCTTGGAAATGTGGCCAAAATGGTCAGATGGAACATACTATCACAAGTGCAATGCGTGGGTTCAGGCATTTACTTTTAAGAGGCACAAACAGATTTTATATACCTCTGGTAACCTCGACAAAGACGTTGTAATCCAGAATCCGCATCGAACATCACGTTCCTTCATTCCCAACTGGATAGAGCTGGTTTGCTTTAGGAAATGACATAGGCGGAGGTCACTGTAAACAGAAATACTGTCGCCAGTAAACTTACTTACATTACAAAATCTTATTTTATTTGATTAACCGATAGCCATTTAAAGGAACAGGGCTCTTACTTTACTTGTACTTGATTGAACTAGAAACGTTAAAAATCTGGTTTGCTTTAGGAAATGACATAGGCGGAGGTCACTGTAAACAGAAATACTGTCACCAGTAAACTTACTTACATTACAAAATCTTATTTTATTTGATTAACCGATAGCCATTTAAAGGAACAGGGCTCTTATTTTACTTGTACTTGATTGAACTAGAAACGTTAAAAATCTGGTGCTGGACTGTGATTCGAATTCGTATCTCCCACTTCGAGGATCTGAATCTCTCGGAACAGTATAGTTCAATTATTTCGTTCCTTTTTCCAAGACTACAACCTTCTCTAGGTCTCCACCAAAGGTAAGTATGTGGGTCCGATTCCTGCTCCAGTACAAAAATATTCATAATTTCATTTCAAGCCCTATCACGTGCAAACCGTCCTGCTAGTGAAAATTAACGTGTATTTTTAATGTCTACTCATTTGTTGCCAACAATTTCTGGTCAAACACGCACACGTGTTACTGTTGGTGAGTAAGCAATTGATACTTAAGCTATGTTCGTGGACGATAAAGAAGAACGATAGGAGTGCTGTTCGATTGTGGCTCAGGCACAAAAATTTGTATCCTCATTTTAGATTCAAACACCTAGCAGTTTGTAAGAAAAACCGATGCTTAACATTTGATTTTCTTGGTTAACAATCCGATTACGTGTTGGGTTCGTACCTCCGTCACAGAACTTCACATCATGCACTTCATCTTTAAAGGCATACACACTTTGTTACTTCTGAGTGGAGGTATATCAGACATATTTCGTGGTTAGTTAACAGGGATGAAACAGTCGTGATAGGGGTCCCGGTTTATTACATCAACTGTCGTCTTTTATTTTAAAGTTTAGATTTGGTTACAGATACTGGCGAAAATTTCGGTAATTCATGACTCCTTACAGCTAGTCAGCAATATGATTAGATTAGATTTGGTTAGATTAATACTTGTTACATAGGTCATGCATACGACGTTTCGTAATGATGTGGAATGTGTTATTTTAATGAAAGATTTCTTTACATACCGGTATTCAGTTTAATTACAACAATTTTTTACCCTCTCTTTCTTTTTTTATCTTTCTCTCTCTCTGTCTCTCTTTCTCTCATACTCCTTCTTCTCTCTCTCTCTCTCTCTCTCTCTCTCTCTCTCTCTCTCTCTCTCTCTCTGTCTCTCACACACACACATATTCTTTTTTTATTTTTATTTGTTTGACGTGCTTGACTATCGGCGAGGCACGAAAACTTACGTGAATATGTTTCTTAGATTTGAGTACAGTTACGAAAGAAATATAAAAACAACTATGAGAATTACTTATTTATGAATCTTAGTTTGCAGTCAGTTCTATTATTAGTAACTACGCTCCAGTCCCTAAACCTGGTTACAGAAATGCGAATCAGACGCCGCATTACGTACTCCAGGCCGCGTAGCAGCTGCGTCTTTGTGAGGCCAGCCCTGGTCACTTCCCAGCCCGCTGCTGGATCACATCGGTTCGTCTTCTTCCTGCTAGTACTGTAACTGAGATTTAGCAACAAGGCAAGGTATATTTAGCAAAACTGTGATCGACGAGTTACTTCCTAGTGTGCACGGAATTAAGCCTCAAAGTTCACTTGATTTTTCCTGTCATTTCCATTGAATAGTCGGAGTTATTATCGCTTGAGTTGTAACAAAAGATTGTAAATTTACGGTTTTCAGCCCAGGAAAGTCATTGCATGTAGAAATCGAAACTAAACTCATCCTGTAAATAGCGGTTTACGAGTTCTAGCCACTATTGGCCTCGTAAGAGGAACGCACAACACATAGCTCTTCGCTAGCTCTGTGAGGACGTGCTGACCTCTAAAAAAGCGTCTAGTATGGTTCGTGGTTCCATTCTCGCTGAACGAAACGTTTTTTATTCCTTCTGTGAAAGAGCTACAAGCATTCAGATTAAACAGCGATAAGGAAATCGCAAGAAAATACTTTCATCTCATGGTGCAATGGTGACACACTTACAATGCTGCACAACAGGTAACTCCTCGTTCCGCTGATTACAAGCAAATTTTGGGTCTCTAGAAATACATAACTTTATTTATGAAATGCCACATTTGCATACCTGTTGAGTATGACACAGCATACCAATTAAACACAGATCCAATCGAAATCTAAGTGAGTAGTATTTTACTAACACGTGCTGATTGATACACGCTTGTGTATAGATACTCAGTTTCATCAAAGAGACTTTCGTCGTGAGGTTATGTAAGGTTATCGTAGTAGTTTTAATTCATTTCTTATAATGCAGTGCACAATTTTCGTAAGGTTTCTTTTAGTGTTGTTAAAATAATACTAAACATGAGACGGAAATTAATCATCAACGATACATGCGAATTCCCTGATGTTGTCTATGACAGTCTGACAATGCACGTGCAGTTTATTGATCACATGCATGTAGAAAACTTGTTCTGAGTTAAAGCTGTCGAACAAGGTTTGAAGAAGAATAAAATGCCACTACCAGAAGACAGCTAATGCAGAAAATACTTTTCTGACTATTTTGGCACAATGTGCTCTCCCCATACATAATACAAAAGCTTCGAGATGCATCTGCTGCCTGGTCATCTATTCAATCTGAAAAGAACAAAATGTCGCAGAAGTTAGGTCTTTTTCCACATGAGGCTAATTAGGGCTGAGAAGTGAGGGGAATTATATTCAAAGTTCCATTTAATTGGTAACTTCGGCAGACAGCAAATATTCGTTTTAAAAAATGTAGCAGCAAATGCAATAGAACTCACGACGTCTTATCTACGGTGCGCGACAACGTGACGCTACTAGCTGTCATTTAGCTAAAGCACCTCCAGAAGTCGACAACAGTTCGGTCCAGAAGTTCCGCATTCCACAGTGCTGTGATATAACCCATATGGCCGGATCTAGACTTCCGAGAGACAGACAGTTACAGCTTTTCTTTTGCACTGCTGGACGTTTCCAACTTACAGATAGCGCAATAGAGTAGCTCAACCGGAAAGGAACACTTCCTATGTAAATTTCGGCATCCTACACAGTTGGAAGTTCTGTGTAGGTGGCAGTTACGTGATTTTATTTCGGTGATTACAAAATACAGTCGAATGTAGCCCCTGGGTAGCCGAGGCAGCTAGTTCATGGCGATTAGGTCAACCAAGTAAATGAATGTACAGAACATGCTGAAAACCACTACAGGGAGCCTGTGTGTCAGAATTCTTGTCGAGTGTGCCGCAGCGGTGTTATGATAGAAAATTAATCATACAGAATGGGCGTTGGTGGTGTGTTGGATGATGATAGGTTCGTATGATGATGGTGTGCGTTCGATTCCAACTTTTGCCGATGATTTTTAATAGGGGGAGACAGATTCTAATCTCTTCTGGCAACGCCAAGTGAAGAAGGTATAATGGCATTGTGGTCTGAAATTCACATTAAACATGATATTCCTTCTTTACCAAGTAGACGTAAGGTTGAACCACAATAAATTCAGGAGTTGCGAAATTTGGGAACTCTATCACCAATAACGTGTCTTATACTAGTAATTTATATCTAGTGATGCCACAAACGCTATGTAGGGTCACAGGACCCTTATTCCACCTTTTATTTGAGCTTCTGTATGTCGATAAAATTGATTCTGAACTTGGAATGCAACTCAGACCGCCCTTAACGTGGAATTTGATCCCTTCGTGACAATACAGCTCGACTGCAATTTGTTGTTTGTTCAAAACTGCAGATTCCTCAACATCTCCACATACTGCCCGTGAATGGGTTCGAATGATGGCCTGGCACTAAAGTTTTCATCATGTATTATCAAGCTCTAGCATGAGAACACCTGTCAGCTGGTTAATAATAATTTCCATGTTTAATGTATTTTCATTCCTTGTCATCACTAACGATATCTGACGGTTTTGACTCCCAGTGGGACACAGGACTATTGGAGAGATCACTGTAAGTTCAAAGAAGTTTTTCCGAGCTCCTGGTGGAGAAAAATTCGGTACCTGAAGTCTCTTTGTGTGTAGTCAACAACGGTATGTGTGGGGTTCGATTCTTAGTCAGCACTGAACTCTTCGTCATATTATTTCTACACTCCTGGAAATTGAAATAAGAACACCGTGAATTCATTGTCCCAGGAAGGGGAAACTTTATTGACACATTCCTGGGGTCAGATACATCACATGATCACACTGACAGAACCACAGGCACATAGACACAGGCAACAGAGCATGCACAATGTCGGCACTAGTACAGTGTATATCCACCTTTCGCAGCAATGCAGGCTGCTATTCTCCCATGGAGACGATCGTAGAGATGCTGGATGTAGTCCTGTGGAACAGCTTGCCATGCCATTTCCACCTGGCGCCTCAGTTGGACCAGCGTTCGTGCTGGACGTGCAGACCGCGTGAGACGACGCTTCATCCAGTCCCAAACATGCTCAATGGGGGACAGATCCGGAGATCTTGCTGGCCAGGGTAGTTGACTTACACCTTCTAGAGCACGTTGGGTGGCACGGGATACATGCGGACCTGCATTGTCCTGTTGGAACAGCAAGTTCCCTTGCCGGTCTAAGAATGGTAGAACGATGGGTTCGATGACGGTTTGGATGTACCGTGCACTATTCAGTGTCCCCTCGACGATCACCAGTGTACGGCCAGCGTAGATGATCGCTCCCCACACCATGATGCCGGGTGTTGGCCCTGTGTGCCTCGGTCGTATGCAGTCCTGATTGTGGCGCTCACCTGCACGGAGCCAAACACGCATACGACCATCATTGGCACCAAGGCAGAAGCGACTCTCATCGCTGAAGACGACACGTCTCCATTCGTCCCTCCATTCACGCCTGTCGCGACACCACTGGAGGCGGGCTGCACGATGTTGGGGCGTGAGCGGAAGACGGCCTAACGGTGTGCGGGACCGTAGCCCAGCTTCATGGAGACGGTTGCGAATGGTCCTCGCCGATACCCCAGGAGCAACAGTGTCCCTAATTTGCTGGGAAGTGGCGGTGCGGTCCCCTACGGCACTGCGTAGGATCGTACGGTCTTGGCGTGCATCCGTGCGTCGCTGCGGTCCGGTCCTAGGTCGACGGGCACGTGCACCTTCCGCCGACCACTGGCGACAACATCGATGTACTGTGGAGACCTCACGCCCCACGTGTTGAGCAATTCGGCGGTACGTCCACCCGGCCTCCCGCATGCCCACTATACGCCCTCGCTCAAAGTCCGTCAACTGCACATACGGTTCACGTCCACGCTGTCGCGGCATGCTACCAGCGTTAAAGACTGCGATGGAGCTCCGTATGCCACGGCAAACTGGCTGACACTGACGGCGGCGGTGCACAAATGCTGCGCAGCTAGCGCCATTCGACGGCCAACACCGCGGTTCCTGGTGTGTCCGCTGTGCCGTGCGTGTGATCATTGCTTGTACAGCCCTCTCGCAGTGTCCGGAGCAAGTATGGTGGGTCTGACACACCGGTGTCAATGTATTCTTTTTTCCATTTCCAGGAGTGTAGTTCAAACATGCTCACATGTCGCTGCTGATGTAACAAACCCATATTTGACGTTCGTTTTCTCTAGAATATAACAGCTATAGGTTCCGTGTTGGAGTCCTCGGAAGCAAAAAATTGATGCTTCGTCTCGTCATTTCAGTTAAAACATCTAGCTACTGCCGAGAAAATCCGATATGTCACAGTTGATTGTCCTTCGATAACAATCCGATTAGGTTCTGGGTTCGAATCCTTGTCCAATACCGAGCTTTACCTCACGGCATTTCAAGTAAGTTACCTGTGAAGAAGCACTACTTAACATCTCTCGTAGTTCGTTAACAGAGACAATAGATGCTGGGTAGGAATTCGCGTCCGTTAAAAATATTTACTTTATGTAGTATAAAGTTGATATTTGCTAACTGATACCGTCTAAAATCGAAGTATACCACTCTCTGTATGCCTAGTCAGGAATGACTGTTAGATTCCGTCAGTCACGAAATATTAGTCTGCATGACCTAGGTTTGAATCCATATACAGAACGAGACGGTTCGTCGTGTCATTTCAAGTTCATACATATTCTCAACTAGCTGCTCGTGAATAACGTAATTTTTAATGTCATTCTGTGTTAAATAACAAGTACGGTATGTTACTTTGAAGAAGAAATCATGAATACGACGAACTTACTAGGTGCATTATCTATCTGACGTAATAATGAGAGTGGTAACATTTCATGTATGTCATTTATTGCAATAAATGTGAGCTTACAAGCCTTAAGGACAGTCATATCTGTGATAAGGTGTTCCCTGATATTTGTAGTATCGTGGTATTACTTTCCATTTTGAGTTATTGCGTTACAGAGCCGAGTTTTCTAGGGGTGACTTGATGGAGCCATTTTCAATAGTCAAACGACTGTACCAAGGAGCGATTAGAGGACCTGCTAGACAGCTGCGTTATGTGGGTTTCATGCGAATCAGGTGAAATGCAATTCAGGTCGTTCGGATACTTTTGAGCACGACTGTACATAAAAGACTTAGGAGATAATCTGCGCCGCCGTCTTAGGTTGTTTGTAGAAGATGCTGTCGCTTATCTTCTAATAAAGTCATGACATGATGAAAACAAATTGTACAACGAGTTAGAAAGATATCTGTACGGTATAAAAATTAGAAATTGACCATAAATAGTGAATTGTGTGAGGTCATCCACATGAGTGCTGAAAGGAGTCCTTTAAACCATCGGTCTAATCTAAAGACCGTAAATTCATCTAAACACAATGATGAACAACTTAAAGTGGAAAAAACACAGAAGATGTGGGGAAGGTGAAGCAAAGACTGCGTTTTGTCGGCGGAACACTTAGAAGATGCAGCAGATCTACTAAAGAGACTGCCTGCAACATGCTTCTCCGTCCTCTTTTGGAGTGCTGCTGCGCGTTGTGTATCCTTACTAGGCAGGATCTACGGAAGGCACTGAGAAAGTTCGAAGATGAACAGCACATTTTGTATTACCGAGAAATAGGGGAGAGAGCGTCACGGACATGATACGGGGGAGGGGGGGCATCACTAAAAACAAAGGCGTTTCTATTTGCGGCGGGATCCTCTCACGAAATTTCAATCACCGACTTTCTCACCGAATGCGAAAATATTTTTTGACACCGACTTCTGTAAGGAGAATGGATCTTCATACTATAGATGTAGGTGTGACGGTCCGTAGCTCTGTAATTTGGTAGTTCCTGTCTGTCTATCAGTCAAAGATTGTCTTCAGTGGTATATGCCGTACCTGCAGATAGTTTTGGACTCTCTCGATCGCCGAATGAGTGAATTATAAAGGCCGTGTTACACGGCATTAGCGTTATGTCTCCTGGGGGATGATCAACTGTTTCCCGGTGTGCTTATACGCAGTTCTTTGTGGTTTTTTGCTACATGTTTTGTTGCACAGTTTCAATATCTCCCTTCGAAGTCACGCTGGAATATACGAACTGAACGAAGTTTACAATCCCCTTAAATATGCTGTTGTATCATCTTTCGCTTTCATAAGCCGATAGTTAAAATCCAAACTTAGTAGCACCGTAAAAATGGTTCAAATGGCTCTGAGCACTATGGGACTCAACTGCTGAGGTCATTAGTCCCCTAGAACGTAGAACTAGTTAAATCTAACTAACCTAAGGACATCACAAACATCCATGCCCGAGGCAGGATTCGAACCTGCGACCGTAGCGGTCTTGCGGTTCCAGACTGCAGCGCCTTTAACCGCACGGCCACTTCGGCCAGTAGCACCGTAAGTGCATCTTTCAGTCTGCAAACTTTGAGGAAATACAGAAGCTTTGTGTACGTGGGTTTTGTGCTCCCATCAGCGCCCGTTTGCAAATTAAAAGAGAAAAGAGGAAAAAAATAAAGAAAAAGAAAAAAACCTTTAACCTTAACAGATTTTGAAGTTTCTAATGTGTCACTATGTGAGACGTCTTTTTACATTACACTTTTATCTTGGTGAATTCCAACATATATGCATGAAACTATACATCGTTCACGACGGTTTTCTCTATAATAGTGACATGTTCGTATCGGTAATTTTGAGTGTTGATTTTGAGACGCAACAGGTTTGGGCAGCCACGAGTAAAGTCGTCGCTTCTTTCGTGCCGGCTCCATTGCTTTTGTGGAACAGTCAAAGTGGTGGAGCCAGGTTTTAATTCCTCCACGAAAGTCCTTCTTCTAGGTATACCTGCTGCAAAGTTACGTGGCAGTTAATACCACCATATAACGTAAGTTAATTGTGACCTCTTGTCCACTGTGTTGCGAAAATATTGATTTGCGCGAGCGAACTTAATGGTCATCGTGGGAGTTAGGCTGCCACATCGCTTATAAGATCTTATTATTCCAAATGGCAGTGAAACTGCAAGTGGAAAAATGGGTTGTGTTTTGGGTGATCCGAATACTTTTGGCACTGTTACGCGGTCTGTCATTAACTACCTGGTCCTTGTCCACCTGAGCTGGCATTCCGTTAAATTATGATTCGGCCAGACAGCTGCGTAATAGGTGATCATCCATTTGCTACATTCATTAATGCTGCAAGTGTTAGGAAAGACGAAATACTAATTCCTTCTCTCACATGACATGTAATTGTTTCGAGTTGCTATTGTATGTGTGATATTGCGGTTTTCCGTATTTTTAGAGATTTCATCCTACATTTGTACATCTAGTGAGAAGACCTGTTGCTGCCAATGTCGAAAGTAGGAGTAAATATTAGTTTCTAAGGAACCTTTTCAGGGCGAGGCCTTGGCATTTTTCATCACCATAAAACCCAGTAATTTAACCCCCTTGACTGAAAATTTGTCCGTACTAAATCCATGGCGGAGTACAGTGTTTGGTTTAATTGTTGACAACTGTAAAATATATTTTTTCTCTTACTTTGTTGAATTTGTCTTTGGTGTTTTTAAAGGTATTATTTGATGGGAAACTGTCTTCCTGTTGGTACCTGCAAAGTAATTAATTAATAGCGACTTCTGATCCAGGTACTGGCGCTCCTAAATATACAATTCTTTAGATAAATTGTATGCTTCTCCCTCTTGGGTTTCAGATAAATTTTTATGTTAAGTTGATGCATTAATTAGTGTGCTTTTAAATATTTGGTTGGATGTTGCGCTACCAGATTGTTTTATTGGCGATTTTTTTTCATAGTAGTAGTATTTGATATATTGTAGACAGTTTAATAGTTATTTAAATTTGTTAGACTGAATAATTACATGAGCTCAGTGTACCAGTGTGTGTCTCACGTAAATTGTGTTAAATAAGACACTGAAACTTTTACTGTTAAGAGTGGTCTCAGTCACATACCAGTTTTCTAGTTTGCAGGCTGTTCACGCAAACCCCTGTTCCGTTTCAGGCGATCCGTTAAAGTTCAGCTTCAGGTGATTCGTTAAATGATGAAGGGCAAGCCCATTTTAAACGAAGAATAGGAAACTTTTCGTGCTCCTTAAAATTTAACTGTGGTAAGGTATTGCTGGACTGTGTGTATTTGTGTACTTTCGACACCAAAGTAGTGGGAGTTACGTAAAATCATAAATCAGATGTTATATGATGGGGTTATTAGACTTTCTGTGTCTCATTTTGAGGCTTCCATGTTTTTGTTGATGAAACTGAGTAACGGAGGATACAGAACGGTCATTAGTTACCTTATCTTAAACCAGAACGTGGGGTTAGAATTGGTTCCCCTTCCTGACCTGCATAATTGCTTCTATGGTTTGTAGGGGTGCACGTTTTTAACCAAACCTGCTACCATAAACCATTTACTGAGGACTCCAAATCTATAAGAACGTTCTGCATGCACTACAATCTTTCTGATTTAACTGAAATACTTTAGGTCGCTCCACAGGGATGGCTGTTATACCTTGCCAGTTATATTCTGTCGGAGGACCTAAACTTTAAGTACGTCTAGAATTATGCATCTTGAATTACTAATGTCATATGATTTTTTATAGCGCTACTTTTGCTGATCATTTAGAGCATCTTAGGCAAGTATTAGGAGTCCGAGGGAGGTGGGTCCACTGCAGTAGACAGCTGTTAATGGTCACTTCTTAGGCGTTTTCAGTCAGTCCTGAGGCTGAAAATGCACGCACTCCACTGCAGTGGGCACTCCCTGATGGTGCTGTGCCTTGTGTGTATTTGGAGCCTCAAGACTGATCTAAAATACCAGAGAAGGAACTATTTACAGTTGTCCGTTGCTGTGCCCACCGAGCACTATAGAGCTTAGCCGTTGAAAGTGAATTTGGGCACTAGCGAAAGCTTTTTTTTTTTTGCATATAGTGTAAGCCAGGGGAATTAGTATAGATCAGGCTCATACCTATGCTATTTAAAAGTTCCCGTCACCCCTGAACAAGCTGGGTGTTCACCGGTTTATAGGTACGGTGACCGGTTTTAGAAAATTTATTCTCAAATATTCACAACTGGCACCCCCACTTATTCAACTGCAAAGCGAAACTGCGATATTCCAATGAGGAGATTCTCTACATGCAGCCTTTGATACGCTGAAGCATACACTGAGTAATTCTCCGATAATGGGTACTCCAGATTTCAAAATTGTCCAGGCAGATGCGCCTAATTGTGGTGTTACCGCCATATTGTCACAGTAAGATGATGGACAACTGAGGCCTCTTGCTTATGCTTCGAGAGACGGCAGCTGCTGAAATAAAAAACTCCGTTAACGTGCTGGAAGCTTTAGCCGTCATTACCGTTCTAGAAAAGCTTATTTTTGCCTGAAGCGTCAGAAATCCAGAATAGAAACGGATAACAGGCGGCTGAATTGGGTTTTTGGTAGGCGTCGTAAGGCTGGAAGAATTTCGTGATGGATGGTCCAAATATCAGCGTTTCAGGTTGAAGTAATACATATCAGCCGGGGCCACAAAGCCAAGTAGTGGATTCATTGAGTTGAATGTTGCAAGAGAACATGCCAGAATCTGACGATGAAGCACAGGCACCGGAGTTTGTAATGAATGCGGCAGATCTGTCGGAGATTCTTTTACTGTTATGTTAGGGAGATACTGCAGCATGATAGTGATATGGGCAAAATTCAGCCATAGTTGGAGGCGGGTGACTCAATGGACGACGATACCTGAACAACGGCAAGCTAGGTTATCACACTCTTTAGGACTGGAAATTCAAAATTTGTCTTTCTGAAAGCTTAGTTCCTGCAGTTGTTAATTACTTTCATTGTTCGTTTTGTGTGTTTGTGTGTGGGGGGGGGGGGGGGGGGAGGGGGGCATATGGGGTTGTATGAAACCAGGATGAAAAATGAAAGAGCCTCTGACTTGGAAGAGCAAGGAGTCGCATTTTATGAGATTAGTACGTAAATGTCAAGAATGCAAGAGGGGTAAACCTAACACTATAACGGTTATTTTAGTTCACCACAGAAAATCAGCCAATGGATAAGCATTTTACTGATTATTTTGGGGCCTTCTGTGAACAAAAAGCGATAATAAGTATATATTAGTGATGGTTAATGTCTTTACAATGTTTGTGTGGTTGTTGTCTAGTAAAGGCATGACAAACACCGTCAGTATCGAGGTCTTAAAGTTATATTTGTTAGTGCGGATCTCCTAAAATCTTAGTAAGTGACAATGCTTGGGCGTTTCGGTCACGTGAATTCAAAAACAAATTGTTTTAATAATGGTTATTCTATAGGAGAAGTATGCAGTATTACTCTAAGCCCTCTTTTGCTGATTTTATTAACAGGAATCCCCAATCAGCCTTAAAAAATATCATACTGATCGCAGGAACGTTGGTGTAGTTATGCAAATTAGCTTTGTCTTGCCACGAGGCACAAAAGACGAAGCCTGCTAAATTAACGTAGGCATTCTCTATTAGTTCTCAGCTGAGTAATCTGTGGTCGTTGAGTAATTAAGTATTTTGCTAATAAAAAAATAGTATTACGTTTGTCAACTGGGTCTTTAATTTTTTAAAGTATTTTGATGCCAAACTATCTTTTTATTAGAATGAAATTTTCACTCTGCAGCGGAGTGTACGCTGATTTTGAAACTTCCTGGCACACTAAAATAGAGTGCCGGACCTAGACTCGAACTCGGGACAGGGAAGTTTGGAAGGTAGGAGACAAGGTATTGGCGGAAATGAAAATTGTGAGGAGGGGATGTGAGTCGTGCTTGGGTAGCTCAGTTGGTGCCGGCACGGTAGCCCAGCGTGTTCGGTCAGAGGGCTGGTTGGCCTCTGTAATAAAAAACTGAGTGGAAGGATCAACAAACGCACTTTACCGGAAGTGATGCAAAGAAAAAAAAAATGTTGGTAGAGTTGCCCGCGAAAGGCAAAGGTCCAGAGTTCGAGTCTTGGTGCGGCACACAATTTTAATCTGCCAGGAAATTTCAAATATCTTTTTATTGGCACTTGTAAGATGTTTTCTTAATAATGACTTTTGATTCAATTACTGGCGTCTTTTTAAGTAACTGTGATGTTAAATTGAGTGTTTGAATTCTTGTGGACACAAATATATCTTTATGTTAAGTTGACCTCAATTAGTGATCCTTTTAAGCATTTTTTGTATGTTATACTCTCAGATCTTTTGATTGGTCCGTTTTTTCAAATTGGTAGTATGTGTAGTCAGTTTAATAATAATTTACCTTTGTTTAAATGAAAAACTAGATGTCCTTAATCTACCAGAGTATGAGTTATATAACATATTTGTGTTAAATAAAGATGTGAAACATCTTCTGCTAAGAGCAGGCTCACTCGCTCACCAGTCTTAGATCGCCGCATCCTTAACCACTTCAAAAAGAAGTATTATCACTGATGTCTGTCAGTGTGATTTCTTGTTCAAATACACTCCTGGAAATCGAAAAAAGAACACATTGACACCGGTGTGTCAGACCCACCATACTTGCTCCGGACACTGCGAGAGGGCTGTACAAGCAATGATCACACGCACGGCACAGCGGACACACCAGGAACCGCGGTGTTGGCCGTCGAATGGCGCTAGCTGCGCAGCATTTGTGCACCGCCGCCGTCAGTGTCAGCCAGTTTGCCGTGGCATACGGAGCTCCATCGCAGTCTTTAACACTGGTAGCATGCCGCGACAGCGTGGACGTGAACCGTATGTGCAGTTGACGGACTTTGAGCGAGGGCGTATAGTGGGCATGCGGGAGGCCGGGTGGACGTACCGCCGAATTGCTCAACACGTGGGGCGTGAGGTCTCCACAGTACATCGATGTTGTCGCCAGTGGTCGGCGGAAGGTGCACGTGCCCGTCGACCTGGGACCGGACCGCAGCGACGCACGGATGCACGCCAAGACCGTACGATCCTACGCAGTGCCGTAGGGGACCGCACCGCCACTTCCCAGCAAATTAGGGACACTGTTGCTCCTGGGGTATCGGCGAGGACCATTCGCAACCGTCTCCATGAAGCTGGGCTACGGTCCCGCACACCGTTAGGCCGTCTTCTGCTCACGCCCCAACATCGTGCAGCCCGCCTCCAGTGGTGTCGCGACAGGCGTGAATGGAGGGACGAATGGAGACGTGTCGTCTTCAGCGATGAGAGTCGCTACTGCCTTGGTGCCAATGATGGTCGTATGCGTGTTTGGCACCGTGCAGGTGAGCGCCACAATCAGGACTGTATACGACCGAGGCACACAGGGCCAACACCCGGCATCATGGTGTGGGGAGCGATCTCCTGCACTGGCCGTACACCACTGGTGATCGCCGAGGGGACACTGAATAGTGCACGGTACATCCAAACCGTCATCGAACCCATCGTTCTACCATTCCTAGACCGTCAAGGGAACTTGCTGTTCCAACAGGACAATGCACGTCCGCATGTATCCCGTGCCACCCAACGTGCTCTAGAAGGTGTAAGTCAACTACCCTGGCCAGCAAGATCTCCGGATCTGTCCCCCATTGAGCATGTTTGGGACTGGATGAAGCGTCGTCTCACGCGGTCTGCACGTCCAGCACGAACGCTGGTCCAACTGAGGCGCCAGGCGGAAATGGCATGGCAAGCCGTTCTACAGGACTACATCCAGCATCTCTACGATCGTCTCCATGGGAGAATAGCAGCCTGCATTGCTGCGAAAGGTGTATATACACTGTACTAGTGCCGACATTGTGCATGCTCTGTTGCCTGTGTCTATGTGCCTGTGGTTCTGTCAGTGTGATCATGTGATGTATCTGACCCCAGGCATGTGTCAATAAAGTTTCCCCTTCCTGGGACAATGAATTCACGGTGTTCTTATTTCGATTTCCAGGAGTGTACGTGAGGTGATCAAGGATTTGTCTTGTCCTCTCAACACAAATCTCGTAGGTGTTTGAGTCATTTAACTTGAGATTATGTTTCCACGATGCATCACAAACTGTAAAAATATCCTCCAACAACTATGATTGTGTTTAGTAACAAGATGGTGGGGTAGTGTGTTGTTTGTCTGTAGTGCACAGACTATGGAATTATACATTACCTGTCTCTGCCTCGATTCACAACAAGCATAAATTTGACAGCAAGTCAATGCCTGATTTTACGGCAACTTGTCAGTCAGACATTATGACACTTTCAAAATACTGTATGTTGTGGAGTAAGGGGATTACTGGTATGACACGGCGGAAATTATTATCCGCAATACCAATGAATGTGAACAGACATACCACTGAGTGGCGGACAGTCATTAATGAACAATATCTAGAGGATAATGTCCATATGGAAAATGCCCGTACCAATACAGGCGAACTGCTCTTGTTCGGTTAAGTCCTTCTCATTTTGCAAACTCACAACTAAATAATATGACACACGCAGATTCTCAGAATACAGTGATTGCAGTGAACATTAACATTGTTCTTTAATGTGAATTATTATGTCGTTGCATGAAGTCTCTTCCTTTACCCAGAACGAACCACTATTACTTCCATATCTAAACAGTCAGGTGTCAGAAATTTGCTTACGTGTTTTGTAGCTCAAAAATATCTATCAGAATAGTGCTGAGTTGCACCTGGCAAAGTGTGATTGTAATTAAGATTTACTTTGTGTCGATCCGTTGCACTAATGCAGTTTATCGTGTTCTCACTGATTGCAATATTATGTGTTCATTGGCGTGTGATTTTGAGATTGTGCATGACAGGAACTTCTTCTCGCACGAAGGCATTAACGTATGTTTTTCGTCGTGTTTTCTTTTTCATCGCTATATATTGATATCTATGCTTCTTTTGCTACGGTCTTGGCGCGTCGTGTTGAAATCGTGGTCCTGCACCAGCGTTGCAAATATATGTGAGGCTAAGTTTTGATAATTAGAAAGTGCTTTAATATATTTATCGTTGGTTTTTGCGTTTGCATGATTAGCATGCATGTTTTGGAGGTACTGATTTTATATTGTTTCTATGCTTTGTTGATTCATGCGTAGCAGTGACTGTAAGCCACAACCGGTCCTAACAAAAGTTAACTGCAAAGAATAGTTTCCAATAATTGGAAACCAGAATAAAAAAATTTGTCAACGAACTGCAGTATAGAAAGTTAGCGATACATAAATGGTAGCAACACATCGTGTTGGCTCCCTTCTAAGGCTAATAGGCGTCAAAGTAACAAGGTTACTTTTAAAAATAAATAGCAATACACAGTCATAGGATTTGATCCGATTTAAGCAGAAGAGAACTGAATAGCTATGTGGACACAAAGCCATCACAGCTAGACGGGTCGCCAATGCGTTCCTAGGCGCATACCCTTGCAACCGGGCATCTAGTTTCGTGAATGCGTGGTCCGTGGTTAATTTCTGGGACGGGGCTCTCTAGAAGTCAACGGCCCGTGTGATACCGTCCAACCCCTCCTTTCCTCCTGGCCCCTTCGCTTTCCTGGCACACTAATGTACAAATGGACGAGACTTTGTAGCTCTTCATAGCTGATTCCATTGGAAAAACTCGAACGTGTTATACTGGAGTCGCTGCAGAAATTCCTGACAGGCCATAACGTCCTCCTGCCAGTATAGTATCGATACGGCGCCGAGAATCACAGACCAAACGCTGTGTTTGGTAGTATATATACGTACTACAAACAATCGAGGAGACAGAATTTCCGGTACGTTCCTTCATACAGAAAGAACTGTTGACGACGTCTAGCAAACTTGCTCTTGTCTCGTGACTGAGAACGTTGACGTGATAGAATGTATCTAATGAACAATTTTATATCATTGATATAACATTGCCTTTGAAAATGATGTAATATCGAAATACATTAAGTATTTAATGAAATAATAAAAGTGTATTCAAGGCATAAGGAAAGATATGTAAGTGTAACGCGTAAGTGATTGACCAAGTTACACAATATACCAGTTCTTTACACATAGGTTATAAAGATATTAAAATATGAAACTGATTGAAAAGTTCAGTAGTTTACTGTAGCTGCCTGTTGCTTGACATAGGCCCACCGGAACATATTTTAATTGGTGATGTGATAACAGTTCGGGATTTTAAAACAGACTGGACATTCATCATTGATGATAGATTTTATGAATTGATGACGACTGAGAACTTTGCCTAACTACCACTAATGTTACTCTGCAGCATTCTAAAATAACTCCGACTACCATATGACATAGCATTATACGTAACAGAATATGCAACTTAAATGTTGCGAATCTGGTTGTGTGAATCTCTAATCGATTGAAACAGATAATCTACAGTGGACTATTGAACTTTTCATTCAGTTTCATGTTTTAATAATTTAACACCTATTTGTAAATGCGTGTTATACTATATTAAGTGGTCAATCAATTATGTACAATTGCAGTAGCTGTGGTTGACCTAGTCTTAAAATTACCTGTAGTAAAGTGTTCCCATAAGATGACTACGCCATAGATATTTATTGATCACCTCCTACTGAAATGAAACTGTTATTTGATTTTATTATAAAATATTATTTAACATAGCTTGTCGACGTAACAACTGTATCAAGCAGAAATTTTTGCCTTGGACTAACTAACCATATTTTCTGAACAAAATTTCATAAATGGTACACTGTCGATATGAAGAAAGTTATAGGGCAGTATTTACAATTTACAGAATCAAAGTTATATAATAATATCACGCGTTCACAAGTCAAAGGTGATCATGTAACAGACTTGGAAATGCCGCTCGTTCACTTCTTAATTTTATTTTTCCATACATTGCACCTCAAGATCATTAGCTGGGAATTCTAGTCCACAGGGTCATTTATCTACAGTGAATACATTCGTTTGGCCACCAACATAGGATGTTCATTCGTTGAACAATAAAGCGTATAGCTATAAACAAGCTTTAACATTTGTTTAACAGGTTGACATACACATTCAGGCTACGTTTAGCGTGAAAAACAAAACTACGGAAAATTATAAATTGCAGCATTTGGCTTCGGTTAACCAAATACGACTCGTTTTAAAGGCACACTCACTCTTCATTATCTAGCCCATTTTATCGGGAACTTCCAAATTTGATGGCAGAGATTAACGCGATTCATCAGAGTCTGCCCTTTATCCTGCACGAGATCGCGCACAGCGCTCATCAAATGGAACGAGTGTAACGCAATTACCTCGATGCTCATGAAGTTAGCAGCCTTCACTGATTGCAGTAAATCACCGCTCCACGGCCACTTGTTCACTTGCCTCCAAATCCGTGAATTCTCGGCGATTTATGCAGTGGCAGTTTTATCGCTGCGGTGTTACGCTTCCTAAAAGATGGGTTTTTAAAAAACCAGACGCTCATCATTACATGTACTGTACATTACTGGAATTTTAATTGCCAAACGTGTCTGCATTGAAGCTATACTCTATATTTATCACCTTTAGCAATTTTTTTTAACATTTGCAGAGATAGACTTTATCGACAGTCTCAGTTAGCGGGGATATTTATCTCGTTTATAGTCACGCCAAACATAGATATCCGACCAAAGTCACAGAACAGTGAGATACATTAACGTCATTTATAAAGATTACAATTTCATCAACCTTCTACAGGTCTTCGTGCGCGCTTGTGAGGCAGAATTAAGATCTCTGTTCAGCTCCCACATTGTGGCATAAGTTTGCATATCAGCAGAAAGAAGAATAACTAAGGCAGAAATGTACTCATATTATTAAAATCTGCTTGTATGTAGTTCCTTAAGGGTACCATGTAAGAATCTTGGGAATTTCTTGTACCATTTTTAGGATATGTGTCAATTTATGTAACGAGACATAAGAAAAAGTCTCTTTCCTTAGCAATTAGAAAGAGATCATGGATGTTCTTGGGACATACTTAAAAACAAAGGCATTGTACATGTTAGTTCAAAAAATGGTTCAAATGGCTCTGAGCACTATGGGACTTAACTTCTGAGGTCATCAGTCCTCTAGATCTTAGAACTACTTAAACTAACCTAAGGCCATCACACACAACCATGTCCGAGGCAGGATTCGAACCTGCGACCGTAGAGGTCGCGTGGTTCCGGACTGTAGCGCCTAGAACCGCTCGGCCACTCCGGCCGGCACACGTTGCTTAGTTCCTAACATATTTCATAGATAATTTGAACGATTTTTTTTATCGAAATGACATTTAACTAGCCAACAGGAAATGTAACGTGATTAGCGTTAATATTAATGAACACACTAGTTTAAGTCGTACTCACGCCACTAAGCTTAAAAACTTATTAGAGGCGTGTTTAAAAATAAATTCGTCCATGGAACAGAGGGAACTGTTCAGGCTAGATTATTTGATGTTAGTTTACTATCATCATGTACAGGATGACGCGGATGTCAGTTAACTTTTGGAAATTCAATACTTAACGGAATAATAGAGGTATAGCGGTAAAGGTTGACACACATATTCGAAATGACATGGAGTTTTAATAAAAGCAAAATATTTCCGCGTGCGGGCAGGACTCCCTCGCTGAGGCTTTCGTACAATCATAATTATGCATGTAGACAGTTCATACATTCCAGGAATCAAGAACCTAGACCATTGTCAACTGTTATCGACGTTTATTCTGGCAAGATATCGGTCGCAAGGATTACAAGATTTTCGAGAAGGTTCTAATTTCAATAATGTAAATGTTACATAAAGTAATAAAGAAGGCAGGTGACCATTATTATAATAATGAGCAGTTCTGCATTCAGGCTGACTGGATTGAAATGGTAAAAGTCAAACATCAGGCAAGAAATGACTTAATTGCTCATATGGCGCGTTTCAGAATTTATCCACCATCAGATATCCAGAAGTGATTACTGCACGTAGATATGGCATTTCAAGTTGTATGTGGAACAGACATTCGCAGACTAGTCTGGACTGAACACAAGACTGAAGTCCTATTCTACGAGAATTTTCGCATGAGAGCACACGTCAGCTGGAGCTGAAGATGAATGCTTGTGGGCGATACATTTGCCATGTACGCTATTTCGACCGTATCACTCCTGCCTGTAAATAGTTTTCATAAGTACGTGCCAATAAGCGTAGAATTTATCATAGTTTGTGTTTGCTGTATCGTCTTCTCGGTCAAAAATGGCTCATAGCACTATGGGACTCAACATCTGAGATCATCAGTCCCCTAGACTTAGAACTACTTAAACCTAACACACCTGAGGACATAACACACATCCATGCCCGAGACAGGATTCGAACCTGCGACCGTAGTAGCAGCGCGGTGCCGGACTGATGCTCCTAGGACCGCTCAGCCACAACGGCCAGCTCTTCTCTGTCATTTCAATCCTTCCTGTATATCTTTAACTTTTATACTAATCTCTGAACAACACAGAAATACTCGTTCTCAACGAAGCAAAATCTACTCTGTACCATTACACAACACTATCATGTTCTTTGAATCATTTTCCATAACATGAACTCGTCTTTGGGACGGTCTTGCTCAGAATATCACAGAAATTAAAATCCTTTCAAACTTCAACAGACTGCTGACGGCCCACCATCTCTCACAACAGCTATCTCCTCACTCTTTATCTAACCTAGCCAGAGTGAGCGCTCTGCGACGTACTTTGACTACATAAAAAATTGCAGCAATTACTTTTGCGGAAACTATGTAGGCAAATACAGTAAATTTCTCTTTCCTGGTATCTCTCTGTCATCTTCGTGCATTTTGAGGCACCAGGGAAAGAAAATGATTTAGAGAAGAAACAGCTGTCGTGCTGTGAGGACGGAAGCTTCCAAAGTTGAATTATGTGCTAATAGACACCATTGGTAACATAGACGCAAGGCAGTGTGTAGCCATTATAAAGTGAGTGCATCAAGAGCCTGCGAGAGATGTGAAGATTTTAAGACAGCGTCTAGGAGAACGTAGAAGTTCTTCCTAACTACGTGATATGCCGGCAGGGATATTAGGTGGAAAGATGGCGCCGGAGAGACAAGCAGCAAGGACAATGGATATTGCCGTAAGTGCAGGAAGCTCTTTGCCGACGGAAGGACGCCGTCGCAGGCTGAGTGGAGACCGGCGAAGGAGACCGAAGCACGCGAACGACACCCGCAGCAGGTACGTCACTTCCGGCTCTTCCTGATACCAGCTCCGGTCGAAGATGTACACACTGCACTGATGTGTGTCTCATGTGTCACAGAAAACAATGGCAGAAACGCTAGAGGGTGTTAGAGGATACTGTGTTTCTCAAGAGAAGTCTAGCAAATCATGCTGAAGCTAAAGGAATACTATGTTACAACAACAAGGAAACATGTGATCCGCTCGAAAGGCACAGTCGAAGTGGTGCAAGAATGTGTCTCCGTGATTTAGACTACCATTACGTTTTAGACGAATGAGAAGTTGATAACGTGTGTACTACTCTGACAACCATAGAGCTGATACGAAATGAAAATCACCTGATAAACGTAAAAACAGGGGTCTAAATTTCATTGTCTTAAAAGTAGAGGCTGTTTCGGATGACGGACTAATGTAGCTAAATGTGCATTTTTCTTTTTGAAGTTAAATTTTAAAACAAAAGAATAGTTTCACCACTTACGCAAAATTAATGATGTACCTCAACATCAAAATTCGCTGGTTTGTGGAGTATAATTGTTTTGCTATATTTAGTGACTTTCACGTAACGAATTTTACCAATACGGGTCCGATTTCCTTTGTTCCTAAGAAATTCAATTGTTTCTAAATCGCCACTGTTTTGGGACCCAAAACCGATACAGATACTACTATTTCTGTTTTAAAACTTCTCAACCTTTTATTTTCGGTAGGCATCGATTATGCTTTCCTGCAGTCCTGTTAGGATACAGCAAAATTTCAGTTAGGATTTAAATGACTTGTTTATTTCTTCATACACATAAAATTAGCTTTAAATTTATTGATAACTTGTTACACAACTTTGCAGCTACTGTTCATAACAAAACACGATGCATTTGGCGTGGAAGGGAACGTTACATTGCAAGCATTTCACTACTGGCATTGTCCATATTACTTGGCTATGTTCTTCTCTTACTAGCGTATTTCTTTTCTTGTGTAATGCTCTGGAGTTACTTCTTTAAATTATTTCTGTGTGGTACTGTAATGTCGTTTCATAGAAAATTTACTACACCCGTTGCTTATGTGACTTCGTAATATATGTATAGATAACTCTCGTAACTATCTTCTGTCATTTCCATTCATTTTCTAAGGCTTGTAATGATAGATCTCTAGACTGAACTTTTTGTGCAAATAGCCACTGGACCTGTGAACCTCCTTCATACCGGGAACAAATGGGGAAGGGTAAGCAGCGTTGCCACCAGGATTCTGCCGAACTGAAGTGAGCTGTGCCGACCGCAAACTGCCACAACGTCATGCTAAGTGAAATGTGGCTCTGTACCGGTTACTTCCGAGAAGGACCGAGCAAGCCGACACAGACCGGGCTTCGGCTCGCCCGCGACCCGTACACCGTGCACGGGTGAAGCATGGTGCAGTATGGGACTCGTGGCCAGCGGTGCAGTGAATGGTATGTGTACTCCAGCTATTGTTGAAATGGGTCGGACGATTTAGGAGGACACGTGAAATATATATATATATATATATATATATATATATATATATATATATATATATGCAGAAAAGGGATTAACAGTTGCTTGTATTGTCTGCATTCGTCGTAAATTATTGTTATTGTCGAATTAGTTAGTGACCACAACATATGAAATTTCGGTGACAATGTAAGTTTTGTACAAGTTTTTATGCTGTCGCAACTGATTTCTGATTTTGGCAGAAAGGCTGCCAGACCCAAAATTAAAAGAGAATCAGCAAGCTTAGTTTAAAATTATTTGGTCTCATTTCTGTTAAATTGTACCACGTTATCAGGAAGTATGCAGGCCCACTGTGTATGGTGCTGTTGGATGCAGGATGAGTTGGGCGCTGTACCTAAGCTATTGAAATAGCGCTGACTACTGTCAGAAGACTGGAAGTTGCTGCGAATGGGAGGGCCACTAGTGACACCAAAGGTACCTCAAGTATTATCCATGTCTGTGGATACTATCTCTTCTGCAGGAGATACATGTTCTATGGATGCTATCTCTTTTGCCGTAAATACATGATGTATCACTACTCGTTCTCTTGCCTTGTCAGTATTAGCTGCTCTGTACAGGGGAGACATGGCACATGGAAAACTTAGGCTGATTCACACGTCCCCATAAACAACTGTTCCGGATTCCTGTCTACCGACACTGAGGCCCTGATGGAGCGGGTTGAGGTTCGTGGAGTTACAGCGCTCGCTTACCATCATGGTATGAGGGTCTGATGACGGTCAAAAACTGACCGAAACCAGCTGCCACCAAAATAAATATTTTTGCGCTCGAGACCTTATGTGTCCATATTTGAAGTACTTTCTGTCATTCCGCTATTCTCCAGGAGAAATGTTCTGAAAAAATACGAAAAATTATAATTGGTTTCTTCTGTTGACCGTAGAGAAAACCTCAGCACACTACTACGAAAATATGTGAGTTATATCGCTAAGTGAAATTCGTTCTTTATCGAGTACCTCTGAGGAGGACCGAGCACAGCCATTTACAATTGTATTAGTGGTCAGTGAAACATTGATAGATAGGTTCTCTGACCACCACCTAGAACGGATGATCTAAAACCTAGTGACAATGGAAATATGTGGGATCTATTTGAACCAAACACGCCTCAACTTTTTTAAAAAATCGACATCGAAATTGGTATCAGCGGCTTCGAGGCAGCTGTACCAACAATGATAAACAAAATGCAAAAGGGCAGCTAAAGCAAGTAGGAACAATTATATTAAAATAAACTATATGAAAAAGCGGCAGTGTCATACCTCAATGGGGAACTGTAAACTTCAGGGGCTGGAGCATGTACGCTCGGTCTTAGGTGAACAGTTGACCGTGCCCTGGCTAGGTACCTATGTACACAGCAGAACATTTTCTGACGGGAGGGATCCTCTTTAATACAGTGTACAACTTCATGCACATTGAGGTGGGCTACGGAGAGGTGTGGCAACTGTCGTAGAAGGAAAGCTGGACAAGAACAGAAATGATTAAAGAACAAGTTAACACAGTAAGCAGAAGATTTACTTAACTTGTATTTCCCCAAGTAAATGAAGACTGATTACAAGTAATGTTGGAAGAAAGACAGTCATTCGATGAGAACGCCAGAAGGGTTGAGGCTCGCTGTACTAAGAACGAACGATGGTGTCGCAGCGAAGAGACTTCAGGTGCAAGTTGGCCTTCTCTTTGACGCCGGACATCCTTTACTGCGGCGGCAGAGAAAGAACGTAATCCAAAACCACTGGAGGCGTGGATCAGTGGACAAGCACCGTTGGGTCTGCGAGATCCCGCGCGACTGATAACGGGAGATTGCTAGTCCATTGACAACTTTGACGTCCCTGGGGTGGTATCGGCACGTGACACCAGACAAGGTACAGAGTCACTGTAAAGAAACTCCTAAAGAAGCAGACTATACAGCTTGAAATGTGTAAAATAAAGAATAAGGCTATAGACAGAAAGCAGCAACATTAAATGCAGTATGTTGTTATGAGAGCAATGTATAAAGACATCAGTAGCTACTATGGTAGAATACTGAAAAAAGATCTTTCAGGAAAACCAAATAAATTAGAGGCATATGTGAAAGCTCTTGCAGGCATCACATCTAATGTCCAGTCACGCTCGGATGAGACAGAAACTGAGACTGCGGTAACTAAGTAAGGGCAGAAATGCGCAACTTCATTTTCAAATGTTTCCTTGAAAAGGTAAATCCCAGAAGAATTACCCCAAATCTATCGTCGTACCACTGAAAAGGAGAATGAATGAGATATTGGTGGCAGTGGCTTTGAGAAACAGCTTAAATCGCAAACACCTGAACAAAACGTCGGGGATCGATGAAACCCCTATCAGACAGTGTAGTTACTGAATTGGCAGTTGAGTTACCCATTTTTAACTATATCTTAGATCACTCGGAAAAGATCTGTGCCTAATACTTGGAAGAAAACACAAGTCACACTCGTCCTCATGAGGGGTAGCAGAACAGATCCACAACATCATCTACCAGTGTTCCTTAACATCCGTTTGTTGCAGAATCTTAGAACATATTTCGAGCTAACACGTAGTGAGGTCTCTTGAACAGAATGACATCAATAAGTGTTCCGAAAATAGATAATGTGTAGCCCCCATTTCACTTTCCTTAGATGACGTAGTGAAAGCCATGCATCAAGGCAGTCAGTCGGATGCAGTATTTCTACACTCATGCTCATTAATTAAGGATAATTGCAGAATGTGGTGCCACACAACGTGGCACTACACAAAACTGGCGCTAATAGCATAGGCACATAGGGAATACATACGACACAGATCTGTAAGTCCACAGTATTGGTGATACGTTGAGAAAACCGTCCCGAAACACATGTGCCACAAAACACCACTATTTCTTGCGCATATACCCCGACATCAATATGGGATATGATCACCATGCCCAAGGCGGCACAACGGGTTGGCATACTCTGGATCAGGTGGTCGAGCAGCTGCTAGGGTATAGCCTCCCATTAATGCACCAGTGCCTGTCGAAGCTCCTGAAGTGTCCTAGGGGTTTGGCGACGTGCAGCGATATGTCGACCGAGAGCATCCCAGACGTGCTCGATTAGGTTTAGATCTGGAGAACAGGCAGGTCACTCCATTCGACTGATATTTTCTGTTTCAAGGTACTCCTCCACGATGGCAGCTCGGTGGGGCCGTGCGTTATCATCCATCAGGACGAAGGTGGAACCCACTGCACCCCTGAAAAGGCGGAAATACTGGTGCAAAATGACATCCCGGTACACCTGACCTGTTACAGTTCCTCTGTCAACGACATGCAGCGGTGTACGTACGCCAATAATAATTCCGCCCCACACCATCAAACCACGACCACCATACAGGTACATTTCAAGGACGTTAGGGGTTTGGTATCTGGTTCCTGGTTCACGCCATATGAAAACCCGACGAGAATCATTGTTCAGACTATACCTGGACTCGTCCATGAACATAACCTGGGACCACGATGTACTGCGTTCTTGACACCAGCTTTTACGGGCTCTCCTGTGACCAGGCGTCAGTGCAATGCACCTTGCAGGTGTCCGGGCGAACAATCCATGTCTCTTCAGTCGTCTGGAGACAACTGTTCCAGTTGCTGCGGTAAGGTTCCGAGCAAGGCTACCTGCAGTACTCCGTGGCCGTCTGCGAGCACTGATGGTGAGATATCTGTCTTCTTGTGGTGTTGTAAACTGTGGATGTCCCGTACTGTAACGCCTGGACACGTTTCCTGTCTGCTGGAATTGTTGCCATAATCTTGAGATCACACTTTGTTGCACACGGAGGGCCCGTGCTACGACCTGCTGTGTTTGACCAGCCTCTAGTCGCCCTAGTATTCTACCCCTCATAACGTCATCAGTATGTGTTCTTTGAGCGATTTTCAACACAGAGTCACCATTAGCAAGTCTGAAAACGTCTACACACTTACGCACTGCACCGTACTCTGACATGCACCAACACATCTCTGCGTATGTGGACTGGTGCTAGCGCCACCGTTCGACGACCGCAGGTTAAATGCACCGCATGACCATACCCCGAGGTGATTTAAACCCGCAAATCGCCCACCAGAGCGTTGTTTCACCATGTATCAGAATTATCTTTAATTTATGAGCATGAGTGTAGATTATCGAAAGCCCTTTGACTCAATACAACATCTACACTTGTTAACAATAGTTCGAACATCTGTGGTATCGAGCGAAACTCAGACTATGGATTTATTGTTACGGAGGACAAAGCAAGTTATCTCGCATAGATGAGTAATCGACATAAGTGCAAGCAACTTTAGGTATGCCACAGAAGTGCGTTGGGACCCTTGCTGTTCATGTTGTACGTTAATGACCTTGCGGGCAGTATGAATAGACAGCTCAGGATTCTCGAAGATGATTCTGTTGTCTAAAATGAAATGTCTTCAGAAAGGTGCTGCACAAATATGTTACATCGGTCTTGATAAAATTTAAAAGTAGTAGATATGTTAGGAACTTGCTTTATACGCTCAGAAGTGCGAAATCGTGCACTTCCCGCACTTCTCAAAATGAAAAAGCGTAGTATCCAATGCCTATAACACAAATGAATCACAGCTGAAATCGGTCAGCTCATACACACAGCTGGGTGTAACAGTTCGTTGAACTATGTAATGAAACGGTGACATAGGTTTAATCGTGTGTGAAATAGGTGATAGAACTCTATTTATTGGTAGGATACCGGGGAAATGAATCATTCTACAAAGTAGATTGCCTACAGACCAATCAAGCGATATTCCAGAATATTGCTCAAGTGAGTGGTACATGTACTGAACAGTACCAACAATAGATAATGAAAGGATAAGTAGGAGAGCAGTACGAATGTTAACATGTTTGTTCGAACCCGGTGATAGGGTAACAATGGTGCTGAAAGATCTGTACAGGCAGACGCTTGAAGAAAGACGCAAACCATCCCACAAGAATCTACGTATAAATTTTCAAAAACCAACTGCAAGTGATGAGACCAGCTAATTACACTGACGGAAAAAACTACAAGACTATGAAGGAGTTGTGCGACATAAACGAAAGTTGCTAGGCGCTTTTCTACATCTGGAAGATGATGTCTACTCAAATACACTCCTGGAAATTGAAATAAGAACACCGTGAATTCATTGTCCCAGGAAGGGGAAACTTTATTGACACATTCCTGGGGTCAGATACATCACATGATCACACTGACAGAACCACAGGCACATAGACACAGGCAACAGAGCATGTACAACGTCGGCACTAGTACAGTGTATATCCACCTTTCGCAGCAATGCAGGCTGCTATTCTCCCATGGAGACGATCGTAGAGATGCTGGATGTAGTCCTGTGGAACGGCTTGCCATGCCATTTCCACCTGGCACCTCAGTTGGACCAGCGCTCGTGCTGGACGTGCAGACCGCGTGAGACGACGCTTCATCCAGTCCCAAACATGCTCAATGGGGGACAGATCCGGAGATCTTGCTGGCCAGGGTAGTTGACTTACACCTTCTAGAGCACGTTGGGTGGCACGGGATACATGCGGACGTGCATTGTCCTGTTGGAACAGCAAGTTCCCTTTCCGGTCTAGGAATGGTAGAACGATGGGTTCGATGACGGTTTGGATGTACCGTGCACTATTCAGTGTCCCCTCGACGATCACCAGTGGTGTACGGCCAGTGTAGGAAATCGCTCCCCACACGATGATGCCGGGTGTTGGCCCTGTGTGCCTCGGTCGTATGCAGTCCTGATTGTGGCGCTCACCTGCACGGCGCCAAACACGCATACCACCATCATTGGCACCAAGGCAGAAGCGACTCTCATCGCTGAAGACGACACGTCTCCATTCGTCCCTCCATTCACGCCTGTCGCGACACCACTGGAGGCGGGCTGCACGATGTTGGGGCGTGAGCGGAAGACGGCCTAACGGTGTGCGGGACCGTAGCCCAGCTTCATGGAGACGGTTGCGAATGGTCCTCGCCGATACCCCAGGAGCAACAGTGTCCCTAATTTGCTGGGAAGTGGCGGTGCGGTCCCCTATGGCACTGCGTAGGATCCTACGGTCTTGGCGTGCATCCGTGCGTCGCTGCGGTCCGGTCCTAGGTCGACGGGCACGTGCACCTTCCGCCGATCACTGGCGACAACATCGATGTACTGTGGAGACCTCACGCCCCACGTGTTGAGCAATTCGGCGGTACGTCCACCCGGCCTCCCGCATGCCCACTATACGCCCTCGCTCAAAGTCCGTCAACTGCACATACGGTTCACGTCCATGCTGTCGCGGCATGCTACCAGTGTTAAAGACTGCGTTGGAGCTCCGTATGCCACGGCAAACTGGCTGACACTGACGGCGGCGGTGCACAAATGCTGCGCAGCTAGCGCCATTCGACGGCCAACACCGCGGTTCCTGGTGTGTCCGCTGTGCCGTGCGTGTGATCATTGCTTGTACAGCCCTCTTGCAGTGTTCGGAGCAAGTATGGTGGGTCTGACACACCGGTGTCAATGTGTTCTTTTTTCCATTACCAGGAGTGTATATCGGCAGCCGCATGAAAGTAGCGCTAGTAGCGCCTATGTGAGAATGCAAATCAGGTTTGCTTTGAACACATGCACCAACGCTCGTGAGCGTTTGTTACGTCTGAGACTAGACGTGTTGAGTTGATGTTAGTCTAAAACGCTTTTAAGACTACAAAGGCGTCATTAACCACAACTCATGAAGTCTGAACAATATCGTCTAACAAGGCTACTAGAAGCTGAAGGTTCCTTCTGTGATATTACAGAAAAGCCTGGCAGGCACTTAGCCACTGTAGGTAATTGCTGCCAGTGGTGATCACGAGAATGTGCGGTTGCAAGATGACCTGTCTCCGGATGACCACGTTGCACCTGAGAGAGAAGACCACAGTGACCAGCCTATGGCTCTGCCGCGTATTTTTGCAAATGAAATGGCAGTATGAGCAGCAGTTGGCACTGCAGTTGCACAAGGAGCGGTTACAAATGGGTTACTTCAATGACGGCCCCAAGCCAGACGTCCTATAGCATGCATTCGACTGACCTCAAACCAACAACATTTGCTACTACAGTTCTGTCAATCGAGAGCTCGTTGGAGGGCAGAGTGGAGGGCGGTTGTGTTTCTGATGAAAGCTGGTTCTGCCTCGGTGCCAATGGTGGACTTGTTTTGGTTAGAGGGAGCCCAGCTGAGGGCTTGCATCCAACCTGTCTCCAACATCTGGAGTTATAGTCTGTGATGAGATTTCATATTTACATCTACATCTACATGGATACTCTGCGAATCACATTTAAGTTCCTGGCAGAGTGTTCATCGAACAACCTTCACAATTCTCTATTATTCCAATGTGGTATATCGCGCGGAAACAACGAACACAGATATCATTCCGTACGAGCTATGATTTCCCTTATTTTATCGTTGTGATCGAATCCCCCTATGTAGGACGGTGTCAACAAAATATTTACGCATTCGGAGGAGAATGTTGGTGGAAGATTCTGTCGCAACGAAAAACGGCTTTCTTTCAATGATGTCCACCCCAAATAGTGCATCATTATAATGACACTCTCTCCCATATTTCGCAATAGTTCAAAACGTGCTGCCCTTCTTTGAACTTTTTCGATGTACTCCGCCAATCCTATCTTGTAAGGATACCACACCGTGCAGCAGTATTCTAAAAGAGGACGGACAAGCGTATTGTAGGCAGTCTCACTAGTAGGTCTGTTACATTTTCTGAGTGTCCTGCCAATAAAACGCAATCTTTGGTTAGCCTTCCGCATAACATATTCTGTATGTTCCATCCAGTTTAACTTGTCCGTATTGTAATTCCTACGTATTTCGTTGAATTTACGGCTTATAGATTTGACTGATTTATCGTCTAACCGAAGTTTAACGGATTCCTTTTAGCACTCATGTGGATCACTTCACACTTTTCGTTATTTAGGGTCAATTGCCAATTTTCACACCATTCAGATATCTTTTCTAAATCGTTTTGAAAATTGTTTTTATCTTCTGATGACTCTATGGTCGATAAATAACAGCGTCACACTTAAAACAACCTAAGACGGCTGCGCAGATTGTCTTTCAAATCGTTTATATAGATAAGTACAAAGGGCCTACAACACTACCTTGGGGAACGCCAGAGATCACTTCTGTTTTACTCGCTGACCTTCCGTCAGTTACTACGAACCGTGACCTCTCTCACAGGAAATCACAGATCCAGTGATGATATTCCATAAGCACGCAATTTCACTACAAGCTGCTGGTGTGGTATTGTGTCAAAAGCCTTCCGGAAATACAAAAATACGGAATCAAACTTGAAATCCCTTATCAGTAGCACTGACCAAAGGATCACTCTTGTGATTATACCACACACATTGACTGCGAAATTATACGTTAGTACTGGTCGTGCTGCCATTCATGAACAGCTTTCCAGGAGGTGTTTCCCGACAGGATAATGTTGCATTCCAGGTTGTGTTTTGTAACAGGATACTACTCACCCACATAAACCTCCTGCATCCCAACATGGTCTACAAAGTATCGATATGGTGTTTTGGTGTGCCCGATCATTATATGTGTCACTATTGGAGCGCATATGTGACAACATCGGACGACAGCTCTAGCATCATCCACAAACACCACTAAATTGTCCCTCTACTGACTAAACAAGTGCAACAGACGTTGAATTACATCACATAAACTCACATCCGGTGCCCGTACGACTTAATATATGCGCCTCTGCGAGCTTGCATTCAAGAGTCTGGTGGTTACATCGATTATTAATGTATCAATATCTCACATGTACTCATTTCGCGCTTACAATAACCTATGATCTTGTAAGGTTAATCATTTAAATATGTTACCTAGACAAGTGTTTTCCCAAATTTCACTCGTCTTAATTATTTTCGTCGCCGCAATTTTTTTCCGATGGTGTATTACAGTTCCCAAAATATCTGTTTCATAGGAATCGAGAAAACGAAATTAGAGAAATTACAGCGCCCACAGACGTACTTAGGTGCTCCTTAAGTCAATGGGACAGGAGAAATCCTAATAAACCTGCCATGTAATTTACAGTAATTTACGGACTGTTGATGTAGGTATACTTGTAGATTCCTGCAGATGGCGACACTTGAAGCAATTCTAACTTAGGTGGCTGGGTATGGATTCTCTGAACTTGGGTTTGCTGAGTTGGGGACTGGGGAAGGGTACAAATTCTCGTATGTGTAAGCCATGAAGCTATGTGCATGCTTCAGCACCGACGGAACATTGCGTGTTACAATGAACAGCTTAGCGGGTTGAAATGCAAGGGGGGAAAAACTCAGTTCCAGATTCTATCCAGGCTGCAAGAATTCAAAGCCCAGTATTCTGGACAGAGTACCAGTTAAGCCACGCCTGGATAAAATGGGACTTTCCTGAAAAATCACAGAAGACGGACAGCTGTGGCTTAAATGAAATGTTGTGCTTTGTCCTTAAAAATGGTGCAAATGGCTCTGAGCACTATGGGACTTAACATCTGAGGTCATCATTCCCCTAGAACTTAGAACTACGTAAACTTAGGGACATCACAGACATCCATTCCCGAGGCAGGATTCGAACCTGCGACCGTAGCGGTCGCGCTGTTCCAGACTGAAGCGCCTAGAGCCTCTCGGCCACACCGGCCGGCACTATGTCCTTAAAGGGGTGACCCACTTAGTGACTCACTGATAGTTGAAGGCCACCGCCAACTCCCATTGTATTTCCGTAGTATTCCACCATTATACGGACGTTTGCTACCTGCCTCATCCACGACTGAGGGTATGTGATGGTTCCATTTCATGCCCCACTATGTGTTACGTCTAGGTAGTTGTAAGTGTTTATGAACTATGACTCACTAATACTAGAGACACCTGATACTAGATTTTCTCGTGCGGAACCCTACCCGCACTCATTGTTCATGCACCACTTTGAAATCTTATCAAGGTCTGACTGAATATTTGTGCAATTTCGATCAGACTGTGTTCCATTGTCGATAAATGCATCATGTACGAGAAGTCTGAGATTACTACTAATTTTGTCTGCAAGGCATTTAATATACAACTGAACATCAATGTTCTCAACACACTCCCTGGGGTGCTTCCAAATCTGCCAATGACTCTTCATCGAGGATAACTTACTGCATACCCCCTAACAAAAGAATATAACATCCACGATATATACATTTTTTTATTACGAGTGGAATATGAAGGTGTGGAAAATTACGTAACTCAATACTATTCATTCAATTATGTAATTATTTCTTAAAAAGATGTTAATTATGTAAAACAGAGACAATATTTGTCTCACATTCTTTGTTAATCTGTGTCATTCTTTTCTTTTGTTTTGTACCCTTTTGTCGTCTTTTTCTGATGTACGTCGCCGACGCAAGACGCGAATTGATTTGAGGTCTGTTGAATGAAAAACATTTAATGTAAAATTATTGTACTTTTATGTTCATTTGCTGGTAAAAAACAAATAGAGCCAAATGCGTTAAAACTATTTATGATTAATTATTGAAAAATCACTTCCTCTTTTAATTATAATTTTGTATTAATTGTTTTATCATAGCTGCAAGAAGCGCAGCCATTGTTAGTGGCGATTTATAGCAACTTCGTATGTACTTCTAGTTGGAAATAGGATGGGTTCGTGTTAAACTAATTTGCAAAACAAATTATTTTTTTATTGGTGGCATAAATTTAAATTATTAATTACTTATTCAGCAAAGGAAAATCTTAATTAAAAAAGAAATCCTGTATCTTTTGTTGGCCGCCATCTTAACTTTTATCACAGCGGCAAACTTAAATTACTTGAAGCTGCTAACAATATCCCGATGTATAAGAAATAAATGTGCACCGGTGGTACTGAACTATTTATAAAGGAATAAATTAATCGAATCATACTGCATTTTCTAAGAACAGTGCTGATGGTATTTATTGTTGAACAAGATTTCATTGCTGATGTATGAGGCCAAAATTAAACTACGCACGAATCACGGAGAAAAATATTTCTAGTAGCATCGGTCAGTGTTGTGTGCGGGTGGTATTCTGTGGTTCCTTTTCATGAGCAATTTGCTAAGAATAATTAAGTCCATCGAAGGCAAAAAATTATATAAGCTCTGATGTACGATCTGTAATTTTAGTGATATGAACACAACTTAAAATCAACATTATTACACTACGTCAGAATAAATTCTTGTGCAATTTGAAAAAAAATAATTATCCGGGAGAAGTTGTAGTATGAATAATGCATTATACATGTGTGTAATATTGTCAGTATCATTTACAAAATCAAATCAGTGCAACTGCTAAATAACAGAGTGAATTCAAACCGCAGAATACCACAGAGTATCGTATCATCCATATTCATTGCATTTGTCCATGTTGATGATAGGCAAAAACCGCCACAAGTACACAGTCCAAATTTCACTGGATACTGTAGTATTGTAGCTTATCGATATCGCTGGACATGGTGCCTCGGAGATTCTTAAGGGAGCAGCGAGCCGTGGTTTGGACATCGCCACTAATGAAGAACCTCTAGACTGCCGACCAATAAAGACCATAAGGACGGTGTTATAAGCGATGAGCACCTCGGCACCAGTCGCCTAGTACAAGATTACTTCCTTCTCGCTGGTTGGTGCCGAACGTTATAAGTAGCCTGTTTATGTGTTTGTATGTTGGCAGCGCTATGTAGCGCTCTGCATTAAAATCACCGAAACCGCTGTGCGCCCAGCAGTGATGGCAGTTACAAGGGTACAGTCAGCAGTGATAGAGGTTAGAGGTTAATAATTAGCAGATTTGCATTATTAGCGCGAGCGGACGGTCTGGACGTGTGAATGTAATGGAAATGGACTGTACAATGATAATGGAATTACTGACGATTATATACTTTTTCGAGCTGGTTGTCACATGATTATGGTGAAATCTGCTAAATACATTGCTTGCTCTACAGCAAAATCTTTCCTTTGCTAACCGCATGCCCATTAGAAGTTAGAGCCTTCAGTAGGTAAAATCTTGTATTTAGCTGCCTGTATTGGTGCTTGCTGTATCGCTGTAGTTCGTGTATTGAAAATTTTCTGTGAGGTAAGTGACTTATGAAATGTATTGGTTATTGTTAGGATCTCTTCTAATGCAGCGCCATTCTTTTGTGTTAAGTAATAGTCAGATTGCCTTGCGTTTGTTTATTGGAGATAATTAATGAATAGAATAAATCGGAGCTGTATTTGTTAGTACAAATTCTGTATGTCAGAAATGAAATGATAAAAACAAGTAAAGAGACAGTATCAGCACTTCAGTTTCACTCTGCAGTTATAGAAGGTTCAGTTGTATTAAGCAATTGAAGAAACAAAATATAGAAGTTTCACCTTCTCAGTTATTTCAGTTTAAGTAAGTTAAAACTTTTATTAAGAAGTTTGAACGTTACATGGAGCTGTTGACAGTTTGTTCTATTTGCATACATTTAGTGCATTGTATTGTATTGTATGGAACAGGGGATCTAGAAACGACGGAAAGGTTTCGTCCGTGCCGTAGCCTTCAGTGGTTCACAACCCCACAACAGGCTACAACAGTCCACTCAGCCCACCGCTGCCCTACACCGAGCCCATGGTTATTGTGCGGTTCAGTCCCCAGTGGAACCTTCTGGGTACGACTCTCACCAGACGAGTGCACCCCAATGTTTGCGAGGTATAGTAATTATGGTGTACTCGTACGTGGGGAAAGTATTTGCGCAGCAATCGCCGACATAGTGAAACTGAGGCGGAGTAATGGGAACCAGCCCTCATTCACCGAGGCAGACGGAAAACCGCCTTAAAAACCATCCACAGACTGGCTGGTACACCGAACCGCGACACTTATCGGATTCGTGCCCGGAATACAGTGAGTTACACCGCACGGATAACCGGGCGGTCAACATTCAGTGTACTAAGATTCACACCCGTGTGGTGATTTTGTTTGTAGGTGGCCGCGTCTAGCACAAGTTGTCAGCAGTCTAGCTTGCACAAATTGAGTTCAATATTTTTATGTAAAGTGCATATGTGTCAATATTTTGCTTTCCTGTCCACAATCCTACAGCAACTCATTAGCAACGAAATCATAATGTTTGGCTCCTCAGGACATAGCGGCTGCTGACTCGCATCGTAACAGTTACCCCATGCGATCGTATTTTTGACAATAAGCGTAGTCAATCGCAACATATCGCCTGTATCTGACTGCCTTGTTCTATGGCTTTCAGTATGTTATGTGAGAAAAATGCGAGTGGGGTTTCAGACGATCGATGTGCCATAAACAACTAAGAGCTCCCTACCGAGAGAGTCACACGTGCCTGAATAAGTCTAATAGAACTTATGAGGTGCGGCAAGTTCCTTACAGTTAGACCATTAACAGTTGTTACATTTTGCAGTAAATTCAGTAATTACAGTTTCAATGGCCCCATGTTGGGCAGGAAATTGTAAAATTGCTGACCTGGCCCCATGCTGAGTGCCGAAAATATAATGGTTTCACATTTTAATGACTTGATACACATTAGGTTTTAAAAATGTGTGCTGTGAAGGAACTGCATTACTTTTAATCATTCAAAAGTACAAGGAGAATTTGACGGGGCATTGACACGATTAAGTGACAGAGTATGTGAGGCAAGAGATTAACGACTTAGTCTCACCACAGGACGGAATTGGTGACACGTGGGGATGTTGGTGGTTGGAGTGATGTCGGCGGGACCTGTCGACCTCCCGCTGAATTCCTCGTGGGGTTGCGGTGGTGTTCGGAACGTTTGTTGACTGGCTTGGAGGAGCTTATTCTGTGAGATACCCCTTCACGTTTGAGCTCAAAATATATTATAAGCTTCAGAAACAAATGGATCATAAGTAAATTTGGGGATAACGTCCGCTACCCTTAGTGTGGACGGGTATGATTTAATTATTCTTCCAGCTGTAGCGCACGGTTAACTTGTCCGAAGGATCAAAATAAATTATAGTTAAAAGTGGAGCTAACTCGGCCACGAATTCGGTATACAAGCTAATAGGGATTCCATGGAGTGCAAGGAGTTCTGTTCAGTTTTCACACTGTCAGCTATTTTTCAATGCCTCTGAAACTAATATTTGTTTCATTCATCCTTTCACTAGTATAAATAGATCATATGGTTTTGAGCAAGTCTACATAAGAATTGGTATTCACGACCATCGTAAAGAGGACCGCTAAATAGAGTAGAAAGATTTGTATCTTCAGTGAGCTGTATAAAGAAGTAGTTCGTGTCCAGTCATTTGGGAATGAGACAGGAACTGTAAGTGAATTTAGCAAAGCAATAACAGAAACGCGTAACTCCTTTTTCAAATGTTTCTTTTGCAAATAAACTTTGAGGAAGCCGTAGCAACAACGATTACAACTAAAATTTATCATAAGGCTGTCAAGTGGTTCATTCGAGACAATGAGAGCTCCCCCTCCCCCCAAAAAAAACACTTTGAAAAGCCAAATTACTTGGATAGTATGCTTCATCAGTGAGCTCAACACAGTGCTAAGCTGTTGTAAAATGGTTCAAATGGATCTGAGCACTATGGGACTTAACAGGTGAGGTTATCAGTCCCCTAGAACTTAGAACTAAGTAAACCTAACTAACATTATGACATCACACACATCCATGCCCGAGGCAAGATTCGAACCTGCGACCGTAGCGGTCGCGTGGTTCCAGACTGAAGCGCCTAGAACCGCTCGGCCACACCGGCCGGCAAGCTGTAGTAAGGGGGATGCTAGGACGTCACTGATATTGTAAGTTCATGTTGCTTTTCTTGCCCTTGCTTATCGATTGCATGAAATTTTTAAGGTTGTAGGACGTCAAACTGGCCGACTCGGAGCAGGAGAGGCACCACAGGGCATTTTAATTTCCACTGTCTATACTTTTACAAATAAATTCATAAAACTTTGCCAGCATGACCAGGAAGGATCCAGGAGTCACACTCATAGCAATGCAAGTTCAAAAACGTAACAAAATAATGTTAGAACAAATAAGCCCTCAGTAACAAATATTAAGTCAAAATTGACCAGGTTTCGACGCTACTATGAACGTCGTTTTCACAATTAGACTAACTGTTCTAAATGATATTAGGTATATAATACATAAATAGAATTAAAGTTTGTACTGACTGCAAAAAGATGCAGTACTTACTAGTCACATATTAAAAAAGATCTAAGCCGGAAAGGCGACGTCATGAATAGTTGTAAGTGAGATGGCGAGCCGCTAAAGGCTGCTGGTACTGTGAACAAGGGTTGCAACAAGACTGAGGTGCCCACGTTAGAAAGTGTGGGCAAGTAAACATGGTGTTGCTACGAGCGCCATCTAGTAGCCGCAGAAACAACTAGGCTACTGTACATTCAAAATTAGACACATGAAATTGTGATGTAGCTGATTCAGGCATAACGTAAGCACTAATAATAATAGGATGAAGTTACATATTTATCTGCTATAAATTGAGATACATTTTGTAACGTAAAAAAATGTTAGTTATGACATACAAGAAAACAGCAAAATTGTGACAGGAAAACAACATTTCGGTAAACTGCATGAGGAAATCTGAGTCAAAGATCAAGCAATGGCTTTATACAGTGGAAAAAGCTTTTATTTCGCAGCTGCAGCTGTTCGTTGAGAATGAGGGCATCATGAGGAGAGAGATGTTTGAAAATCTCCAATTCCTCTAAGAGATCTAACCTGCGCCCCTTCTTTTCGGTGTGCAGAATATTGTTATCGCCTATGGCTTTAGGCACGTGTCCAGTTATTAAGAGATGATCGGCAAAGGATGAATTTAGGGGACAGGTGCCGTTCTTTCTCAAAAGATGTTCTTTATATCTGATGGTGAAAGCACGTCCAGTTTGCCCTATACAATAGAAGGAACAGGTATTGCAGACGATCTTATAAACGCCAGAACTTTGTGTAGGGGAGCGAATGGATTTCAAATTATGAATGAAGTTTCTCTTTAGATTATAATTAGTAGAGATGGCAACTTCGCAGTTGTATTTGTTGCGAAGCATGCGCAGAATCTAATAGGAAATGGGTCCTATGAAAGGAATAGAAAAATGTTTTTTTGGGTTAATATCAGTGCATGAGGTGTTGAGCGTGGTAGTTCTTGCAGTTTTCTTTTTTAGGATATCGTCCACTATGTTAGGCGTATGTTCATTATTCACTGCTATGGTTTTAAGTAAATTAATCTCCTCATTAAACTTTTCTGTTGAAAGTGGTATGGAGGTGGCTCGGTGGACGGCAGAGTGGAAAAAGGCCATTTTTTGAGACTGTGGATGAAAAGAGGAAGCAGCCACGATTTGGTCAGTATACTTTTCTTTTCGAAAAATATTGAAAGTTATGTTATTGTCATCTATTGTAAGCGTCAAGTCTAAACAATGTAATTGGCAGTTTTCGTTTTCGAGTTAAATAGTGAAAGAAATTTTTTCATGGAGGTCGTTAAAAAGTTTAAATACATGATAAATTCTATCGGCGGGTCCGTTATAGATGACTAGAATATCATCAACGTATCTTGTGTAAGAAAGGGTACCTAGTGAAGCATCTGAGACACGGTTAACCAGCTTTTTTCCAAGGAATTGATAAAGATGTCGGCAAGGATGCCAGCTAAAGGGTTGCCCATAGGGAGCCCATCAGACTGCTGGTAAAGTTGTCCGTTGAATTCAAAGTAGTTGTACTTGACAACGACATTAATGAGATTTATAAAATCGGTAATCTGTTCATCTGATAGATCTAATAGCCGCGATCTGACTGTTACTTAACACAAAAGAATGTCAATGAATTAGAAGAGATCCTAACAATAACACATACATTTCATAGGCCACTTACCTCACAGAAAATTTTCATTACATGAAGTACAGGAATACAGCAAGCACCAGTACAGCCAACTAAATAAAAGATTTTACCTACTGAAGGCATGTAGTTAGCAAAGGAAAGATTTTGTTGCAGAACAAACAATGTATTTAGCAGATTTTACCTTAATCATGTGACAACCAGTTCGAAAATTATATAATCGTCAGTAATTCCATTATCATTTTACAGTCCATTTCCATAACGAAAACACGTCCAGACAGTTCGCTCGCGCAAATACTACAAACGTCCAACACTGCTCATTATTAACCTCTAACCTCCATCACTGCTGACACTTCTAACTCCCATCACTGCTGGCTATTAACTTCCAACTTCCGTCACTGCTGGCCTTAACGTCCACCTGTGAGTCTGACCAGCCACAGTGTCTCTTACAGAGGGCGCACAGTGCTGTCAGAGATATTAATGCAGAGCGTTGCATAGCGCTGCCAACAGACAAACACATAAACAGGCTACCTACACAGCCCTGTGCTCCTCTCCAAAAAATTTACAATGTATTTTGGGCAGAGTCCAAGACTAGTTCGTTAATTTTTTTATTAACAATATTAAACAGATCAGATGCACATAATTAGTAATTTATTGTTGGTAAATAAAGCAAAAATTGTCCTCACAGTCCCTGGAGGTAGTCCTAATCATTCATCAGAAGAAAAGTCTATAACACTTTTATGGACAAAGGCTGAGAAGTAATAAAAAATGCACACATATGTAGTGGATCACGATGCAGTCTTGAAGTAGTATTCTCCTCCGCAAAAGAAACACTGTGCTGCCTCTCGATATGAAGATTTCAGTTGAGAAGATTGCTAATGGGCCACAACATAGGAGACCCACAGCAGAGTCAGTCGAAGTAAGTCACCACAAAGCAGACCCACAGTATTCCTTGTAGAGATTATGGTAGTAACGGGGCACCAAAGGTGAAGACCCACTGTAGTCCTTGTAGCAATATTTTAGTATTGGGCCACCAAAGGCGCAGACCCACTATAGTCCTAGTACAGATGCCCAGCAGCCGCCCATTGCGATTGTGTGGGTGCGCAATTCTAATTGCAGAGTCTTGATGACAGTGTAGCAAGTCCATGAACCACCATTTGTGCACTCACTAAACCTATTTTACAATATCCTTAGAACCAGAAATGCTGTTAACCAGTCCTTTGCTGAATTATCAACACGCTTGTGCCGGCGGGGCTGCCCTAGCGGTTCTAGGCGCTACATTCTGGAAATGCTACGGTCGCAGGTTGGATTCCTGCCTCGGGTGTAGATGTGTGTGACCTCCTTAGGTTGGTTAGGTTTGAGTAGTTTTAAGTTCAAGTGGCTGGATCTGTGATTTCCTGTGAGAGAGGTTACATAATTCGTAGTAACTGACGGAAGGTGATCTCTGGCGTTGCCAAAGGTAGTGTTATAGGCCCTTGGTTCCTTATCTATATAAACGATTTGGAAGACAATCTGAGCGGGCGTCTTAGATTGTTTTGCGTATGACACTGTTGTATATCGACTAATAAAGTCATCAGAAGATCACAACAAATTGCAAAACGATTTGTAAAAGATATCTGAATGGTGTGAAAATTGGAAGTTGACCCTAAATAACGAAAAGTGTGAAGTGATCCACATCAATGCTAAAAAGAATCCGTTAAACTTCGGTTACACGATAAATCAGTCAAATCTAAAGGCCGTAAATTCAACCAAATACCTAGGAATTACAATTACGAACAACTTAAACTGGAAGGAAAATGGTTCAAATGGCTCTGAGCATTATGGGACTTAACATCTGAGGTCATCAGTCCCCTAGAACAGAACTACTTAAACCTAACTAACCTAAGGACATCACACACATCCATGCCCGAAGCAGGATTCGAACCTGCGACCGTAGCGGTCGCGCGGTTCCAGACTGAAGCGCCTAGAACCGCTCGGCCACACCGGCCGGCTAAACTGGAAGGAACACATAGAATATGTTGTGTGGAAGACTAACCAAAGAATGCGTTTTATTGGCTGGACACTTAGAAAATGTAACATATCTACTAAGGAGACTGCCTACACTACGCTTGTCCGTCCTCTTTTAGAATACTGCTGCGCGGTGTCGCATCCTTGCCAGATGGGATCGACGGAGTACATCGAAAAAGTTCAAAGAAAGGCAGCAAGTTTTGTACTATCACGGAATATGGGAGAGAGTGTCACTAAAATGATACAGAGTTTGGGGACGACATCATTAAAGCAAAGGCGTTTTCGTTACGACGGAATCTTCTCACGAAATTCCCATCACCAACTTTCTCCTCCGAACGCGAAAATATTTTGTTGACACCGACCTACATAGGGAGAAACGATCACCGCGGTAAAATAAGGGAAATCAGAGCTGGTAAAGAAAGATACAAGTGTTCGTTCTTTCCGTGCACTAAACGAGATTGGAATAATATAGAATTCTGAAGGTGGTTCGATGAACCCTATGCCTGGCCTGTAAATGTAAATTGCAGATTATCCTTGTAGATGTAAATATACATATGAAATCTCATCATATACCATAACTCCCGATGTTGGTCCAGCGTGTCTGGCGAACAGACAGGTTGGATGCAGGCCCTCAGCTGGGCTCTTTCTAATAAATCCATCTAATAAGTTCATCATTGGCACCGAGGCAGAACCAGCTTTCATCAGAAACACAACCGCCCTCCACTCTGCCCTCCAACGAGCTCTCGATTGACAGAACTGTAGTAGCAAATGTTGTTGGTTTGAGGTCAGTCGAATGCATGCTATAGGACGTCTGGCTTGGAGCCGTCATTGAAGTAACCCATTAGTAACCGCTCCCTGTGCAACTGCAGTGCCAACTGCTGCTCATACTGCCATTTCATTTGCAAAAATACGCGGCAGAGCCATACGCTGGTCACTGTGGTCTTCTCTCTCAGGTGCCACGTGGCCATCCGGAGACAGGTCACCTTGCAACCGCACATTCTCGTGATCACCACTGGCAGCAATTACCTACAGTAGCTAAGTGCCTGCCAGGCTTTCCTGTAATATCACAGAAGGAACCTTCAGCTTCTAGTAGCCTTGTTAGACGATATTGTTCAGACTTCATGAGTTGTGGTTAATGGCGTCTTTGTAGTCTTAAAAGCGTTTTAGACTAACATCAACTCAACACGTCTAGTCTCAGACGTAACAAACGCTCACGAGCGTTGTTGCATGTGTTCAAAGCAAACCTGATTTGCATTCTCACATAGGCGCTACTAGCGCTACTTTCATGCGACTGCCGATAAATTTGAGTAGACATCATCTTCCGGATGTAGAAAAGCCTGCCAGGCTTTCCTGTAATATCACAGAAGGAACCTTCAGCTTCTAGTAGCCTTGTTAGACGATATTGTTCAGACTTCATGAGTTGTGGTTAATGGCGTCTTTGTAGTCTTAAAAGCGTTTTAGACTAACATCAACTCAACACGTCTAGTCTCAGACGTAACAAACGCTCACGAGCGTTGTTGCATGTGTTCAAAGCAAACCTGATTTGCATTCTCACATAGGCGCTACTAGCGCTACTTTCATGCGACTGCCGATAAATTTGAGTAGACATCATCTTCCGGATGTAGAAAAGCGCCTACCAACTTTCGTTTAAGTCGCACAACTCCTTCGTAGTGTTGTAGTTTTTTCCGTCAGTGTATATTGTTAGTGTCATCACATGTAGTTGGATTTTGAAAATTTATACGTAGGTTCTCGTGGGATGATTTGCTTCTTTCTTCAAGCTTCTGCCTGTTCAGATCTTTCAGCACCATCGTTACCCTAGCCCCGGATTCGAACAAACATGTGAACATTCGTACTGCTCTCCTCTTTATCCTTTCATTATCCATTGTTGGTACTTTCAGTAGGTGTATCACACACTTGAGCAATATTCTGGAATATCGCGAGATGGGTGTGTGGGCAATATACCTTGCAGAAAGATTCATTTTCCCGGTGTTCTGCCAATAAATAGAAGCCTATCAGTACAGGTACAGACATAATGTCTGATGGGATGCCGCAATCACTGGTTATACTATATTACTTATAATCAGTCTTGATTTTAAAAATGTTTATTCACACAGATTGAATTTTTGCTGTCAAGGCGGATTATAAGTAACATTGTAGAAGCCTATCACCTATTTCATGCACGACTGAACCTATGTGACCGTTCCATTTGATAGTGCAACGAAGTATTACAACCAGCTGTGTGTGTGTGAGCTGACCGATTTCAGCTGTGACTCATTTGTGTTAAAGACATAGGATACTACGCCTCTTCATTCTGGGAAGTGTGAGATGTACGCGATTTCGCATTTCTGACCGTATAATGCAAGTTCCCAACATATCCACTACTTTTAAATTTTATCAAGATCGACCTAACTCTTTTTTGTATCACCTTTCAGACAACATGTCACTGTAGACAACAGCATCATCTGCGAGAAATCTGAACTGTCTGTTAATACTGCCCGGAAGGTCATTAACATACAACATGAACAGCAAGGGTCACAAAGCACTTCCCTGTGGCACACATAATGTTACTTGTACATCTGTCGATTACTCTCTATGCAATGTAACTTGCTTTGTCCTCCATAACAAAAAATCCTTAGTCTGACTTTCTCTTGATACAGGTACCACAAATGTTCGAGCTACTGATAACAAGCGTTGATGTTGTGTTGAGTCAAAGGTCTTTCGGTGATCTAGAAATACCGCTTCCGACTGACTGCCTTGATGCGTGGCTTTCACTATGTCATCTGAAGAAAGTGATATGAGGGTTACACAATATGGATTTTCGGAACACTTATTGATGTGGAGGTGGTCATTCTGTTCAAGAGACCTCATTACGTGTTAGCTCAAAATATGTTCTAAGATTCTACAACAAATAACAAATGGATGTTAAGGAATACTGGTAGATGATGTTGTGAATCTGTTCTGCTACCCCCATGTGGACGATTGTGACCTGTGCTATCTTCTAGGTACTAGGCACAGATGGAGTGACGAATCATGGTACACAATGTGACGATCCGATGGCAGGGTGCTGGTGTGGTGAATGCCTGGTGAACGTAATTTGACAGAGTGTCCAGTGCCAGCAGTATAATAAGGAGGCGATGGTCCTATGGTGTGGTCGTGTTTCTCAGGGAGGGGGCTTGCAACCCTTGTTGTTTTGTGTGGCACTATCACAGCACAGGCCTACATTGCTGTTTTAAGCACAGTCTTGCTTCCCACTATTGAAGAGCAATTCGGGAATGGCGATTGCATCTTTCAATACGATCGAGTATCTGTACATAATGCACGACCTGTGGCGGAGTGGTTACACGACAATAACATCTCTGTAATGCACTCGCCAGCACTGAGTCCTGATCTCAATCCTACAGAACACCTTTGGGATGTTTTGCTACGCCTACTTCGTGCCAGGCCTCACCGACCGACATCGATACCTCGCCTCAGTGCTGCAGTCCGTGAAGAATGGGCTGCCATCCCCAAGAACATTCCAGCACCTATTTGAACGTATGCTTGCGAGAGTGGAAGCTGTCATCAAGACTAAGGTTGGGCCAATACCGTACTGAATTCTAGCATTACCGATATAGGGCGCCACGAACTTGCAAGTCATCTTCAGCCAGGTGTGCGGATACTTCAGATCACATAGTCTACATCTACATGTACATACGTACACCGCAATCCACCATACGGTGCGTGGCGGAGGGTACCTCGTACCACAACTAGCATCTTCTCTCCCTGCTCCACTCCCAAATAGAACGAGGGAAAAATGACTGCCTATATGCCTCTGTACGAGCCCTAATCTCTCTTATCTTATCTTTGTGGTCTTTCCGCGAAATATAAGTTGGGGCTGGTAAAACTGTACTGCAGCCAGCCTCAAATGCTGGTTCTCTAAATTTCCTCAGTATATATTCACGAAAAGAACGCCTCCTTTTCCTCTAGAGACTCCCACCCGAGTACCTGAAGCAATCTCGTAACACTCGCGTGATGATCAAACCTACCAGTAACAATTCTAGCAGCCCGCCTCGAATTGCTTCTATGTCCTCGCTCAATCCGACCTGATAGGGATCCCAAACGCTCGAGCAGTACTCAAGAATAGGTCGCATCAGCGTTCTATGAGCGTTACAGATGAACCACATCTTCCCAAAATTCTACCAATGAACCGAGGACGACTATCCGCCTTCCCCACAACTGCCATTACATGCTTGTCCCACTTCATATCGTGTATTTCAGATGAAAAGTGTCATTAATCTACTGACAAAAGCGGCTGGAGGGTGTGGTCACGTGCTGATCACATGTATCATGATCATAGATCACTCCTTATACTGCCTTGTACACAGCAGTCGGCCAGTTAGAACACGCCTAATACGTGAGTGGTATTTACATTTACGTTTACATTTACCTAGTTAAAACGCTGTAGTGTTGTTATTTGAAAACAACTGAATGTATTGACTCTCTAAAGGAACTTAATTATGTAAGAGTAAATTGACAGGACTCAGTTGTTATTGATGAGCTGAAGCAACAGCTGTCTTTTATTCCCATAACAGTAAAGTTATCATAAGGCTCGGCGAAAGGACGTAATTCTTATTCCACTTTAAGTCTTCAACCTGAAGATATGGATAATAGAAGCAATAGCAGGAAAAAGATGCAGGATAATTCTCCTCATTTAGGATAGTTGCCACGCGTCACATATGTATTTACATCACAGAAGTAGAAATCTTATACAAAATAGCGTCTCGATAAAGATGGCGTGTCATACGTGTAAGTATTGTACTTACTGTTGAAGTAGAGGGGGGTAATTAGGAGTAAGCTGTCTGCGTGTAGAGTGTGACTTCACAACTCTCAAGCAACCGCCTGGCAAATATGTGTCCTCAGGGGATCTGAATGTCCGAGGCCGTCAGCCGGCGCAACTCACACTCTGAATTAAAAGCGCCGCCTCTGAGGGTGGCGAGTGGACGCCTATAGCCGTATAGCGGTATGGGGAGGGGTTGGGGTGGTGGGGGGAGGCACGCTATGCTGTGCCCCGGGCGTCGCTGATGAAACCGCTCCGTGGCCGGATGAATTCGTCGCCCGGCGCGCGGCGCGGCGCGGCCCTGCGCGCTGTGAATACATTTAACTGCAAATATACGCGCGTTTGGCCGGCAGCTGCTGACCAAATACGCTCCCTCGCCCCGGGCTGTGATTGCGGTGTGTCGCCGGCGAGCACACAACAACACAAACACGTCCGAGTTGTTAAAAAAATATAGCATTGAATCTGCAGATATTGCTACGCTCGCTCTGTTTCCACATTTACACAAATACGCCGGCGCTTAAAGCTATCCCTGCGATACGCGCAGTAATGTTGTTAAACCGGCTGTAACCGCGTTTGTTCGCTCGCATTTAGTGCGGATAGCGGTCCGCGTTTTAGCACACGGGCAACTTTCAGCGGTGGATCTCATAATTCTCCCACCAGATTCGAAGAGCGCTTTTCTTCAGTAACGTTAAGAACTGAGGGAGCGACGATTTTATTCCTTTTGCTTTACAGAAGCTCTCTGCGTATACTTCCGTACCTAGGTAACAGCTGGGCGCACGTTGGACTGGTTCGCATCGTTATACTGTAGTTGCTGTTGGCCTATGACAGTGTCTGACGCCCGCCTAAATATTAAATTCCGTTGCATATATGTATATACCCACATAATCGATACTGTGTGGTTAGCTTTCCAGGATCCCAACCTGAAATGAATGGTTGAAAATGATTTCAGCACCGATACTCGTTTAAAATAGAACTGTGAATTTCCTTCAGCCAGACTACATTGAATAGGCGTATCTCTCGCTTTATTCCTTGCTTGAAATGTTCGAAAATTTAACAGAGCACATTTCACAAAATGTGAAGACATTTTATGAATATACAGTTAACGAGTCACAGTGGGAATCTGTAAGCTTATACAACTTATTTGGTGTAACGGTAGGGACATGAAGCAGAGAGATCACACAGGCCCACTGGCTGTTAGAGCAGGTACCAGACTTCAGATTTTGGTAGAATGCTGGGGAAATGGAGTCATTCTACAAAGGACTTCGCTTACAAATCACTCGTGCGATCCATCATAGAATATTGCTCAAGCGTACGGGATCTGCACCAGACAGAACTAGCAGGAGATATTGAAAATGTACATAGAAGGGCAGCACGACTGGTCACAGGTTGATCTGACCCGCGTGAAAGTGTCACTGACAAGGGGAACTCGCCATCGCTAACCCCTCAGATTTAGTGGCAAGATGAACCAGACGATAGGCTGCCAAAAACTGAACACAGATCAGCGATGAAAACACGAAGAAGTTGTGCTCAGCTGCGAAAAAAAAAGAAGCAAAATAGAAGCTGTGAACGGTAAAGTACAAGAAGTGCGATATGTATCAATGCACAACAGTAATGGCGCTGTGGTGAATAGTGATGGTACCTGATTGCCAAACGGATGTGTTCAGATCTCTCTGGTGACTTTTTTTTTTGGGTAGATTTGTTTTTGTGTCAACGTCCGTTTGCATCAGCCAGGTGTAAGAAAGAGTCTTATATAATGCCAGTTGATTCTGCACAACTACTGCCTTAGCAGCCGAAAGGAAATGGTTTTCGAATAGGAACCGCAAACCGCGACTAGTCAACCGAATCCTCCATCGGAAAACATGACATTAGCGACAGTCGTGTGTCATACTGTGTGATAGGAACCCCATATCGACGCTCCTAATTCGTAGGCGTGGTAAATGAGTGAGTATGCCCCCTTACCCAGATTTAAGTATTGGTATAAATGTGAAAGTTATCGAATGGTTCAAATGGCTCTGAGCACTATTGGACTTAACATCTGAGGTCATCAGTCCCCTAGAACTAAGAACTACTTGAACATAACTAACCTAAGGACACCAGACACATCCATGCCCGAGGCAGGATTCGAACCCGCGACCGTAGCGGTCGCTCGGTTCCCAACTGAAGCGCCTAGAACCGCTCGGCCACACCGGCTGGCGTGAAAGCTATCACTCACGAGGAAATGATGAAAACATAATAGTTTCTCACATAAGCTGCAGCAAATGAACGTAACAGTGTCACAATCACACATTTTTCCTGTTCTCTTTCAAAACATACGTTTTTGAAGTTACGTTCCGTTTTGGAAGTTTCGACTCTTTAAATCCTTTACTTCAAAATAGTTCACAACCGTTTTTTTGTTTTTTTTTTTTTTTGTTTTGATATCTGTGAGACGTATGTGTGGTATCTCGGCTGCTCTCATTATTCATCACATTTACTTGCGATGGTGAAGTATTCTTACCACATGACTCATGTTCTATAACCAATTTATAGTATGACCACTGCCAAGACTACAGAGGAGATCAAGCAATTCAATGAGCGGACGTCCGTCCGTATGTGAAAAAAAAAATTGAAATAAGTGTCGTGACGGTCAAATACCAGAACCACTTGACCACGACGCCCCCATTCTGCCAGGCTGTTCTATATTGCATTTCTTATACTTGGACCGTTCACTGCTTCTATTTTGCTTTTCTTTCCACAGTTCAGTACCCCTTCTTCCTGTTTTCATGCTTGATTTGTGTTTAGTTTTTGACGGGCTATCCACTAGGCCATCTTATCAGTAAATCTGAGGAGTGCGATGGGAAGATTCCCTTGTGAGCTGTTGAAAGCACTGAACTGGCAGCTGGAGGGAAACTATCCTGAGAAAGTCTACTGACAAAGTTTCCAGAATCGGCTTTAAATGATGACTCTAGGAATATACTGCAACCACCTAATATCGTTCCCATAGAGGCCGTGAGGATTAGGTTAATACGATCACGTACAGAGGCATTTAAACAATCTTCTTTCCGCGCTCCATCCGTGTATGTAACGCAAAGAAACCGTAATAAATGATACAGATGGACGTTCCTTCTACCATGCACTTCACAGTAGTCGCAGACTATAGCTGCAGATGTAGATGTAGTTGTAGTGCATTGCGTAATGTGTCCTTGTGAGATCCCTTAAAAGCGTTGATGGCAGCTCTTCAAGTGTAATATGAAGGAAAAGTAAATAGATCCACTTATTTGTTGGTAATGTGTTTGTAAGGGAGCACGAAAGCAAGGTTTTTAGCGGTTGTACTAAACTTTTGTGAGACGAATGTAGATAAAAGTGGTAAATTATACTATCTGAACAACAATTAAAATGTAAAAATGGCCTGAACGTAAAAACACACACACACACACGCACACCCACAGCGATACAGGCTCGCACTTTTACTTGATTATACAACTTACAGGAAGAAAGAGAAACACAGGATAGATTGTTCTAATACACTACTCCAGACAGCTGAGACTGGAGTAAAAGGAATGAGCCAGCTACTTTGCAAACACACTAAAAATCCTCTGAGGCGACGCTGGTGATACTTGGCTTACTACAGCTGGACTTAGCAGCAGAAACACAGGTGCACAATACTGTCTCATGAAGGCGGAATATTTTAAGTTAAGGAAGATAATGAGCACTCCGTCTGTAGGCCACAGGTGGCCCATCGGGATCATTCGACCGCCGTGTCATCATCAGCTGAGGAAGCGGATAGGAGGGGCGTGTGGTCAACATACCACTCTCCTGGTCGTTACGATGGTTTTTTTTTTTGACCGGAGCCGCTACTGTTCGGTCGAGGAGCTCCTCAATTGGCATCACGAGGCTGAGTGCAGCCCGAAAAATGGCAACAGCGCAAGGTGACCCACATGGTCACACATCCAAGTGCCGGCCACCCCCGAAAGCGCTTAACTTCGGTGTACCCACTGCGGCAAGGCCGTAAATGAGCGTAAGAGTCACTTAAAATGCGCAAATAAAAACTTTTACTGATGGAGAATGGCAAGAAATCTATTCCATCTAAACTTAAAATGAAGATCAAGAATGTCGTGCTTTCTTCCAGCTAACGGAGCTGCACACTACATGTCGAGGCGTGAGCCACAGCTACTCACTGGAAATACAACAAACTACAGATACTTGTGAGTGTGGAGCAGTAACCACGCAGGACGACGTCGTCTTAGAGTGGTCCACGAGGCAAGATGTCACAGAGCGTGATAGAAGAAACGGCTTTGGCAATATACATGTCTATAAAAATAAGCAGTGAGGAGCTTTGACACTCGCTGAGAACCAAAATATCGGCTTACGAGCTGCAAAGCTTCACGGCCAAACAAAAGAGGCAACACGTGAACTTGACTACATCTGCATGACTACTCTACAATTCACAATCAACTGTCATGCACAGGGTTTACTGAACCACTTTCAAGCTTCTTCTCTACCGTTCCATTATCGAACAGTGTGAGGGAGAAAAAAACGCTTAAATCTTCCCGTGAGAGCTGTGATTTCCCTTATTTTATACACTGATCGTTCCTCCCCACGCAATTGGGCGCCACCAAAACATTTTCGCTTTCGGAGGTGAAAGCTGGTGACTGAAATTTTGCTACGAATAATGTCTTTGTTTTAAAGATTGCAAACCAACCGTGACACTCCCTCAACTACTTCGTGATAACACAAAACGAACTGCACTCCTCTGACTTTTCCGATGTCTCCGCCTATCCGATCTGATCTATATCCCACACCACGCAACAGTATTCCAGAAGAAAACAAACAGGTGTTGTGTAGGTGGTCTGTTTAATAGACCTGTTCCATCTTCAAAGTTTTCTCCCAGTTTCAGTCTTTGGTGTCATCTACAACTACATCGATAATCTGAAAATCAAACTTAAGTTCCTGGCAGAGGGGTTGATCGAACCACCTTTACAATAATTCTCTATTATTCCACACTCGAACAGCACGCGGGAGTAACGAACAACTAATTCTTTCCGTGCGAGCTCTGATTTCCCTTATTTTATTGTGATGACCGTTTCTCCGTATATAATACGGAGTCAAAAAATTTTTTCGCCTTAGGAGGAGAAAGTTGTTGAGTGAAATATCGTGAGAAGAATCCGCCGCAACGAATAATTCCTTTGTTTTAGTGGTGCCCGTCCCAAATCCTGTATCATGTCCATGACACACTCTCCCCTATTTCGTGATAATACAAAACGTGCTGCTCCTCTTTGAACTTTCTCGACATACTCCGTTAATTATATCTGGTAAGGATCTCAGACCGTTCAGCAGTACTCGAAAAGAGGACGGAGAAGCATAAGGTAGGCAGTCTCTTTAGTAGACCTGTTTCATTTTCTAAGTGTTCTGCCATTAAAACACCGTCTTTTGTTTGCCTTCCTATCAACATTTTCTGTGTGTGTTCCTTCCAGTTTAAATTGTTCGTAATTGTGATCCCTAGGAATTTAGTGAATCCACGGAGTTTCGATTTGACTGATTTATCGTGTAACCGAAGATTAACGGATTCCTTTTAGCACTCATGTGAATTATCTCAAACTTTTCATTATTTAGGGGTAATTTCCAATTTTCGCACCATTTAAATATCTTTTCTAAATAATTTGGCAATTTGTTTTGATCTTCTGATGAGTTTACTAGGCGACAAACCACAGTACCACCTGCAAACAACATAAGACCGCTGCTCAGATTGTCTCCTGAATAAGAAACATCAAAGGGCCTATAACACTACCTTAAGTAACACCAGAAATCACTTCTGTTTTACTCTATGACTTTCCGTCGATTGCTACAAACTGCAAGCTCTCTGACGGAAAATCACGGATTCAATCACGATATTTTCTAAATTCTTGCTGCCTATGTGTCAATAGACCGTTCTCTTGGAGGTAGTTCATAATGTTCGAACACAATTTATGTTACAAAATCCTGCTGCATATCGACGTTAATGTTACGGGTCTGTAATTTAGTGGATTACTTACTACCTTTCTTGAATATTGGTGTGACTTGCGAAACTTTCTAGTCTTTGGGCACGGGTCTTTCCTCGAGAGAGCGGTTGTATATGATTGTTAACTATGGATCTATTGCATTAGCATACTCTGAAAGGAACCTAGTTGGTATACAGCCTGGACCATAAGACTTGCTTTTATTTAGTGATTTAAGTTGCTTCCCTACTCCGAAGATATCTACTTCTAAATTACCCATGTCGGCTGCTATTCTTTGTTCGAATTCTGGAATATTTACTTAGTCTTGTTTGGTGAATGAATTTCGGAAACCTGTGTTTAGCAACTCTGCTTCCGCAGCAGTGTCGTCGATATCATTTCCATTACTATCGTACAGAGAAGCCATTGCTTCTGTCTTGCCGCTAGCATACTTTACATTCGACCATAATCTCTTTGGATTTTCTGCCATGTTTCGAGATAAAGTTTCGTTGTGGAAACTATTACGAGCATCTCGCATTGATATTAGTGCTAAATTTGGAGATCGTGTAAAACATCGCCAATCGTCGAAATTTTGCGTTCATTTAAGTTTGGCATGCTTCTTTCGTTTTTTATGCAACAGTATTCTAACCTGTTTTGTGTACCAAGGCGGATCAGCTCCGCCGTTCGTTAATTTATTTAATATAAAGCTCTCAACTACTGTCGAAACTACTTCTTTGAATTCAAGCTCCATCTGGTCCGCACTTACATTTTAATTTCAAGGAGTAGAGATTGTCTCTCAGGTAGGTGTCAAGTGAATTTTTATCTGTTTTCTTTTTAATAGGTACGTTTTTCATTTATTTTTGGAAGTTTTGGTGGTTACGATATTCAATCTCACTCGACAATCCTGTTTTCGCTAATCCCTGTATCCCTTTTGATGATCGTTATTAGCTCAGGATTATTTGTTACTAAGAGGTCAAGTGTGTTTACACAACCGTTTACTATGCACGTGGTCTCATGAACTAACTGTTTGAAATATTTTTCAGATAATGCGTTTAGCACAATTAAGGAAGATGTTTTATACGTACCTCCAAGGTTGAACATGTATTTTCGCCAACATATCGAGATTAAATTAAAGTCACCACCAACTATACTTGTATGAGTCAGAAGTGTTTGAAATTACTCAAGTTTTCTTTGAACCCATCAGCAGTAGCATCATCTGAGTTGGGAGGTTGGTAAAAGTATCCAATTGTTATTTTACTCCCGTTGCCAAGAAATATCACTACCCATACAGGAACTATCTGCTTCAATTTTGCAGCAACAAACACGCCACAGCCAACTGTGTTTAGCCCGTCCTTTCGGAACACCGTTAGGTTCTGCGCAAAAATTTCCGCTGAACTTATCTCCCGCTTTAGCCAGGTTTCAGTATCTGTAACAGTTTGAGCATCAGTGCTTTCTATTAGTGCGTGGAGTTCTGGTACTTTCCCAACACAGTTACGACAATTAATGAGTGTTACACCGATGGTTTCTGTATCTACGTCCTTCATATGCTCGACCTGCAGTCTTTGAGAGTGAAGCTTTTTTTGTATTTCCCTAGGCCCTTCTACACTAAAAATGGCCCAGTCCAATCCACACTGCCCCTGCTACCCGTGTAACCGCCTGCTGCTTGTAGTGGGTTCCTGTCTTATTCAGCGGAACACGAAACCCATTGGAGGAAGTCGAGGAATCTGCAACCTACACAGTTGAAGAACTGTCTGAGCCTCTGATTCAGCCCCTCCACTCGACTTTGTACCAAATGTCTGCAATTGGTCTTGTCGACAATGATGCAAATAGTGAGCTCTACTTGCATCTCGCGAACAAGACTGCGAGCCTTTACTACCTCTGTTAGACGCTTGAATTCAGAGAGAATCTCTTCTGATCCAAAGTGACACACATCATTGACACTTACGTGAGCCACTACCCACAGCTGGTTGCACCTAGGGCTCTTCATGACATCCGGAAAGACCCTTTCCACTTGTGGAATGCACATTGTGTTTCTTCGCCTCCTTGGCAGCCATGTCTCTAAGGGGTCCCATAACTAATATTGGAGCTCCCAACTGCCAATAATTCCACCCTCTGTGGTTGCCCGGATCCGGCATGCTTAGAGGTTTCCTCTGAAACGGGACGAGTGACTGAATCTGGCTGGGGAACAGTGTCAGCCACAGACAGCACCACCAGGAACCTTTATGTCAAACTAACCGGGGATGCCTTATGTGCAGTGCCCTCGGAAGTCTTTCGGTACATGCCATGCCCTGAGGCGACCTCCAACTCGACAACAAGTGGGGAGTCAACCTCAGCGCGAGCAGTAACTGGGCTGACCACTGGTGTGGACCGATCGATGGACTCAAACTCGCTGGACGTCCGTTCGACCGCCATGGCCTACCCACAACAGTGATGCCCATTCACTGCAGTTTCATGCTGTGTAACTGAAGCCATCACAGCCTGAAGCTGAGAGCAAAGTGTCAGCAACTCAACTCGCATCCGCACACAGTCATCATAGTCCCTATCAATACTAAAGACCGTCGAAAACTACAGTAAGCTGACAAACAAGGACAATCTACATGCGCTAAGAAACTCTACTATGGACATGGAGGAAAACGCAAAACATCATCTATATGAGCATTCCAATTTACGTTATTCGTAACTGTAATTCGTAAGTATTTGTTTGAATTCATTGCCTTTAGAATTGTGTGATTTATCTTGTAACCGATATTTAGAAGTTTAATTTTAATACTCATCTGAAAACTTCACACTTCTCGTTAATTAGGGTTAATTGCACTTTTCTTTCCATAGAAACGTCTTTTATAAATCATTTTGCAATTGGTGTTGTTCATCTTATGACCTTATAAGAACTGTAAACCTCAGCGTCTTCTGCAAACAATCAAGGAGGTCTGAACATATTCCTTCCTAAGTCGTTTATAATTAAAGATTAGTAACAGCAGAGGGCCTGTAACACTTCCTTCATGAACGCCAGATATCAGTTCTGTTTTAGTCGATGACTTCCCGCCTGTTACTACGAACAGCAACCCATCTGATAAGAAATCGCGAATCCTATCGCACAACCGAGACGATACTCCGTAGGCAACTTGATTAAAATTCGCTTGTGGGGAACGGTGTTAAAAGCCTCCTCGGAAACAGAAATCGAAAAGAATTTATATCCCCTGTCGGTAACATTACTTCATACAAGCAAAGAACCAATTTTTTTCCACCCGAACGATATTTTCTGAATCCAAGCTAACTATTTGTCAATAAATCGTATTCGTCGTGGTACTTCATAGGTTCCGAACACTGTATATGCTTCACACTTTTTCTGAAAATCGACATCATCATAACGGGACACCCCACAGCAGAGTATTCGTCTACAGCCTTCCGAAGTCAGCCAAGAGATGGGAGTCGGAATCGGGGACGACCTGGAAGGATTTGTTGAGGCGCTGACTGCCATCTCATAAGCTTTTCAAAGTATGTAGCATGGCAGTTCAGCCTCTGTGAACCCTGCGTTGTGCCTTAAGCTCACAGTCCAGACAAATACGGAAACCCAGTTAGGACACCAACTGCAAATGTGTAGTGCAGTGATGTGAAGTGGGGTGCTGTGTCTAGAATTATAAATACAAACTTTATGTTGTATAACTGTAGTATATTACAACATACCAGTAGCCTTCTAGATTTCGGTTGTACATAAATCTGTGCGCCGTATCGCTAAAGGGTAATATGCAAAGTTTTAAAATTATTTGCATTCTTCTTTACGTAGATATTATATGCTCTTTTAAATGTTAAACATCTTTTAGGGAAAGAAGTAGAAGAAAAGGTTACAGGAAATTATGGGCATGGGAAAAGGAATGAGAGAGGAGAAGGACTAACTCAGTTATGTAACAAGTTACAGTTAGTAACAGCGAACACTCTATTAAAGAATTACAAGAGGAGGAGGTATACTTGGAAACGGCAGGGTGATACGGGAAGATTTCAGTTAGATTATATCATGATCAGACAGATATTTCGAAGTCAGATACTGGATTGCAAGGGGTACCCAGGAGCAGACATAGATTCAGATCACAATATCGTAGGGATGAAGACTAGGCTGAAGTTTAAGACGTTAGTCAGAAAGAATCAATAGGCAAAGAAGTGGGATACGGAAATACTAAGGAATGACGAGATACAGTTGAAGTTCTCTAAGGCTGTAGATAGAACAATGAGGAATAGCTCAGTAGGCAGTACAGTTGAAGAGGAATTAACATCTCTAAAAAGGGCCATCACAGAAGTTGGGAAGGAAACCATTGATATACAGAAGGAACTGCGAAGAAACTATGGGTAACACAGGAAATACTTCAATTGATGGGTGAAAGGAGGAAGTACAAAAATATTTAGGGAAACTCACGAATAGAGAAGTACAAGTCGTTGAGGAATGAAACAGATAGGACGTGCAGGGAAGCTAAGACGAAATGGCTGCAGGAAAAATGTGTAGCCATCGAAAAGGAAATGATTGTTGGAAGGAGAGACACAGCACACGGGGAAGTCAAAACAATCTGCGGTGACATTGAAAGCGAGGGTGATAACAGTAAGAGTGCAATGGGAATTCCACTGTTACATGCAGTGGAGAGAGCTGATAAGGGATAAGTGGAAAGAATACATTGAAAGCCTCTGTGAGGGGGAAGATTTGTCTGATATGATAGAAGAAGAAACAGGAGTCGATTTAGACGTGATAGGGGATCCAGTACTAGAATCAGAATTTAACAGAGCTTTGGAGGACTTACGATCAGATAAAGCAGTAGGGACAGATAACATTCCATCAGAATTTCTAAAATCATTGAGAGAAGTGGCAGCAAAACGACTATTCGCGTTGGTATGTAGAATGCATGACACCACCTGACTTTCGGAAAAGCATCATCCACACAACTCTGAAGCCGGCAAGAGCTGACAAGTGCAAGCATTACGCACCATCAGCTTAACAGCTCATGCATCTAAGTTACTAACGAGAATATTATACAGAAGAATGGAACAAGAAAATTCAGGATGCACTAGATGACGACCAGTTTGGCTTTAGGAAAGGTAAAGGCACGAGAGAGGCAGTTCTGACGTTGCGGTTAATAATGGAAGCCAGACTAAAGAAAAAACAAGATACGTTCGTAGTATTTGTCGACCTGGAAAAAGCGTTCGACGATGTAAAATGGTGCAAGGTGTTCGAAATTCTGAGAAAAGTGGGCGTAACCTGTAGGGAGAGACGGGTCTTGTAGAATGTGTACAACAGCCAAGAGTGATTAATAAGAGTGGATGACCAAGAACGAAGTGCTCGTATTGAAAAGGGTGTAAGACAAGGATGTAGCCTTCCACCCCTACTATTCCCTCTGTACATCGAGGAAGCAATGATGAAAATAAAAGAAAGGTTCGGGAGTGGAATTGAAATTCAAAGTGAAAGGATATCAGTGATACGATTCGGTGATGAGATTGCTATCCTGAGTGAAAGTGAGAAGGAATTACATGATCTGCTGAACGGAATGATCAATCTAATGAGGACAGAGTGTGGACTGCGAGTAAATCGAGGAAAGATGTAGGTAATGAGAAGTATTAGAAATGAGAAAAGCGAGGAACTTCGCGTCTGGATTGATGGTCACGAAGTAGATGAAGTTAAGGAATTCTGCTACCTAGGCAGTAAAATAACCAATGACGGACGGAGCAAGGAGGACGTCAAAAGCAGACTAGTAATGGTCAAAATGGCATTCCTGGTCAAGAGAAGTCTACTAATATCAAATATCAGTCTTGATTTGAGGAAGAAATTTCTGAGAATGTACGTTCTGCGTACAGCATTGTAGGGTAGTGAAAGATGGACTGCGAGAAAACAGGAACATAAGAGATTCGAAGCGTTTGAGATGTGGTCCTACAGATGAATGTTGAAAATTAGATGGACTGATAAAGTAAGGAATGAGGAGGTTCAGCGCAGAATTGAAGACAAAAGGAATATGTGGGAAACACTGATAAGGAGAAGGGACAGGATCACTGTACATCTGTTAAGACATGAGGGAATGCCTTCTGTGGTACTAGAGGGAGCTGTAGAGGGCAAAAACCGTAGAGGAAGGCAGAGATTTTAATACATCCAGCAAATAACTGAGGACGTAGATTGCAAGTGCGACTCTGTGATGAAGAGGTTAGCACAGGAGAGGAATTCGTGGTGGGCCGCATCAAACCAGTCAGAAGACTGATGACAAAGAAATCTTACAGCTTAGCTATACTAAGTCATTTGGAATTATGTTACAATAATGCGTTATATTCACAGATTTGAAGGTTATATCTGGAGTTCTATCTTAAAATCCATGAAATTTAAAATAGTTCTGTACCTCTTAAGAGCCTCCAGAGAGCCTCATGCGGTATGTTGTTGTTTGCAGATAAGAGATTAATAGAAAATAGAAAATAAATAGTAATAATAATAATAATAATAACCCCTGACATAATACACAGTTTAGAAACCTTTACTCCATTCGTCTCTTCATTAACTGAAATAGAGGGCAGATGTACAAGTAAACTTCCTTCTACCCTGTCATGCAAAATGCACTCCCACACTTGTACGGCCCCCTGGCTCGACAGTGGAATGGCAGCCAGCAAGTTAATGGCACTTTGTGTCAGGCCTCTATGTCTGCTTGGTCTGATTATCGTCTCTCCAGATTCACACGTGCTCTGGTAACTAGCAGAGTGATATATGTTGTTCTTCACGTTGAACGAGTAAAACAGTGTTCAATATAATTTTCATCAATTTCTCCGTTGGCTGAATTTGCTGCAAAACCAATAGACCACCAAGGTAATCGACGCAGTTGAGAGCCTGTTAGTTTTGTAGGCGCCTCATGCGTTCCAGTACCTTCAGTATTGCCACGTGCTTTGCAGTAAAAATGGTAAATTCCGAAGACACGGTCTGAGGAGAAGAATGAATAGCCAAGGGATCCCACTTGTTCTGAGGGTAAACAATTTCGGAACCATGATGCCTCACTGAAACGACCTGAACGTTATATGTTGTGTTTTGTCTTGAAATTCATCAAATGTAAAATAATTCTTTACTTCTTAATAGCCGAAGTGTAAATCCGCTCCAGTATTGGTGTAAATTGTTGAAATCAGCCCCAACCATTCTGGTTAATTTGCGTTTATCTATATCATCTCCGAAAGGCAGTTCACGACTGCTGAAGCCTATAAAGTGAATCTGCCACAATGCAGTTCTAGTAGAAAAGGATTGCTGGCGCCACAGTTTGTACTCGGCTGCCATCTGACTCAGAGTAGGCAGTAAATCTGCGGGAGTGACGTGGAGCCTGTTAGTCAAACTCTAAATGTCGTGGGTGGCAGTTTACACTTGTCGGACCATTGTCTCTGCCATGTAGAAGATGCAGATTGCATACGTGCTGTATGGGGTTCAAATCGAGAGAGCCAGCTGGCCATTCCATGAGTGTAATATTTTCTGTTTCCAGGAAAACATCAACCATCCGTGCTCCATGAGATCGAACATTATCGTCCAGCAATACGAATTCGGGGTCCACGGCAACTCGCGACTGTCGCACGTGAAGTCCTAAGATCTCGTCACGATATCTGATAGCAGTTAAATCTTGCAGATTTAACCGTACAGCTTCATGAAGAGGCGTTCGAGTGGTCAACATTATCCTTGCCCATACCTTTAGGGATCATCCTCGATATCAGCCTCATTCCACAACAGTTGGGTCCCGAAACCGGGAACCGGTATCCACCTTTCCTCCAGATCCGAATCCGTCGAAAATCACTGCTCATACCATATCGGGACTCATCTGTGAAAGGAACACTGTCCCACTGTTCGACCGTACAGGTGGCATGTTGATGGCTCCACTCTGGACGTTCCCTTCTGTGAAGACGCCTCAGAGGTATACATAGAGCAAGTCTCCAACAATAAAGAACACATTGCTGAAGCCCTCTGTACACCGTTTGCTACGATAAAACACGTCCAATGGATGCTGCGAGGTCAGATACCAGTTGCCGTACAGTACTAAGACGGTACCGTCGTACCCTTACAGCCAAACAACGGTTCTCTCTTTCTGATGATACACGTGATCGGCCCCGCCCTGGTCTTCGGGTTAGTCTCGATCTCTATAAACTGTCACCACATCCGAAAAACAACAGAACGATTCCCATATGTCATCGGGCCTCATCAGTTTGCGACTGTCCTGCTTCCGTTCTTCTCATGGCCATCCACCGGAGAGAACCTGGTAGGCGTCTTCTCTGTGCCATACTGGACCGTCCGTGACCGTATACACAACGATTGCGGATGTGGGACTGACAGGCAAACATTATCCCGTTTGATAGGTGTCCTGATCTGGTGTGATTGTCCGTTGTCCAGAATGCCATCTTTCGTGCAGGACAAGATCATAAGGAGGTCTATTGATAATTTTTATGATTATATCGTGAATTAGACACAGGGAAATAGTAGTTTGTTGCTTTAATTTGCGTTTATCTATATCATCTGTGAAATATTTATTTTGTGCTTTTTACTTGTTCCATTGTTCTCATGGCCATCCACCCATCTCTGCTCGACATCTTCTCCCTACTTCCGTAATTTGCTTGCACGCTCCGTTGCCTTCCCTGTCGGTTCTAGCACAGATTCAAAATGGTTCAAATGGCTCTGAGCACTATGCGACGTAACTGCTGTGGTCATCAGTCCCCTAGAACTTAGAACTACTTAAACCTAACTAACCTAAGGACATCACACACATCCGTCCCCGAGGCAGGATTCTAACCTGCGACTGTAGCGGTCCTGCGGTTCCAGACTGAAGCAACTAGAACCGCTCGACCACACCGGCCGGCCTGGTTCTCATTCTCAGTAACACTAATGACGTCAATAGCAAGTTTTGGCCGTTTGCCACGGAGGCATTTTCCGCGATCGGTTTCCGCGGTACCTGTTCACCCACGCACTGTGAGCTAACAAAGCATGCTACTTTGAATTGGTGCGTGACCGTTCCTAGTCATGTCGACAAGATAGTTCCTGCTGCAGCTTCTTCGTTATCACTTCTGGAGATGATCAAATGTGTGTGAATTGCTAAGGGACCAAACTGTTAAGGTCATCAGTCCACAGTCTTACATACTACTTACACTGACTTAGACTAACTTACGCTATGGACTACACACAACCCATGGCCGTGGGAGGACTCGAACGTCCGACGAGGCGGGGGCAGGACTTCTGGGGATATCTTCGTACAGGGCGCCTAGCCGGTTCGGGTTAAGCGTAATTTATTGAAATGTTAACAGAGTCTTCCGTTGGTTCTTTGAAGAACAACATTTATTTATTAATTTATTGACAGTTTATTGAGACTATAAAGTTTCCTTTCATACATTACATGTAACTGCGAACGAGTTACAGGCCTGTAACAATGCTTGAGTTCTCGCAGGGCCAATGCGACAACAGGCCTGCCCCTTCCGGACAAAAGCGGTTCTTTCTGGTGAAAACCGCTGACAGAGTACTGATTCAGCCCTCTGCTGAATACACAAACGGGGTGCACATGCCACAGATCAGCCAATGGGACATCTGACAGAGGTATCACCTGCTTGCTACTGGCTGCATCCTGGTGAGCAGAGCACGGCCAGTTAACTCTCTTGGACTCCAGCTTCCAAACAGAGCAGACGCTCTTAGTTTATTGCTAGCTTCCCGACTGATCAGACGGCTTCGTGACGTCTGGCACCGTCTCTGCTCTTACTGGCTGCTACCTGCTATTTCAAACGTCAACTACGTTTATCGCTGCTTCCTATTTCCACACTCTGCAATCGCCCAGACTTGCGGGCGCCTCCACAGCGCGGCCGACCGGGGCCTCATGTACTCCGTAACCTTAAGAATATACTATGAGTTCCTATTAATACCCTGTTTTCATTTAAAACCGGTGTTCCTCCCGACTCTCACAACGCATCTCTCTCACTCCTTGGCCCCGGTCGCCCTCGTAACAGATGCGGTCTGTACTCCTTACTTGTAGCGAAACGAAATTCAAACAAAAGCGACTTATAGTTACAGGTACCTGTTTAGTTACTAGTTTTTTTTTTTTTGTAATTTCTTGCATTTTCGAGTGCTTACTAGGCTCGAACTTTTATTTTAATAACAGTGTACCGTACAGTACCCTCTTTCCTACAGGCTTTTGTTTGTTTTCATTAGTGTAGCTCAGTGTCGGGTAGACCATCAATGATCGAGCACTTCGAATTCCTGCTGCTAATAAGCCGAATACACCGTTTGTTACATATTTATACCAGCTTCAAGCAGCAATGACTTCAGTAATGGCTAGTAACTGTGATTTCTGTGTACAGATGCGAGCTGAGTTGATGACCCTTCGCATGTAGCTCCAGTCTGTGTTGGCTTCCGTCACACAGCTTGATGCTGCTGCCAAGGGGCATAACTGTGGGGGGTCGGACGCGGGCATGCGAGGGACGTCGAATACGTATGTCCCCCTATCGGTCCACTGTTGTGGCTGCCCCGGGTATTGCCTGCATCGAGGTTGACCTCACACCTGCGGTCGAGTAGGAGAGCATTCCAAAGTCTGTCAGGCAGCGAAAGACTTACCGAGAGGCCGATCGTAGGACCTCACTGGTTCTTTTGACGAAAAGGTTTCGGGCGTTATCTGTGGCTGTCTCTAAGCCAGATGCAGTCGTCTACCCTGTTCCAGAGAAAGCTTCTCGGCTCGCAAAGTCTGGGCATTCACAGAGGGTGGGTGTGCTGGTAGTTGGGAACAACGTTAGGTGCGTAATGAGGCCCCTTAAGAAATCGGCTGCCAAGGAGGGGAAGGAAGCCAGTGTGCACTACGGGTGGAGTCATTCTGGTTATAGAGAGGGTGCTTGCAGATGCCATGGAGAGTACAGGGTGCAGCCACCTGCAGGTGGTGGCTTATGTCGGTGCCAATGACGTGTGTCGCTTTGTGTCGGAGGAGATTCTTCCTGGTTTCGGGCGGCTAGCGGAAATGGTAAAGACTGCCAGTCTTGCTTGCGAGATTAAGGCAGAGCTCACCATCTGCAGCACCATCAATAGAACCGACTGTGGTCCTTTGGTGCAGAGCCGAGTGGAGGGTCTAAATCAGAGGATCAAGCGGTTCTGTGACCTTGTATGTTGCAGATTCCTTGAGTTGCTCCATCGGGTAGTGGGTTTCCGTGTTCAGCTTAACAGATCAGGAGTCTACTACACACAAGAAGCGGCTACACGGGTAGCGGGGGCTGTGTGGAAGGGACTTGGCGGTCTTTTAGGTTAGAGGGTCTCAGGAAACCACAGAAACGGCTTCCGTCTAAAAGGGGGCAGGTAAAACACAGTGCGGATAGTATGGTAGTTGTAGAAACGATAGGTATTGTAGTTGTAAATTGTCGTAATTATGTTGGGAAAGAACCAGAGCTCCAAGTCCTAATAGAAAGCACTGAACCTCAAATAGTTACAGGTATAGAAAGCTGTCTAAAGCCGGAAATAAGTTCAGCTAAGAGTTTTTCAAACTATCTAACAGTATTCAGAAAGGGTAGATTAAATACACTTAGTGGTGAAGTATTTATTGCTGTCAGAAGTAGTTTACCTTGTAGTGCAACTAGAGTAGATAGTTCCTGCGAAGTAGTATGGGTAGAGGTTATACCTGATAATCAGACTAAACTATTAACTTGATCGTTTTACCCACCCTCCCTCCGACTCAAAACATATAGTTGCTGAAAAGTTCAAAGAAAACTTGAGTCTCATTTCAAATAGGTACCCCTCTCACACAATTATAGTCGGTGGTGAGTTCAATCTACCTTCGATATGCTGAAAAAATTATACGTTTAAAGACGGCGACGGGCGTATAACGTCATCCGAAATTGTACTGAATGCGTTCTCAGAAAATTATTTTGAACAATTAATTCATGAGCCCACTCGAAGCGGAAATGGTTGCGAAAGCATACTTGACCTCTTAGCAACAAAATCCTGGACAAACAGGGAGTATCGTGACGAATACAGGGATTAGCGACCACAAGGCAGTTGCTGCTGGACTTAATACCGTAATACATCCATTAAAAAGGAACTCAAAGTACATCTATCTAAAAAGATGGTAAAAATGCTCTTAACACCTTTTGAAGAGGCAGTCTTCACTCCTTCCGATCTGATCATGTAGCGTAGAAAAGATGTGGAATGATTTCAGAGAGATGGTATCGACGGCAGTTGAGAGATAATTGAAACATAAATTAGTAAGTGATGGTGGCGATCCCCCATGGTACACTGGGCGGGTCAGATCGCTGTTGCAGAATTAATGAAAAAGCATGCCTAACGTAAAAGATGCCAAAAATGCCAAATCCCCAAGTTTCATTAAAAAAAAAACCGAAATTTAGAGCATGCTTCAGTGCGAGATGCCTTTAATAACTTCCACAACGAAACTCTATCTCTGAATCTCGTAGAAAACCCAAAGAGGTTCTGGTCGTACATGAAGAAAACCAGTGGTAAGACGCCAGTACTTTCACTGCACGATAACGACGGTGAAGTCACAAGCGTCTTCTAATCAAACTGCGTACCTGTGGAATATCGCCTCAGTTGTGCGACTGTATTCGTGATTTCAGAAAGGTCACCGTTCGTAGATTAGTCGGAAAGTCGTGGAGTAAAACAGAAGTAATATCTGGCGTTCCCCAACGAAGTGTTGCAGGCCCTCTATTATTCCTCATCTATATTAACGACATAGGAGACCATCTGAGTAGCCATTGTTGGCAGATGATGCTGTCATTTACCGTCTTGTAAAGTCATCAGATGACCAACGTGATATGTAAAATGATTTAGATAAGATATCTGTATGGTGCGACAAGTGGCAATTGACCGTGAATAAAGAAAAGTGTAAAGTTATTCACATGAGTACTAAAAGAAATCCACAAAATTTCGATTACGCGATAAGTCACACAAATCTGAAGGCTCTAAATTCAACTAAATACTTAGGGATTACAATTACAAATAGCCTAAATTGGAATGATCACATAGAAAGTATTGTATGTAGTGCAAACCAAAGACGGCGATTCATTGGCAGAACACTTTTCTGGTGCAACAAGTCTACTAAAGAGACTGCTTACACTATGTTTGTCCGTCCTATTCGCCGGCCGCGGTGGTCTCGCGGTTCTAGGCGGGCAGTCCGGAACCGTGCGACTGCTACGGTCGCAGGTTCGAATCCTGCCTCGGGCATGGATGTGTGTGATGTCCTTAGGTTAGTTAGGTTTAAGTAGTTCTAAGTTCTAGGGGACTGATGACCACAGCAGTTGAGTCCCATAGTGCTCAGAGCCATTTGAACCACTTTTTTCCGTCCTATTCTCGAGTATTGCTGTCCGGTGTGGGATCCGCATCGGGTGGGACTGGAGGATGACATCGAAAATGTTCAAAGATGGGCAGTTCGTTTTATATTGTCGCTAAATAGGTTAGATAGTACCACAGACATGATACGTTAATTGGAGTGTCAATCATTAAAATAAAGGCGTTTTTTATTGCGATGGGAAATTTCAACCATCAGTTTTCATCTCCGATTGCGAAAACGTTCTGTTGACTCCCACCTACATAGGGAGAAATGATCATCTCAATAAAATAAGAGAAATCAGGGCTCGCACAGAAAAATTTAAGTTCTCGTTTTTCCCGCGAGCCGCTTGAGATTGGAACGGTAGAGAGACAGGCTGAAGGTGGTTCATTGAACCTTCTGCCAGGCACTTTACTGAGAATAGCAAATTAATCACACAGATATAGATGCAGATGTAGAAAAACAACTCGCTATATCCAGCATACAAAATGTAATGTAATCCACTTATCCGCCTGTAAATCAGAATGTAAGCCCTCGAAATTCATCATGGAAGAAAATACGTTGACAGACACAAGTAACTGCTTTAATATATCCTTTAGGAGAAGAAGTGCAAAATTTTTGTTCAGTAAGTATAATCCTTATCATACAAATAGTTCAGTCAGTGGACCGGTAAAATTTACATAGAATCGGCCAAGTGTTGTTCTGCCCTTTGCAACGTAAACGGTAACAATCATCTCCTGCGCTCTTATAAAAAGACTGACCATAAGTTGTGTGTGTATGTCAGAAAAACAAACTTCCATTCCTCAGGTATTAGACCAATGGCCTGCATCCACTGTTTTCACTACCATGATTTCATGTAGCTAGGTGTCATCCTGAGCCGCGCTGGGTAGCCGCGTTGTCCAAGGCGCCTTGTCATGGTTCGCACGGCTCCTCCCGTCGGAGGTTCGAGTCCTCCCTCGGGCATGGGCGTGTGTGTTGTCCTTAGGGTAAGTTACTTGAAGTTATATTAAGTAGTGTGTAAGCCTAGAGACCGATGACCTCAGCAGTTTGGTCCCATAAGAACTTACCACAAATTTCCAAAATATCACCCTTAACAATAAGGCACTAAGGATAGAACTTTTTTCCGGATTGTTGTGGTTATCCGCTGAATGTAACAGCAACTCATTAGGTCCTCAAAGTGGAATGAAAGAGGAGTATTATCATCGAAAATTATTCTCCTTAGCGAATGCCGATAGTGGCAAGTAGAAAGGTCTTAAGATGATGGCACTAATAAAGTTGTAGGCAACTGTATTTCCTTAATTGGTATTTGGAGTACTTTTCCGAGAAACTGGTTTCTTTTACAATCAGACGACCGGCGGAAGGCAGACTGAAAATGAAATACAAGGAGAAAGAGAAGACAAAGTGAGCAAGTAAATTGAGATGGCTCAGTAGAGGGCCAAATGCGTTTTCTCGCGACTCTCAGCCGAGCGAAAACATGCGCTGCCTCTCTGTGCTACTTAAGTTGGTTCGAGAAAACAAAAGTTGTTTGCAGTCGGGCGGCGTTGAAGCATGGCGGTAATTTACGGGGGAGATCGAGCTCACTGAGACGCAGCTGTGAAAAGTTGAACGACGGGACGAGGGAAGAAAAAGTAGTTCTCCGCAGGGACGGAGTTTCCTTGCGAGAGAGAATTCCTCCAGCAAGAGGCGCGGGCTGGAAGTGGTTGAGAGGTCGTAGCGCGCGCCGGAAGTGATTTCCAGTTGTTAGACACTGTCCAGGGCAGTTACGCGAGGCAATAAAGCGCTGGGGGCTGGGTCCGGAGCTGGCTGGAGAGGAGGAGAGAAGACCGGGGCTACGAGCGCCTTGGGACTCGCTCGCTGGAGAAGCGGCGCCGAGCGGCGCTGCGTAGCGTCTGCCTGCGACCGCCCCTCATTACGCCACCACACAGCGTATCTTCCATTTAGACGCCTCTCTTGAAGCTACTGCCCAGGCCGTCTCCAAGTTTCATTCAGCATTACGTGGAGAGACAATACAGGAGTCAACAAAGGAGCCCACTCACTGAGGTGAGAAAAGTCATGGGATAGCGATATGAACATATACAGATGGCGGCAGTATCGCGTAAACAGGGTAGGAAAAGACATTGCGTTTCCGAAACTGTCATTTGTACTACGGTTATTCGTGTGAAAAGGTTTCCGCTACGTCTATGGCCGCTACACGGGAATTAACAGACTTCGAACACGGAACGATAGTTGGAACTAGACGCATGGGACGTCCCATTTCAACAATCTTAACGAAACTCGTCATTCTGAAATACATAGTGCCAATAGTGTGTCGAGAATCCCAGATTTCAGGCATTATCTCTTATCATGGACAATGCAGTGTCCAATGGTCTTCACTTAACGACCGAGCGTCGCGGCATTTGGTTAGAGTTGTCAGTGCTAACAGACAAGCAACACGGCTTGAAATAAACGCAGAAGTTATTGTGGGACGTACGATAAACGTAGCCCTTAGGACAGTGAGGCAAAATCAGGCGTTAATAGGGTACATGGGGTAGGGCAGCAGCACGAGTGCTCCAGCTGACAGCCCGACATAGCCTGCAGCGCCTCTCCTTGGATTGTGACCGTATCTGTTTGTCCCAAGACGACTGGAAAACAGTGGCTTCGTTCGACGAGTCACGATTCCAGTTCGTAAGAGCTGATGGTAGGGTTCTAGTGCGGCGCAGATCACACGAAGCCATGAACCCAAGGTGTCAACAAGACGATGTTCAAGCTGGTGGCGGCTCCGTAATGGTGTAGGCTGTGTTTACTTCGAATGAACTGGGTGCTCTGGTCCAACTGATCACTGACTGGAAATAGTTATGTTCGGCTACTTGGAAACCATTTTCAGCCGTTTATGGAATTCTTGCTCCCAAATATCAACGAAAACTTTATGGCTGACAATGCGCCATGTAACCGGACCACTATTGTTCGCGATTGGTGTGAAGAACGTTCTGGACAATTCGAGTGAATGATTTTGGCACCAATAACTCCCGACCTGAATCGGATCGAAAATTTATGGGACATGATCGAGAGACCAGTTTATGCACAAAATCCGGTACCGGCTACACTTTCGTAATTATGGACGGCTATAGTGGCAGTACTGCTTATAGTTAATGAAGGGGACTACCAACGACATATTGAGTCAATATCACGTCGAGTTACTGCAATACACCTGTCAAAAAGATGTCCGACTCGATAGTAGGAATTTCCGAGGACTGTACATGAATTTACATGGTGCCCACAAAGAAGTTCCATATTTCAAGAGAGAAGACGGCCACAAAAGCGGCGAAAGCTATAACCATTTATACGGAACTGATATAGAAGTTTCGAAATAGTTTAAAAAGTTGCTAGTAGATGTCACTATACGCTGTACAGCTCCCAGAGTACCAGTGTGCATAATTAAACTCGTCCTCCGAAATACTGTCATCGGAGTCACGTCACAGCCTTTTCGAAATGTCCACCACTCGCAGTAATACAACGCCGTGGCTCCATTCCCGAAGTATTCGTCCCGAAAGCGAAACACCTGCGATGTGGTCTTGCTCCATCTTGCACGAAGCACTCGGTACCTGATCGATCCTTGAATAACTGTGTAGCGATCAGTTGTTCCAAAAGTGCAACTTAATATTCACAAATGATAGTTTCTCGCATGAGAAAAGGGCCAATACTGCCTCTGCTGAACACAGCAGCCCAAACAGTAGCTTTGAGAAAATGGAATGGTTTCTCTTCACACAAACGGGGATTTATAGAACTTGTACATCGACAGTTTTGTTTGTTGACGGCTTCATTCAGGTGGTAAGTGTGCTCCGTCTGTGGATCAGATGCAGCCAAGATCAAATCCTTCACTATCACCCACAGTCAAAATATTGTTTGTAAATTCAGCCCTCTTTCGCGCAGCTCGTTCTGGTGTAGCCTGGTGGCTTTGGATATCGAAGGAAACATATGTAGACTCTCTCGCAGTATTTTCTGCACATAGAAGACTTCAAACGAGCAAATCTTGTGACTGGTTTCCTGGGATTTCGGTGAATAATTCTAGAAACAGTGGCGACATATGCGGGAGTAACTACAGTAGTTTGCCTGCACCCAACGTACCCCGCACATCGTCATCCACGCTGCCTTTACAATGGAATTTAACAATGGATTTGGGAATGTTTTCACAACGGGTCCTTTTAGAACATTAAATCGAATTTTACAACTGCGCCTGGTTGCCGTAGGACTGTGTTCCAACTTGTTGCTTTGCTGTACCAGAGGAATGTGTTCGCTCCTACAGGCTAATCCTTTCCCGTCTCCACGGTGGAACTGAGAGCTCAGAGCTGCTCTACGTACTGCACTTACAGGGCAGTCTGTTGTCAGTTTTTCAACTATTTCGAAACTTGTCTGTTACTTTGATGTAAAATTTTTACAGCTTTCACAATAAACATACGGTTTGCGAGACTCTTCTATCGACCTTAGTTTTCGAGATATTTTAGTTTGGAATCAGGGACTCCTTCGATGGCCACACCCTAAATGTAATTTATTGCGTATAAATAGTCCATTCGATTACACTGTTGCTTATAAAGAATTGGAGCTCTGAGTACCTTAAAATATCGAAGTGACCTATAGCGGGGTTAAATGATTACAAAAATAATAGGATGAGTTTCATTGGAAGACTTATAAGAAAATTTATTTCATTCACGAAATAAAGGGCTTGCTAAACATTTGTTCGACCGTTTCTGCAATATTTATCAAATGCCTGCGGCCACTGTCAAGTTTCATTAACAGAAAACAGTGAGAAGAACATTCGAAATGAGAGAGAGAGAGACAGAGAGAGAGAGAGAGGATCTGTTCGGTCGACGCAAGAGGATTACGGAGATGGAAAACAAATACACTATATGATCCAAAGTATACGGACACCCCCAAAAACATACGTTTTTCATATTAGGTGCATTATGCTGCCACCTACTTCCAGGTACTCCACATCAGTGACTTCAGTAGACATTAGACCTCTTGAGAGAGCAGGATGGGGCACTCGGTGGAACTCACGGATTTCGAACGTGGTCAGGTGATTCGGTGTCACTTGCGTCATACGTCTGTACACGAGATTTTCACACTCATTAACATCCCTAGGTCCACTGTTCCCCATGTGATAGTGAAGTGGAAACTTGAAGGGACACGTACAGCACAAAAGCGTACAGGCAGGCCCACCTCGTCTGTTGAATGACAGAGACCGCCGACATTTGAAGAGGGTCGTAATGTGTAATAGGAAGACATCAATCCAGACCATCACACAGTAATTCCAAGCTGCATCAGGATCCATTGCAAGTACTATGACAAATAGGCGGGAGGTGAGAAAACTAGGATTTCATGGTCGAGCGGCTGCTCATAAGCCACCCACTTCAAACCACTACAGGCCAAACGACCCCTCGCTTGGTGTAAGGAGCGTAATCATTGGACGATTGAACAGTGGAAAACCGTTGTGTGGAGTGATGAATCACGGTACACAATGTGACGAGCCGATGGCAGGGTGTGAGTATGGCGAATACCCGGTGAACATCATCTGCCAGCGTGTGTAGGGCCAACAGTAAAATTCGGAGGAGATGGTGTCATGTTACGGCCATGTTTCTCATAGAGAGAGAGTCCACCCCTTGTTTTTTTGCGTGGCACTATCACAGCACAGGCCTACATTGACATTTGAAGCACCTTCTTACTTCCCACTGTTGAAGAGCAATTCGTGGATGGCGACTGCATCTTTCAACACGATTGAGCACCTGTTCATAATGCACGGCCTGTGGCGCAGTAGTTACAGAACGATAACATCCCTGTAATGGACTGGCCTGCACAGAGTCCAACCTGAATCCTATAGAACACCTTTGCGATGTTTTGGAACGCCGACTTTCTTGCCAGGCCTCACCGATCGGCATAGATACCTCTCCTCAGTGCAGCACTCCGTGAAAAATGGGCTGCCAAGAACCCTTCCAGCACCTGATCGAATGTATGCCTGCGATGCTGGAAGCTGTCATCAAGGCTAAGGTCGGACCAATACAATATTGGAATCCAGCATTACCGATTGAGGGCGCCACGAACTTGTTAGTCGTTTTCAGCCTGGTGCCCGGTTCCTTTTGATGACATAATGTAACTCTGGCAGACGCTGCAATGCAGGCGTTTTGCATAACCTAAAGATTCGTTGTCGAAATTCTAGAGCTACGTTTTAAGAAAGGTTGGACAAACACTTTGCATAATGATCACAACGAGAATAGCCGAGAATGAGTGGATTTGTCGACTATCGATCTTCCCACTTGTCAGTCCTTAATGGATCAGGAAAGGGAATGTGTTAAGTACAATCAGCAATACACCTTGATGTGGCTTGTGGAGTGCAGATGTTGATGCAAATGTGAGGCCACGAACATGTACTGCCATGACTTGAGAGAGTTTTAAAAATACAGACTAACACACATCATTTGCCATGTTAAATGGAAAAGTTTTAAATAATGATTGACCCGCTGTTGAGCTCCCGTTCAATCTTCTATGGCAATGATACGTAATTGCCCCGCCCCGTTATATAAATTGCCTGACAAAAATAGTGAAGCACGCGGGAGGGGAGGAAACGAAAGGAAACTTCACGGGTGGAGATTATAGCAATGGTTACAAAATCGAGTTAAATTTATAAAGAATTTGGTGGTATGAATCCTCTACCTTCAGCGCGGATGCGTGCAGTGATTCGGTTAGGATGGGCGTCATAAAGCCGTTGTACCCTCTTCTGAGACCATCTGCCCCACAACTGTTGTAACCGTTTGATGGTATCTTACATACCAGCGCTCGGGTGGTCGACTTTCGAACTGGTCCGACAAATGTTCTGGCAGGGTCTGATACAGGAAATTTCTGGCCTCAACACCGCGCGGGCAGTTTATAGAGAAACGTGCCATATGTCTACCAGTGTTGTCCTGTTGAAAAATTGCATGTCGATTGAGAGGTAGCACATAAGTACATGAGGGTACAGGATGTCCCGTGTGGTACCACTGTGGCATCAGAGTTCCGTCAGTCACCTCCAGTCGTGACCAGAAGTCATACACGTTGGCTGTTCGTACCATGACGCTAGTAGTAACGCCACTGTGCCCCACCAAAGAAATGAACACACGGTTCGTTGTGTTCTATACGTTAATTTTTTTATTTTATTCATGGTTTTAGCTAATTTTGGCCTTGCGTCATTTTCAATCACGTATGTGAAATCAACCGATGTAACCCCCGTATATTATATTTTGCATTGTCTCAATATCGGATTTGTCTTTTACAAACACACACACACACACACACACACACATATATATATATATATATATATATATATATATATATATATATATATATGATACTCGCTTTTTAGCGTCGTTGGATGACGTTTCCGGATATGAGTTCTTGTTCTCGATTTGATCCCGACGACACTCTTTACAACCCATCCAAGTTCGTTGCAACATTTCTGGGATGTCCTGTATATTGACTGGCTACGAAAAAGGGCACATGTAACCGTCACGGTTGCGTTGAAAATCTTGCCCTGAAGAATTTTGTAAGAAAAACTTGCAGCACACAAGCTTTATTATCTGTGTAAACTATATACTTTCTGTCTAGCAAGTAATTTCAACCTGTATCTAATGCTCTTCAATGCTCTTTTTATGTTACAGAATATTGCCTTTACCATTTATTCACTATTCTACTCGCAAGGGTTCTTTCGCTCGCATCCGTATGAGGTATTTATTACTTGGAACATTCCGGCTGCAATTCCATATTGTGAACTATCTATAGCAATGACACGTCTTCAGAGAAATCTGTATATGCTGACTTCATTGTTTCACACAAAATTTAATTTCAGAAAATCCTATTTACATTGCTCTGTCCAAATACAAGGAGTAATTCTTCTGTTTAATTTCAATACCGTCAGTGCATCCATAGCCCGTTTTTTTTGCAAAAGCCATGGTAAGCTTTAACCTGTTTTCATATCTGAGTTCTGTGGCCTTTTTTATGCTTCTATCTTTCCATGATTTGGTCAAATACCAAGTGGTGAATTGATATGTCCCGAAAATTTAATTTCTTTTCGTCCAAACTCCGATGTTTCTAATGTTAACTTTGCTATTATTATCACACCAGTAGTCAATACCTAATCAAAAACTCAATTGTGTTCTTTCCACCTATTTATCGGAATCAGTCCGTTACCCACATTACATGTCATCTTCGATAGTAACTCCTTTCCTAGTACATCTAACATTCTGAAAGAATATGATACAGAAATAATTAGCCGAAAGTGGACCACACGGAAGTAAAAACGACCAACGTAAACCAAATCTGTATATTTTCTACATTCTTCAACAAATGGTACCTGTGAGAAGCTGGCGGTCAGGTCAGTACTAGTCATAAGCTGAATATCATAAACTCTTAAACCGTTTCCTTTAATATTTCTGTTCTGTCAATTTGTAGACTATTAGTTTTGTACATTGCTTTTGCATCCAGGTTTCTTATGGATCCATCTTCCTTTAAGGCCAATACTAATGGACTACAGTATTGGCTCAATGATCTTTCAGTGACTTTCCAATCCAACATATCTTTCATTTCTTTGTCTACCGCTCCCCATTTTGCTATAGGGAAGATATATAGTCTCAATTTAAATGGACTATGCTCTCTTACTTCAAATCACAGGACATAGTCCCTCCTTAGACTAGCTCTGACTGAATATATTTTTACATGTTTTCTCAACAACCTCCTTAATGTCTCTCTTCAATCAAATCCGATGTTTTCAACTTGCCTAACTTTACAGTAATAATGAATATTTTCTCAAGATGCCATTAATATCATGTCCGCTCTTCTCATTTATATTGTTTTCTGACATCTCTTCCTCACTAAAAATGTTACCAGTGATTGCCTCCCCATCTTTTCCATTTGTGCAACCTACATCCTCTATTATTGCACTACCAGTTTCCTCAGGGTATTTATTAACGTTATCTTTTATTACTTCAGCATGAATCTCACTCTGTTTAACTCCCAGGAGCACACATTCCATACATAATACCTCATTTTCCTGTTATCATTACTTATCTTCACAACTCCTCCTGCAAAATCTACCACAACACAGTTCTCTATAAACTAATTCATTCGCAAAATAAAATCGATGCTGAATCTAGGAATGATCATTACTTTCACATTAAACCACCTATTTACAATTTCAATTAGTAACATCTCCTCCTTTTTATTAACTTACTTATAGCATCAAAGGCTGCAATAATTCTCACTCCTTGTACTAGCAGTTCTAGAATATTATTTCCCTGTTAAATCTTCCTTAACAGCATCCCTCTTCTCATATCCCAAATAATTACATTGTGTGGTCTTTGTTCAAAACCAGTTCTTGGTTGGAGCTCATCAGAACTTCTCATCAATTTTCCTAGCTTGTCTGCCCATAGCCGGCCGCGGTGGTCTGGCGGTTCTAGGCGCTCAGTCCGGAGCCGCGCGACTTCTACGGTCGCAGGTTCGAATCCTGCCTCGAGAATGGATGTGTGTGATGTCCTTAGGTTAGTTAGGTTTAAGTAGTTCTAAGTTCTAGGGGACTGATGACCACAGATGTTAAGTCCCATAGTGCTCAGACCCATTTTTGTTTGTCCATTTCTCTCCTATCAGCTGAATTTTCTAGCCACATTCTTGGTATGTCATCTCGTCCCTCGATATGATACTGTCCATTGTTACTGTAGGAATTTCCACGGTTCTATCGAACTTACCTCTAGCAGGTGGTGCCCTATAATTTTCCCCACAATTGTCTCTTTGTTTATTATCATGATTACTCTGTTTCCACCTGTTACCTTTCCATCCACCTCTATGTTGACTTATAGCAGACGATGAATCCAGCTGTTCAGTAGTATGTAGTATATTGTCAACACTATCTTTCGGAATTCCTAATAATTTTTATTGCACACCTGCAGGTGATTTAACCAATGAAACAGAAACTGAATCCCTTTTCCTCAGAGGATCTTCTAAATATATGTTACTCTCCCAATACCTTTGAAAGAATTCTTTAGAACTTTGACATCCACTGCAACAACATTTTTTGACATGAAAATGTAACTGAAAAAACTATTTTGCATAGTATTTGGTCAATATTTTGGAAGGAATGCAGTTATAAGTTCATCATAAGCGCTATAGAAAGAAACCATTCTCCTTCCACATGACAATGCTTTGCCTTCCAGCCAACTAATAAAACATCCAGTTTTCTTTCTATCGTTTCATACCATAGGTAATGAATTCTCAAGTCGTTTTAGAAATGCAGCAGGACGTATTGAACTCCTTGTTGAAAACTTATTTAACGTGCATACTGGCAAAAAACTGTCATCACTTCAATCACAGCTTCCTATACATTTCGATACCCTTCCTGCAAATATCAACCCTCTAACCATTCTATAATTCAGTTTCCAAATTCAATTCTTTTCTATTGTTTCTTTTATATTTTCAATAGCCTTACCTACTTTATTATGACACTGAGATTTTAATTTATTTATTTCACAGGTGTTGGTATCCACGTTTTATTTTTTTGGGTAATTCGAGCATTGAAAATTGTTATGCCATGATAACAATAGTGAGCCCTATTAACTGATATTCCATACTTAATCAACATTAAATGTTAGTTCCCCAATTCCATCATTTATTTCATTGTTACTTTGGTTAAATTTCCTACACAAAATTTTATTATACTCATCAATTTTAGTAATCCTCCTTATCAACCTCACGTTATTCCTATGATTTGCTTTCAACATCTGTCTTAGTGCCTGTGTAATATTCTGAAGACTACATGCTTCTGGTGTTCCAATACTAAATTCTTTTGTTTCAGTCTGGCACATACTACCGTCAGTTTCTTGTTCCACAAAACAGTGTCATGATATGCTACATCATGAGATTTTCTCGTTAATACTAAATTATTATGATCATTTTTGATAAACCAATCAGTATTCTTTTCAGCAGTATGAACATCTGCCTGGATAGTGATCTCATTACCTATATTAACATTAACTAATTCATTACTATCCACTCCATTATTATCAACATTCACTTGTGTGTGGGCATCATTATCCACATTGGCATTGGCAGAGTTCATATGTGCCCTACTACTGACTCACAATGTAAAACAATTACAAATAACAAAATTCTTACATTAATATATCTTATAATGGAAATCCCTTTGTCTCATAATAAGGTAAGTACAACAGCTTCTGTTAACAACTGCAAAAGCAAATATTTCGCCTTCCAGCCTACTGATAGAAGATGTAGTTTTCTGTCTATCATCCCATACCTTACGTAATGCGTTCTCAAATTGTTTTACAAAGGCAACATGATGAATTAAACTCCTTGTTGAAATTTTAGACAAAACCATCAAAAACACACACACAAACTCTAACCAAGATTAGTGAACCTTACAGACACACAATTAAACAGTAAAGAAGGACATCTGTTGGAGAAAGGGTTAAAAGACAATGTAAATTCAGTTCACGCTACGCAAATAAATTTGTCCTTGTTGAACACTTACGGAACATGCTTACCAGCAAGAAACTGTCATCAATTGAATCACAGCTTGCTGTCCATTCAAATTCCCTTCCTGCAAGTATCAACCATCTAACCGTTCTATAGTGCTATTTTGAACTTGAAGGTCATATTAATTTAATTCCTTGGTTCTGCTTTCGTTGAAGCTAGCACTGACAATTCCCCTTCTGGTTTCCCCCCACAAACTGTTCAGACGATGAATTCTAGTGTTGGTCTCTTGATTTTTTGCTTTGAACATTTCGTTCATAACTTTCATTTCAGCCTTCAATTCTGACAATTCTACCCTAACTTCCTTCTATAATTCCTCACAAGACTTGGTCAGCTGATCAACTTGCACATCAATTTTATTTCATAGATCCTTTCTCGTTTGTTTTCACTCAGTATGAGTTTATCTAATTTGCTTGCTCAGATTCTCGTTAGTTCGTTTTAATTCACTGTTACTTCGGGTAAATTTTCTATGCAAAATTTTATTACACTCATCAATTTTAGTATTCTCCTAATGAAACTCACCTTATTCCTATAACTTGCTTTCAATATCTGCCTTAGTGTATACGTAATATTCTGGCGTTCCAATGCTAAACTCTTCGTCACAGCCTGATAATTCTGTTGCTTTATTCTGACACACATAACCATCAATTTCGTGTTCCACATTTACTCTGAAAGTGTTATGATATGATACACCATGAGATTGACTCATTAGTACTAAATTATTATCGTCATTATTGATTAACTAATCAGTGACGTTTTCAACACTATGAACATCTGCCTGGATTGTGCTTTCATTACCTACATTAACATTAACAAATTCATTAACATTCTCTCCATTATTATCAACATTCACTTAAGAGTGGGGCTTATTAACCATATTTACATTAGCAGAAACCATGTTGCCATACTACTGACTCATAATGTGAAACAATTTTAAATTACAAAATTCCTAAGTTGTATTTCTTAAAATTACAATAAAAGTCCCTTTCTCTAATAATAAAGTTATAGAACAGCTTACGTTAACGAAACTTCCTGGCAGATTAAAACTGTGTGCCCGACCGAGACTTGAACTCGGGACCTTTGCCTTTCGCGGGCAAGTGCTCTACCAACGGAGCTACCGAAGCACGACTCACGCCCGATCCTCACAGCTTTACTTCCGCCAGTATCTCGTCTCCTACCTTCCAAACTTTACAGAAGCTCTCCTGCGAACCTTGCTCTCATTCTGGAGCTTACGTTAACAACTGCAAACTCAAGCGCCACTTACAGCCCGTCACATTTGTCAGTCCGCGCGCATTGAAAACCACATCCACAGCCGGATCCCTGCCAGACGCCCTTAACCGCTGCTGCTGATGTTCGGACGTGCTGTCTCGGTTGCCGCTCTCCGCGCCGCTGAAGTTGGGGTGACAATGATGCCACCGCCAGCCTGCGTTGTGAGCCAGCGGTATGACGCCTGCCTCGTCGCCATACTCCAAAATGCGCACCTTATCCGATAACCACGTCTTCACTCTTCCAATTACGTTTGTGGTGGCAGTTGTTTCGCCATAACACTGTAACACACAGTACTACTAGAATCAGCTAAAACCACTACGGTTCGTCAAACAGTTTCTGAATAATTTGCCCGTTTATTTGTCGTCGAAATTCAATGTTCAAAATAGCTACTGTTCAATGCTGTTCATATAGCGGCAGTTAAAAATATGTTTCCTTGTACTACTCGAATTTCTACTAACACAAAATTTCTCTCTTCTTCAAACTTTTACTTATATTAAAGCTCACTTTCCATTTTATGCTCTGATTAAAAATTTTTCACTCTTCAGTCGTAGTCTTCTCACTGTCTTGCAAAGTTCGGATGTGATTTGAAATGTTGTGGTGTCCGCTGTCCATTAACACTTTCCTTCACATCGATCAACCATGACCGTCTGGCCGTTTCCCCAGTTAGAATGACAAATTTAGTGTTAAAAAATATTGAGGAATGGCGGCGGTGGTTTATTATTATAATGTTGACCTGCCTATCCGGTTCACGGTGAGTTTCACAAGCTGCCCTACTCAGGATTCTATTAATACTACAGTTTTTGAGGATATATCTTTTTACTTTCCTAGCATCACTCACTACGGTTTGCTTGTGACGCGTCCTCTAAAATTGTTTTATAGACTTCGTCCTGATTGGCTACTTCTCCATATAGGTGCAGGATTCTACGTGAAAACAGACGACTGTGCTAAACTGAAGTCGCACTGTGGGAGAACATCCAGTGCTACGAAGTAATTTTATCAAAACAAAGGATGCCACTTGGTTTTTAGTCATTAACATTTAGTGGTAATCAAGAAACTCAAGTAAGAGCCTGATTATGTTTATTCACTAAATTAAGTTCTATGGAAGCTCTGTTCAGAGCACCGCAACAAGACACAATCACATGATTCGCAGAATTACAGGATATTCAAAAGTTCGCAAAACCATTCAACAGGGTATTGTTCAACGTGAAAAATTATTTTCGGTAACTCGTTACGTTACACTGTTCACAGCGCGTGTTGAATTTGTTCATACCTGGTATAAAACATTTAGTTAGCTGTTACAAAAAAACATTTTACGAAGCACTCTTAACTACGACGAATAATTACCGGTATTGTATTCCACTTGACCAACCCAACGCGTGTTGTCTCGTTCATACGCGATAGAAAACTCGTAGTGATTTACAGTACCAATTAGGTGCCTACTTTTAAAGTGCACGCTTCTGGTTGGTCCATCGTCTTTCACCAATAAAGAGTAAATTCAAATTTTTTCTCATTTACCTTTTTATTTTTGTTAATGACTTTATGAAATTGTTATTAACCATTTATCGCTGCAGCTAATGTTGACATTATGGCTCGAGGGCCATAGCAGTGTTCAGAAAACAAATTAATTGACAACGTTGCACTGCTTCTCCAGTCATCACGTTCTGAAACTATCTGCCGTCCAACTCATTGCACTTTACTCTCCCCCTAACTTACTCGTGTGGAATATTCTTGTCCTACTAATGGCAAGTACAAGTAAAACCAAAATGTTGCGTGGGCGAAAAATTTGGAAGAATATCTACACGCTGTAAAGTCGATTTTCGCGTTACGGTATAACGATAATTTTTACTTTATGGACCGTCTGACAGCAACTGAATGAAACACAATTTTCGTGGCATACGCGTTTCATCTTAATTTTCTGCAAGGCATCTTCAGTGGCAGGTTGCGTGGACGATATTCTACATATTGTGCTTCTTCTTATAAATCCTAATTTGCGTTTTTTTCCACATTTCACAGCACTATGAACTGAACAACTGTATTGATGATATATTTTGGTTTGCGTTTGGCAAAACTGGAAAGTGGTAACGCTCACTGCTCGTAGCAGTGAACTACGAGGGAAATTTTATTAGCAGACTTAATCCTTTTCTCTGTGCTAAAATTCACAGAATATCAAGTGCTGTTGACAGACGTAAGTACGAGGTCCATAAATCGAATGCCCACTGCCTGGTAGCTAGAAGTGACGTAGCTCTTTGGCACGAGGCGGATGAACCGTGTGCCTGCGACGATTACGGCTGAAAATAATGAAATATGCGCTCAATTTGAAATTGTATATGGTGGAAACCCAAAGAGATATGGGTTCGACTGTTGACTCTAGAAAAATGAATTTTACATCTCGGGGACAAGGAAGAAAGGAATGGTGAATGGTTCAAAATGGCTCTGAGCACTATGGGACTCAACTGCTGTGGTCATCAGTCCCCTAGAACTTAGAACTACTTAAACCTAACTAACCTAAGGACATCACACACACCTATGCCCGAAGCAGGATTCGAACTTGCGACCGTAGCAGCAGCGCGGCTCCGGACTGGAGCGCCTAGAACCGCACAGCCACTGCGGCCGGCGTGGTGAATGGAATTAAATACAAAGCACAATATCTGGTCATTGGAATACCAATTCAGAAATGTGAAAGACAATTTAAATCTAATTTCTCTCAAATACAAATCCAGTATGTTACAGTGGAATGGTATCATGATCCTATTATGATCCTATTCTTATTGTTGTAGGCGACCATATACATTTTTCAATGGTACAAATATCGCTCCCCAGAACGCACAACGCCTCGTAAGTTCTGCTCAGAAAATAAATACCAATAGCACCTAGAGACCATTCAGTAATACGACTTCAGTGTTATCGGTAATCTATTGTTTTCACTATAGAAAATCCAGGGCAGAATTTCTGCGCTGTTTTCAATACGGAACTGCACGATGAGTATTTCAAAATACAGGTGTTATAAGAAAATTAAGTGGTAAAGTTTCAAAGGTATTACGTCCTAGTAAGAGTATGGTGACATATCAGACCCTTTGGCTGCAGCACTTTTATGTAATTTCACATATCTGGAGGTGTTTGACCAATAGGGACTTTAAATTTTGTCCTCAAAAGGTGTCTCTCATACTTTTGTTTGGCAAATTTTCTCAGCGTTCGACATATGTCTCTCTGCCCCGTGTTTATAACACTTTCGTAGTCCCGCAATAAAGCTGCGTTCATATTTGCACTGCTTTATGCACAGGCCATTCAGAAACTGATACATTTAAAGCAGTAAGATAATGCAAAAGTTATGGCGGTTGAAAACAGACGTAACACGTATGAAAGTGAGCCACGCTGACAGCATTTGATACCAACATAGGTTTTCCGCCTGTCCAAAGAAAACAAAAAAACAAAAAAACGGGTTAGAAACAGCAGAGGAACCCTGCTTGACACACGGTGAGTGACGTGCAAACTGCGAGCTGTTCTACCGCCTCTGCTCGCCGCTGCAACTATTATTTACCAGACAGTTCCAGTCATGCCGCTATTGTGCACGTGACGACAACCAAACAAGCCGCTCTGACTGACTACCTGTTCATATTACAAGCTCGACGGACGACGTCAGCTATGTTGGCTTTTTATTTGCAAACCATTCATATCGACATGTAATGAAACAGCAAATACCGAGCGACCACTACACCACCCAACATCACCGCCTGATTTTAAGCCATTGAATGGAAGCCGAGAACAAATTACAAATGAACAAACGGAAGAAATATCTGTTGCATAACACGGCGATTGATAACATGCCTAACATATGGAGGCGGTGGGGCAGTGGACAAAATAAAACTACCTCTGAAAATATTTGCTGTAAGACTGACGCGGAATTAACCGTTGTTATTTAACATTACGGATGGTGTTGGAAACGGCCAACGCTGGTTCTGACACAGCACTGTGCTCGATTTTTTGAGCTGTGAGGCACGTGTAGCAGGTCTGCCTTAGGGCAGCAGCTATGGTGTTTCAGTGTTATGCTGTAGATTTTCCAGTGTGAGAAGATTATTTTAGTGCACTGAAGCCCTTAATTTGCCCTACACGCAAAAATCCCAGAAAGAGGTTACAATGTCCCCTGCAGCGGTCTCTCCGCGATATTTTCAGAAATTTTTTATACATTATATAACTCAGTACATATCTCGAAATATCTCTTCTTATCTTACCGATTCCTAAACTTTAATATACGATGATTATCAATGTAAAGTAGTTTCAAGCCCTATTATTCCTTGGAGCGTGCATTTACTCCATGGAATAGCTTCTATGCTATCTATGTTTTCTCTCATGAAAATAATGATTCAGATCTTGCCGAACAGCCGTGAAAGAGCGAAGATGTTTGTGTATGTATTGTTGAGCTAGTCGCCATCTTGATAAGATTCTGTATGAGAAGTAATTTAATACATGAAATAAACTATAGTAAGTGTGTTCGCGTATTATTTAACTGATTATTATTGACAGTGTCTGCTTACTACGCTGTATTGCGCGGGATCAGTGGGGAACGTCTGATTTACACTGGACGAATCTGCCGTTTTGTACGCTCAAGATATCCAGTTCATTACTTTCAATAAATGGGCTAACACGGTCTTACCAGCAGATCTCCGGTCTTGCCCATGTGATCACCGAAAGTTAATAATTATTACAAATGTTTTCAGGAGATCGACTCACAAATTTCGTCGCACCTAGATTTCGAAATTGCTTCACTGCGTTATGGAACTTAAGTTAAGCTCAATTTAATCAGGATAGAACAGTATTGAACTGTGTGAATGTGATAAGCCTGCTTTGTGAATGAAAATTGCCCTAATATACGCATGTTTTTTACTATCCTGATCAGTGAAGCTAAATTAGGCCGGTGTGAGAGAGGTTTTTAAATTTCAGATCCCACAAAAATATTAAAAGGTACTGACTAGGCGATTGCCCTGCTTCTGTTGATCTCTATATATTTCTTTACCGTAGGACAAGAACACTAAATATTAAGTAATACACATAGTTCGCAATTATATATTTACGACCTTAGATACAAAGCTAATATGTGTTAATTCTCAAACTTAGTAATTTAATAATGCTAACAACGGAAACACTAAACTATAAAACTATGTCCATCATTTAAATAGATCAGTTTAGAGTTGAAGATATAGTGAATGAAACCAATTGACAGCACTAGGAGTAGAATTCATAAAGACATTTAATGGCCCTGGATACTTTCTCAGAGGGCAGTCTCAATATTCTGAATGATTTCTTCTTGAGTTCCACAACTACAGGCAGGTGAGTTTCTGAGTCCCAAATTGCACATCACGGCCTGGCACGTGGCCTGACCAGTTCTTATTCGGTCTATCTTGTACACTTCCTTCTACCCATATCAAATCCTGGTTGGCTAGCAGATGTACTTTGAACAGCTTGATGTCTTTGTTGTGACATTCCATGTCTTGTGCCACTCGTCTTTAATTTCAATCTACTTGTTGTTACTTCCATTATGGCACAGTGTAGTGGGTGATACCAAACTTCCTAGAAGGAAGTCAGACAGACTGCATTAACTGGAAAATCTTGGGGGATAGTCGGGTGATGCAGCTTCCTCAATTCTCTATTGGTTGCTTCTTGGCGTAGCAGCTCAAGTGGTGGAAAGTTACTGATGGCGTGCTGCCAAGTGACAAGAAAGCTGGGAAAGGATACAGTAACATGAAGAAGTAATCAAGCCATTCTCCGCACTGAAAGAAACGGCAGCAGCAACTTCAATTACGGAAATAGAAAGTGCGACTGTGATTAAAGTAGCGGATAGTTTGTACTGAACTTGTCATTTCACAATTATTTTTCAAATGCATGAGTTAATGTGTTTTGATTTTTCTGTTTTTTATGATATATCTATTGCGACGGTCGAACTAAGTGAACCTCTATTTCCAATGAATTTTTACTACTCACCACAGTGTTACTACATTCGACGTAAAACCAGTACTCCTCAGTATACACATGAAATGCTTTAGTGTCTCGTAGCTTCGTCGATGTTATGGCTAAACACGGCGCAAGTCTCGTTGATGCTATTCGTCCCCATTTTCTAACCCTCCACGAAATACTAGGCCACTTTCACCTTCTGGTTCCCAACCAATCTCTCTCTCGTCTCCCCATTCTTTTTATCCCTTTTTGAACAACCACATTTCTCCCTTCATCTGCCCAGCACCATGGGACTGGTCGCCTATAATTTCTTAACAAACGTACGGTATTATCATTCTCAGTGAAAGTAAGCAAGAATTACAGAACTCGATGGTTGTAATATACGGTCTAATGAGCACAGGACATGGAGTGGGAATAAACCAAAGAAAGAAAATAGTAATAAATAGTACCGTAAAAGAAATTAGCGATAAACGTAACATTAGATTTTGGGGCTATGGAGTAGACGAACTGCGGGATCCTTGCTATTTTGGAAGCGAAACAATGCAAGACAGACGAAGGATAGAGGGTATAAAAGGAAACAAGCAGACTAGCATAGGTAAAAAGAGGACAGTCCTTGCTAAATAAGTCTACTAGTGCCAAACATGGGGCTCAATTTGAGAAAGAACTTTCTGATAACGTACGTCTGTAGCACAGCAATTTATGGAAGTTGTGGTGTGTGGGAAAATCGAGAAAAACAATCGAAGCTTTTGAAAGCAATGTTTAAATATTTTATGGGCTGATACGAAATGAGGAGGCCTTACACAGAATCTGCGAAAGGAAAATATATAGAAAAACCGAATAGAAGAAGTGACAGCATGATAGAACTTACGTTGAGACAACTGGGAACCTCTTCCATTGAAGTAGTGGGAGCTGTGGAGGATAGAAACTATAGGGAAGACAGAGATTAGCATATATCCAACGAATAATCAACGACATTGGATGTACAGTAAGTGCTACTCCGACATAAAGAGGATCGTACAGGAAAGGAATCTTGGCGGGCTGCTTCAAATTAGTCAGAAGGCTGACGACCGAGAAAATAGAGGCTGGTGTGCATATTCTCCATCATTGTGAAGCCGGCATACAGCAGCCCAGAACCATGCTCTGACAATTCCTTTGTTCAGGTGTTCTCTACCGTAAGCAACTTCAGAATCAGAAATTATTCCAACTCCGATCTAGTAAAATAGGATATATGGAGCGATCTAGATGTTTCCGATCGAAGGCTACACTAATTCTTTAGCTATATGTCGGTGCTTACGTACCAACATCGGAGTCACACTAAGTTGCATGTACGCGGCAGCAAACACTTCGAACGGAAACATTTTGATCGCCCATTCTACAGTATTATACACTTTGTCTAACTTAACGGCGGATACTCTTGTACAGTGTTTCTTACGTCTTCTAGATACGAATTTTTTTTTAATAGAATGCAGCAGCAACAAATAGAAGAAAAATCATGTGTCCTTCTCTGAAGCAACTGGAAATATTTCCCAAATGATATCAGAGAAGTGACTCCCTTGTCACACGTAAAACGGCAGCTCACGAACTACTTCGTAAAACGAGAAACATGTTTTTCCAAGATTTTGGGCTCACCTCTTAAGCCATACTAAACAGTCACTTTCCTTTGCCTCGACAAATTTTACATATCCCCAATCCCGCATTGGAAACAGCTTAACTATATCTCTGTTTGTTACAACACATTTTGCCTGATCATTCTTATTTTGTTTCAATTGGTCACGCTTGCGTCAGCATTTTCTGTAATTATTTTACTATTTTTATTGATATTATTGTCACATTAATTATACTGATGTAAAGAAGGTCTTCGAGAAGCTAATATGATCAAATAAAGTAAACCTAAAATTTACATTCAAGTTGTGTTTGCGCGTCAATACGCTTCAGTCAAGTATTTGTTCCTAGTAATATGAATATATTTGTTACGCTCACTCAGCCGTATAGACGTAGCTATAGCCATAAGCATTTTGGAGGCGACCAGGTGGTCACCAGCTGCCATGAAAGACAAAACGCCAGTGCCTAATTTCGGCCAGAATATACCGGAACGGCATTCCAGTACCTCCCAGTGATTTTTGTTTTTGAACTTAGTTCAACAAGTCGGCACCGGAGATATAAAAAACTGTATGTGTATTAACTGCCTATTTAAATTCAGTGCAGTTCCAAATATTGACTTGTCCAATGTCAAATGTGCTTGAGTTGTACATGGGAGACTAACTGGATCAAATGAAAATGCAAAACAATAACATGCTCCTGTTGTCAAGATGACAATATTTTAAAAACCTGAACAATATTTTGTGAAAACCTATTTCTTACTGTAAGTTTTCAAAAATCGAGACAAGTGATTTTTATTGTTGGTTAGAGATTTTTTTTGGGGGGGGGCAGGGGAGGGGGGAGTGTTGCATGGCTGAAGAGATGCGTTCTGGCACTTAAAATTTTAGAAATTAACCACAACAAAACGTTAAACGTTCCTCTGTGCTCAGACGCAATCTCCTATAAACATAACAACTAGCTTGCATTAGGACTGTCAGTATCAGATTATTCTGCAACCCAATATACACAACACTGTATATCTCCTATCCATAAAATAAGCGTCTCATTTTTCCTTTATTTTAAAAATCAGTTTTTACTTATTTCAAATATTTCTATACAATATTTCACATTTTACAGCCATTTTCTTTGAATAATTCAACTGAAAATATATCGTTTCAACAGGCACATTGTTCGGGTATACTTACGTACATCATGCAATCGTTCTCCAAGAGACGCAGTATATTTATGGGGAACTTGGGAAGGAGGACGAGCAGGTAGGATGCGAGGAAGAGGTCGGAGGCCGGCAGACGTGAATGGCACTCCCAAGTGCGCCAAACTTTTGTAACTGTCCAGTTACATACGTTTTTATTATTACTCCTAGAATATTAATTTCAAATCCAAATCTAGGAGAATACTAATTTCAAACAGTTGTTTAGTAGTAAGAGAAGGGCCATAAGTGGGGAATAATAGTTTTATTAATAATTGTGGAAACAGTTGTTGTGTGTAGTCGACAAAGAAGCTGTGAGCAATGCAATATTCCTAAGACGGATGTGCTGGGATTGATTTTTATCCGTTCGGTACTGAAGGATTTACTATCATGTTCAAAAGTATCCGAACGACCTGAATTGCGATCCTTCCGATCTGCGTGCACCCCGCTTTATGTAACTTTCTTGCAGGTCCTCTGATCACTTTTCGGTACAGTCGTTCGACTATTCGCGATGGTTACCACAAGTCACAACTAGAGAACACTACTGTGTACGGGAACAATTCTAGATACAAACAAATAATATGATACCATAAGTATTAGAAAACATCAACTTAGACGTAGGACAATCCTCAACGCTTGTAAACTCAAATTTATTGCAATAAAGGACACTTCTAAAATATTACACTCTCATTAGTGTCTTGATTTCATAGCGTTTTTGTGGGAACTGTAGATACTGCCGATAGATTAGCGACACAAATCAGTCAGTAACCCTTTTCCGAAACCGTTTTCTCTCCCGAATAGGAGTTTTTCAAGAATATCTTGTCTCCGAAAGTTCAATGATAACTCGAAGCATTCTTATTCTCTAAAAAGTTTTACAATCATTTGTTAATCGTCGTTTGCATAAACTGGTTAATGAACTAACCAGTTGGAACACCACGACTAACACCGTCGACTATGTTCTATGGAAACCTTACTATTAACAAATTATCGCTATGAAATTCACTGTATCCATCAAGGCACGTGAAAATATGTCCAGTTCGAAGTCACCTCCGTGTTATCTTACAGAAACTGTATTAAAAACCATGGTAAGCTATTTCTGCGTACTTTTTTAATTTAAATGATATGCCTAAATGTTTTGTTCTGGATATGGACTTAAATCCAGAAACTATAGGCAATGCAAGTAAAGCAAAACTTTGGTGCCTGACGAGGAATAGAGCACAGGACTGACTTTCATTGCTCACTATGCATAACGAAACGTGATTACCACAGTTTTAATTAGTATAAGTTAGCAAATCTGAACATGAAATTTGTGACGAAAATCTTTGTACTGGACTTTGACTTCTATCCATCATCGGTTTTTCCTATTAACTAACCACGAAAGATATTACATACGGTTTCATTCACAAGTAACACACTTGAAATGATGTGACTGAAAGTGTTGTGCTGTATGAGGATTCCGACGCAGGACTTAATCGGATTGCATAGACAAATGTTAGATATCGAATTTCTTCAACTGTAGCGAGATGTTTGAACCTCAAATGACGAGATGACTAAATAATTCCAACCCTCCCAGGATTCGAGCCCGTCACCTATCACCGCATTTTTCTAGCGCTAACATATGTTAAATAAGTTAAATAAGTATGGCAAACCTGTGATACTCTAATTTCTTCCAGGAGTCAAAGAATTATCCTACTAAATTCATTTGACATGTTCTTGGTATTTCAATCAAATAGTCTCACCGGATTTCACTTATGGTGTGTCATCTAACTATTAAATACATGTCTTTAGTCTATGAAGATCATTTCATGCATCAACTACAAATAATTTTCCCTTCTCCATTACAAATTATCTGTCTTAGCCATCACTAGGACAATGAGGCAGCACTAAAAAGCTCAGTCCGTCGCTCTATCCGTGGAAACAATGTCTGGAACCCCAAGATCATTACCAAGACTACAATATATTATAGCTACACTTGCAGCAACCTGAGTGCCAGCACCACCAGTCACCAAGAACTGATGAAGCAACCTCGTCCTTCCTGGATAAATTTAGCCCACAGTTGTAGATTAAATACTCAGTATTCCTCATGACATATGCTGAAAGAGCAATGGCTACAACGTTGCTGTTACTTGTGATGGGGCGGATAATAAATGCTCTGGCTGATCCCAGACAGGAACAACTGAAGTGACTAGTGGATAATAAATGGAGAAACTACTACTTGTAGCCATCTGTTGATCGCACAAGATGTTATTCGTAGCGAACCACATCAAACCAGCCAGAAGACTGACGACTTAAAAAAAAAACCTACATCCTACGTGCATATGCATGAACTGTGTATTAGAATGTTATCAACAATATGTTGACTACTCTACAGTCTTCTGGCAAATCAAGACATCTCTCTGATAACCCTAAAAAATCCTGTCACGAAGTTCAAACAAAAACTTGCAGAAATTTGCTGTGAAAAGTAATGTTAGCTACTCAGTTGATTTTAAATTTCAATAAAACGATTTTATTCAATCGCTGTAACGTTTACCATCAGGTAATAATTAATTAATATCTTAGTCAGGGTCTAAATGAGATGGAACAGCATCCCATGTTCTCATAGACATCCACATAATAATCAAAGTTCCTACAGGGCAAGATTAAATATGAAGCTCCACACTTATGAACTAACTAAATTCCGAGTGTGCCAATTCGCAAAAATAGCCACGGTAAAGTTTATGCAGATCAGAGTTGTTCGCCTGATGCAAAGCCCCTAAGCTGAAAATATTTCAGAGTATTCGCTAATGACAGGTATTACAAATCAACGACTGAAAACTCAGATTAATTTGGCACACTTGGGTGGCGACAGACAGCCGCTCATACGCACTAGTTGTTCCAGATCTCAAACCCGACTGCCAATGGAATCCAAACTGAGAGCCCATCTCCAAGATGGCTGCCTCTATTTAAGCACTTTCTTTGACACAGTCAACTGCACTCACTTCCGAATTTCCACAATTTAAAAACCTAAATTAAATATTATAAACACCTCCCGTATATAAAATTACACAAATGTCCTCCACTTTCTCATGCTGTTCTCATTATAAATAAAGCATTTACGTATCGACTACCCGCTTTTGCCTACACATTCGATTTTAGTTTCTCTTTGTAACCATGTTACTACCTTCGCTGCAACTAGTTCTGGTTTGACTGGGTTTAGTCTTATTTGACATCTATTCTGGACTCAGTTCAGCCATGGCCGTTAAAATTATCTTATGCTTGGCAATGTGAATGCAGAAACGTCCGCTGTATATCATAGTCTCAAGGCGTGTTGCGTTGCGACTAACCTGAGATGACGCTGACTAGGGAGTTTCTCTGACTAGGACAGACAGCTACGAACTCCTCAGCAATTTTTTCCCAGTTTTAAATTATTGCTTGTGAGTCAGAAAATTAAATACTATTCCTCCTCTCTTCCAACAGGTTGATACCGTTAGCACACATATGAGCTGTTCTTTACTAAATTATCGAAGAAACGGGTTCAATACCTGAGATTCTCTTTTGCATTGCGCAACATTTACTATAAACAGAGACAGCATAGTAGCTCAAGTGTAAGGTAACATTGCTTGAGGAAAATTCGAGAACTTACATTATTGGTAGCTTGCGTAGATGGTCATTATGTGGTTGTAGAATGTACGCAATTGGGTAGTCGAGACGGCTGGTTAATGGCGATATAATTTAACAAGAAAATGAGTGCACTGACGACGCCGAAATCCACTCCAAGGAGTGAGTAGTCTTATCCTTTGTGGCGACCCAGCAATCATGACGAAGCCATATGGGGGGTTTGGTGGCCAGTTTGTTTGATGGTATACATTGAGTATAGGTTTAATTACCACTTCACTAAAAGGGTTTTAATAGGCACAAACAAGTCCTGTTCTCCTCTGGTAAAGCTAAGTCAACAATGTAAGGTAGCACTGTGGTACAAAATTTACGTTAAAAGTAGTGTCCCTTCGCTACCAAGCTGAAGTTAGGTTGGCCCACAACATAGTGGGAAGCGTCAGTTAATGAGCCAAGCGTCATGTAATTTCACAGGAAATTTACTCCATCTTTCATTTCTACCTGAGATGTTTAGCATATTGGTTCTGCAAAGCGACTCTGACTCAAATGGGATTTGATCCCTTCATGTCGATGAATTCAAACAAGCCGTTGTCTGCTCGAGATTCCAAACTCCTCACTGACTCTACGTAAGAGGCGTGGTTCGAATCCTGATACAGCACAAAATATTTCATCATTTCTTTTCAAGCTCTAGCATGAGCACACCTGACTGCTGATGGAAAATAATTCTGACTTTTAAAGTCTGTTTATTGGTTGCCAGTAGTAACGGCATGGGACGGTGGCGATAACCAATGAGACACAGAACTCCACGTTACATCATTTCACGCTCATACATTCCACGCCTAACTATTGATATAAGAAAATTCTATAGTTAACATCTCTCTCTCTCTCTCTCTGTGTAGTGAATGACGATGTGTGCGGGGTTCGACTCGCAGCCATCACTGAAATGTTAGTCACGGTATTTCAAGTCGAAACGTGCGTACATCTCGCTACTGGCTATATTTAACGTCCACTTTCGAAGGAGAAGAAATGCGATAGGTGCCGACTGGAATTCCGGGAAGACAAAAAGTATCAATTCATTACGTCAGTTTAGCTTCAATCATTTCGCTGCTGCTAAAAATTTCGATACTTAACATTTGACTGTGTGTAATTAACAATCCGATTAGTTGCTCCGTTCGAGACCCCGTTCTGCACCTGAATTTAGATCACGTCATTTCACGTTTGTTACTTGTGAATGAGGCCATGTTATGATATTTTGTTATTTAATAGGAACATTAATTGCTGGATAGATGAGCCGCTTCAGTATGTAGGTTTCCTAATGTAATTATCAATTCATTGTTTTCTAACTAATACAGGTAATATTGTAGTATATCACATGTATTTATGCCTAGTCACCGGCAAACATCAGTTGTGTGTTTGAGGCTCGGTCAGGCACCAAATCTTAGCTTAGTCTGCATAGCCTTTAGATACTGGGCTTTAAACCATATCCAGAACAAAATTGCTGGTAATGTCTTTTAAAGTTTTAACACATGCAAAACTAGCTGCTCATGGATTTTAATGTTAATTTCTGAAGATAACAAGGGTGACAAGTGACTTCGAACTGTAGGTAATTCCCCGTGTAATATAAATACACTGATATCACTGGCGATAAGTTGTTGATAATGAGTTTTTCATAGAGCACTTCCCAGTGTTAATCGCGGTTTCTGACTCGTTAACTCATTAACCAATTAATGCAAACAATGGTAATTAGGTGGTTTGAAAACTTTTTGAAAATTCTCCTATTAGGAAATAAATTCAGTTTTGTGGAAGGATTACAGAATGATTTATGTGGTTGAGTAATGGCTATTAGTTATCTCAGATACTAATGAGAATGCTAACATTTTAGGAATGTAATTTATTGTAATAAATTTAAGTTTACTAATGTTAAGGACTGCCTTGTCTCTAATAATGCATTCCCTGGTATTTGTCGTATCGTGATATTAATTTACATCCATAGTTATTGCCACACAGAGCAGTGCTTGATATCAAGAACAAGCATCGGGATTAATTTAAGGAAAACACGTGGAAGCGTCATTTACCATTCAGAAACAAATATTTTTATTTAATAACTGACAGTTGCCTAATACGTATTACTAACTATGATTTTTGAATTAAATTTTTCAAAGTATGAGGATATTTGCATGATACATAAAATTACAGTTAGTACTCGAAGAAAATGTCAACTGTGCATCACAATGGTTGCCCGATTCCAAACAGTTAACTAACTAAATCAACCTGTGGCGGAACTCTGTCCCTGCGACTAGATGACAACAGGGGGCTAATCCTACAACAGGACGTGAATATAAACATTAAATACAGACATGAAAAAGGTATTGCATCACTTTGGTTCCGAGAGTTCCGGAACCTGTACTGAAAACTGGAATAGACATCAACATTAACATCATTTCGCCCCTTTCTATTGCTCATGAAAACCACTCATTGCATGTTGTGCCGCCACACAGCGAGATCTTCAGAGTTGGTGGTCCAGATTGGTGTACACACTGATACCTTTAATACCCAGTAGCAGGACCTCTTACACTGATGCATGCCTATATTCGTCGTGGTATACTATCCACAAGTTCTTCAAGTCCAGATTGTCCCAGGCATGTAGGATAGGGTTCATGTCTGAAGAACATGCTGGCCACTCTAGTCGAGCGAAGTCGTTATCCTGAAGGAAGTCATTCACAACATGTGCACGATCGGGGTGCGAATTGTCATCCATGAAGACTAATGCCTTGCCAATATGCTGCCGATATGGTTGCACTACCGGTCGGAGATTGGCATTCACGTATCGTATAGCCGTTACGGTGCCTTCCATAAACACCAGCAGCGTACGTCGGCCCCACATAATGTCACCCCAAAACAACAGGGAACCTCCACCTTGCTGCACTCACTGGACAGTGTGTCTAAGGCGTTCATCCTGGCCAATCTCCGATTGTCTGGTTGAAGGCATATGCGAGACTCATCGCTGAAGAGAACGTGATGCCAATCCTGTGCGGTCCATTCGGCATGTTATTGGGCCCATCTGCACCGCGCTGCATGGTGTTGTGGTTGCAAAGACGGACCTCGCCATGGACGTCGGGATTGAAGTTGCGCATCATGCACCCTATTGCGCACAGTTTGAGTCGTAACACGTAATCCTGTGGCTGCACGAAAAGCATTATTTAACATGGTAGCGTTGCTGTCAGGGTTCCTCCGAGCCATAATCCGTAGGTAGCGGTCATCCACTGCAGTAGTAGCCCTTGGGCAGCTTGAGCGAGGCATTCCTTCGACAGTTCCTGTCTCTCTGTATCTCCTCCATGTCCGAACAACATCGTTTTGATTCACTTCGAGACTCCTGGACACTTCCCTTGTTGAGAGCCCTTCCTGGCACAAAGTAACAACGCGGACGCGATCGAACCACGGTATTGACCGTCTAGACATGGTTGAACTACAGACAACACGAGCCGTGTACGTCCTTCCTGTTTGAATGACTGGAACTGATCTGTCATCGGACCCCTCCGTCTAATAGGCGCTGCTCATGCATGGTTGTTTACATATTTTGGCGGGGTTAGCGACATCTCTGAACAGTCAAAGAGATTGTGTCGGCGATACAATAGCCACAGTCAACGTCTATCTTCAGGAGTTCTGGGAGCGGGGTGATACAAAACTTTTTTGATGTGTGTAAAAGACATTGAAATGAATACACGCCTTTGGTTATACTGCCCCCATACAGACGAGATACGGCTAAGCTGCCCAAATACTATCCCCATGTAAGACCGAAGCAATAGTAGTACTTCGCTTATTGCCCACAAGCCTGTTACAGAAAAATCGTGTTAAGTACTTAAGTACAATGACAAATGAACTCTTAATTTTTTAAGAAATCAATCATTAGTGGGGCCTCTCTGAGCCTAATAGACGCTTTAATTGAGATACGTACCAGATGACGGGTGGTAAACTGTACAGAGAGTGTGGAATACAAGCACGCGCACACACCTTATCTTCCTGCCTTGGTAGTAGAATTCCTTAACTTCATCTACTTTGTGACCATCAATCCTGACGTTAAATTTCACGCTGTTCTTATTTCTGTTACTTTCCATTATTTTCGTCTTTCTTCGATTTACTCCCAGTCCATACTACTACTTGTTGCTATCGATAGGTCTGGTTAAAGAGAAAGACAAGTGAAACACAATTTTCTAACACATTTGAGAAATGAATGTACGTACCAATCTCCTTCTCTATCCCGTCGCTGCCAACCGACTCCTCCCCTTCCATCCGTCCATCTCCTCCTTCCGGCTTTCTATTTCCTCCCAACTCTCTCTTCATCTTCTCTGGCCCTTCATCTTTTTTTGGGACCGATGACCGTAGCAGTCCGGTCCCTTTAATCCCAGAAACCAACCTTCCTCTTTTTCCCCTATCTTTGTCTTTTCCGCCTCTACCTTTTTCTGTGTAAACCTTTTCCTCCTCCTCTCTATCTACTTACGCCCCCTCTCCTTGTAAATATCCTGCTTTCCGCTTTTCATATATCCTCCCAGCCCACTTTCCATCTCCTCCTCCCCCTCCACCTTGCTGAACTTGAACCTTGTCTGTCCTTATTGTAAATTCAGTATTCAAATAATAAGTTGATAAACCATAAATATCACTTTCTTGTTCTGCAATAACGTTTACCGATCGTATATACACAGCCCATGTCCGTCCGAATGTTCATTAAAGTACTGTATAAAAAATCTGAAGCAAATCGGTCAAGAACGTTTCGAAACTTTTGGTAATATCGTTTCCCCTTTACATAATGCAATTTAAATGCTATGTGAAAACACAAGCATATCCGAAAGCAATATTGTGTCAAATTTTCTAAGGAATCGGTAAAGAACTTTCGAAAATTTAGGATTTTGAAGAAACGAGCATAATACTTTTGACAACAACGTATCCCCTTTATTAAAACAAGTATATTTATATAACATACGGTCCTCCCGTAGTTACATAAGAACCCGCACGTATTCGAATGCAACGTTGCGTCAAAATTTCTAAACAATCGGCGAAGAACCCTCGTGGATCTAGGATCCCGAACAGAGGAATAATTACTTTTTTATATAGATGTAAATACTCGATTGTTCAAAATCGTACGGTTCCGGAAGTTCTTCGGCGATTGCTTTAAATTTTGACGCTACGTTTCATTCTAATACGCAGTGTTTTGTTATACCTACTGAAGCGCAATATGCAGTACAAATTCGTATATCTTTTCTCTCTATATGTAAAACTGAATGAAAAATGATGCTGCCATAGGTGAAAGTAAGACGAGTATGCCCTGAGCAGAGTTAGGTATGCAAAAGAAGGCATTTAAATCAAGACATCTTGATATATTCACGTAAAATTGTTTTCAGCGTCCCCTCAGGAACCAATCTACCCCCAGAAAAACCTTTTCAGCTATTTCGTGTATGCTCATCAGCCATGTGACATAATTGTTTGCTTTGGCTGGTGAATCGTCTGGATTATCTGCATTTGTTCACGGACTTTAGCCTATAAATAGCAAACTACGTGTGCCAACATCCTACAGCTAATAGAGCTCACTGCGCTGGGAAAGAAGTGTTAACTCGTTATAAGTGATTATGTTAAGATATTTTGATTTAAATGTCACTCCACCCAGGAAATATTCGCCTTTTTGTGTTGTAATTGCAGTATTTTTTATTCTGGTTCCCAGCTTTTGATCTACCATAAGTTTGATATTAGACCGCCATAGTTTGGCTACAGACGTAGATTTTTGTTGACTCGTTCGACAACTCGACCGGTGTACGTTTTCTAATTGCCTTTAGACCGATGTTGCTTATATCGTCGCATCGGATATGGCTTTCACGAAACAACATGATGAACATTAATTACATTTATTTGGCGAACATCTTACAAAATTTCAAAATTTGAACCGAGTCACACAAGTCTGAAACACAGAAGTGGTGCGCGTGAAAATAAATAAATAGGTAAAATTAAGAAAAATGTGTTTTTCTGCACGTAAACTCCAAATGAGGCTGGATTTTTAAATGTTTTCACTTTTATCGTAAGAGTTTCCGCTACTTCATTTCGTGTAAGAACGGATTTGACGTGCTACATTTAGCTCGACTTTAAACCTTCGTATCTCGACAACGGACAAAGAGCGTTGGATTAAAAAAAATCATTTCAACTTTATCCATTTATCAAACTTCAAGAAAAGTTTGAACCGATTCGTATGATTCTGAAGTACAGAAGCGACAAGCTTCAAAAGCCCGGAGAAAAACCGTGTTTTGAACGTAAAATGCAAATATAGCGAAATTTTTATACGGTTAAAATTTATCTTAGACCAAGGTCTGGTGTACTGGTGGAACAAAAGTGAAACATTAGTCTCGCTCCAGTCCGCTGTTATTTAAGGGTGACTGTTTCTTGCACGTTAAATCCGAAAGGGGGTGACTGTCCGTGCATATAAAATTCGAATCTTGCCCATACAAATGGTGCAATTATCTGAGCATTAATTTCAGACCAATTAAAATCATTTTTAAAAGGAATTAATCGATTCGCACAATTTGCCTGGGTGCCACATCCGATTGCTCGTTGAAATCTTCCTTAATATACTGGTACATAGCCACAGTAATACAGATGTTCGATTAACTATACAACTGTCTGCTGGTCCGGACTAAACGTAGAACACTTACCCCATGTAACTAGCTCACTTAAGAACCGAGCACCAAGAACTCACCCCCTCCCCATATCCCGTCACCGAATTTCTGCGTGCAGCCTTTTCATACATATTTGTTACAGCGCTTTTGGTCTTTAACGACTGAAGTCGCCTTTTCAGCTCTCTATGTGCAGGCTAATCTCAGGAACTGCTGAAGGGATCTTCATCCGGTTTTCACTAATAGATACACTGATTTACGAGGAATGTTTATGTGTGTATTCTGTAAATATAAAATAGTGACAGAGACTTAAAAGTGCAGCAAGCGTAAGAAAATTCGGATCTGGTTTGGTGTTCTGGCGGTACAGTATGTTTCTATAAACGGTAAAGTTGTGGGATCGGATCCTGGCTGTGTTACTTGTTTTGCACTCTGTTTTTTACCCTAGCGTTTACTTCTCAGTGATGTGTACCGTCGCCAAAAACGAAACGTATCTCGGATTTCATGTCACGCTGTAGCTACTTCTTCCCCGTTGGATGGTTAGGGACATGAAAGACGCCCAAGTGCCACCAGCTGAGATTGCAATCGTCTGAGAACTACTACACAGCAAAAAAATAGGCGAATCCAAAACTGTTTATGAATAAAATGAAATGTTTTCCGCAAATCTACTTCAACCTGGGAAGCATCTTTCCCTCGTTTGTATGTAGAAAACCTCTCAGCAGCGCTGCGGTTGACTCAGCTACCAGGATTCTGCTTGCCTTTACTCATGGATGTGAATATAATTCTTTGAGTGCTAGAGGAAAAGTTGTGATTATTTTAGGAACTTTCAAATCACACAGGAGACTGGTAATCAAATATCAACTGGCATAAAGGAGATTTAGAGCTTTTAAATATCATAAAGACATTTACGTCTTCTTGTATGGGATCCAGTAATTTTTTGCGGATAAATTCAAATGATTTCGAAATGCTTCTAGATACGTTTGAGGGACGCATTTCGAATTATTTCTACTTCAGACTGCCAATTTCTGCTTGCCTCGGATTTCCAATCTCAGTTTCCGCTTTTAATTCACCACTAATTCTTTGAACAATGAGCAGTCAGTTATTCAGTTTTGAAGTTCTTATTAATATGACCAATAACGAAAAGATAACAACCTCATCACTAGTCTGCTCTGTGAGATTTACAATTTGAATTAATAAATTCCTTAACCAATAGCTCCGCTGCAGCCATTTGAGAACAATTGTTTAGTGGAAAAAAGGCACGAATCCAAAATGTGTGGTGCTCTATTCTTTAGGCTACAACGTTTCCGAGAAAGCCTACTTCAGCAACTTTTTTTCGTTTACGTACAATACATTCTTTCAGCAGCGCAGCAGACGATTCAACTCTCAACTTTCTGCTTTCCTTGAATCAAACACATTTATGGATACGATTCTTTGTGTGACTCGACGAAGATGTCTGCCATAAAGACTCCACGACAAAGAATTGTGGCAACTAGTCTCAACAATGCATCATAGTGCGTACTAAGCTTCAGAAGAGAAACCTGCAACACGAGCTGAACATCTAGATCATACAAGTTTTTTCTTCTTTTATTTGTGGCACCTCAGCCAGGCTCCGATACATACTGAATCACTCTCACAAACACACGTAATTTACACACAGTATTCACATTTATTGTCAACATATTACTTACATCGCAATGTGGACCCACTTTTGTTATGAGATGTCACTCCAAACACAGTCCAGTAAGGAACCCATGACATTCTTGTCTCTAGACAACTCCCCTGGCGTGCGTTGCTTACGTCGCCCAAGATATGTGAAAGTGATGATTTTAATTTACTTAACGTTATTCTAGAGAAAGCTTTTCACAGTGTTGACTGGAATACTCTCTTTCAAATTCTGAAGGTGGCAGGGATCAATTACAGTGGGTGAGAGGCTATTTACAATTCGTACAGAACCAGATGGCAGTTATAAGAGTCGAGGGGCATGAAAGGGAAGCAGTGGTTCCGAAGGGAGTGAGACAGGGTGTAGCCTTATCCCCGATGTAACAAAATCTACAAATTGAGCAAGCAGTAAAGTAAACAAATGAAAAATTCGTAGTACGAATTAAAATCCACGGAGAAGAATTAGAAACTTTGAGGTTCGCTGATGATACTGTAATTATATCGGAGACAGCAGAGGACCTGGAAGAGCAGTAGAAAGGAGTGGACATTGTCTTGAAAGGAGGATGTAAGATGAACATCAACAAAAGCAAAACGAGGATAATCGAATGTAGTCTAATTAAATCAGGTGATGCTGTGGGAATTAGATTAGGATATGAGACACTTAGAGTGGTAAATAAGTTTTGCTATTTGGGGAGCAAAATAACTGATGATGGTCGAAGTAGAGAGGATATAAAATGTAGGCTGGTAATGGCTACGAAAGCGTTTTTGAAGAAGAGAAATTTGTTAACATCGAGTATAGATTTAAGTGTTAGGAAGTTTTTTCTGAAAGTATTTGTGTGGAGTGTAGCCGTGTATGGAAGAGAAACATGGACGAGAAACAGTTAAGGCAAGAAGAGAATAGAAGATTTAAAAAATGTGGTGCTACAGAAGAACGCTCAACGTTGGATGGGTAGATCACATAACTAATGAGGAGGTAATGAATAGAATTGACGAGAAGAGGAATTTGTGGCACTACTTGACTGTAAGAAGAGATCGGTTGGTAGGACACGTTATGAGGAATCAAGGGATTACCAATTTACTCTTGGAGGGCAGCGTGGAGGTTTAACATCGTAGAGGGAGACCAAAAGATGAATAAACTTAGCAGGTTCAGACGGATGTAGGTTGCAATAGTTACTTAAAGATGAAGAAGCTTGCACAGGATGGCTCAGCATGGGGAGCTGCATCAAACCAGAATAACAACGTTATTCTCTGAATTTTATTCATACCTCTCCCGTGATAAAGTTGTCTGGCAGTAGATAACGCTACCGGTATGAAGCAGGGATCAGAGATGAGCTCCAAATACTCGCTTTAAGCTCGCCAGGGAGTCCTGTGACGACATCGCCGAACTCACCGTCTCCGTGTGCCTGTAGACTCGATTCGTGTGTCTTCTCAGAAGCCCGTTCGTCACCGGAGTCTGTCGTCGGTAGAAGTGGACTCCGCTCGCTTAGAAAGGAGAGCGAGATCGAGAATTCACAAGTATAGCCACGGACTTGAGGCATGACATGAGGATGAAATGCAGTCTCTAAATGGCGTTTAAGTATTAAAGTAAATGATACTTACGGATGATAAACTATACAATTCGCTGTTAGCCCACAAACGCAAATTGCCATGTCCAAATGAATACAGATAAAGCCTTCGTTCTTGTCGTATAGATATAACAGTGATGTTAGTCTGTGCCTAGTTTCCATTTGAGGCAGCACATGCTCTTTCTCCCGCCCCCCCCCCCCACCCCCTCTCCCGTATCGTGGCTGCACCACAATTTATCTTTAGAATGAAAATCTTTTCTTTGAACGCTTCATTTTTATAGTGACGAAAGATAAATGTTATTTAGTTTTTGTACATGTCTTACTATACGAAGAGCTAGTAAGTCAGTGAGACAAGTCGTACATTTTTTTTACGGAATGATAACGCAATTCGCAGTGCGTCACGAGTGCTACCTACAAATCCTTCTCAGAGAAAAAGCTGTCAACAATGAATGTAGGCACAAAACGCCTCTTCTCTCCATCTGGCTTTCTTTTATGCATGCCCTACGCCCCATTTAAAATCACTCAAATTAAAATTTGTGCCCGACAGTTAAGCCTATTGTCTGTAAATCACTTGATCGCTGGACCCTTACTTCTGAAACGAAAGATACCGGGAGACTTTTGGCTGCAAATTCTTTGTAATAACAACAACAATAATAACAAAAAATATAATAATAATGATTTGTGCAAGCCCTTCAGCAGTTTAGTAACCAGTACAAAGTTGCTGTTGTGTTGTGCTGTCAATTAGTTCATTTGTTGTTGCGAAACGAATAATGAAGCAATATCTGATCAACTGTGGAAACCATGTACAACCTGGAGAAGGCATTTTCATTAGAGATTTAAGGATAAGGAGCGTATAAGCCTCAATTTTTCTCATGGTACAAAGTATGTGCGTAAGGGGGGAGGGGGTATCTACTAAGTCAAGAAGATGTTGTTCGTAGATTTGTTTCACAGACTAACCCCCACCACATTGCGTCACACATTATTGCTAGAATTTAAAGGAATAATGTAATTATTGGTAACTTATATAATCAGCATTATAGTGTTATGAACTAGTAATAATAGCCCTGATCTGTTAAAAATAATTTATTTTCATGACTGAAAAACAGTTAAAAATTTTGCAGTTTTGTTTTCACCCCTAAGGAAATTGCATTTTACCCCTCAGGGAGTAATTACCTCCAGATACAGAACCAATTCTCTAGTGCAAAGCTGGCCTGGTTTATCAGTTTAGTATTATATAGGAGATACGTTGTGAATCTCATATTCATTTTTTCAAAAACTTAATCTTCGAAAGTTTTTTTTCGATTCCTTTGAAATTTTGGCACAACATTGCATTCTAATTTGTGCATGCTTTTATATAGATACTGGAGTGCCATATGGTACATACTTGCACATATCATACAGCACATAAAACGCATGCGTATTCGGATTAAAATTTGTGTAAAAATTTCAGAGTATACGGTGGAGAACATTCGAAGATTTACGATTTCGTACAAACGAAAATTAACATTTCCGTTGGTCTAGATTAAATAACTGCTTAGGCCGTTGAGCTTGATGACAACGTTGCAGTTATAAGATAATGTTATTATTCTATATTGGTGAAAAAAGATTTTGTTCCCTTGGCTTGGACTGGCGATTGTTCATATCATACTCAGTTTGGATATAAATATACCATAGAGTTTACGTGTCGTTTATGCTGCTAGACTACACTGGTCTTGTGGTACGAACTGAAAGACTGCCGGTGACTATGAGTTTGTGCTCTGACACCAGTCGCTGTAGCTAGTGAGCATTCCACTTGCCTACCCGGATCATGTGCCTGCTAAATTGGTTTTGCCCTCTGAAAGCGGTGTTGTTGGTAGCTTGCATTAGAGGTTGTCACTTTTGTCACAATATAAATGATCCTGAATGCTGAAATATTGTAATGAAGTAGTGGCCCTGTCATTATTGTAGTCAACTGTTGACACGTGAGAAATATATCAACAAGGAACTGATCTTTTATAAACATTACGCAAAAGTTTATTCAGCACAAAACGGGATAAACAAAACAAGTTAAGTGTGATGAGAAATAAATCATGAACTGTTGGCAGCACAAATAGATGTAACAAATAGTTAACACTCCACTAGGTGGCGATAGGTTCGCAAAGACTAAGGTTTGTCTGATTAAACTATTTACTGTGGATCGAAACATGGAAAACGCGATCTGAAATTATTTAACGAATAATAGACTTTGATGAACTTATCGTACACAGAAGTTATACTGTGCTGGTGCAGCTGGGAAAAACTGGCAAGGCTGTAATTCTGTTTGCCCTAACAGGCAGAATCAGCAATACTGTACCCCTTTCACGACTGTTTAAGGTGTCGGTTACGGTATAAGCGTCTGCAGAGCAGAGATGTGTGGCGCTCGTAATTCCTTATCGTGGGCACGAAATTTAAGAAATCATGGCGGGCGATATGTTAGACTGGTGGCAATTAGTCTCTGATAGACCCCTGAAATCTCCTCAGATTCCAGAGAGTGACATTCCAGTTTGCTGGTCATACCATGGACCAGTTTGACTTACTTGTACAGCAGTACACACAAGGAGATGAAAAGTCAGGATTACCCTCAACACTGCGAGTTGGCTGAGATTACTGAGTCTAAACTGTCAGTACAGCTGAATCCTCACCACATGCTCTCCAGTCAAGACAAGTGCTAGTGCAAAGTCATGCTCAGGACGAGTGTCCCAAGCGCAAGCCATTCATAACAAAACTCGAGACCGGAATCCTCTCTAGACATGAATCAGGAAACTCAGTTTCTCCACTCCTCACTTTCCATGAAACTTTGGTAAACTGCAAAAAAGCACTCATGCAACCGCCTGCACACAGCTGCCAGTCACAGGACTCCACGAGCTCCTTATCCCCCTCTGTATCATCTTCTCTGCCCGTCAGCAAATTCTAATCAAAATTAAATATATTCTTGTCCTTTATGAAGAAGCAGTCAATCCCTGACTCGTACATTTACGTGCAGAGAGGAGATGTAATCGGGCGCCTGACTTGTTTTTTTCTCATGGCTACTTTACGCAGCTAGTTTTGAGTTTCTGTTTAGCCCTAAAATGAAAAACACATTTATCGCAGCGATCATTATCTGTACAGGCCGAACATTACAGCGTGTCCAACCAGGGGCCTCGTATAAACTAAAAGCTCTTGCGTCTCAATAAAGACCATTTCAGAGCCACCATAAATGTTGTGTTTCATTGTTAAAATTGTTTTGAAGTCCTGACGCTTCCAAAAAATCTCGGTAGCCAGAGGGATGACACCACCTGATTTTTCCCTTGGTAGCTTCGAGTTCATGGTGAGCATGGGAATTTACGAAGTCTTATTGCCGCCATACATGTTCATAAAGAGAGTTTACGACACAGTCGTAGTGCCTAGGTCGGATGACCTAAATTTCTGTTGCGTCCCTGCCGCTGCCATGGCTAGAGGCGCCTAACAAGTGGATTCAGGTAGGCAGTTGTTTCGCCTCTTTGGCTGTCTTTGGATGACAGCATTGCCCACACATGGGTGTGAGAAATTCTTGGGACCAGCATTCTGTCCCCAGTAAGTACTTCGAGATTTTCCTTTCCCTAATAGCTAGATGTAGCTTCCAAGCCGCAAACATCGACTCCAAGTTTTCTGTTAAGTCACAAAACTGCCAGCTTGTTCTCATCTCCAAAAAATACTATTTGATGGAGAGCCATAATAAAAATACCACATGGATTAACAACGTACATACTCCAATCACTGCTTACTCATGTTGATAACTTTCTGTCATCTCACAGAAATGATGTCTTAGGTGTAAAATCATCATTAAATAGTAGCTTCAAATAACAAAAATACTGTCTTTGATCTTAATACTTGACTACTGCTCTGATTTAGTCTTATCCACAGGTAAGATCACAATTAATTTTCAATGTGATGTGACTAAATAGAATAGATAAGGACTATTACAACATGTTATTATTTTTTCAACTTCATGTTGTCCTATCTGCGATATAGACTAGGCTTACGAAGTAGACTGCTGTTGGAGGTGAAGTAATATTTTTATTTCTACCACTGACTCTACAGTAGTTTATCCTATATGATATATATTAATCATTTCAGTAGGCATTTCTTCCGTAGAAAAAACACCAAAATCAGTAAAATTTTCCAGCAGGGCTACAGTACTAATGAATTTTAGTACCTCGAGCACATTGAATAGTAAAAGAAGTTAAAGGTGCTGCCTTAAATACAAGAGTGACCAATTATCAAATCATTATCTTACAACGATTCAGACATTGAAAGTACTTCTCCCTTCACTTGGTATCATCTTTCAACATCAAGGAGAAAATATTGTGATCTGGATATTGATTAACATTCATGTGATTCATTAATGGTTAGTAACAAAAGTTGTATTACAACCGTGGTACGAGGACACGGATGTTTTGAAGTATTGGGTAGTAATGTCTTCTTTGTGCCGGCCGCTGTGGCCGAGCGGTTCTAGGCGCTTCAGTCCGAAACCGCGCGGCTGCTGCGGTCGTAGGTTCGAATCCTGCGTCGGGCATGGATGTATGTGATGTCCTTAGGTTAGTTAGGTTCAAGTAGTTCTAAGTTCTAGGGGACTGATGACCTCAGATGTTAAATCCCATAGTGCTCAGAGCCCTTTGACCAACCTTTTTTTTTGTCATCACTGTTGAGAGTAGGTGGCGCTTTACGTACTCTGTAAGCGGTAATGTACCATACATTGTGTTTACTACTTACTATATGATTTACTGAGTCACTGAAATTCTTTGTAGGTAGTGACATTGTTTTAAAAGAGAAAGAATGAGAAGTTTGTTGTTTGTGCTAACTAAATAGTCACTGGTAGTGTGCGCGCATTCAGCTGAATACCGAGTTTTATAACATCCTATTTTCCTACTACATATTCCTAGTTTTTACGCCCTTGAACCAAAACAGTCTTCTACATGATACTGAAGTAATCATCACCTTGCCCAGTACTGATTACAGTATTCTACTGCCCCTCGAATAAATACAGGCGTGCATTTGAGAATTCTTGTAAATTTACCGTAGTTATGGCTGGAAGGCAGTACTTAAGGGATCTATTGGCACATTGGATGGCAGGCACAGGCGATGTTGATATTTTGCAAACGATTCTGCGAGGCAGGTTTACGACACCATTCGCAGGCTACAACGCACGGCCCGGCGGGCACCCTATACAAATGTGAAGTAATCAGGGAAACAGGGAACCGACGTACTGTGAAGATAATTTTTAACATTTTTATGCAGCGACAGCAACTGATATTGTTTAAATAAGAATGCAGCCTACAGTTTCAGGTTAACCTTATCGTTTACCTAGGTTCCAACGTTCGTAATAACGTCTTCTTCAGAACATAAAATATTATTTAAATGTTTGCCTAAAACAGGCCATGTCCTAAGACAACTTTATAAAACTTGATGCATACCATAAGGTTTTGTCACTTCATTAAACAAGCTGTAGCAGATTCACTTTAAGCACGTTGTATGGGCCTCGTCGTGTGACAAAACCTTATGGTTATGCATCAAGTTTTATAAAGTTCACTTCGGACATGGCCTGTTTTAGGCAAACATTTAAATAATATTTTATATTCTGAAGAAGACGTTATTACTAACGTTGAAACCTAGGTAAACGATAAAGTTAACCTGCAACTGTAGGCTATATATTCTTGTACTGTGAAGAACCCATACGTTGCTGTTACAACAGCGCCTAGTGACATGTGAGTAGGGGCCGAAGCGGGCTAAGGAAAGCTGACCTTGTACTTATCAAAGAGCACTCCACTTGTCCCCTCGAGAGGAACTACGTCAGAGGCCTCGGGAAAAGACATATAATTAAGAGAGCCCGAAGGCTCCAAGGGTGCAGTCGTGTCACCATTCGGTCTGCGTCTAGAACCGGAGAGAATGTCGATGGTTTAAGTTGCAGCTCAACCACGAAGATCTTTCGGTAATGGATGTCGGCGGCCATCCGGAGCGATGAAGCTACCTCCAACCTTCTCCGCACGGACGCTTCATTGTTGTGACGCCCATGTCGCACCTTGGAGCTAAACCGGCGAGAGGAGCGAGAGGGTTGCTAGCCTCCACTCTTTGGATGGCATCGTCCGGTGGACTGTTAGCTGCAGTTCGCAGGGGCGGGCCCGGGGCCTGAACTCACGGCCTCCTGGGTACAGGGCCATCTGCTGGCCGTTGACCGAGCTGCACTGGGCGGACAGCCGGAGCTGCTAAGGCCACGAGTAGCGCTTGAGGGAGCAGTCAGCCCTGTACCGGGCCACAGCCACAGTTAACTCAAGCGGCGACCACTTAGCCGTGGCGAGAACGGGAGCGCTACGTCAACAAGGTTGGCGATGACCGACGCTGCAGATTCCGGCATTTGGCGCTGGCGCTGACGCACGCACGCTGCACGGTGCCATCGTCGAGCTCAGCAGGAGGCCCGCTGTGTATCTTGATGTAATAAAGGTAATGACACACTTGCCCGTGTTTTCTTTGGCGTGAGTCACCCCTCTCTCCCAAATCACACCTCTCGGTCGTTCTGACCTATTACAATTCGCCGCGCGTGATTAGCCGAGTAATGGACTGTGCGGCTGGTCCCGGCGGAGGTTCGAGTCGTCCCTCGGGCGTGGGTGTGTGTGTGTGTTTGCCCTTCGGATAGTTTAGGTTAAGTAGTGTGTAAGCTTAGGGACTGATGACCTTAGCAGTTAAGTCCCATAAGATTTCACACACGTTTGAACATTTTTTTATTAGAATTCCTGAGCTCGAGGAGGGGGGGGGGGGGTTGTAACAATTCGTACTGGAAGTTAAGTTCCTTGTAAGGTTTCACTCTACACAGTTGATATCGGTCGGTTTTCTTTTTGCATGTATGTCTGTTTCGCTGATGTTTATTACCGATCGTGTATGGTCGCTGCTCGACTGTAAAAACATGTACATGAGAAGAACAGATAAAGAAGCTATATTTTCACACTTTATTTTCCCTCTTTCATTTCCGAGAACATACGCGAACTGACGTCTCCTCATCCCAGTGCGCTGCAAGGACTCTACTAGTACTTTTTTTGAGACATCAGATGTCAAGGAGTAGCATAGACAGGCGACAGCTACGATGTTTGAGTAATCCCAACGGTACACAGCACATCAACGATTAATTAACTGTCAAGCTTTTGATAGATGTACCTGTGAAATGTATTTTGAAAGAGCGAAATTCCTCTAATTAGCTCTCTTTTATTCTCTTATCATCCATTAGGGAAACATATACACGTGAAGACTACGTCAATTGCAAATATTTTGCTAACTGAGATTAACGAATGTAACGTAGTGTAAAACGTCGTTGCAAGAGTTAAAAGTGTCAAGGATTATTTGTAAACTAATTTTCTTTGCAATGAGAAATTTAATTATACTTGACAGACTACAATTAAAAATGTTTTTCGTTTTCACTTGGGGTAGAAATTCATTCATTTTTGAAAGCATTAACTCTATTGCAATTAGCCATGGGTGAATTAACTCGACTGCAAGTGCCAACCACACACAATGTTCAGTTGTTGGACAAAATCCTGATCTCAAGTTTTTTTATTATGGGCTACACTCATTAGGTGCTTTATTTTCGATTGAACCCTGCATCGTTATTTTGAGGCAATGACACACATCTTTGTTCTAGCACTACGGCATACAATCAGTTAATTGCCACGGCAACGACTATCAATAGATATATTTCCCTTAACCGCTTTGCACAATTTGACGCAAGAGCTAGAAACCACAATCTATTCTTTTTTAAGGCGCTATTTTAGGATTTTGAAATAAATTTCCGCACTAGAAAAAGAGAGTAGGAATACAAATGACCTGTCAAAAACGCCTGATCGCGCGAATGTAATCAAAGAAAGTAACAACAGAAGTGTACAAAATTAGTCCATTTTCAAGTAACATAAGTTAAACCTTCTCGTCTGGATATTGTTAGTTTTGCAAGACCTCTCTGCGATTTTATATTCATAGTTAATTCTATTTCTGCAGGTTAAATTGTTGGGAGACTAAGAATTCAATTTCTAATAACGTATTACGTCCGTTTAGAACTGTCCAACCTTTGCCTTAATTTATCCATAAGGAAGCGAACTGAACGAATATGAGCCCAAACGTCCATCTTCGTATTGAGCTGTTATGACAAAACAACTTCACCAAAATATAAATAACTGTAATAAATAGGGATAACGTATTTGCATTGTCGATAATAATAAAATTTACCGACAAAGTTGATCGATGGTAGCAGTAGTACGTATTAACATCCTTGCATTTCATCCCGTATCAGTGTAGGTTAATAAATGACTTAATTTATTACTTTTTATTGCACTGCTAGAAATCACAGATTTAAAAGGGAGAAGATTTTCAAATGATCTAGCGGAGCAGCTACAATGAGGGAGCTTCGATAACATCCGTGGTAATGTTAGAAGAAGCTGTGTTGGTGTTTGTATGGAATATGTTTGTTCCAAATGTATCATAAAACTGTTTTCGGAAGGAGAATAAAACGTCATTTAGTAGCCTCTGTTCTACTATTTTGAAGAACAAGTGAACGATAAAGAATTCTGTGTTCTTTGAGCCACGGGTTTGTCTTTTACTTCGAATTTGACAACAGTGTCTAATCACTGTGCTTATTCCGATATCCAATGCGTACTACGTATTAGCGGTACCACGTTTGCTGTATATCAGCATTTGTACGTGGCTTTCGGATTTAAATGCAGGAAAAAATAAAATAAAAATAAAGCACTTTGCCCTGTAACAAGTGGCAACACGACATAGAAGTTACCTTTTCGTATAGACATAAGGCAGAAAACAGCGACTTCTGTGACATGGTTATTAGCTTTATCACCCTACCTTCACAGTTTCGTAGTTTATACGGCAATCTAAAAATACCGATACCTATACGAACCACAGTTGTGTTCTCATATGGATCGAAAGATTCTTCAATTGATCAACAGGTTATAGAATTAGGGAGTTGATGCACATAAAAAATGCAAGGCACCTCTACCTTTGTCGTATGAATCTTAGCCTATAGCTCCAGAATCACTAATAAAACACATTTCAGAACTGAGAGCAAGGAAAGCGAAAGAATTAAAGGAAATTAAATACATTCACGATCCACGCAGTCGCGCAAAACATCTGGAGTACACTATATTATATTGCAGTAAGTTTCGAAGGAGCATCAGTTCGCTGTTCAGATCTCCAGAATCCAGTTACTGAGAATGAACTGTCACGACGAGGATGAATGAAGTTAACGACCTACTAGCCGTAAGAAATTGGAACTTACGTTAAAACTGTTGTATGGTGATGGCTTCGTAATAAAGTAAAATGGAACAACAGTAGGTAATAATGATACATCTACCTTTATACTGTGCTAGTTACTGCGCATCGAATGTACTTCCTAGCAATACTATTTTCTGTTCCGCTCCAATCACGTATTAAGCGACGGAAAAATTGGCTCCTTGTATATTTCTGTCCGTACGCTAATCCCTCTTACCTTTTCCTCATGCTCACTAAGCGACGTATACAATAGTGATACCAGATTTGTCGCGGAGTCTTCTTTGAATACTGCACCCCTAAATTCACACAACAGTGATCCATAAATACAACTTTGGCTTTTCCTGAAAGTCTTATTTAACTACCACGAGCACAGCTGTTATACTTTTCTAAGGGCTATACTGTCTTGATCCTCGCAGAGCAACTCTGTCTACGGTCATTTCTGTTTGATAAAGAATCCCAACGCCCATGTAGTAGCGACGTTTAAGCGATTTCCTATAAAGATGTACCGGACTTTGCAGGAACCATTGGAATAAAGGTAAGCCTTTCATTTGCCGTACCGATACGGGTTTCACGGATTGGTTCCTTTCCATATCACTAGTTAATATTATCCCTGAATATTACCTATATGACGTCTTCCAGGTATTAACTACCAATCTTGCAACCTCATAGTGTGGGTTTATTTCTGTTCGTTCGCAGCACTGTCTTGTACATGTAGACGTTTAAACAGATCTATTACTGATTGTAGGAAGCGGAGAGTTTGTCCAAGTATTTCTGTATTTTATTACGTTCGCCGAATGATGACACTTCCCGTTAGGCACTCACATCTTCCGTGAACAATCTGGTACGTCCACTGTGCCTGAATCTGGTGGCCTGTACAAGTACCCGATTATTAATCCGAGTTCAACAAACTAGTTGTCCATTTTAGTTCACACCGAGTGAAGTGGTGCAGTGGTTATCACAGTGGACTCGAAAAGGGGAGGACAACGGTTGAAATACACGTCCTGCCATCTAGATTTAGGTTACCCGTGATTTCCCTCACTCCATCCTGGGAGATGCCGAGATGGTTTCTTTGAAAGGACACGATCGATTTCCTTCTCTATCCATGAAACATTTCGTCGCCCTGGTCTGATAACCTCCCTATCGATGGGACGTTAAGCACTAATCTTCTTTCCTGCCTTCTATTTCAGTTTACACTTGGATTCGTTTAGCACATCGCGAGACTTAAGTTTGCTGCTATAGACAGTCATCGTCTTTTGGGAGCTATTCCGATGTATTTGAATGTACTACATTCTGACAACTTCCTTACCATCTACCTCGGTTTTCAACCAACTATCAGGCCCAAAAATGACGTAGCGGTGTCTAGGAGACCTGTCAGCTGTGGGTCTTTCCCTCGAACTATTCGACAGTTAACAAGTAATGGACGCTCCGACATCCAATTCACACTTTATCAGCGGTCCAGTCCTTTCACAACACACGGCTACGTAACCGCGTTGATTGTTGCGGCAGCATCTGACTCTCTAAATTCCTCTCGCGGATAATTATTATTCATTGTTTACATTTCATCCCCCTTTAAAAAAGATTCTGGCTAGAACATCCGGAGGCGTCATATGTGCGTGAATTTTGTGTGTATGATTGTATGAATGAGTATGTGTGCTGTGCTCCCTTTCTGAACAAGACTTTGGTTGAAAATTTATGTGAACACTCTTTTCGTAGAGGCCACCTTATGCTTCCCATGTGAGTAGAAATCTATCTGTTTCACAGAACAGTTATTTCATCATGAAGTTTGTTGTAAATAATCAACTGCGTTTCAACAGGAACAATGATGTACATAATTACAATATCAGAAGGAAAGAATGCCATTTATTATGGCGCATTAAGGTTGTCCGTAGAACAAACAGAGGTTCACAATGCTGCAACGAGAAGTTTAGATTACTTACCCGTTGATATAAAATGCCTGACATACGACAGAGTAAAATCTGAAGCTAAACTAAAACATTTCTCTTTGATGACTCCACAGATTAGAGGAAGATTGTCTATTACTGTTATATGTAAATGGCGATGGGTAGGAATTACTAACATCTATCTGTTTGTAATTAAAAAAGTAATAAATAATAAATGATCAACTTGGAGGCATATTTACAAAAAAAAATTATGTAAATATTTAATGACTCGTTCCATAGCATTAAGATTTGTCGTGCATGGAACATGAAACTAAGTAACTAACTATTATCATATCAAAAAGAGTGGTATAGACTTATACGCCTTTAAAATATCCAAATGAAATCAAACAGTAATCAAGCAGACGATCAAATTATACATACATTCTAATTATGCTATGTTTGGTTATTCCTTAAGAACTAACAAGTTACTGGCAAGAAATATTCCGTGAAAGGAAGCAAATAGGCCACAGTTGGAAAATAAAATACCCATTTTAAGGTGATGTTAAGCGTATGAGACCATTCGCTAAATCACATTTAAAGCATTCCACAATGGTGTAAGATTAAAAAATTATATACTATTTTAACGTTTAAGTTACTATTATTGGCCACACACTGAATGACGCATCATCAGTAAGATTTCGAAATGAGAAGATGCGTAAACTACAGAGAGACCAATTGGCTGATAAGCTAATAAAACAAGAATTCTATTCGGCATTGAGCTAAACTTCTATGCAGTTCTGTTTCCTTGACATTTAAATGATCATTAATTTTGTTGACATACGCACGATATGTTACCGTGCCTTGCTTCTTTCCCCATCGCATACGTTTGCAAACGTGAACACCCGAAAATATTGTGCATACGAGTGGAAAGCTGAAAATCTAACGAACAAGATGCAGTACCGTTACCAGTTAGCAAACAAGCATAGGTTTCGGAGTTCCAGTTTCATTTGCTGTCGATACAAATACAGTAAAAGTAGAATTAAATAGATTACGAAAGCCTACTTTTGACATCACTTCCTTCTGATTCTTGTTACCCGAAACATAGCGGCAAAAATAAGTTACGTTAACGAGTCCAAATGTGTCGCATTACCAGAGGAAACATGTATGGAACAACAGAAAAACGTTCGAAAATGCCTCCCTGACACTATGTTATTCATGTTAGTTCAATAATTTTTAGTATTTAAAACAGTTGCTGCGCACACCCGACATAAATAATGAACAAGAAGCAATCGTAAGCAGAAGCGTGCTAATGTTAGGGCTATCTAAAATTATGGCAGGGCCCCGTTCTGGCTTCAATACAATGTACAACGTAAGTCTGTAACTGTAACTTGTAACCTCCCCACAAAATAAAATAAATATTATTGGTTAATGATTCTAATTTAGTGTAACCTCAAAACAAAATTCTTTCTCATTTGCAACCTCCCTGCAAAATTCTTTTCACATTAACCTCCACACAAATTTCTTTCTGATTTAATCTAAGCTCAAAATTCATTCACATTTAGCGTAACCTCACAACAGAAAAATTCCTAAATCTCTCACAGTAAAAAATTATAATTATGTCGTTCACATTCACTGTAACATCCCATTAAAAAAAATTCAGTAACCTGGTAATAAAACAATGTAATTAACCTCTCAATTAAACTGTCGCTCACTTATGACTTTTCAATAATTCACTGCGAATTTAACCTGGTAAATTTTGGACGACAGCAGTGCTGCGTCATGGCCTTGAAAGAGCATTCTGAATAAAAAAATGAAAAATTCTTACCTCAATGAAGTCGCCGTATATATCTGCTCTTACAATAAATTTTTCCGGCAGAGCTCTGTGCAATGCTGGCCGACCTATCTGTCATTTATGAAAGGAATCAACTGATTTTTCTATTGCAATAACCGAAATGATCATGGATGGGAGAAATTAGTAAATTCTTTAAATTGAAATGAATGTTTGTTAAAAGTTACTTTTTATGAGGAAGATTATTATTACGAGAGTTTTAAAACATTTACATGCGACTTGAGATAACATTAATATATATGCGCGAGGCTGCTTTTTATCTTATACAATAATACTCAGGCTCTGGCATCGCTGCACCGCGACCGGACCAGCCAACACGATACACCATACCAGACCAGAGCAGACTCCAGACTAGCAACAACTTACTGCTACAGCTACACAGTTCCTACTGCAGTCAACACTGCTCTCTGGTCAGAGACCTTGCGTATTGCAGGCAGCGCTTGAGCAATACATCGAAATTACATCTGCTTGGACCTCTTACATAATCCGCCACTGGGTGGGCAAAAATTTAGCAGCGATGGTGCGACAATTGGACTTGCCATGAGCAACAAATTTTTCTAAAATCTACTTAATTAACTAAGTTTACAATCACAGAGTACATACATATATATATAAGTGCAGAACATGAAATGAAATAGAGTACACATGCACTGAGTACAGAACATATCAAGAAATGACAAAATGTATATGCAATGAGTACAAAACACATTAACAAATGACATAAAGTGCACACGCACTGTATATATCTCTACCATTTTACAGGAACTCGGATACGCAATGAGTTCAAAACATATTAACAAATGACATAAAGTGCACACGCACTGTATATATTTTTTACCATTTTACCAGAACTAGGAAAGGAAAGGGAAGGATTGCATCATGGTTGTAGCACAGTAGGTTGCACATAGCTGCACTGAAAGTCCATATCTTTCTACAGAAGCACAACACCAAGTGAGACAATCTGAAGTTCTCTTCCCTGAAGTATTAATCAGTTGCAGCCAAGACACTGAAATGTCGTATTAATATTCAAAGTTATCATTTTGGTAGTTTATTAGGTACACCAAACAATGGGACCATAATAACATCTCCATCGTTCAAGGTGGTGGACAGCATGATGTGTCAACACCACATTCTTGTAAGGTACACCAACGTAGAATTAGTGCAAAAACCAAATATAGTGCTCCATGATCATAAGGAAAGACAGGACAAACGGATATTGCAGTAATTTCTCGTAATTAGGTCAGAAGGTGTAGGACATTAAGTCTTATGCTAGTCATCATTGAGAATTACACTAGTCTATTAACAGATTTGAGTAATTGTTGGCACTCATTGCCTTGTTACTAATCATTTCTGTACTATGTATGGAGTATTACAGACCATCATACATAAGTCATCTGATTACACTAAATATTGGCACTCATTGGCCAGTTACAAACCATATTTATGCATTGTTCAGAAGTCATCATTCAAAGCAAGAGTTAATTAATGGCATAGGATTAACATAATTCATGTAGTTTTAGTAATCGTTGGCACTCATTGGCCAGTTACTAAACATTTTTATGCATTGTTCAGAAATTATCATTCAAAACAGGAGTTAATGAGTGTAGCATCAAGCTGCTATTATTCATATATAATAGCATGTAAGTGACATAAGACAAATTTAAAATATAAGAAACAATGGCATTCATTGGCCAGTTACAAAGTATTCATATAGTTTTATGAAACATTATTCAGTATTATTCAGAAGTCATCATTAAAAATGAGAGTTAATTATTGGCATAGCATTTATAGAGTATAAAAAATATTATTTACATAAATTATTGGCATAGCATTTATGAATTATTTCAAAACATCATTCAGTATTACTCAGAACTCATCATTCAAGTGACATAGGACATATTTAAAATGTAACACACTGTAACTATTACTCAAGATCTGTGTTCCAATAATACATAGATATAAAGGATTCAATACATCTGACAAATCTGCATTATATTTAGTAGTATAAATATCTCTTAAACTAGTAGCATTATTTGGGACTGTTAATACACTTTTTTGCGCCAGCAATGCATTGCATTGGGATCGATAATTAATTGCTGGAGCATGAAAATATTTGCTTTTGACTTATTGCTGCAAAGTAGCAAGGTTATGAACAAGTAGAGTATATTCATTCATGAATGACACACACAAATGGGTAAAAAATAAAATGCAAGTAGTAGAACAGGTTTAATGACTAACTGCTTATAGCACATTAATTTCATGAATATCTTCTCCTGGAAAAAATACAAAATGGATTATTAAGCTGAAAGAAGAAATGTATATTATGCTGAAAAGTAGTGAACTTCGAATTAACAGGTAACGAAACGTGTACTCAATATGTATGTACTCTAGCTGTCATTTCCAAAACATTCAGTCATTATACCATGCGATATAAGATATACTGTCAAAATGAACTGCAACAAATACTTAAATAACTACATAGCATTTCTTAACTAACAGTAAATATACAAACTTCATCATTATCCTCATCTGCAAAGGAAAACTTCATTATTCATATTACCATAACTTCATTACTACCATCAGCTGCAAAGAAAAACTTCATTATTCATATTAGCATATTCTTCATATAACTATACATCATCATTCATTAACATCTGGAAAAGACACTTCATTATTCATTATTCATATTACCATTTACTTCATACAACTATTCATAGTATAGAGTTTCTTATTTCTAGCGTATTTCATCACTAAAACTAAGATGTGTAGTTCTGTCTGACAGCCTGCATCAATCGCCTCGTATTCTGAAAGAAAAATAATTAGTTAAGACTGCTACCATACGATGTGTATAGTATATTCTTGTTAATGGTTGTTAATTCTGATCCATTTACTCCTTATCACAAGGTATTCCATTTTCTTTCGTTCATTCCGAAGGTCAAATTCCCATTTCATAGTAATCCACTGTGGTTTGTTTAATTTATTTCTTTTACACGATATTACTTTCTGAAAATGATGAAAAAGGATTAATATCTTGCATTTAAATCATACACCCATTAGATAAAAACTTGTTTCTAGTGATATAATTAAGCATACAGCATAGCATGACAGAAAACGTATTATGTCAAAAACATAGAGAGCGTTCAAGTGCAAAAGAAATGTACACAGAGTATCATAATTTAGTAGCAAAAAAATGTAAAATAGTCAAGCTGTTGAGATATCATAAGGCAAAATGTCAAAGTTAACTGGTGTTTGTTGTTTCTTAAAGATTTGGTAGTGCATACAAACAAAACAGGAAAACAATCATACATACACGAAAAATGGAAAATGTGCACGGTCTGATATATAACGACAAGAAAAGCGACCTGCTAACCTTATCTTGCCGTGCACTTGCCAAGAAAAGATACGATAATCATCAGCAAGTAGTCACATAGATAGAATTGCATAACTGATCATAAAATATGTAAGTTTATCTAGAAAAATGTGTACGGTCTGATGTGTAACGACAAGAAAAGCGATCTGCTAACCTTACCTTGCCAGGCACTTGCCAAGAAAAAATATGATAATCATCAGTAAGTGTTCATATAAATATCTGCAAATGGCATTACAGTGCGACAAATCATAAAGTATGTTCATTCAATAAAGGGTTTAATATTGGAGACATGGTGATTGCCTTTACTTTTTCTGTTTCTCATAGTTTCGACGTGTACTACATTTGGGTGAGGAATGCTGCGAATTCGACATGGACCTGAGTATAGAAGCTCAAATTTACTACATCTACTCTTTCCTCTGTTGGATAAATAATGTGTGTGTACTAATATCTTCTGTCCAATGTGAAAGTCACGGCGTGTAGAAACCTGTTTTTGCTGACTTCTCCGGCGCTCTGCGGCACGTTTGATGTTGTTGAGTGCAATGTCAATTATTTCATGGTGCCATAGTCGACGAGATGTAGGCAAGGATACTAATTCTTAAATTTTGTTACGTGGTTCAACATTTTTCAATATAACAGTCGGAGATAGCATAGTAGATTCATTTGGTATTGAGTTAATTACATCCTGGAATGACAGTATGGGTGTATCCCAATCAATATGTTTTTTACGGCAGTATATTCTACATAGTTTACCAATTTCTTTCATTAGTCGTTCACAAGGATTCGAAGAAGCGTGATGCTTGGATATATAAATTGGAGAAATGTTTCTTGCTCGTAACATCCGTGTCCATATAGCAGATCGAAATTGTGGTCCATTGACGGAAATTACTTTCAATACATGCCCTACATGAAATAGAAAATGTTTTACAAATGCATTCGAAACAGATTTAGCAGTAGCTTTGCGAAACGGAGTGAAGCTAACAAATTTTGAAGTGAGTTCAACAGTGACAAAGATGTAGCAAAAACTTCTATTAGTTCTGGGAATCGGACCAAAAATGTTTGCGGGAGGATGCTGTGGCATTTCGACTGTTTGTACTGTTCTGTTATTTCGTCCTGACGCATTACGTTCGGGATGATACCGACTGTCTGGTTCATTCATGATAATCTGTTGTTGCGGATGATTTTGCTGCTGGTAAGACCCACTGTTATTAAACGTACGCTGATAATTGTGCTCATTACTTTTACGTCTGTCATGATAGTCATTTCTATACGGTGCATTGCGATATGAGTTGAAATGGGGTGTTTCCTGTACGTACTGATTTCCTTGTTGCTGTGCGTTACTATTTGGCGGAGCCGACGCTATACGTGTAGGAGGCGAAACATTAAAGCTAGGTTGACCTTGCACATTACATTGTTGGTTAGGTATGCTAACCGGCTGGTTTTGTTGGTGTTGTTGGGAAAAACCTCTATTGTTACCAAAATGTGGTTCCTCTTGCTGATAATTTTGACGATACTGATGATTAAAAGTTTTGTCACTTATTAAAATTACGTTGGTAGTTCTTGTCATTTCAAGAGTGTCTAATGATAACTGTCACTTTCAGGTAAAACTTGTCGTATCAGGTTTTCATTATTCATACGTAATTCTAGATAGATCGATAGTTGAAGAGCTGTTTTGATGGATATAAAGGATAGTAAAAGAGAAGGCAGCTGTGCAGAAAACTAAAGATGAAATAGCACTACTATGGCTCGGGGCCCTGTGCACGCTACGGCACATATTCATCGAAGTGTACTGAATCCCCTGAGGTCAATTACGCGCTGCAAATAAATTTTAATTTCTGCGTTACAGGCAATGCCGGTGAAAATTCAAAACAAATTGTTGTATCCAGTCCAAAGCGTGACTCTGTGTTCTGTCATCATTAAACACTTTAGATTTTCTCACGGATAGAAAGTGTTTGTAATAAAAATTATGGTCTCTATATGTCTTAGCAGTTTCAGGATTGCATGAGAATCTGTTTGTCTGTGACTCTTCGGATTGTAAGTCACGTGCTCTCTGTAAATTACTTCAGTTACACTGGTTGTGTGAGTGTGAGAAATGTTCAGAATTTGGCATATGCTGTGATGTGTTAGTGACTGAAACATTTTTCATTTCTGTCACTTTAAATAGTTCGTCAATTTGGCTGATCTGTTGTTCAAATTTCTTATCGACTTCCGTATCCACAGTGCGTGTAACTTCTGCTGACATTAATTTAAACTCGTCGCGTATCTGTGTTGCGATTTCTGAACATTGTTCAGTGACTTCACTAATTTCATCTCTAAGTAATTTCGTTGTGGCTACATGTGTACTACTTAATTCTTGTGCAACAGATCTAATTTTTTCACTACTGTTCCTAGAACAAGTCTTAGTATCCTCACGTAATTGTTCTTTAGTATCATGACGTTGCACGGTAACGGCTGCAATCTGTTCACTAAGTTGTTTGTTCTGTTCGTTAAGGTTGTCGTGTTTTTCATTCGACTGTTTGAAACTCTCATTAAGTTGTTTGTTCGATTCATTATGTTGTTTATAGTTGTTGTCTAGTTTTTCACTGAGTTGTTTGAAATAGTTGTCTTGTTCTTTCTTCGACTGTTTGGAATTGCTGTCTAGTTTTTCATTAAGTTGTTTGTGCTGGTTGTCGTATTTTTCACTGAGTTGTAGTAATAATGCCATAACTTGATCCATGCCCAAATTAGCTGCTGTACTTTCTGTGCTGTGTGATGGTGTACGTGCATTTGTCACGTTTTGTGTAACCATTAGGTCATCCTCTGATTCTTGAAAAGGTTTGCTAATCGGATGTGCATTGTTAGTCACTACCTCCAAATCAAATAAATCTGACGTATTTTGACTACATTGTTCATCTTCGTGAGAAAAATTTATCTGTTCACAATTCAAATTTTGCAAACCGGGTGTGTCAAACTGGGCAACGTTCATTGTATCGGAATGTGCCGCGTCATCAATTGTTACATTTACTGTTGACATAATTGAATTTGTTTGTTCATCATTAGGTTCAAAATCATTACTAGTGATCGGTAGGCACTGATTATCTGTAATTAGGGGATTATCATTATTACACTGAGTGTCGCAAGTATTATCGGTCAAATTATTCGCAAATTATTTGCAACCTCCCTGCAAAATTCTTTTCACATTAACCTCCAAAAAGAATTCTTTCTGATTTAATCTAAGCTCAAAATTCATTCATATTTAGCGTAACCTCACAACAGAAAAATTCCTAAATCTCTCACAGTAAAAAATTATAATTATGTCGTTCACATTCACTGTAACGTCCCAATAAAAAAAATTCAGTAACATAGTAATAAAACAATGTAATTAACCTCTCAATTAAATTGTCGCTCACTTAAGGCTTTTCAATAATTCACTGCGAATTTAACCTGGTAAATTTTGGACGACAACAGTGCTGCGTCATGGCCCTGAAAGATCACTCTGAATAAAAAAAGGAAAACTTCTTACCTCAATGAAGTCGCCGGATATATCTGCTCTTACAATAAATTTTTCCGGCACAGCTCTGTGCAATGCTGGCCGACCTATCTGTCATTTATGAAAGGAACCAATCGATTTTTCTATTGCAATAATCGGGATGATCATGGATGGGAGAAATTAGTAAATTCCTTAAATTGAAATGAATGGTTGTTAAAAGTTACTTTTTATGAGGAAGATTATTATTACGAGAGTTATAAAACATTTGCATGCGACTTGAGATAACATTAATACATACGCGCGAGGCTGCTTTTTATCTTATACAGTAATACTCAGGCTCTGGCATCGCTGCACCGCGACTGGGCCAGCAAACACGATACACCATAACAGACCAGAGCAGACTTCAGACTAGCAACAACTTACTGCTACAGCTACACAGTTCCTACTGCAGTCAACACTGCTCTCTGGACAGAGACCTTGCATATCGCAGGCAGCGCATGAGCAATACATCGAAATTACGTTTGCTCGGACCTCTTACAACGTCCTTTCTATTTTTACCTCCATGTTGCTACATACAGAAGGTATCTCTGATTAATATTGCCAATTAAACAAGAGAGTAAACTAAACCTCTGAATGTGCGATGCATTTGTTTTAATGCAGACAAACACAACGAAATTAGGTGGTTGTGGTTTTGAATTGGAAAGATATTTATATGATGTTATCGAATATGAAAGCTCGTATTTTTTTTATAAAAGAGTTGGACATTTCTGTGACGAAGTTGCTGGGCGAGATGCGTTGTCCTGTAGCAGAGTGACACACTGAAAGATTTAATTTGTGGCTGTGAGTGGTCCCGTTCGATTAACTGATTATCTATCCAGTGTATAGTATAGTGCATAGAATTTTCCATTGAAGCTGAGATCGTCTTTGGTGGTAGTTATTCCTACGTAACGTGTAGGTCTTTTGATAGCCAGAAGTGTTATTAATATCATTATTATCATATTCCCCTAGCTACCACAAGCACGTCTAGTCATCAGTAGTATCTGTGGCAATTCCATGATGTGGCAGTGTCTAGGAGACATGTCAGCTGAGACTCTTTCCCTCGAACATTTCGACAGTTAACAAGTAATGTTTCATGAATCTCACTCTTCGGTTTTACTAGCCAGCATATTTGAGCATTTGCCTTCTCTGTAACTGGTATTAACAGCGGACGTAAATGTTTCATAAAAGATAAAAAAGCAAAACCTGCATTCCATACGTGCCAATGGCTTCCAGACAAGTAGGCCCTGAGCAGTCTCCGAAACGACGCGAGTCGACAGCTGTGCAGTGACCTCACGAGTGACGTTAGCTATCACAGTCAGTTTCGCCAGTGTCCAACAAGAACCGAAAATGCTCTCAGATTCCTGGTGGCCGACGTGAGAGACGATCCGCAGTTGACTGCAACCTGTGCTCTCTATTGCTTCCCGGATGGTGTTTTCTATGTCGGGGATAATTACTGGCCGGAGCCAGACGGGCGAACATTTGGTTCTTATCGTTGCCGTTGAATTACTTCCTAGGAGAGCCACCACACGCTTAAGGCTGACACCCTCTGTGGGTGCCCAGTGTAGGCAGACAGCTACTAATGCAGAGGAGCAACTGCCGATGAATCTCCAAATCACGTACGACTTGCCAACCATTGTCAGGTGATCTCTCGGTCGCTGATCGGGGTTTTCTGGGGACCGCGGTGGCAAAAGTAACAACTTACAAACTCGACGGCCCATTTCTGATAGTATGCACTCTGCCATTCCATTAGCGGTACAGCTGTTGACTGGTACCTTTAGGTAGGTACAGCAGTGCCCTGTAACGTATCCACTCGTCACATTGACATTGTCGTCTGAATATGGTCGTGTTTCACTGAAACCGGTTAAAAGGATTAATAACTATTTATTGCAATCTATATTGACTCTTCTTTATGCTGTTTAGGAAAATGTCTGTGCTTCTAATATTTCTTCAGAAATTATTATTCACACAGCTTTCGTTTTGTGAAAACAAATCTCGGCCAGCGTGCAGGTAAACACAGCGAACCACAACATGCCACAGGATCCTTTCTTGTGGAGTATGACTGGCAAAATCTTTACACTCAGTGCACTCCGCTTCCACCTTCTGTGTAAATTGTACACAGCTTGAAACAACTTAGCCGACCAAATCCCAGTATCGGACACTACAGCACGCTCTTAGTGTTCCTCTTGTAATAGGGAAGCCCCTGGATGCGTTTGTTTTAAAATTGCTATCCTGCTCCTCGTACGGACACCAGCTACCCTCCTGGCCTGTTGTGCCATAATCTGCGGCAATGCCACACGCCAGCCGTTAGTGGATTCAAATTCCTGGCCGCTCACAACGCCTGCTATTCTAGTGCACTCTTATTCGAGTTTGCTAGTCTCCTTTCGTTATACGAATTTTGATAAAAACACAAGCCAAGCCTAAGCCTAATCGAAATACACACTTGCCGTAGTCATAGACTCATTGCTTTTGAATCTGAAACATTGAAATATCATTATTTTTCTGTTCTACTACTGTCATCGTCACCCGTGTACTTCAAAGAAGTACACTTCCCATCACAGGTACAACACAATACAAACAAAAGGAAATGACTGAATGAAGAATGAATATTGTTTACAGTTGACATTTTCTTTTATCTACTGCCATTTACAAATGGACTGCTACCTTGCCAAGAAGGCCGTATTTTTCTAAAATGAAACTGCGCATATACAGAATGTGAAACTTATTTAATTCGTCTTACTTTTAATAAGGTTTAACAGAAGTTACAGTGGATGTGATCGGTAATTACTAGGATCAGGAAAATGACACGAAAGGACTAAGCCCCTTTAACGAACATCATTTATCCTTTCGACAACAAACATTTATTTTTCAAAGCAACAACAGTCCTCCTGAAGAAAAGCAGATATGAATTTTCCAAGTTAATTTGCCATATTCATTTTACACAGTTGAAAAGTGTTCAAAATGTTGAAACAGTTACCGAATTACAATAAAATCCTTTCAATTACCTTGAAAAAGATGCAAGAAGGTGGGAATATAACAATACTGTCCTTAAAATATTTTGAAATATGCCAGTAAAATAATTAAACTGTGTTCCAGAGAAATTTCTGCAAGCGACCTCAAAACCGACACATTAGCAGGCCCCTACAAGTTACCAAGACATAAAAGTTCACCTTTACGTCTTATCCAAAGGGTTTACACCAAATAATTTGAAATTAAATTTAGAACAAAGCAACAACGATAAAACAGAACAGTAACATTAACGAGAAAATTCCCTGTGCGAAGCCAATTAATCAAATAATAGCCTCTTGACAGACAGCAGAACTTCATTTACAGAGCCAGTTAGACAAGGTACTCAGCCTGAGCACAGACTGTCAGGACATGCGACTGCAGTCGAATAGCAAGCCGCACTAGGAAATACTAGAGAACCGTGTACACGGCCACAAGCAAGCCAGGCTGACTCTGCAAGAAGCTGCCGACGTGGAACGCTCTCCCGGCATCTTGTTTGGAGAGGTCAAAAACCACCGAACATAAATGTCTCACCGAATTACTCTACAACTGAAAGTTACTACTTAATCACGATTTCACTCACAGAACCTTTTCTTTACGATCACACCCTCCAAGAAATTAGTCTCACTAAAAATGTAAGGTCTAAAAAGGTGTAAGTACGCTGTTTAGGTTTTTATATTGGTAACGCCACGTAGCGCTCTGTATGAAAATCACTGGCTGTGCTGTGTGCAGTCAGTAGCTGGGTGGCATTGTTGTAATATTTGCTATTGTAGTGTTGGGCTGTCGGCTGTTTACGGCACGTAGCGTTGCGCAGTTGGAGGTGAGCCGCCAGCAGTGGTGGATGTGTGGAGAGAAATGGCGGAGTTTTGAAATTTGTAAGACTGGATGTCATGAACTGCTATGCATTTTATGATTTTTCAACACTATCAAGGTAAATACATTGTTTGTTCTCTATTAAAATCTTTCATTTGCTAACTATACCTACCAGTAGTTAGTGCCTTCCGTAGTTTGAATCTTTTATTTAGCTGGCAGTAGTGGCGCTCACTGTATTGCAGTAGTTCGAGTACCATAGATTTTTGTGAGGTAAGTGATTTGTGAAAGGTATAGGTTAATGTTAGTCAGGGCCATTCTTTTGTAGGGATTATTGAAAGTAAGATTGCGTTGCGCTAAAAAATATTGTGTGTCAGTTTAAGCACAGTCATGTATAATTTTTCTAAAAGGACGTTTCATATGTCGACCCTTACCCGACGATACCTCACTGGAATCTTCCGATTTTTTCTTGTAGTTTGTGTATTTAGTGTAGCTTTTGCTTATTGCTAGCATGTAATTGTAGAGAGAATCTCCTTTGTAGTTGCAGTATTTCATTGTTGTACCGTAAAACAGTTGTGGCATACATGTAGGTTTGCACCAAGTATTTCGCAGCTGCCCTTGCGATTAACTAGATATTATTTTCAATGCCATGTTAATGTTTTTTCTTATTTTGCTCTTCAAATTGTGCTTTTCTGTGTTGTCATGTGAAATATTGTGACAATAATGGCGTGTGAAAAATGTAGTACTAGGCTCCAAAGTAAACAGAGATGACAGTGAAGACGAAAGCAGTGTGTTAGCGCCACCGTGTAATGAATTAACTAATGTTCAAAGCAGTAATTTGGTAATTGTGCATAGGGAAATGGAGTGGGCTGCAAATAATGGTGTAGGCAGTGAAACAATTAGTGAACAGGGAAGAATTATCAATCGATCGGTCGGCAACAGCTCGCCCCAGGAATCCGAAATGACAGGTCACAATCTTGCAAATGCTGTAGATTCAGGTTTTGCGTCCTCACCGTTTTCTCCAATACGTCAAGACACATTTCCTGCTTGTCAAAATGTGAATGTTGCCGGTGCAAATTCACTGCCGAAAAGCACTGAGGAACATGTTTCAGACACCAGTGTATTGTTATTACAATTAATACAACAAATGGGATAAACACAGCAAGAGCTTCAAAAGTTAGACACAATGGAACAAAATTTTCGGAAGTTAGACACCACACTTGAACAAACACGAGAAGATTTAACTACTGAGTTACATAACATTGAATCGAAATGTCAAAAAGTCTGTAATGACGTAAAAACACAAATTTGTGAGAATTTCCAACCTATTTTTTCGCGTCATGAAAATGCATTACAGAATCACGAAGCAGCCATAAAAGAGCTGCAAACTATTGTTCATGAAAGTCACGACACCTTGCAAGCTAAAATTGACTCACTTGCATCTACCGATTCGGTTACGCAACTTGCAAAAACTAAGGAAAACTTAAAGGGCACAGTAGATACGATTTCAACACAAATGGACACTCTGAAACTTGGTTCAGAAAAACACACAGAGGACATAATTTCACTATCAGATAAAGTAGCCGAACTTTCAGATCAGTTCACTAACTTATCTACAAAGGTAGATGATGATCTGAATGACACAAGACCTGTAGCCTTCACAGACACTGAAAAGTATGAACAAATTAGAAAATGCAAACAAAATCAAAATCAAATCAATATACAGTACAAAAGAGAAATCCGGGAAGTACAACCTCAGTTGGCAAAAGTAATACAAGAATTACGTATTTCAGAGGATCCTCGCGCTCCAGTACGGGACGAGGGACATAGAAATACGGAACAACCACAAAATAATAATACAGGACATTTCGGAAATTATGAAAGAAATTGGCAAGGTGCACCGGATTTTGAAATGGAACCGCCGAAACGACGTAACAATGACTGATATGCGACTCGCCGACATGATGATTTTGACTATAAGCTGTTCATTACTACACGTAAATTTAAAACATTTAAGAATTCTGGCAACGACATTCATCCACAAGCGTGGCTCCATCAATTCTCTCATTGTTTTCCTCCCAACTGGTCATTAGAGCACAGATTAGAATTTATGTGTGGCTATTTATAGAATGAACCAGCTGTAAGAATGCGATCGGTCTTTCACGATTGTCACAGTGAAGGAGAATTTTATCATGCCTTCCTCTCAGCATATTGGTCTCAAGCTACACAAGACTGAGTAAAACATAGCATCATAATGATGAAACATTTCGAACAATCTGACTTTTCCAGTCTTGTGAAATATTTTGAAGACATGTTGCACAAGAATCAGTACCTGTCATACCCATACCGCCCCTCAGAACTCATCCGCATTTGCTTAAACAAATTACCTGAACATTTACGACATATTATTTTGGCTGGACGTTGCAAAGACGACATTGAAGCTTTTCAGGGACTCTTACAAGAATTAGAAATTGACACTGACAATCGCAGAACGCGAAAACAGGAACACAACAATTACAGGTCACATCCGTCGCAATTCCACGATGAAAGAAATTATAACTGGACACGACAAGACTATTCTCACAACACAAATCGTGACCAAAACAGACACCACCCGTATGACAACCGTTGGCAGAGTAGTAATAATTACAGGGAAAGATCACCTCTCCGCGGTAGTAACTATCACAGAGACAATCACAGAAACAGACAATTTGGGAACCAAAATAATTATTATCAAGGGAGACAGAATAACTTTAGACGCAACGGTCCAGCGCGCAGTTACGATTCAGGGAGAAATTCTCCACCACGTGACAGACAAGAAAGAAACTATGGAATCTACCAACATGACGACAGACGATATGATCGTAACGACAGACCTGAATTGCATCAGAACTGGCGGGATTCAAACAGAGCAGGGCCCTCTCGACAAGGTGAATTTTGAGAAGTTAGGTCTCCAAATCTCAATAATGACGCGCGCCAATAAAGACACGATAGGCAATGACTCATACCGCTGGCAGCCACAAAACATACTTATGAAACTGACGACGCAGCTGCCGTAGCTAGTTATTACATAGAAATGAAAGACATTAGGGACATCTTACTCCAGGAGCACGGCGTAAAACATAACAACATTGCATATCCTGTGATTCACACTACTGTAAATGACGTAAAATTGACGGTAGTTCTTGACTCTGGCAGTCCCATTTCAGTAATTAGTGAAACAGCTTTTAGCAACTGCAACAAATCGAACGATTGTCCCACACTTCCGTTACGTAAGATTAAATTACAAGGTGCAATCTTTGGTAAAAGTGTAGTTGTACGCCAGCAAACCAACTTAGAATTCTTTTGTCAAAGCCACAGCTTCTCTATGAACTTTCTTATTGTTCCATTATTGTCGATGGAAATTGTAGTGGGAGTAGACTTTTTGAATGACTACAAAGTAATCTTAAACTTTCACGATGCTGAAATAAGTTTAGAGAAAGAAGGTAAGTCAATAGCTTTGAAACTTGAAGATTGGCTCTCAAACCATGACGAAGAAATTAATCGGCTATACCTCCTGTTAGACAACAGTTCGGAATTTTCGACGGAACTTGACACTAACTATCACTTTGCAAGTACTGACAGGGATGATATCGACGGCGCGTTTCATACTAATGAGTTAATTCAGAATAAAATTCAAACAATTGAGAATTGTAATGACACTGATAGGCAAGACCTTTTTGAGATTTTACAAGCACATTCCACAGTTTTTACTCACAAAATAGGAACAATCAAGGGATTTCAATACCAATTTCCTGTTCGTGAGCATACTAAATTTTGTGTTAGACCATACGTAATTCCGGCGCATCATAGGAACCGTGTTAGAACAGAAATACAATCTATGCTTGACTAGGGCATTATTGGGACTGCAGTAAGTTCATACAACAATCCATTACATGTTGTTGAGAAGAAAAATGGATCGATCAAGCTTGTCTTAGATTCGAGACAAATCAGTACTATCATCATTCCTGAAACAGATAGGCCGCAAACATTAGAAGAACTTCTTCAAAATTTTAATGGTGGAAAAATTTTGTCTTCTATTGATTTCAGATCCAGCTTTTATAAGATCGAACTTCATCCAGAATGTAGAAAATACTCAGCTTATCTTTGATTCGGCGTTTGTTATCAGTTTCGGAAACTTCCTTTTGGTTTGAACATTTCTTCGGCAGCATTCATTCGCGGGCTAAATTCCATATTACCTGATTTCTTAAAACGTCACATCACCTTATATGTGGATGATATTCTAATAGCAGAAGCCTCATGGGAACAACATGATCGCATCCTCAACAGTTTGTTACGTATTTTTGAAGAATCTGGAAATACAGTTAACTTGGAAAAGTCTGAATTCGGTAGGCCAATGGTGAGGTTTTTGGGACATATTATTTCTTCTGAAGGCATTTAGCCGGATCGTGAAAAGTTAGAAGCAATCAGAGCCATTCCAGTTCCATCCACAAAAAGACAAGTCCGCAGTTTTCTAGGCATCGTAAATTTTTACCGTCGTTTTCTGAATATGCAAATTCTAGTTACACCGAAACTTTGTTCTCTCACTGGAAAAAATGCTATTTGGAACTGGGACGAACAAGCGCAGTTGGAAATCAATTCTTTGAAAGAATCGCTACTTAACGCGCCAATATTAGCTCATCCAGATCTGTCACAAGATTTCTGTCTTAGCACGGATTCTTCTAAAGTCGGTCTTGGTGCCCATTTATTTCAAGAAGCCATAGAAAATGGCACTACTGTTCAGAAAACCATTGCTTTTGCCAGTCGAGTGCCAACAAAATCTGAAAAAAATTATTCCGTTACTGAAGTAGAAGCTTTAGCTATCGTAGGGCATTTAACAAATTCCGTTTCTTTCTTTCTGGTAAGCACGTAAAAGTATACAGTGATCATTGTGCATTACAATTTCTTATGTCTTCAAAATTAAATCATGACAGGTTTAAACATTGGGCATTGTTTCTGCAAGAATTCCACTTCACAATAGTCTACATTTCCGACAAGGAGAACATTGTTGCGGACGCACTGTCACGCGCACCGGCTGGGCTTAAGAAAAGTAATACAGAAGGCAACCTGAGAAAAATTTCAGTATGTTTTACATTCAGAAATTCGCCTTTGAAAACTTCATCACCACATCTTTAAACGACATTGCTCATGAACAAGATAAAGATCCGATTTGGAAAAATATAAAAAGTAAATGGCATGAAAAGATACACACTCAGATTCGGCATTATTATCTGGTTAGAAACAACATACTCTACAAACGCTGCACTGTTGATGACAAGCTACGGGTACATTGCATTCCAGACGATTTTGTTAATAAGCTCATTTGGTACATTCATTTCAGCTACGCACATTTTGGTCCACGAAAATGTTATCATATTCTTCGAACGACTTATTATTTTAACAATATGGAAAAGAGAATTCGAAGAGTCTTGTCTATTTGTAAACTTTGTCAGAATGCTAAACCATCCACTATCTCACATCGTGCTCTGTAGTTTCCTATCATTCCTTCTAAATTAAAAGAATTTGCTGCTGTTGATCTCTTGGGACCTCTTGTCAGAATATCGAATGGATTTTCGTACGTTCTAGTCGCTGTTGAACTTACTTCAAATTTTTTTTCTTTCACTCCGTTACGTAAAGCCACTGGACGGTCTGTATCCAACGCCTTTGTTAAAAATTTCTTACGTGAAGTTGGACATGTTAGTAAAATCATTACAGATAACGGACCACAATTCAGGTCTGCTGTTTGGTCACGCATGCTTCGGAACCATAAAATCAAACCTGTTTTTATTTCATTGTACCCACCACATTGTAACCCGTCTGAACGGATTATGATAGAAATCAATAAGCTTTGCAGACTTTATTGTCACAGAAAGGATCAGCATTGGGACAGATATTTACACTTATTTCAAAACGTGCTGAATGAAATGCCTCATGACTCCACTGCTTTACCACCTATTCTTGTACTAAAGAATGAAGAACCACCGAAAAGAATCAGAGAACTTGTACCTTTTCCGAATACACGTAAACTTCGACACAAAGGCATAATTGATATGGCTATTAAAAATATAAAATCTGCAGCAGACAAAAGGAGAAAACTACATGGTAAAGCAAATGCAAAGAAATTATATATTGGTCAGAAAGTTCTCATTAAAGCTCATTCATTGTCACATAAGAAGAAACACTTGAGTCACAAATTCTTTCTAATTTACAATAGACCTTACAGAATCCAACTTATACCACATGATAATTGCATTGAAGTTGAAACTCTGCATACTAGGAAGGGTAAAGTACTACACATTTCACATGTAAAACTGTTAATGAAAGATAATCTGCAATGTTTGAAGATAATATCCAATCAAGAACCAAGAGAACTTATTTAAACAGAAATTACGAATGCATTGTTAAAGTGAACAGACGTCACAGTGTTATTGTGTGTGTACATTCTTTCTTGTTAGTTGCCCGATTACGTAATAACTATAAGGCTTTCATACTTAGAACATATACTGGTACTGCTAATGAGATTTTAATGCAACATTTTGGTTTACTTGAAAATACATTCATGATTTAAAGTACTTTCTGTGAGATACCAGATGAGACAGTGGTTAGTTTATGTGACAGCTACACGATTTTATCACGACGCTACTAATGAGTGACAATTTACGAGGGCAGTTCAATAAGTAATGCAACACTTTTTTTTTCTCGGCCAATTTTGGTTGAAAAAGCCGGAAATTTCTTGTGGAATATTTTCAAACATTCCCGCTTCGTCTCGTATAGTTTCATTGACTTCCGACAGGTGGCAGCACTGTACGGAACTGTTAAAATGGCGTCTGTAACGGATGTGCGTTGCAAACAACGGGCAGTGATCGAGTTTCTTTTGGTGGAAAACCAGGGCATCTCAGAAATTCATAGACGCTTGCAGAATGTCTACGGTGATCTGGCAGTGGACAAAAGCACGGTGAGTCGTTGGGCAAAGCGTGTGTCATCATCGCCGCAAGGTCAAGCAAGACTGTCTGATCTCCCGTGTGCAGGCCGGCCGTGCACAGCTGTGACTCCTGCAATGGCGGAGCGTGCGAACACACTCGTTCGAGATGATCGACGGATCACCATCAAACAACTCAGTGCTCAACTTGACATCTCTGTTGGTAGTGCTGTCACAGTTGTTCACCAGTTGGGATATTCAAAGGTTTGTTCCCGCTGGGTCCCTCGTTGTCTAACCGATCACCATAAAGAGCAAAGGAGAACCATCGTGCGGAATTGCTTGCTCGTCATGTGGCTGAGGGTGACAATTTCTTGTCAAAGATTGTTACAGGCGATGAAACATGGGTTCATCACTTCGAACCTGAAACAAAACGGCAATCAATGGAGTGGCGCCACACCCACTCCCCTACCAAGAAAAAGTTTAAAGCCATACCCTCAGCCGGTAAAGTCATGGTTACAGTCTTCTGGGACGCTGAAGGGGTTATTCTGTTCGATGTCCTTCCCCATGGTCAGACGATCAACTCTGAAGTGTATTGTGCTACTCTTCAGAAATTGAAGAAACGACTTCAGCGTGTTCGTAGGCACAAAAATCTGAACGAACTTCTCCTTCTTCATGACAACGCAAGACCTCACACAAGTCTTCGCACCCGAGAGGAGCTCACAAAACTTCAGTGGACTGTTCTTCCTCATGCACCCTACAGCCCCGACCTCGCACCGTCGGATTTCCATATGTTTGGCCCAATGAAGGACGCAATCCGTGGAAGGCAGTACGCGGATGATGAAGTTATTGATGCAGTACGACGTTGGCTCCGACATCGACCAGTGGAATGGTACCGTGCAGGCATACAGGCCCTCATTTCAAGGTGGCGTAAGGCCGTAGCATTGAATGGAGATTACGTTGAAAAATAGTGTTGTGTAGCTAAAAGATTGGGGAATAACCTGGTGTATTTCAATGCTGAATAAAACAACCCCTGTTTCAGAAAAAAAATGTGTTACATTACTTATTGAACTGCCCTCGTACAATGTTGCTTTTGCGGTGTTTCTGTTTTATATCTGCACAGTTTTTCTGAATTATTCGGGAAAGTAGAACATGTTTTAGTAGTAACTTTTGTGGTATAGCTACAATGAGACAGCCTTTTCTGTAGCACAAGAATACGTTAAAGCACAGTACTTTCTTCATCATGGCAATCAGCGTAATAACTAAGATATCTATATGCAAAGCATTTCACTTTTGTTTATCATGAGGTAAGTACATTGGCTTCTGCAGAACTTAGCTTTCGGAGGACAATAACTACGAAACTTCCACAGAGATTATCTTACAGCAAGACACACATTTAGCTCTACAGGACACGTATTTGAGTGATTAATTTTGCACTTAAATCATTTATTTTTAAAGATATTTGAAGTACAATGATACAAAGGTTTTCTGTGATACATTTCATTCCATTGCTGTAATCTGTAACACCTGAGGGTATAATTACATTAATCCTCAGGGGGTACACACTTACTTTGTGTATAATGTGTTCGGCAAGCACAAGGAGCCCTAGCTAATATGGTATTTGCTTATACAACTTTACACATCGGTACCATAGTTCTCTAACACACAAATTACACAGCTACCTGAGCATTTAACTGAGAGATAAACATTTTTTTTACTACATCAGTGACACATATTTACGCAATTACACAGTTGGGTAACTTCACACTTATGAAATTGCATTTTGTCTGTACTTTGTGAACTGTTCATTGTGATACTATGAGAGCTTTGAATGATGTATTTGGTAAGGGAGGATGATTTTAAAGTACGTTTGAGGTAGATAACACTATTGAAATGAGCAGAGAATTTTTTTTTGGTTTTGACATTGTTGCAGAAAGCTACTACGTTTTTGAGATTTGACCGAAGTGTTATGATGTTTTATTTACGACGACGATGTGTATTATGCCGTTGAGGTATGTTTATGATCAATAAGATGATGCTACCATAAATGAGGAATTTGATTATACTACATATTTATTTTGTTGAAATATTGAAGAAGTGTCGATGAATACGTATATGAATAATGAGTAGTGGTTAGGGACTCTGATTTGTGGAAAAGGATGTTGGAAACCAAGAATCGTACTTTAAGAGTTATGAAATGTGTGTAAATGTGCGAATGTATCGCAATGCCGACGAAAACATTTTGAGCACTGTTATATTCATAGAATTTTGTTTCTACACATTTGCAACGCAAATTCTCGACCCGTGAAATTTTTTATATGAGACTGTCACTGTAATGCAAACTGGTGTCGTAAATATTTCAGTAAGAAAGTTAGAAAATGGTTCAAATGGCTCTGAGCGCTATGGGACTCAACTGCTGTGGTCATAAGTCCCCTAGAACTTAGAACTACTTAAACCTAACTAACCTAAGGACATCACACACATCCATGCCCGAGGCAGGATTCGAACCTGCGACCGTAGTGGTCGTGCGGTTCCAGACTGTAGCGCCTTTAACCGCTCGGCCACTCCGGCCGGCTTAAGAAAGTTAAGTGACCACATTCACGTAATGAGTCGTGGGCACCCAGCTGCGTGACAGTTGCCTGGAAAAAAGCCATTAGTGTGTGCCTTTCAGAGGCACAGGTGGAGAAAGAAAAAGGGGCCATTAACCTCACTATTGACATTCCTTTGTAGAAAGCATCGCAAATACGACATGCTCAAACTTGAAAACATATAATAACGCTGTGCAGCTCTTAATTTATGATATTTACTGAAACACCTAGTGAAATGAGAAGAAATATTTTTATGTCTATACACCTGATTATGACTACTGTCTTTCTAGTTGAGAGATTTTTTTACTACCTTATGAAATGCCATATGGCTAATGAATGATGTTTCATACCTTCCTTTGTACATATTTGCTCATTTTCTTTAATATCTAGTTCCTAGCTGCACTGCAACATTGGTTATTATAAAATTTAATAGATGTACTAATATCACTATTTTCTGTCTACAGGCCCAGTAAAGCATACGTTTTGATGTACTTTCCTAGAAAAGAGAGCACAAATAGACATTTCCCTTCACGGGAATTGCATAAATAATTTTTTTAATGACTTGGTAACTTTCTTGCAGAGTAAGTTTTTGTACTGCATCAATCTAGTGTTAAGATGTGACATAGGTATTAAACATGACCATTTTTACTGTAATATTTTTTCTGCTTGAGCTATGTCATGTTTAAATGTAAGTTATTGCATTTGCTGCTTCTGTTTGCCAGGCATAGTGCTACTAAATTTCACTTTACATTACTCTGTTAAGCCAGTTTTACTACTGATTTAATTTTCTTGTTTGCTGCTCATTGCCTTATATTAGTTGTAATATTGCTGCTTTCTTTGCCAATTTGCATTTTTTTGTCATTGCTGTTTGTGTTAATTGTTTTGTGCTGCTGCATTGCCTCATCCCTTAGTTTAGCATCTGAGCTCAGTAGATTTAAGTTAGCTTAAGATGGGGTAGGCCATATAAGAGAACAAGAATTGGAAGAAATGCATTGAGAAGCTATAAGAAAATGGTTTGGCCAAAAAAGTATTTTGAAAGAGGATATGAACCAAAAAAATAGGGTTTAGGGACAACAAGTTTAGGTAGGATTTTCTTGGAAATAAATGATGAGGTAAGATAATGGAAACTAAATAATGAAGTAAGAAATGTGTGAACGTATAAATACAGAAAGCATGCTTGGATAGAATTTTTTGGGTGGAAACAAATGTTGAAATAAGAGGAAAGATATATGGAATGAAGTTTTAGGGTGGACTGCAGTACCAAATGTCACACTGAAAACAAGCCCTGTCCTGTATTTTTGTGTTATTACATTATGTGAATTTGTGTTTTTCCTGTCTTAATGTGTTTAGCTAATAAGAGTTGTGATGTAGATTTTTTCTGATAATATGTTATTTTGTTTGTAAAGATGTTTAGACATTATTTATTCTGTTCTGTTTTAATGCTCATGTGTGAAGTTGATGTTTCGAAAGTTATTCTGATCCTTTATGTATGTACTCATGTCATAATTCCTGTAACACTGATGTTTATGTTATTTCGATTCTTCTGTAAAGCCTGTACTACAAATGTTATCTGTATTGTTTTGTACCTTTGTAATTGTATTCTTATGTTATAAAATGGTAATTGACACCAGTTCATCATATTATTAACTTGTTAGTTCCATTTCACTGCACACGTTTCTGTTGGTCATAGTATATGGACAATATGTGAGAAGTAGGGACTGTTAGTGTTTGCACATGTGTTAATAATTCAGCAAGGGACTGGATAACAGCGTTGCTGGTTCTAAGGACAATTCCAAAAACTTTGTGAGTGCGCAAGTGGTGGTTATGGGCTTGCTATATTATCCGCAAGACTCTTCAATGGTGGATTGTGCACCTGCACAGTCACAACAGATGGCTGCTGGCCATCTCTACAAGGACTACAGTGGGTCTGCATCTTTGATCACCCACAAATACCATTATTTCTACAAGGACTGCAGTGGGTTTGCACCTCTGGTGGCCCACCAATACCGTAATCTCTACCAGGACTACAGTGCGTCTGCTCTGTGATGACCTACCTACCAATATTCTTCAAAACGTCGAATGACTCTGCTGTGGGTTTGCTCTGTTGTGGCCCATTAGCTGTCAGCATGTCAAGAGTCAGCACTGTCTTTCCGTTGGAAGGACAACACTACTTTTTCAAGACTGCATGGAAATCCACTACTTCCGTGTTCATTGTCTTTTACTGCTCTGACTTTGAGAAAAGAAACGGCAGTTTTACTGGGATGAATGATCAGGACTGTCTTTACGGACTGTGAGAAAATTTTAGCTTTTGTCCAACATTGTATTAATAAGTGTGTGCATTTGGTACCTTTCTTACTGCAATTATTAAAAAATTTTTTCAAATCTGTATTGGCCAGTGCCCAAAACAATTTGTAAAACTTTTTGTGGGGAGCATGGGGGCTATGTGAGTACGCTGTTTAGGTTTTTATATTGGTAACGCCACATAGCACTCTGTATGAAAATCACTGGCTGTGCTGTGTGCAGTCTGTGGCTGGATGGCATTGTTGTAATATTCGTTATTGTAGTGTTGGGCTGTCGGCTGTTAACGGCACGTAGCGTTGCGCAGTTGGAGGTGAGCCGCCAGCAGTGGTGGATATGGGGAGAGAAATGGCGGAGTTTTGAAATTTGTAAGACTGGATGTCGTGAACTGCTATGTATATTATGATTTTTCAACACTATTGAGGTAGATACATTGTTTGTTCTCTATTAAAATCTTACATTTGCTAACTATGCCTATCGGTAGTTAGTGCCTTCCGTAGTTTGAATCTTTTATTTAGCTGGCAGTAGTGGCGCTCGCTGTATTGCAGTAGTTCGAGTAACGAAGATTTTTGTGAGGTAAGTGATTTGTGAAAGGTATAGGTTAATATTAGTCAGGGCCATTCTTTTGTAGGGATTATTGAAAGTCAGATTGCGTTGCGCTAAAAAATATTGTGTGTCAGTTTAAACACAGTCTTGTATAATTGTTCAAAGGGAGCTGAAAATTTACTAGGAAGGAATGTAAATAACAACTCGTTAAGGTCTTACCATTATCTGGAGGTCATAACACAAAACTTTAAAGGCTGGATAACAATAATACCAGAGAGATTCTAAAACATACTGAAAACAAATAACAAAATTCAGAAACAGTTTGTTCTCTTGCATAAAACGATTCAAACGCAAAAGCAATTTTTTTTAAAAACTAGAGAATTTATAGGCCCTTGATATAATTATATGCGTGAAAGCTGGGTTATTACATAGTAACACAAACCGCCATAACAACCAGATATTATGCAACGTGCCAAATTTCATTCACCACAGAAGAACAGCAGTAACTTTGAGCAAGCACTCCCGCCCGATACAAATGGGGGCATAAACCTTACAGCCTAACGCCAGGCCGAAAGTGATAAATCCATATTACATGACAATATTATCGTGAAAATAATTAACCATGGCAAATGTTTAGCTAGAACCTTGTTCAGTACATTAACACAAGTCACTTCAAAAACACACAGAGCAGGCAGTGCAATACACATGTCCGTGAATCACATCGAGTCAAATAACAATGGCGTGCATGACAATTCAATGAATATAAATGCAAAACATCAACCCAAACACCTTGCGAAACGGGAAATCGATGCACAGAACTGAACAACGACTCCGGAAAGGTGTCGTGCCGTTCTGTAGCGCTTGTCCGTTGGTCCAAGTACTGCCGCTGGCCCCAGATGCACACTGAGCTAAGACTACATACAAACTGCCTGAACTGCACCGTTGGAAGGCCTCTCTCGACGCCACTCTAACGGCCGCTTTTGAAGCCTGGCCGGGGGAACGATAACCACACAAGGGAGCAAAACGCTCCACCTGGTGAGAGGCCAACTAGAAGCTATCGATAGTAGGAAGGTGAAATGATGCGCTATGACTCAGTGGATAGGACGAAATGAAGATGTGCAGAGGACTGTAAGTGGAGCCAGTAATATAGACCATTTTCAAATAACGTCATCAGTGAATGTACACAGCCACTACAAAAAAAGGACGAAGGAAGCTAGTAAATAAATTGGAAAATCGTTGTTTCAGATGTAACATTAAAAACAACTTCTGGGCGTACGCCTGTAATTAGAAATAATTTACATTTAAAATCGGACGAATAAATGGCAGAAGCACATCAAAAGTCTATTCAACAGAGGAAAGATATCGGTCGGCTTTATATGAGAAGAGAAGATCAGTGTGTAGAAGAAACGTCTGTTGGACAAGGGCGTGAACTGTTTGAGCCCAGTCAAAGAAATATGAGTCTGTGAGATATGTTGAAACTGAAATCCGTCCTTAGTATATTAGTCAAGAGTTTCATTGATGTGGCGCAAAAATCCATGAAACAGGAGACAAGCCATCACATTTCTTTGCGACCCTTGTCAGCGAAATACCGAGGCGAGCACACATACATACTCGTAAATGTCACCCTCGTGAATTTTTGAGTAGAACAATAAACGAGAAAATAGGACAATAAAAAATGCCTTTTTGTGTTTTATGATTCTTAGGTTTCTATACGTCCAAGTATAAACTATTTTGAAAGGTGGTGTTTCTAAGGATCTGTTACTTCGAAAAATAGTTTTCTTGCTTACAAATGCAGCAACACATATTAAAACACACTTTTAACCATATCTATCTTGACACCCGCAGTGTCACAGATCTTAGTTAATTGTTCCTAAATGCACTAGAATTACAAACAATTCTGTCGAAATAATTGTAAAAAATAAAATCTTAATAACCATTGGGAAAATATTTATGCAATAAATCACGTTTTCACTGTACTGGAAAGAGCACGTAAGATGATGACGTAAAAGTATATGACAGTTAATAAATAGTGTCTAATAACATGAGAAAATCGTCTCAAAAGGAGGTAAATTACTGCTGAAAGTTTGATATTCAAGACATTGACACTACCAAAGAAGCAGTCTTCCTCTTACGGGTATTAAAACATGTGCTTCCGTATAAGATGCTTTAAGAAATATGGAATTACATACGTAGTGATGATAAATTATAGAGGCTGGTTGGTAATCTGCTGTACGTATACGTAAACGACGCAAGCGCAAAAAATCATTGAAGAGAATGTAATTAATCTTTATCAGTATCATCATCATTATAATGGCTATCACCAATTACTTTTCTCCTTGTAATATGCCCATCAACCGTAGTAGCCTTTAATTGTATAAGAGGACGTGGCTGAAACGTAATGCCTTTGAATTTTTATGTGGAAACACTTACAAGTTTTTTTTCCTTGATGTCTACAGATTTATTTCTCAACAGTATCCCTGGCGCCGAATGCGTTAGACTCAAGGAGAACCAATTTTTTTGATACCACTATTGCAGGACCTTTTATTATGTTGACAGAGTCACATCCTCACCGCTGCTTGCGTCGCTTCATCACTATCAAAGTGAAGTCCTCGATGGTGTGCTTTAAGTATAGGGAAAAAAAGCTATGCGTAGCACAATACTAACACCTCTTCCTCTTTCTGAGCTCAGCATCTAACTCATTATAGAGGGATGCAGACTCAGTTTTTCAGGATAGCAAATGGGAAGTTGCGGTACAGAAAATGGCCCAGAGATTATTTGTTAAATATTTAAAAAATGTATATCAGGAGTAAATGTAATGATTGTGTCCAACTAGAAGTCTGTAAATGTATGTGTATACGATTTAGCTTACATTAAATTGGTCTAATCTTATAAATACTTTCACATGTCCTATATCCTCGTAAAAAGAGATCTATGGATGAATAAAGCTGCTTCTACTACTACTACTACTACCATTACTACAATACGGATGTGGTAAAGACGGGACTGTTCGGCGGATGATCGATGACAACGGACCCAAGGCGTCGGATTATTGTAGATGTCGCAGCGCTCGTCTGTGATCTGGCAGTGTTGCTCTGGAGGATAGGTTGTTCCATGTGAGGACGATCTCTCCGAATGTTACAGGATGCATTTCGAAGCCCTCTGCTGGCCGAGGATGCAACTTGTGCCAGCGAAGCGGGAAAGTCGATCGAGCAATATATGTATGACATATAAACAAGCCGGACCTCACTGCTGCTCCGTCCCAACAGAACACGACACACTCCAACCTGGAAAACACTTAACGTCCTCCAAAGATAGTATCACGGTACTAGATAACGATAACCGCTGCTGCTGCCACTTGCAGGCAGACAACACTAGCAAACGTAGCGGCAACAGTAAACACAAGAAGAAAATGAGACGCCACTATCCCTATTACAAGATGCCATCCTACCAATGGCACCAATGCGACCCGCAACACGGCTCAACCTCCCCCCCTCAAGCACCAACCCTGGGGTAACACAACAAGTGGCCTAACCAAACTTGGTTTGATTAAGATGGACCAGGTATTGCTTACCGATGTGATTGTCCTTAACCAGAAGATTAACTTGGCCTAAAATACGCATAATAGTACAGGGACCCAGGAAACGGGGAGTGAACTAACCAATGTTTCCAACACTCACCTCCGTCCCGGGAAAATTTCGGACATACGCCTCTTCTCCTGGTTTACCCCCAAAGACTCGTCGATTATGGTTGTAACGATCAGCTTGTTTGTTGTGGGCCCTGAGAATATTGCGCCTGGCACGATTTCAGTTTCCTTTGACGATCCGAGTGGTAATATCCACAGGGATTAGATCTTGAATTCCCCATAAGTTCGATAGGGGGGAATTAAAAGGATAAGCAAAGATCAAGGAAACCGCAGTAGCCTTCAAAGCCTCATGGCTGGCAGTATTTAAGGCAAAACCAAGCCAAGGGAGACTAGTATCCCACTTACTGGGAGTATTCTGATGGAAGTTGATCAGTGCGGATTTGAGATTACGATTGACCCTCTCCACGAGAGAGTCCTGTGGGTAAACAGAAATCCTTGAAGGAAGCCGAAATAAGGTCCGGAGCATTGTCACTAACGATTTGCTTTGGGGTCCAGAAACACTAATTACGTTAGTTAAATACGCAGTTTTAGTAGCAGTAGTCACGTTATGACTGGGAAGAACCTAGGTAAACCACGAAAATGAGTCAATAATAACCAATACGTACCGATGGCCTCTTTTGGTGCGTAGTAAGGGCCCCACATAATCGATATAGAGCTTGTCCATGGTGCAGAACTAAAGAAGCCCTGTTGAAGAGCGTTCTTAGGCTTGGCCACATGATACAACCGACACCGAGAAACCATCTCTCTAATGTCTTGGTCCATAGACGGCCAAGTCAGATGCTCCTTAATTTTCTGCAAGGTCTTATAGGTTCCTAAATGCCCACCGATCAACGAATTGTGATAGTAATGAAAAACTGGGTGCACCAGGGTAGCTTGTAGGCAGATCTTCAGCTCCCTGGCACGTCCCCACTTTTACACAAAATGCGTTTCCTGATGATATATCCATCCAAAGTTGTCATCGCCGACAGCCGTTCCTTAACCAGTCCCTAAGTCGGCAACGTCATTAAACAAAGGAAGTATACTGCCTAACACGACACAACTAAAATTTCCTTCCTCCATTTCTTGGGTGCGCTCACTAGGTGGACATTGAGTGAACATGCGGCTGAGGACGTCCGCGAGCACATTTTCAGTCCCCTTAATACGTTTAACCTCGAATTGAAATGCTGAAATGCGTACTGCCCACCTGGCGATATGGCCAGGTCCACACGGCCTGGCTAGCACCAGGCTTAATGCTTGATTGTCGTTTTCTAGCTGACATACTCTATGCTCAAGATAAAAGCGATACTTCTCCATCGTGGACAAGACGGAATATTTTAAGTTCAGCACTAGTTAACTGATGAGACGTGTACGCTAATAGCTGCCCCTGACCCTTGAACTCCTGTAGGAGGAGGGCCAAAATCTCCACATTAGATGCATCAGTTTGTACAATAGATTTTTTACTAAAATCAGGCACTCCGAGAACCGGACGGATGCCTATAGCTGGCTTAATGTTCTCAAACCCGGTCTCTTGGGCAGGTCCCTATTCAATACACAGCCCTTTTCGAAGCAATTCATTTAAAGGAGCAGCCAACTGTTCAAAATTAGGGACAAAATCCCTAAAATAATGCCCGATGCCTATGAACCTGGCAACCCCGTGTTTATCAGCAGATGCCGGGAGAGCTCTCAATGCCTTAGAACACTCCTGGTCAATGCGAATGCTCTCGCCAATACTAAGTGACCTAAGAAGCATCCCTGTTGCTTGGCTAATATTACCTTACTGGGTTTAACAGTCAAACCGGCGCCCTGCAACCTAGCAAAAACTTACTGGATACGTTGAAAATGCTACTGAAACGAGCTGCTATAAATAACCAAGTCGTCCAAGTAATTACAAACAGACTAATTTCAAGTCTCCAGAATATTATCCAGCAAACGAATAATCACAGAGAAGCTCGTGGAATCTCTGCAAGTATCCTAGTTCAGAGGCCTGCTATGAAGACAGATGGGTCAGGTAAAACTCATTAACCTTAGCATCAACAACCAGCATGCCGGCATTTCGGTGCACCTTACGCCTGAAATATTCACAGAAGCCAAATTTCTGAGCAAAAGCGATCTCAAAGAAGAAGGTGAACCCAGAATAATCCAAGACAAGACGAGTTTTACCGATAAAATCACATCCCAAAATCAAATTGACCGGCAGCATCTTAAACAAGGCCAAAGACAAGGGCCACCAGAAATCCCCAACCGAGATACTCCCTCAGACCCAATCATGGTTGAACTTCACCAATAAAGACAATGAATTCAATGATTAATAATAAGAAGCGGAGGATGGCTAATTAATCTCGCCAAGTCCAAACACTCCACTCATTGGTCTTCGTCTCAGCAACCCTGCGAGCAGCAATGTACGAACAAAGGACATGATCTCAAAATAGTGGAGGTTTCACTGCTGGGTTAACGTTCACTCAACTCAAATGTCCTGGGTCAAGTTGACAATGAGGTTGTGGCCCTGGCAACTGCAGCCCCTCGATCGGCAGTGCCTGCATTCAAATAACTGTTCAGTGCAGTACCGTGATACATCTATGAATGGAATACAGTTCTTACGTACATAGCCACACCCCCACCCCACAAGGAACTCCTTGAAAAACAGCCAGATAATCTGTACCCTGGTAAAGGAAGCCACTGAATTGTCTATTTAAGTGGAGCTCCGACAGGCCAATAATTTCAGAGTCAACATCTACATGCAGTTCACTAACTTTATCTCTAATACCTCTTATATTCTGATGAAATATGAAAATTTCTTCTCTACTTGGGATCATGAGATCCTCTGAAGCCCTTAGTTAGAGGGACTTCCAGTAAGCACGTATACCTATCAGCTGACTTCTGTCTAAAAGCAGTGCAACTCTAACACCATCTACCACAGGCATTTTTCCTTGAGTGATCCCACCACCACCCACTACATTATCGCCTATAAGCTTTGTCAGCCTCCCCTTCCCATACCTACTGAGGTGCAGGCCATGCGTAGTGAAATCCGATTAACCGATAGGCCCAACTGGCACCACTGAAGTGTTACCCATGCCCTCTAAAATCAGCTCCCTGTGTATCCCCATGTTAACGTGCGTAACAGCCACATTATGATGAGGCCGATTTGCACGAAATGCACATTAGTGCCACCAGTCTCAGTAGCTCTCTTTACTAGGTCACCACCTAGATCATATTCCCCGTCCCTAACGAGATTGTTCCCTGCTCCACCCACTATCACTACCTGATCCTCCTTTGTAAAATTCCTATGTAACTCCCTTATGCTGTCAGTCACCTGAGCCAACACTGCACTAGGCTTCACAATGCTGGTGACTTGGTACTCTCTCCGCAACACTTCCAGCTACTGATGGCCCACACACCTACCGTACGAACTACCTAGCAGCAGAACCTTCTTCTTTCTGTCAGACTTTTCAACCTACCTAGGCATCCTAATGCTGAAGACTGCTGCATGTTCCCTACATCTACAGCTAGAAGAGGCTCCTCTCCACACGACACTGACAGTTGGTCAAACCTATTACAAATACGTCCGCCCCCGGTAACTGAGTGGTCAGCGCGACAGACTGCCAATCCAAAGGGCCCGGGTTCGATTCCCGGCGGGGCGGAGCTTTTCTCCGCACAGGGACTGGGTGTTGTGTTGTCCTAATCATCATCATTTCATCCCCATCGACGCGCAAGTCGCCGAAGTGGCATCAAATCGAAAGACTTGCACCAGACGAACGGTCTACCCGACGGGAGGCCCTCGGCACATGACATTTCATTTCATTACAAATACGAAAAGTATAACTGTCTGAATACCTCCTCCTCCTAGCTGCCTTCTTTCCAACTGCCAGGCCGCCATTCCTCACCACCCTTCAACCTCCACAATCTACCTAGTTCCTCCCTTGCGCCTTGTAACTGCACCTGAAGGGCACAGATCTTATGCTCCTGCTCCTCTATCAACTTATTTCTACTACAAGAGTCAGCATTCCCAGGAGAGGATCTCACTAGAATGCCCATTGACTTCCCCACTGCATTCCCCCACAATGAAAATACTTTGAACAAATCCCACGCCGTAACTCACCACTCACAAATCTACGACATAGCGCACACATCTCACTCATGGTAAAATTTTACAGTTACTGAAAAAAAAATTACATCTACGTTACTTAAGCTCAGTTACACCAGTGGATCTACTTACAGAACTAACAATAGCGGTCTCGAAATTCTCTGTCTACTAAGGAAGCAACTACTTGTATTAATACTGCTATACCGCAACTAATACCAATACCAACAAATCTGCACAAAATTATTAGCTAAAACCAAAAATGCAAGCGGCCACTGTAACACCCAACGAAGTTAAAACACTGAACGAAAATTTTACTGAAATATTTCACTAGAAACAATTAGAAACGTCAGCTGAAAACTAAAACACGAAGTTTACTAAACGATTTCAACGCACGGAAAACTATAAAAAACACAGGAAGCGAACGCTTCCAGAAGTATATTACACCGGTATTTCGCCACAAACAGCACGAAACACCGCTGAAAACTATTAAATTTAATAACTGTATAACAGTACACAAATAACTTTGTCAGTATTTAGCTTTATAACCGCTACAGCTGCAACTGCACGCCGCAAAATGTAAACACACTACTGAGGCGGGAGGCTTGGACGACGGAATATTTTTCCAGAGAAAAATGTGGCCTCACAAAGCGATGCTGCGTAGGGAATGCAAAGTCAGCGTTACGTGCAGACTTCTGACTTGTTGTGAGTCCTGTGTTTGGTTTGATGCGGCCTGACACAAGTTCTTCTCCAGGGCCATCCTCTTCATCTTGCACATTACGTCTTCAATTATTGTTGGACATGTTCTAATATGCGTCTTCCTTTACAGTTATTACTCTCTCCAGCTCCCTCTAGTACCATGAAAGTTACTCCCTGACGTCTGAATTCATGTCCTATTATCAGTGTTTTACCGATTCCGAGGAGAACCTCCTCATTCCCTATCATGCCATTTCACCTAATATTCAACGTTCTCTGCTCTATTATCAATCAAACGCTTCGATTTTCTTCTGTTTCGGTTTCCCTGCAGTCCAAGGTTCACTGCCATGCCATGTTGTGCTCCAAACGTACATTCTAAGTCATTTATTCCCAAATTACACTCAATGTTAGAAACTAGTGGACTCCTTTTGGCCAGGAATGTACTCTTTTCCAGTGCTATTTTGCTTTGCATGTCGTCTGTGCTTCGTCCGTCATAGATTATTTTATTTCAAACTTAGCAGAATTCCTTGACTTCATCTGTTTTGTGATCACCCGCTTTTATGTTAAGTTCTCGATATTCTTATTTCAGCTACTTCTCATTACTATGATTTTTCTTAGATTTACTGTCACTTCATATTCTGTACTCATTAAACTTTACAATCCCTTCAACAGTTCTTATAATTTTTAATCACCTTAGCCGAAGGTCAAGTGTCATCAGCGAGTCTTTACGATCTCTTTCCACCTAGAATTTTAATCGCACTTTTGAAACTTTCTTTTTGCTCCATTATTTAATCGATGTATATGGCTTGGAGGGTATGTTCGAATGGCTACTCCTCTGTTTCATCCCCTTTTTATTCCGAGCGGTCGGTTCTTGGTCAACCATTATTATTTTTCCGTCTTGTATATTCGTCTTCCTTTTTCGGGATTTTAAATGTCTTTCACCATTTTACATTGTAGAACCCTTTTTCCATGTCGATGAATATTATGAAGGTGTCGATTTTTCTTCAGTCTTGCTTGCCTTATCAAGCGATACGTAGTAAATGCCTCTGTGACCAAACTGATCGTGTTGTAACAGTTGCTCTCTTTCCTTTCCACTCTTCTGTGTTTTATTCTTGCCAGAAACTTCGATACTGAGCTGTTAAGGTGTATGTTGGGTAGTTCTCGCAGGTATTTGCTCGCAATAATTTCAGAATTGAATGGACGAAAGTCTAAATGCCACTAAGACTTACTTTATGCTGAGTCTGTTTTTCCGAGAATTATGTCCTTCCAGACTTATTCACATTTTTACTGCAGCCATTTTACCTTGGCTTACTTGCAGTTCCTATTTAATTCATTCCTGAGTGATTCATACTGCTGTATTCCTGTCTTTCCAGAGCGTTTTCGTACTTACTCGTTTTTGTCGACCAGCTGTAGTATTTCATCTGTTACTCAAAGTTTCTTTGCAGTTTCATTTCTAGTGTCTATATCTGTTTCTTACAACACCTGCAACTGTGTTCTTTAACTGAATTGCCGATTGTGTATTCCTTATCGCAGTATCTACATTCGCAGCAAACTTCAAACGCGTCTCATTAGCCTTTGTCTTAGTACCCCACTTCTTTTCAAACTGATACTTCCATATGATTCTCTTAAACTTCAGTCTACTCTTCATCATTACTAAAGAGTATCCTGAGTATATATGTTGTCCTGGTGCACCTTGCAGTTCCGTACAAGATTCCAGAAACTTTGTCCGATGATATTGCAATCCATCAGGAATCTTGTCGTTTCTCCAGGCCTTTTTCAAGTATACCTCCTCCTGTTATAATTTTTAAATAGTGTATTTTCTATTATTCTCCTCTCTTCTTCCTACTACGAAGCTCACATTCATTCCCCTACAACTGCATTCGGATCCTCCAAGATCATTAAATTTTCCTCTATAAGGACAGAGACTCTTATGTCCTTGGGAGAATTTAATTCCATCAGATCAATTATTAGAATTGAAGCACCCTTTTCATACTGATTTACCCGTTCAGTATCCTCATGCAGGCTACAGAGATGAAATAGCAGTCAAAACAGACGAACATTCCTCAAAGCTACCAGCCAGGTCTGTGTGTCTGGATGAGCAGTCAAAATCAGCACATCATTTTTAGGAGCTGCTGCCACAACACGACCAAAAAGTAACTTCGGTTTGCTTAACAAGGCGCCAAGTTCTCACTTCATGACTTTTTTTTCGATGTGATAACATAGTCTCCTACTTAAACACGTGATGTTACGTTGTCTACGAAGTGTCTGGTATTTTAATACTCTTTTTAGAATGCATACTTGTGATTAGCTTTTGCACGACAACATTGTTGCTGGATCCATCGCAAGGCAGGAAACATACCAGGAGTTTGATAGGTAGCATCCGCGGATACCAAGTGTACAAGATATGTTACAACGTCGAAAATATACGAATAGAGAGACGTTTTAAATACGTGTCTCGCCCTTTCTTCATCAGCCTTTCAATTGGATGGCAACTCTCCATCGGGACCTCTCACAAAGTAACTACTCCTTTTTAGCTTATTTACCTGATTCGTTGCAAGTCAACGACTATTCCAATAGCAGCCCACATGGAGGAGATTCAATTGCTCTTCTCGCTCACGTAGCCTCTATGAGCAGTGATTCGAAGTGTAAGAAGGTGTGGCACCCCTACTGCATTCAGCTTGTACTCTGGATAGCGTTCTCTGCCGGGAGCGAGCGAGCGTTGCCTGTATTGGTGATTATGTGGCAGTTTCAATAAGATAGTCTTCGAGTGCTCGAGTGCTCTCGCTTGTGTGTAGAGATTGGTGTGGCAGTGGGAGTCGCGTAGTGTGCGTCTAGTAGATCCAGTTGTGTGACAGGTCGTAATCTGTGTTGCAGTACTAACGGTTGTTCGTTCGTATGCATAAATAGCGGCTATGCAATACATGTATCAGAAGGCAGCTCACCATGGCGTTGTTCCAAGCCAGTTATAGTGTCGCTAATAAGGTTGTTTCTACGCAGTGTTACAAGACCAAGGCAAAGATGGAATTATCGATGGTGTGCGTTTCGTAAGCTAAATAAGGTTTTTTCTTTTCTTATTAACGACGTTGTTGGTTAGGTAGTTTATTAATGACATTGTCTCAAATACTTAAATATTTTCTTTCTGGCCAATGCTTGTACCTGTGTTGTAATGCCTTACTAGCAAGTTATGAGGATGTGCTAAAAAGTAATGCCTCCGAATTTTTCATATGAAAACTCTCAAAGCTTATTAAATAAAGTAAATGTTGTTAAGGCTCAACATCTTCGTTCTTGACGTGTGCATCTACATTTCTCACCATGGCGACGAAAACATTTCTCCCAACGAGACACCGTCTTGTTGGTATCGTCACTGTTTGATGTTTGACTTTGCCGACAGAACCACAACCGCACCTCTGTTTGCACCGCCTCATTACTATCAAACTGAAGTCCTCGAAGGTGTTATTTATGTTTTGGAAACAGATGAAAATAGAATAAAGTCAAATGGGGATTGTTTGAAGGATGATCGATGACAGTAAACCCATGCAGATGTCACAGCGCTCATACGTGGTTTGGCATTGTCATGCAAGGAATTCCGTGGGTGTTTCTCATGTACCGACATAATTACGTTATACACCGCCATGTTAGAACCTACTATTCGGAGCCATCTACTACTAGTTGGGATCATATACATGGATGGGAAGAATAAAGATGTGGAATATTAATAACGTTTGTTTTATTTAGAAAAACATCTTTAATAGCTTTCACATAAAAAATTCTGTGTCATTGCATTTAAGTACACCCTCGTAATTTTACTTGGGACATGTTAGTGTAATGTTGATGATGTGCAAATGCAAAAGGTTATAAAAATCTGCTGGTTCATCTATTAACCTTCTTGTAACTTCAAGTGTGCGTTTTACATCTGTCTTAAGAGATGAAAAACTACTTAGTCAAGATCTCAGTATATAACACTGTATTGTGTATGGCCGCTTTCAGGAAAACTATGTTACCATCCCATCACATCTTCGTACAGGATATTATAATAATCCTGTGCCCGTAAGAAAATCTGATGATGGTAACATAGTTTTACCGAAAGTGGTCATACACAATAACATGTTTCATTGTGATCTTGGCTAAGAAATTTTTCTTCTCCTATGAAAGTAGCTACGGATCGCCCCTTCATACTCAGTTTGAGTAAACTAATTTTTACGTCTGTGTTTTTGATTTTTTCCTTGTGTACAACTCGTTCATACTTCAAACTCACAGTTATGCGTCTTTTAAAAGAAAAAAGGAAATAAGTCGTCATATTGCCAGAAATTTACTTATGAATAAGTTTTCAAGTTTTAAAAAGTTGTTAAGTTAAAAGTTATAAACTTCGTTGCAAGAAAAAAGTGTTAACGCTAGTGACAACTCTGGCGTTATCTTTTAAAAGCTGTTGGGCATTGGAATACTGTAAATAGTAGCCCAGCAACTACTTTTTTACTGTTGTAATAAATGGCGAACTGTAGCTGCTCTAAAAATACTGTAAAGTAGAACTGCAGAAAATTAATCTCCACTATTGAAACCCGTGGCTTACCTGACACGTTGTTGACTTTTACACTATTTGTAAGATACTGTAAGAAATCCGTTCGGCCTGTTCGTCGCACTTTCCTCCCATTAGTGTGCATCTAGAATGTCTACAGTGGAATCGTTGTTCCGTGAGCTATCCAGTCAGCGTCGTCATTGTATTGTTTTCCTGTACTTACTTTCCTCATCATCCCTCTGAAAGATTTCCTGACTAGTGGTTTTATCCGGCATTTTATCCTTACGAAGCGTCTCCAATACCTTGTCTCAAATAGTTCATGTAATTTCTAAATGTAGATGCCCAAAATTATCGGCAATAGTGAATTTTGCATCCAAGTGCCTGAAAATGGTGAGTCAGAGACTGCTGAAACTTTTCATTAGAGAATCGTGTAGTCTATTCAAATAATTCCCTCGGGAGGAGGAAAATCTATGACTTCTCGCAGTTACGCTGAGAGGGGGTCCTCTGGGTATTCTGGGTGAGGCCAAGGGAACAATTTTATATATATATATATATATATATATATATATATATATATATTTTATGAGCTGGATATGAGAATCGAATGGCAACGTTGATGTGGGCTTCGGTAGAGATGAGGCACTTGAGTGGACCCATCACCATCTGCAACAGTTCCTGGGAGTGCTGGCGCCACATTGGCTGGGTGTACAGCTTGACGTCGAGGTTGAGCATAAGTCTCCTTCGTTGTACTGTATTTCCATGGAGGAAACAGGTAGGATCCACTTCAAAAACCAGATATCTACGAGATCAATGACGTTTTGAAGACATGTATCGAAATGCCAAGCTGTTGTGCTCTGTCTGATGAGCGCCGTATCGTCTGCATGCAATGAGAGCCACATGAGGTTTGCGACTAGCCCGTCAGCAACGAAAGCAGTGCAGAAAGTCGACCCCAGTTGCTGCTGTTGTGCCTACGGAAATACGTGAGGCCTTCCAAATCGACAGTACGTTACTTCGGCCTATTAACTTCCCAAAGTTACTCGCCAAGATCTGATACCAACCGCAGTGGACTATATTCATTTGGCTAGAGCTTTAAATAAGCACTGTTTCACAAATTAGCTCCGACGCAAACCACAGTGGAAAGTACTCGTCAGACTAATTACGTATTACCCTACTGGCCATTAAAATTGCTACACCACGAAGATGACGTGCTAAAGACGCGAAATTTAACCGACAGGAAGAAGATGCTGTGATATGCAAATGATTAGCTTTTCAGAACATTCACACTAGGTTGGCGCCGGTGGCGACACCTACAACGTGCTGACATGAGGAAAGTTTCCAACTGCTTTCTCATACACAAACAGCAGTTGACGGGGTGTTGCCTGGTGAAACGTTGTTGTGATGCCTCGTGTAAGGAGGAGAAATAGGTACCATCACGTTTCCGACTTTGATAAAGGTCGGATTGTAGCATATCGCGATTGCGGTTTATCGTATCGTGACATTGCTGCTCGCGTTGGTCGAGATCCAATGACTGTTAGCAGAATATGGAATCGGTGGGTTCAGGAGGGTAATACGGAACGTCGAGATGACAGGCATCTTATCTGCATGGCTGTAATGGATAGTGCAGCCACGTCTCGATCCCTGAGTCTACTGATGAGGACGTTTGCAAGACAACAACCATCAGTTCGACGACGTTTGAAGCAGCATGGACTATCAGCTCGGAGACCATGGCTGCGATTACCCTTCACGCTGGATCCAAACAGGAGCGTCTGTAATGGTGTACTCAACGACGAACCTGGGTGCACGAATTGCAAAACGTCATTTTTTGGATGAATCCAGGTTCTGTATACAGCAATATGATGGTCGCATCCATATTTGGCGTCATCGCGGTGAACGGACATTGGAAGCGTGTATTCGTCATGGCCATACTGGCGTATCACCCGGAGTGATGGTATGGGGTGCCATTGGTTACATGTCTTGGTCACCTCTTGTTCGCGTTGACGGCACTTTGAACAATGGACGTTACATTTCAGATGATTTACGACCCGTGTCTCTACACTTCATTCGATCCCCGCGAAACCATACATTTCAGGAGGGTAATGCACAACCACATGTTGCAGGTCCTGTACGGGCCTTTCTGGATAAAGAAAATGTTCGACTGCTGCACTGGCCAGCACATTCTCCTGATCTCTCACCAATTGAAAACGTCTGGTCAATGGTGGCGGAGCAACTGGCTCGACACAATACGCCAGTCACTACTCTTGATGAACTGTGGTATCGTGTTGAAGGTGCATAGGCAGCAGTACCTGTACACGCCATCCAATGTCTGTTTGACTCAATGCCCAGGCGTATCAAGCCGTTATTATGGCCTGAGGTGGTTGTTCAGGGTACTGATTTCTCATGATCTATGCATCCAAACTGCGTGAAAATGTAATCACATGTCAGTTCTAGTATAATATATTTGTCCAATGAATACCCGTTTATCATCTGCATTTCTTATTATTGTAGCAATTTTAATGGCCAGTATAGTAATATAAAATAATATGTCTCATGCAGGTCAGTCATTCTCATTAGTTTAAGGAAGTGGAAAGGAGTGATGGGGAGCACTTTCGTGAATGGACTAGTGGGTCATACTCTGTATAAAAAGATACTTAGTTGCGTGAAGTATACTCTCCTCGAGTTTAGGAATTACTTGACAAGCAGAAAATACTTAAACATTATGGTTCCTTAAGGAGGTTGACGTCTTAATAATTTCTATGGGCAGTGTTCTGCCAGTCAGAGATCCTGCAATCGGAAACAGTTTTACTCTTGTGAACGCATTGCAAACCCATTTACTCGGTACAGCTGTGAAAATAAATTCCCCAACAGTTCATACGAATTCCAAGTGGTTGCCATCAAAACTGCCCTGTGACCATTCATTCTGCTCAAGAGAACAATAAAGAAATCGTAACATGGGTGGCTAGTGAAAAACAAGTCACCCTTCAAAAAACTAAGCTGAAAACCGATAAAATTTACTTACGTGATATTTAGCTGAATAATTGCCTTGGTAACCGAAATTTATTTCTGTACAGATTACATACATTACGAAACGAAACGATTAACCCGATTCCCAACCGAAATCTAATCTAAGGGTACTCCAAACTAGCAAGCATTACTTACAGTTAGATCGAGAAAAAACTTTGCAAAATCTTTTTAAAACGTTCCATAGTCTTTGCTCTGACGCAGCTTCCTTTAGTCGGCATGGCTGCCCGTCAATCGTCATGAAGTATCCCGTTGTGCTAAACTTTTCGTTCTTGTTGCTAAAAATGCCAGCTTCCTTTATTCAGCCTCTTATGTGTATGCCAAACAAAAGTTCGAAGGAGAATTCCATGAAAACTTTCACAGGTAGCACAATGGGCTGACTGACCAATCGCAAAGTGTACTTTTGAATAGGTCGGGACGAACTTTTGTCTGTGGTCCCGTCATATTACAAGCCATCTTTGAAAACTAAAAATTCAATAGAAGTTTCGACGCTTCTACAATAACAACCAAGAAAGCTATTACTGGTTCTACGATCGCACATACACTTACAATTAACCATATATTAGTATACTGCAGAGCTAAGAATAATTAGGTTATGGATGAGGGCTAAATTGAATGCTGATACGAGACACAAACAAATGAAATCAATGTACGTGGTTGTCCGTGCATCCTTTCTTCCAAAGATGGTTATATGACGAGCAAGCAGTAGAAAAGCTATCTGTTGGACTTGGGGAAGGCCAATAACACCTTCGCGAAAGGTGGCTGAGACGGACGCCTTTCAGGCCGAACTACGTTTCATGACAAAGACTTCCAGCATTTGTGCAGGGTGAAAATTTCCAGTGTCACTGCAGACGGCCTGTGACTTCGGGACTCATCTCAGTTCCCGATGATGACCACGTCTGGTCAACTAATTGTTCAAGTGCTTAGCTACATTCCTAAGTTGTTACAGAGGAAGAAATATAAGAAGAACCTGCTTAATCGCAACGAGAAAGCCTGCACACAGTTGAGGTGCCTACAGGTGTCGTAACGCACTGCTGGCTGTCCCTGTTGTTTTGTGTAATAATTTATGCGGGAAAACCTTCCTGAGAGAACCAAGACTTCAGATGCCACCCTTGTGTGGGTCTGTGAATGTCACACGTATCGTCCGTTTGTGGCTTAAATGTCCCCTCTTCATCTCGGCACCCTGACGCGGCGGAATATTACATTCTGTACCATTAGATTGCTTACATTGTGCACTATTGGTAAAATAAATTTTTTTGAAAAATATAACACGATGGAGCTGATACTGTAGAAGTGTTACTTTTTCGATGTGCGTCTGGTGTCAAAAACTAACCGTTTATTGACATTCGCTTTACACTTAAGCGTTTGGCAGAGCTATGTCAATAAACTATCTATAGGTACCAGTAACTTAAGTCAGAAATGAACTGATACTTTTCTTTTGGGTTTGAAATTAGTTTGCCGGCCGTTGTGGCCGGGCGGTTCTAGGCGCTTCAGTCCGGAACCGAGCGCCTGCTACAGTCACAGGTTCGAATCCTGCCTCAGGCATGGATGTGTGTGATGTCCTTAGGTTAGTTAGGTTTTGGTAGTTCTAATTTATAGGGCACAGATGACCTCAGATGTTAAGTCGCCTAGTGTTCAAAGACATTTGAACAATTTGAAATCAGTTAAAATCATATTTATATCTGTTTTTTCTCAAAGGACGAGTGATGCGATTATTAAATGTAGAACTCCGTAAATGTTAGCATTTGAACAGTTGTAATTACTTGATGTCAACATTTCTCTTTTCATTGAGCGCAATTTTCGTCGACACTAATATGCCGATTAACGGTAACATGATTCCATTCATCAGCGATATTGCCACTGACAGGCCTTAAAAGAAAATTAATTCGCATAAGCTCTCGGCGTCAGCGATGAAGCAGAGGGGAACCTGTTTATACGAGGGACTCAAAGAGAACAAAAGCGACGACATTCCGAATCACTGTGTGATAATACCGAACTATTCGAAGGTATCACCCGTTCTTCGAGCTAGAGCAGAACACTGTAACTGCGATTTCTACGTTTTGAGTACTGTTGTTACATCACAGAACATCAAGATTTATAGACAGGTTAGTGCAGATAGGTTTCTTTTCCACAGAAAAGCATGATCCTGGTTCTTAAATTTGTGTTTGCATGGTACAGAAATTCGGGAGTGACCAATCCCAGATTCTAGTAAGAGGATTATATTTTTTGCGGTGAATTGCTGAGTACTGGAAGACGTTCACCTAGTACTTGTTTTGTGCTTGTCAATGTTTAATTCACTGTAATCTATCTGTATCCATCTCTTCCTTCCGTGTGTCACCCCATCCTCAACACCATTCTTATCCCTCTACGCTATCACCCCCCACCCCCCGCGCCAAGATGAGACTGGTGGTTTTTACCCTCACAGTATTTCTTTCAATATCGTAACAAATACGTGTAAAAATTTTTGTTGATACCGTTCCAGGGGTGTACGATGACCTTCGTACCTGCGGCTCACACACATGTCATATATTTTTCGCATAGACGATTTGACATATTTTACATGTATTTCTACACATATTTCAGCTGTATCTCTAGCGAACCTCGCCCTCCAGTTTATTTTCATGTGGATCAATGCTTTTGACGTCGTACCTCCTCAAGTAAGTGTCGTAAACGGGACATAATTTTGCAGGTATATCTAACACTATATGTGACTGTTGTGTGCAAAATTTTTTGTGAATAGAGTTAGTAGTAAAGACGTAATAAATTAAAACTTCATGCATAATACGGCAGTTTCTTACGCATCTCGGTATTCGAAGCCGTAACTCCAGAAGTATGAACCGTACAATGGTATACTTCTGTAGGTACGTTCAACGATATATGTAGATACTGTCTGCGAAATGTGCTACGAATGGAGTTAGTAATAAAGAAGTAATAAAATTTAACGTCATGCACGATGCACTTTTTCTCCCATCTCAGGGTTGTCCAGAAAATAAGTTCCCATCGGTCGTGAAATAGAAACCACAGTGAAAACCAGAAACGTTTTATTTGCAACACCTTCCAACTACTTCTCTACAAATTCGCCGCTCCAACTTCATGTTGTCGTAGTGTTGTATCAACTTTCCAATATCCTCGTCAATGAAAGCAGCCACCCGTGCTTTCGACCAGTTATCTGCAATGGTAAGCAGCTCGTTGCCTGTGGAAAAATTTTGTCTTAGTAGTCAGCGGTTCTTGTGAGCAGAGATGAGACTCAAGTGGAGCCAATTACGGACTGTATTGTGGGTGATCAAACACTTCTCACCGGAAACGATGCAGGAGCGTCTTCATTGCCCCTGCAGTGTGCGGGCGACAATTAGCATGAAGAAGGAACTGCTCGACAGTTATGTTATGTGGGCTGCATGACAAGTAGGCGAAATCTCTAACTAGGCCATCATACTTGACGGGAGACGCTAATACCTACGCATCTTTAAGTGCTCACTGTTCACTCAAAACTGAAAACAACGACGCGACACGATCGACGGGCATACTAGAGACATTGCCCAACACATCTGTGCAAAGCTTTACCGGATTTTTCCAGTGATTTCCATTTCGCGACCGATTGAAAATTACTTTCTGAACAACCCTAAACCAGACGTGAGTACAGTGACATAATTTTCCTGGTACATTCAGTGCATATTCATATACGTAAATGCTGTTTTCAAAATGTTTCACGAATACGGTTAGCAGTAAATAAGTTACAAATTAAAACGGCATGTTTCATATGTCAGTTTTAATGCACCAAGGGTGAAAATTTAGGAAGCGATAACTTTTTTCCCTTTCATCATTTTGCGTGAATTGAAAGCGAGAAAATGTTTCGTAGAGATCTGAAATTATATTAAAAGCTTGTTACAAGACAGTAAGTGCTCCCATTCTCTGATACTTGGTGACTAAATTACAGGTATTCGCACCTTGTGGGCTACGCTGCTGTTTAACCTCCAACCCATCCTCCTTGATAGATCGGTGTTTCTTACCCCACAGTGATTTTCTTCCAGACAGTAAATAATAAGCCTACCAAATTTGGTTGAAATTGGTTGAGTGGTTTAGGAGATGATCTGGAACATAATACATATGTGCGTATTTCTGTTCTTATAATACGTATGGATTAATGATACGATAATAAATATGCGTGTCTCCATAATTTGATGCTGTAATCATTGTTTTTCTCTGTGTGATTCCTTGTCAGATTTTCAGTTTACTACATTTTGTCTCCTAGCTCATAGAGCCGTATTTGTGATGAGCATCGTTTTGAATTCACTACATTTCCAGGCTACTTCAGCTGGTAGAGCATCAGACTCTTATATCCAGGGTCGTGGATTTGGGCACCATACAGAGCGCTAAAATGTAATAATGCCGTAATGATACAGGGAGTGACACAGAAGAGGTTCGGCGCAAAAATGTAGTGCACTGAAAGTTGGACATGCAAATTCTCAACTCTTGCCTTGAGCTAAAGCTGGACAAGTATTACAAGAGCAATACACAAGTGAAACTATGAAAAAAGGTTGCCTTGGCGGTCTGGAGGGTGCAGCATTCGGCCATGGCACTGGTCGTCTTGAGTCCAAATCCTCGTATGGTTGGGGATTTTTTTCTCATTCCAGTCTCTCTGGGTTGGTCCCAGGTCCACTCATCCCGCTAGTCTACCTGGAACCAGGCCAATAGGTGGCTCAGGGGCTTGTGACACAGATGTTAAAATAACAAAATGAGGCCTCACTATTTCCGCAGGGAAAAATGCTGCTGTCGTTGAGGCCGTTTGTTCTTTGCTGGTGAATGACGATGAAAATAATATTTAGAAGATTATAGGCAAAATTGACTTGACTATAAGTTTTCAGAGATTTTATGTTCAACAAGAAACTAATTTTATACGTCATCAATACAAATCAAAGAAGAATTCCAGCATGACGTAACAACTTATTTTACTACTCGTAATTAGATAAAATGATTACAAAGAAACAGAAAGCAGGAGGGAGGAAACTTTTTCATTGCTACTAAATCATCATAAGTTTACTACTCCACATTTTATTCACAGTAAGTCATAATTTATAGGTTATGTATTAGCTAGTTACAATTATTATATCTTCAATGGTTTGTTACATTCCAAATCAAGGAAAAATGTACTCGATTAGCGGGTACAGCAGTCGTATACTTTACGAGAGTTTAGTATTCTTGGGTTAAACACTGAAATCCCTTAACGGAAAGCGAAAGCAACTATTGTGGTTGATGGAAAAAGGCTGTCATATTTTAACTGAAAGGAAGATCTTTGCTTTGGATATTTGCTCCGCCATAACTGTTTGCATAAAAAATATTGAAACTTGTGTGGTACAAGATTTAAACAAGAACAGAACATCTAATGCACTATTTAGGACATAAATATTGTCCGAAATGGATGATATGATAATATTAACAGAAATTCAGTATGTGGTAAATTATGTTATTTGGAGCGAACTGCTCATCTCTTAATGCCTCTCTTATCATAAGCAAAGATTCTGTAACGTAACCCATCGTTTGCTTCCTCATTTGGTACTCAGAGGGAAATTTATTCGAATGTAATGGCCAACGAGAGTGGTGAACAATTTCTGACCTGTTAACTAACTTAAGAGTATGATTTATACCAACAGATTGAATTTGTTAAATGCCTGTGCATGAATACATTGGTCATGTTCCTCGCTTTGTAGCAGGGATTCTGAAAGAATTTTACGGCATTATTTTGTAACAAAAATGCTTATACTTGAAGCGCTATGAAAATCGAACGTTGTATGTCTTCATTTGGTAGAGTAAGATTAATGAGATAGTGGTAACGTCGTGGTGGGACTGAAATGTAACATAACACATATTTTGAAAGAGGTAACTGTAGAAGCTTAAAACAATGAGATTACCTACCTTAGAATTACCTTTTCCTGTCGTTCATAATAAAGGCTCCGGCGAATATTATACATGCTGCACTAGCCTTCGACCAAGAAGCTCAGTTCCTGAAATAATCTGAGGTGAGGCGCCTTATATCGCTCCTGTCTAGAGGCTGTGTATACGGAGAATGACTCATGCGTGCACAGTGGCAGACGGTCTGAAGCGGGTTCTGTCGAGTGTGTCGTTCTAATTTTCATCTGGTAAGGACAGTAGCGACAGCACTAAACAGGAAGAACTACAATGTAGTCAAGAATTTTGACACCAGAGTCCGATAGTGCACAGAGACATTAAAAAAACTGGTCAAGAGAATGTTTTTGTGAATTTTTCTGTGTATTTATTGAAGGCTTTTTGGTTTATTTATGTTTGTATAGTTTTGTGTAGGCTTTTAGTAGCGTGAATGTCGCGTGAATGTGGTCTAAAATATGTAGATCATTATTCTATTGATGAACTATGTACGAACTAGTGTGAGAAAGTTTTAAGACACTGTGAATGCAGACGATGGGGAATTTTGTATCATGATATGTACAATACGTTTATGGAAAAAGGGAAGCTAATTCGAGTGCAAATAAAAATAATTAATTACGTAAAGTATAAATAAAATATCAGAATGTTAAATATCTATTTCGGAAAAAAGTACAGTTCGGAAGTGTTTTATTTGTTGGTTGGTTAGTCATGAAAAGCGAGGAAATAATGTTTTTCTTTTGGCCTTAAAGAAAACTGACAGTCAGAACGGAGTATTCGTCGCGCGTCTTTTTCTTGGAGATACAGAATGCCTACAGCCGTCTAAAGGAGTCGCAACCCAGCCTTGCAATGGTGCGGTGGCGTGTAGTATGAGTTCCGAAAGATATCATAAATTTCCGGTTTCAGCTGAGCTACATTTTTCAAAACTGTTTTTAAGTGAAGGCATATTTATTCCAGTGTGATTTTTAGAAAGTACGGATTTTTTAAGTAATTTTGTGTATGAGAGAAGACAGTAATTCCGCGTGGCATATTGAGCAGATCGGTGACTAGAAACTGCAGTGCATTAGAGACCGATAAAGTCAATAGTATGGCGAACATTTTCATTTAAGAACAATCCCTGCTGAGTGGCTGTTCAGATTTCGGGAAATACGTTACCATAAACTTGTTAAGGTGAATGGAAGGGTTTGTGCATTACTGTGTTGAGATTAGGACAGGCTTGGCAGTGAACGTGTATATTATCAAGGTTCAGAGTATACCGAGGTTTTGCCCGTATTTCCACCTTTTATTAAGAATTAAGACTTTTTAAGATTCTTGAAATAGTTACGTTGTATGCAGCCTGGTGCGAGTTGCAGTACGGTAGGCTTCTGCTCGACTTTCCTACCGGCGATGCTGCAACGAGTTCACAGGTATGTGCAGATAATGGACGAAAGTAACGGTGCCGCCGAAAATTCTTCCGAATATTTAGTGAAAAGCCTCCGCTGGGGGTCACTTTCGCCAGGTCACAGCCCCAGCGGCCAAGGACAAGGGGTAAGTCGCGTCCCATAGTGTGAACGCCATACATAGCATCTGCAAACATGCAGGGGCACCCTGATAGATGCCCTCGACTCGTTTAAGAATAGACACTTTGTGAAGAGCCTGCCGGACAATTCAAACGTGCAGATAACTGTAGACTCCTGCACCCTCTAAAATAAAGCATAAACACAAAAGCATCAAGACAGTAAGAGGTGGATTACAAATCATAAACACCAGCAGATTCTTAGACGAAGCACAAACGTGAGACTGCCCAGTCCTCACACAGGTATAGTGGTTAAAAAGAAGTGTTGTGTGGCTACTTTCGCACCAACTTAGGAACACAGAAAAACATCGGAAATGTTCAAAATGGTTCAAATGGCTCTGAGCACTATGTGACTTAACATCTGTGGTCATTAGTCCCCTAGAACTTCGAACTACTTAAACATAACTAACCTAAGGACATCACACACATCCATGCCCGAGGCAGGATTCGAACCAGCGACCGTAGCAGTCACGCGGTTCCAGACTGAAGCGCCCAGAACCGCACGTCCACACCGGCCGGCATCGGAACTGTATGCGACCAAAGTTGGGAACGGAATTCACAGCGAAAGCATGAGAAAGACGCCAATTCTCGAGTCACACCAGTCCAGGGAAGATATAAGAGTTCCAACCTGCGCTAGGAGTCGTGGTCACGAAAACACGTTCAGTTGTTGGGCGGCACTCTCTATTTAATCCGCCATTGACAACGCCAAGAGGAGGAAAATTTCAAAGTGTCGATGAGCTTGCAAACCTTAATAAACTGTCTGTATGTAAGAAATTGAATACTTTGATTTCGAAAACATTCCCCTCATGTAACGTATACTTAGGTATCACATTCTATTGCTGAGAAAAAAGTTTCAGTTGGCTCTGTTTGCGCTTGTGAACAGTGTTGTGAAGTTAAATTTTTAACTTCATGAAACGCGTAATTTGAAATTAAAAAAAATTGATCTAATTAAATACCGAGAGGAACTAACTGCGTGCTCAGTGAAAGCCATATAACTAAAACGCATTACCGAAGGGGATTATGACCGCTAGGTGATATGAAGTGCAAAAACTTGGAATAACAAACAAACAAAAATTGCAACTGACAACTCCGACCACAGACTGTCTGCGCTAGAACGCAAGGCGTAATCTGCCCTGCAATAAAACTGACTTACTTTTTGTTCGGCACACTGTTTTATTGTCTGTTGTACCAACGTTATCGAAGGAAAATACACTAAAGATCAATACTGTACTCTACATTAATTTATCAGACACAATCTGTGACTTCCTGTTGCGTACGGTGCAATGCACACACGACGAACTTGTTTTATTGTCTGTTGTACCAACGTTATCGAAGGAAAATACACTAAAGATCAATACTGTACTCTACATTAATTTATCAGACACAATCTGTGACTTCCTGTTGCGTACGGTGCAATGCACACACGACGAACTCTTCACATCATTACTATAAGTCATGGATGTGGGTTTTACTCTAAAGAAAATCAATCTTGTGAAATACAACTCTGATTATTGAGAAAAATGCAGCACCACACAGGAGAACTCCAACAATTACAAAATACTCTCACTGCTAAAATTACAAACATACCTTTACAATTCCTGCAATACCTTGTCCATCAATATACAGAACTATCTGCATAATAAAGTATTCCAGATAATTTCTCCAAGATTAACGAATAACAGATCTTTTTTACTGAAAAACCGAACTACTGGCTAGTATGATTCAAGTAAGGATGCCCCAGCGCTACACGACTGGCTGCTGCCTGACTAGAAAGTCACCTACAGATAAAACTAAATGCAGAGTCAAAGATCTTATTCAGTGCTCATGCAGCGCGCTCATTCATCTTTGTCTCAGTACAATAAATGTGACTTATTTACGATAGAAGAAAACGTATAGGAGCCTTACATGACTCCCTGTCCCCCAGAAAAAAATTCGTACCAGTTGCCTTAGTTGTAATAAGGCAAGGAGAACGAATTTTTTAGAGATATTACAAAGAAGTTAGTAAAATAAGTTACAATTATAAATAATATTACAAGTGTTAGGATTTGGATTACAAAATGTACACTATTATGTTATGATTTGAGTTTTGCTTGTGAAGATTACCTTTGCACTGGAAAATATCGCATATACTATTTGACAAGCCATGTATATTGTAGATAAATATTTTATCACTCCGCTCATAACCAGCGGACATCTGCTATCGCGTCTGGTATCATTAATCCTGAGGCTAGAATGTGAATACAGTAACTGAAGGTAAAAATGTTGCATTACTTAACACCAACTACGACGCTGTTAATGTCCTTTGTTATTAACCCTGTCGCCAGGAGAAACAATGCAACTAACGGAATATTCACACATTTCTTCAAGTAGGGCCGCTGATGAGGTCGCTGACCCTGTAATACTGAATCCACAGGTGAGCAACGCAAATGACCATAGAAAATGTTTCAGGTTTAGGGGCAGCCAACTGAACATCCATCACTGACTACACTCTGAGGGGTTGTTAGTAAAAGTAGAATCAAATATGATCAGACTCAGGGAAGTAGTTTTCCACTTACAACTTACATGTCCAGTTGGAGTCTCATAGAGAACTTTTCTCTTTTACTACCATCTTCTTTAGTGTCATGCCTGGCAGCTTCACTGAATTAGTGGTTATAAGTAACAAATATGTGAACTGCACATGCGGTATTGTCTCTCTAAGAAATGACCTCATTCCTAGGAAATACATGAAATACTACAAAAGCATTGCATAAAAGTGTAGGATTAACCTTCTGTACAAAACATGAATATCTGTAGATTACCTTAATCAGTACGATTAGAAAATATCTACGTATAGAGAGAATTATTTATTATTCTGTGCAAAACACAAAACAAAGTTATCAAGAGGACCAACTGACAAAAAAAAATCATCGTTTTCTAATGGTGACCAATATTCATGAAAAGGTACAAGAAAAAATAGTGCTCACACAACAATAGGTCTCGGTCTCGTGTTAGAGAAACGTCGACTTACTCAGACCAAACGACTAGCATGTAAAACACAGGAGCAGTGCCAATAAAAATACAGTCATGAAAATCAAACACACTACATAAGAGGATGTAGGTATGTAGATCAGAAATAAAAGGCACTAGTATAGTACATGAACACTAGGAAAAATATCACACAAACTGATCAGACTTCGACTCTTAAGTGGACTTAATTCCCTTTCCTTTTCCTAAACGTTATCATGTGGTATTCGACGAATTCTGTAAAGTACTTATCAGCTTTCTAACCTTTGTAACCACATAATTTTCTCATAATACCTTTGATTTCAATTTACTTGCCCAAAAGTTCATATGCACATAATAGTACTTTTCAAGTCAATTTAAAACACCTTGTCAACTTGCCTATATTTCATTGTCACATTGCCATGACCACACAATGTAATTCTATCAACTTACATTTGTTTACATTTCCACATTACAATCAATATCTTTGTTTAACCATAGCATATACGCAAACTAAGTCGACTTCCTTCTCGTTTATAGATGCATCCGTTACATCTTCTACATACTCTCTTCCTATCGCTATTTTTTACAGTTCTATTACATCATGACATTTACTAGTTTATCAGAAAAGCTGCGCAGTCAAATTGAATATCATACACATGCAAACATGACAGATAGATCACCAGAAATCCAATGCACAAAATATGTCATCCTACACACATGGAGGAAGAAATCATTATGGTAAATCAACAGACAAAACGAAGAACACTTTCTTAGGCTAAGTCAAATCACACATAAGTTTTATCATACAAGCAACGCAATTACTGAAGCCAAGTATGTTATCACAAAAATGCAAGATACCAGTCTCATCAAAAAATGCCATTAAGGAGTCAGTGTAAAAAAGCTTATTGGTGCACCAATAATTATGAAATAGATAAATCCACACAAGGAAATAGCTATATTAAACAATAGCAATATTATGTAACAAGATTATAAACATTTTAGAATACTCACCCTACCAAGGCTATAAAATTCAGTAATAAGTGATAAAATGCAAAAAGAAAAAATATATTAAAGTCCTGTTTTTCTACAAACTACATCTACGTTTTGATTAACGGTCTTGTCATTCACGTTTCCCAATTCTGCTTAGTACTTATAGGAAACTGTCATTCAATGATGCATCATATGTGCCACTGTGTTTTTTATGTGTGGAATATATGCATAGTAGCCAAATTCGTTTTGTAGTATAAACTGGTCTGAAGACAGGAAGGTATGTAGTTAGTTACACAAGAAAAAGGACTTGCACGTCATATGCTGCAAAATAAAAGAAGAAACAGATCACAGAAAATCAAAATGAAAATGAATACATCAGAAATGTATGCCATACCAGTAATAATTCAAGGCAGTTAGTTAATGACATCCAGGAAAATGCCAAAATCACTATTTCACAAATGGTTTGATATGTGATACATGATGGAGCCCTTTACTCCTTTTAGTACATAATGTTTCCACTTCTACAGCATTGTCGTGTGCTGTTCGTTAAGGTCGAATGTAAACCAAGAAAAATTTATGACGTAGATGCTTATTTTTGTGAGACAAAATGGTGGAGCTTCATAAGTACTTTCTGACTTCTTTCCGAAATTTAGCTTAGTGCGTTGCGCCTTTTTTTCGCTCTGCAACTTTGTTGATGAACTCATTGCTAGGTCTATTACCTCTTTGTGATGTAATATGTGTTATTTAGAAAATGGCACCATCTCTCTGATTCAGTCTGGTGGCTGTTTGTTCTTAACTACCAGTATAGGAAGCAATAAAGGAGAATCATGTGGCAGTTCGTTTAAAATACTCTGAAACATGTGTATGTGTTTATCTTAATTCTGGTGTTGTTGGTGACAGTATAGTCTGTAAGGTTTACTGATTTTTCACATAGGGCGTTCAGAAGAATTAGCTTTCGGTCAATAGAGGGTTTAATTCGGTAATTTCTTAAAGTTGTAGCACAAATGCATGACCAAAACTTGGGGCAATTCTCCAAGATTACCTTGTCAACATGTACTACTTCACGTAGGAAATACTTTATAAGTGCATGAGATACAGTTTTGTGAGTGGCCCTCCATAACAGGATGAAAAACAAATTTACGAGTTAGCCCTAGAGCAACAAAAACATACGAAAATCCGTTCTGAGTTCTTGCGTGTGGGAAGGGGGGGATTTACAGGTGCTAATTCTTCCAAATTTGTAGGAATGATGCGAAATGATGTAGCACGGTGTGTAACAATAAATCGCTCTGCTTTTTGATACAACTTTCTTAGAAATAAAACTTTCTGATTCGTTTTTCCATATCACTGAAGTAACATGTTGTATGGAGTTTGTTGAAGCCTTACATGGTCCATATGAGCGTAACTGAGATGTGTGTACCAAAAGAGTTTTCTCATGAAATCATCAGGAATGTAAGTCCCAAAGTGACTCTTGATACTACATGGATTGAAGTCAATATTCTTGCATACAAGGTAATACTTCCTTATGTCTATGTTTCTTTAGTCAGGCCACTTATTTTTCAGGTCTTTCCAGACAAAATTATTATCCTGTTCCTGTGCAATACATTTTAAAGAGGAAGCAATAAAGTTTTTAAAGACAGTATACTGAAGTTTTTCTCAAGATTCGTTTCTATATTACTTTTTTAAGCCAATAAGTGTACGACGTTAAAGTGTCACCAAGAATATTTTTGAACCACGAATTCGAATTACTATGAAATGGAGTTCCTCAAGATGCAATGTCCAACGTTTTGTACTTTCTTGGTTCACTTTTGAACACACTAAAAACTGTAAAGCACGATGGTCTGTGTAGACTTTTGTGTGGTTGTCTGTCAAGAAAAAACGAAGTTTAAGAAATGCCCAAATGATTGCTACAGCTTCAAGTTCAGTTACCAAATAATTTCTTCCTGATTTTGTTAAAACACGGCTAGCAAACGCCATGTTTCTTTGCACAATGGTACCATTTTCCTCATATTCCTTGAATAGAAGAGCACCTAACCCAAGTTTTTATTAATCTGTTTCCAAAGAAAATTCACTAGACAGGTCTGGGTGTGCAGGAATTGGAGCATACAAAAGTGCATACTTTAGACTTAGAAACTCTACTTGCGCCTGTCCATCCCATTGCCATATTATGTTTTTACCTGTAAGAGTACGATGTTTTGGGATGGGAAGAATTTTCGTATTCAAGAAGCGACGATAAAAAATTATTAAACCAAGGAAGCAACGAACTTTTCTTTTGGTGGTAGGAATAAGAACAGCTGTGAACAGTTTTTCGGGATCAGGCTCTATGCCTCCAGACAAGATGATGTGTCCTTGAAACTTGTAGGAGACTCATGACTAAGGAATGTATTGCTAGCGCACTCGAGCAGATGTAATTTCGATGGATTGCTCACGCGCAGCCTGCAATATGTAAGCTATAAGAGACTCGCAGACCAGAGAGCAGTGTCAGCTGCAGAGAGAGCAGTGTCGGCAGTAGCGGTGGTAGCTCGCAGTCGGGCGGTTGGGCTGGTCGTGCCTGAGCGATGCAGTATAAGGTAAAAAGAGCCACGCGCATATCTAATTTGTTACAACTGAATTTGTACTATTGTTATATTAAGTCCCATGTAAATATTTTAAAAAATCTTTTAATAATAATCTTTTTTTATAAAATTAACTTTTCTGACAATCATTCATCTGAATTAAAAGAATTTACTAATTTCTGCAATCCATGGTCATCCCGATTATCATAAAGACAAATTAGTTGTTCTCTTTATAAATAAAAAAATCTAGTGGCCAGCATTGCACTGGGCTGAGCCAGAAAAATTTCTCATGGGAGCAGATATATACGCGTTATCCGGCGACTTCACTGATGTACGATTTTTCAGTTTATTCAGAATGATCTTTTAGGGCCATGACGCAGCATTGCTGACGTCCAAAATTTACCAGCTTAAATTCACAGTCAGTTAATTATTGAAAGGTTGTATTTGAGACACAGTTTTAATGAGAGATTAGTCACGTTTTTATTCCGAAGTTACGGAAGCAAACTGTTGGAAAGTTACACTAAATATCAATGATATAATTTTGTTGTTGTTGAGAGGTTACAAACGTTACTCTGCTCTTGCCAAATTCACTTGGCGCAAAGTGACGATCGAAGGGATCGCTGTGTCAGAACTGTACGGATACCAGTCATTGAATGCTGGCCCCTATTTTGATTGGGCCGTAGGTGGGAACCTTTCTACACGTCTGACAGAGGGCCTGAAGATAGCGTAACATATCGCTGAAACTGGTTCCTCAATAAAACAACGATTGGTGAGCGGGAGCCAGGTGAGAGCCGGAATATTCTCTATTGTTCCTAAGCGTAGCTCATAACCGGGTCTAGTCGAAAAGTATTGATCTCCGAGAAAGTCACAAAGACACCACAGTCGGTTAAATTCATCATGTTTCAAATCGTGGGAGTGAATGTGAACACGTAAATTCGTAGGTATCGTCATTAATAAGCAGTTATCGTTCGACCAGTATCAACTGGTCCAGCAAGTTGTTTATACCATTTTTCTGTTGTTTCTTGATTTTAACCTGACTCTATTTAAAATTATTAAGTTCCAGCCATTCCGCTGTGTCTGAAAATGGTACATAATGTGTGATATCCGAATCATAGTCAGTATTTGTACACAAGTTTGCCGTCTTTGTTGTCAGATCTTCGATATACTTTGTTACTGTACAAAGTTGATCTTTTTGTTCGTCAGAGTTCAGTTTTGACGCCTCTATCTCATTCACAATCTTTTCAACAGTGATATTAAGATGGTAATGATTCTGTGAGTTGCGAGAATAATACAATCGAATCAGTGGTATTTATTTACGCAAGAAGCATTTCTTTGTTGCTCTGTTGTGTTTTTTTTTAAATTATTTTGTTCAGTTTCATGGTTGAGTAGCCCTGCCTCTAGCCTTTTACTATTAGGTTCTAATACATGTCTAATTTCCTCTCCGATTTCTACAGTAATTACAGAAATGTTTCGCTATTTTCTCTCAAGCTTCCGCGCGTGACATGTGAGTTCATTCTTTGTAATTTTGATATCTTGACTGATTACTTGTTGTGATTTTGTGTTTTGTTCTAGTGTTTCATCTATTTTGAGAAAGTTTCCTGTGCTGTGTTCAAGTAATTTTTATATTTTCTAGAACTGCTCTGTATTTTGTTCAGTTGCTTTACTTTTGTGTTTCGAGTTTTGATTCATGTTTTATAGCAGTTATAACAATGCTGGATTATTGCGTTCCACATTCATGTTTACTGGATTTTCAACAACTGAGTCAGTAATAGAAGTTGGCTCGTGTACTGTTTGACCGAAAGAAACTGAACCAAAACCCGAACCGTTTGTCTCAATAAGTGGTTATTGTGCAATTTCCCATGGCGGAGGCGAAATCTCGCCTGCCCATTCGACTTCTGAAATTTGTTGTTCACTATTGAAAATCTGTTCTGTTGCATTTCCTAATGAAGAATTCAACTGTGATCGAAAGCTACTTGCGTTCTCTGAAAGTTCATGTAGATTACTTATGTGTATCGACTGTTTTGCTTGTTCTGTTTCATTTATAATTGAATCATTACTTTGTGACGTAGTCTGCGATCTAGTAACACGACAAAATACTGTGTTGCTAGCCATATGTTGACATGCAAAAACTGAGTTACTAAACAAAAGAGCCAGTATATAAAGGGTGAGTCACTAATTATTGCCACCACGAATAACTCCGAAAGTGTGATAGGAGCCGAAAAGTTTGTGGGACCAAAGTTGCATGGGACAAGGGAGGCCATAATATGAAGTTTTTTTTTGTTGCTACGTGGGGGTGCTTCAGAGATATGAGGGTCAACCTTTTTTTTTTTTAATGGGATGCTGTAGTTTGGTACTTATTTTCTGATAGTGGCTATCGAGACGAATTCAATGATGTGTAACAGTAAGGTCTTTCAATGCCAACGATGGTCACAAAGATGGCATAAACATCCATTTACAAAAGTGTTCGAAGTGATGATAATTGGTATCGAAGCAGTGCTGCAATCTTCTTATCATGGATTAGGTGGTATATCACATCGGCACTTATCGAAGCACATTCTCAGACAATTCTCTCTGGCATATCTTCAGGTGTAGTTGGAACGTCTTTATAAACAATGTCTTTTACGAATCCCCACAAGAAAATATCCAGAGGCGTCAGGTCTGGCGAACGAGCCGGCCACGACACATCTTCTCCGTGACCAATCCAGCGATTTGAGAACTGTCTCTGTAACTCATTCCCAGCCATTTCCAAAAAATGTTCCGGACACCCATCGTGTTGATACTATATTCTATTCCTTGTTCCTAACGGTATTTCTTCCAATAACAGACGTAATGTTCCTTGCAGAAATGTGGTGTACTTCCTAGCAATAAGATTTCCTTCGATGATATAGGTGCCTACAATTCTGTCCTGCAGAATCGCACTCCATACATTCACCGAACACGGTTTTTTGGTGCGCAACTTGCGGCAGCTAACACGGATTTTCGGTTGTCCAGTATTGCATATTATGCAAATTAACGTTTCCATAGTTCGTGAATGTAGCCTTGTCAGTAAATTAAAAAAAAAATAATAAATGTGTCATCCCTCTGAATCTGAAGTTGAGCCCATCGGCAGAATTCAGTGCGACGTATACAATCCGTAACAGTTTAATCTTGGTGGAGACTGATATGGTGAGGATGATATTTATGGCGATGCAGAACACGAACAACACTATTCTGGGCTGATGCTAGATTCCCTTGCGATTTGACGCGAACTAATACAAGGATCTCGAACCACAGTGGCAAGAGTACCAATTTCCGTTTCCATGTTAGTAGATTTCTTTTGGCGGACACGTTTCCGATGTGTTAAAGATCTAGTTGTTCTCAGTTTATCATACACATATTTAAATGTACTACATGTAGGGTGAGGACGTTGAGGGTATCTTTCAGCGTATACGTCTGAGCTCTCATTGAATGTCATTGGCGTTCTCCGTAAATGAGAAGCTTATCGGCTGTTCTTCGAAGTAATACATCATTCACATTCGCTTGATTGTACAATACTAGCCTTCATATCAGTGTTGTATTTCAAATTCGTCGAATGCTGTTTACATGTCGATGCCACGTTTCATGGATACTCCATGTTCAGCGAATATTTACTTTTGCACGATATACGAAAGAGAATTGTTAGAGCATGTGCCTCGATAAGTGCCGAAGTGATAAGGAATACCACTCAATCCATGATAAGAGGATTGCAGCACTGAATTGATACCAATGGTCATCACTTCGAACACCTTCTGTAAATGGAAGTTCATGTCACCTTTTTGAGCTTCGTTGACCATCAAAGACCTTACAGTTACACATCACTGGATTCGTCTCGATAGCCGCTTTCATAAAGTAAGTACCAAACTATAGCATCCCATTTAAAAAAAAAAAAACAAAGATGACCTTCATGTCTCTGAAACGCTCCCACCTTTCAACAAAAACCAACGTCATATTATGGCCCCTGTTGTCCCATGCAACTTTTGTCCCACAAACTATCATACGTTCTGAGTTATTCTAGGTGGCAATAGTTAGTGACTCACCCTGTATATCGATATTGCTGATTTGTTTCCAACAACCTGTGTTATAGACTAACTACGTAATCACAGAAAAATCGGAGGACAGTCCCGGCAAGTTCACCATGTGTAAGCCTTCTATAAAAAGTAGCCTGAGTGTAAGGGAACAGTGTACATTGATTTCGAAAACTTTCTCCTCTCGTAACGTTTACTTAGGTATCGTATTCTATTGCTGAGCAAAACTAACAGATGGTTGACCCTGTGTTGAGCATGTTAACATTGTCGTGAACTAAAACCTGAAACTTCATGAAATGCAGAACCCGAAACAAAGAAACTAATGCTAATTAAATACCAAAAGGAACGAAGTGAGTTCTGAATTAAAACTAAGTAACAAACTCAGTACTGAAGTGACACGTCGCGCGGAGTGGCCGTGCTGTTTGAGGCGCCATGTCACGGTCTGCACGGCCCCTCCCGCCGCCGTAGGTTCGAATACCCCCTCGGGCATGGATGTGTGTGTTGTTCTTAGCATAATTTAGTTTAAATAGTTTGTAAGACTAGGGACCGATGAGCTCAGCAGTTTGGTCCCTTAGGGTTTCACACAGACTTGAACATTTTGAAGTGAGACGAAGTGCAATGTCTCACCTGGAATAACAACAAAGTTAAATTGCTGCTTTACTCGGAACAAAATAACTGATCGAAATTACCAATACTGTCCACTGAAAATTAATTTAATTGTTAGCACGACACGTGACAATCCCGATTACACTCTGTTTGCCCAAGAATGTAAGATGGAATCTGCCCTGAAATAAAACCGACTTACCTCTTGCTCAGGATGCTGCTTTTGGGTCTGCAATACTGACGTTCTCTAAAGCAATTACAAATCAGTAGATGCAGCCGTCAAACATAAATAATCTACCCTAAATTTGTTTTGTGAGAAACAATTTGCGAGATCATGGGGCGTAAGGTGCAATGCACACACAATAAAATCTTCACAACGCTACTATGAGCCATGGAGATGGCTTTTCTTCTAAATGAAATCATTCTTGAGAAGTCAAACTCCGATTATTTAGCAAAAGCATCATGACGTAAGAAGACTCTAACAAATAAAAAATTCTCTCATTACAAAAGTTACAAACATTCCTTTAAAATTCCTCCAAAATCTTTTCCATTATTATGAAGGACGAAATATCTCAAATGAGTTTTCATCTCCATAACAAAGGTATGCCACACATTTTCACCCAGATTCACAAACAACAGATCTCATTCTTTGAAAAACTCATATGAGCTACTATGCCTCAAATTAAAATGCCCCAGCGCTGCGCAACTGACTGCTGACTGACCAGCAACTCAACCACTGATAAAACTAGACACAGAGTCGAGGACCTTATTCACTACTTGTGCAGTGCACTCATTTGTCTTTGTCCCAGTACAGTAAATTTCGAATAAAATAATACAAATAAGAACTGTAAAGCATTAGCAGAGTGTAGTGAGGTGGCAGTCGGTGAGACAGTGCGGGGGGAATGCGGTGGGGGGCGGGGGGGTGCAAGAGAGCATGGGACACCTTTCACCCATCGTCTACATCCCTACGGACACTGACACTGTGATATCACAGCTTCGGCCATGCAACACCCAACAACAGTCAACGCAGAGACGGGTCTGGGATTCCCTGAAAAGCCGGAACACCCAAGGGAATAGTTGACTCTCCACAATACAGCTCCGAGGTGACGTGTCGTACAGATCGCGCGTCTGCAGCCGCCATCACCACACAACAATTGTCTTTGAAGAATGATGAGGTGATTCATTCTCTTCTCCTTCCCCTTAATAACAGACCGTTGTCCACGCCCAGTCAATTCGGTTCTGATATTTGTTATTTTGGGTGTCCGTTTGTGTAAATAGTACTGTAATAAACGAAATCATTTTGTGTTTTATTCATTGAAATTTGGTTTCGCAGGTTAGAGTGGATCAGATTATGGTTGTGGAGGGGGCCGTTATCAGTTACTGTTAGTTGCACAAAACACACAAACTTTTAATTTCCTAAGAACCACTTAAGACACATTGCCTTAAGAGGATCAAAATAAAAACAATATGGCTGTAGGCCTAGTTAAGAAACTTGAGATACCTCCTGGGCTGGAGGCCAAAACCCACACCAAAAACAAGAACCGATGAAGGCCTGAACACAAGTTATAGAAAATTGCTTTAAAGAATACACGAGGCTGAGGGCCTTACTTAAAAAACTATTTCACGTAAACACTCGGCTGAAGGCCGCACACAAGACATTTAACAACTCAGGGCTTAGGGTCTCAATAACAAGAATTTCAGATAGAGCAAATTAAAAAAAAATCATTTGAAACAAATGAATCTTCAAATTTTCATTAAACGGCTGAAGGCATTTTCTTACATATATTTCAAGTAAAAGCTTGGCTGAATGACACACACTGGACTTCAGACAAAAATAAAAATCACAATTTAAGCCAACAGAACAGGGGTGCTCAGAACTGTTCCATCTACATCTACATGGATTCTCTTCAAATCACATTTAAGTGCCTGGCAGAGGATACATCAGACCACCTTCACAATTCTCTATTATTCCAATCTCCTGTGGTGCGCAGAAAGAACGAATACCTATATCTTTCCATTTGAGCTGAGATTTCCCTTATTTTATCGTGGTGATCGATCCTCCCTACGTTGATCGGTGTCAACAAAATATTTTTGCATTCGGAGGAGACAGTTGGTGATTGGATTTTTGTGAGAAGATTCTGTCGCAACCAAAAATGCCTTTCTTTCAATGATTTCCAACCCAAATCCTGTATCATTCCTATGACAGTCTCTCGCATATTACACGGTAATACAAAACGTGCTGCCTTTCTTTGAACTTTTTCGATGTATTTCGTCAGTCCTATCGGGTAAGGATCCCACACCGTGCAGCATTATTCTAAAAGAGGACACACAAACGTAGTGTTGGCAGTTTCCTTAGTAGGTCTGTTACATTTTCTAAGCGTCCTGACAATAAAACGCAACCTCTGGTTAGCTTTCCCACATTTTCTATGTGTTCTTTCCAATTTAACTTGTTCCTAATTGTAATACCTAGGTATTTAGTTGAATTTAATGCTTTTAGATCAGACATATTTGTCGTGTAACCGAAATTTAACGAGTTCCTTTCAGTATTCATGTGGATGAGCTCACACTTTTCGTTATTTAGGATCAACTGCCACTTTTCGCACCATTCAGATACTTTTTCTAAATTCTTTTGCAGTTTGTTTTGATCTTCTGATGACTTTGTTAGTCGATAAACGACAGTGTCATCTGCAAACAACCAAAGACGGCTGTTCCGATTGTCTCCCATATCGTTTATGTAGATAAGGAACACCAAAGGGCCTCTAACACCACCTTGGGGAACGCCTGAAATCTCTTTTGTTTTACTCGATGACCTTCCGTCAATTACCACGAACTGTAACCTCTCTGACAGGAAATCACAAATCTAGTCACATAACTGATACAATATTCCGTAAACACACAATTTCACTACAAGCCGCATGTGTGGTACGGTGTCAAAAGCTTTCCGGAAATCCACAAATACGGAATCGATCTGAAATCCCTTGTCAATAGCACTCAATACTTCATGTGAATAAACAGCTAGTTGTGATTCACAGGAACAACATTTTTCTAAACCCAAGTTGACTGCGTGTCAATAGACCATTTCCTTCGAAGTAATTCATAATGTTCGAACACAATATATGTTCTAATATCCTGCTGCATATCGACGTTAACGATATGGGTCTGTAATTTAGTGGATTGCTCTTACTACCTTTCTTGAACATTGGTCTGATCTGTGCAACTTTCCAGTCTCTGGGTACGGATCTTTCGTCGAGCGACGATTGTATATGATTGTTAAGCATGGAGCTAATGCATCAGCATTCTCCGAAAGGAACCTAATTGGTATACAGTCTGGACCAGAAGACTTTTTTTTATTAAGTGCTTTTAGTTGCTTCACTACTCCCAGGATATTTACTTCTACGTTACTCATGTTGGCAGTTGTTCTCGATTCGAATTCTGGAATATTTACTTCGTCTTCTTTTGTGAAGGCATTTCGGAAGGCTGTGTTTAGTAACTCTGCTTTGGCAGCACTGTCTTCGATAGTATCTCCATTGTTATCGCACAGAGAAGGCATTGATTGTTTCTTGCGACTAACATAATTCACATACGACCAGAATCTCTTTGGATTTTCTGTCAGGTTTGGAGACAAAGTTTTGTTGTGGAAACTGTTATAGGCGTCTCGCATTGAAGTTAACGCTAAATTTCGAGCTTCTGTAAAAAATCGCCAATCCTAGGCATTTTGCTTCTGTTTAAATTTGGCATGTGTGTTTCGTTGTTTCTGCAACAGCGTTCTAACCCGTTTTGTGTACCAAGGAGTATCAGCTCCGTCGTTTGTTATTTTACTTGGTATAAATCTCTCAATTGTTGCCGTCACTATTTCTTTGAATTTAAGCCACATGTGGTCTACACTTATATTATTGACTTGGAATGAGTGGAGATTGTCAGGGAGGCGTCAAGTGATTTTTTTCTGCTTTTTTTAATAGGTGTATTTTTCACTTATTTTTGGAGGGTTTGGGGATTACAATATTCGATCTCGCTACGACAACCATGTGTTCACTAATCCCTGAATCGGTTTTGATGGACGTTATTAACTCAGGATTATTTGTAACTAGGAGGCGAAATGTGTTTTCAAATAGTTCAAATGGCACTGAGCACTATGGAACTTAACTGCTGAGGTCATCAGTCCCCAGGAACTTAGAACTACTTAAACCTAACTAATCTAAGGACATCACAAACATCCATGCCCGAGGCATGATTCTAAGCTGCGACCGTAGCAGTCGCGCGGTTCCAGAATGAAGGGCCTAGAACCGCTCGGCCACAAGGGGTCGGCCAAATGTGTTTTCACAACCGTTTAATGTTCGATTGGGCTCATGAACTAACTGCTCGAAATAATTTTCAGGGAATGCGTTTAGCACAATTTCGGATGATATTTTATGTGTACCACCTGAATTAAACATGTATTTTCGCCAACATCTCGAGGATAAATTAAAGTCACCACCAACTATTATCGTATGAGTCGGGTACGTGTTTGAAATCAAATTCAAGTTTTCTTTGAACCTTTCGGCAACTGTATCATCTGAACTGGGAGCTCGGCAAAAGGATCCAGTTACTATTTTATTCCGGTAGCCAACAATGACTTCTGGCCATACTAATTCACAGGAAGTATCTACTTCAATTTCGCGACAAGTTAAACTACTTCTGAGAGCAACAAACACGCCACCGCCAACCGTTTTTAGCCTATCTTTTCGGAACACCGTTAGGTACATCGCAAGAATTTCGGTTGAGCTTACATCCAGCTTAAGCCATCTTTCAGTGCCTATAACGATTTGAGCATCAGTGCTTTCTATTAGCGCGTGTAGCTTCGACAATTTTCAACTGTTATACCAATGGTTGCTGTATCTATGTTCTTCCTGTGTTCAGCCTGCACTCTTCGCGAGTGAAGCCCTTTGTGAACGACGTGTGGGTGCTTTTCTGTGATTCTGCGCAACGGATTAATCTGAGATGTACCCTTTACCCTGTGGCTCCTACAAAATGCAATTTCCATCTCCGCACTACTACACAATTCAGACAGATGCTCCTAACGTTCGAAAGAGAAATGCCTGAAAAACTTTCAGCAATAAATATCTTCTGGAGTCGTCCGCTGAAAGGAAATGACACAAAAACACACAATTTTTTTTACGTAACTAGTGGTTAACTTGGGTACTGGAGTAGTGCTAGTTAGTGTCAGAAAAATACGAAACTATCGAAAATTACTATTATTTTGCAGAAATTCTGAGAAATCACAATGGCACTTTTAGTATCATCAGCGTTTGGCGCTGGTAGTCTCTCTATGAAAATCTCTGAAACTGCATGCTGTGTTTGTAAAGAATGAGTAGGCTGGGTGCTCCCACACAATGTAGTGGAATTTGCTTTTAAGCTGAACACGAGGTCATTCTCCCTTTCCCTCGGGCAAATGCTGTCTGCTCTACGAGCGCTTGCCAGCCGACGTAGATAGGTTGACTCTTCCTCTGAAGGGACCAGTCTCCTGGTGTGCGGTTTGCCTCCCCCGAACTAAAACCTTTTGTGACCATTGTGTCTTGAATGTGTGTGTGTGTGTACGCCAGCCTCGAGTATGTCAACCTCAGTGCGCACTTGCGATGTACCGCTACACGGGCAGTCACCAGCTGACATAGGCTGGGTCGTCCTCTGAAGAGACCGGCGTCCCGTTGCGCGGTTTCTCTCCCAAACTAAAAGCTTCAGTGACCGTCATGTCTGGAATGTGTGTGTGTACGCCAGCCTTGAGTATTTCAACCATGGTGCACTTACTTGTTAATTGCCTATCGTTTAGATGAATTCATACAACATTGACTTTATATAATCGAGTTTGGGTTCGAATGAGGCGTGTGGATGTGCGGAATATGATTCTGAGGGCGGAATATGTAAGCAATGAAGGTCAGGAGACCATGATGTCTTACATACCTCCCTCCTTCTGACAAAATTTTTGTCTGGGGTTTGTCAATGACGAGGAAAAGATTGACAAAGTCAGACAAAAAGTTGTTCTTTCAGATTTTCCAATAAATTTTTCTCAGCCATTCTTAACGATTTTTCCTAATGATTTCTTGTTAATTGCATATCGTTTACATGAATTCATACAACATTGACTTTATCTAATCGAGTTTGGGTTCGAATGAAGCGTGTGGATGTGCGGAATATGATTCTGAGGGCGGAATATGTAAGCAATGAAGGCCAGGAGACCATGACGTCTTACATACCTCCCTCCTTCTGACAAAATTTTTGTCTGGGGTTTGTCAATGCCGAGGAAAAGGTTGACAAACTCAGACAAAAAGTTGTTCTTTCAGATTTTCCAATAAATTTTTCTCAGCCATTCTTAACGATTTTTCCTAATGATCTCTTTATAGCTATTGTTTCTATTTTTTAATTCTACAATTTATGTTTTGTTGTTAGGCAAATATTGACTTTACAAAGGTTGTTATTCTTTGTAATTGCTAGTACGTGTCTCTGTTTTTCTTTTTCATTTCCAAAAATTGTTTTTACAATATTAATTTTTCTAAACTCGTTAGTGTACATTGTATCATGTTTTAATGTGGTTATATCTTCCCTTTATTTAAGCTTCGCGTGAATGTTTGCAAAAGGTCTGTTGTGTGACTTTGTTTTATTTGGTTAGGCATTATTTTTCCTTTTCTTTGTGTCACTTTTTTAAGAGTGAAAAAGTGTTTTTTCTTTATTCTATCCTCATTCAACCTATGATTAACCAAAACCTTTTTTATATAAAAAACTAACTTTATACTAATAAATTTTCTTTACATAATATTTTAAGGTCTCTGTCACATTATGGGCTTTACATATATGATAAAATAATAACTTTTACAAAAAAGGAAAAAAATTTTTACAAATATATCATTTTGTTAACTCTACATTTGTATTTTATCAGTCTTTTCGTTTTGTGCTGCATCAGTTTCTGTGCTCGATGATCCCCACTGAAATAAGGGAAGGCGTCGACTCATTTGTGTGGTTGTCACAAACCATGAGAGAAGCTCTCTAGCATGCGATGCCGGGTCTTACTTGTGACAATGTCATCAAGGAGTGGTACTTTTAACTGATGATGATGACTGTGGTTTACTGCATGTCTTGGCACTCCTTTGCTGTCAAATCTGGGACGGTATGGCAGTTGGGTGATTGTAGTTGACTACCGACGATCGTCCCCCTGTATTGTGTTGTGACGTCTTGGTTCTTCACACCTGGTTCGGTATGGCACTTTGATGATGTGGTAGGGAGAATACTGTTCATTTTGCTGAATCTATTTCTAGATAATGTTGGTTGATACTACTTAATATTCCGTCTGCTGTTCGCTTGTATTTGTTTGACGATTCAGTGTTTATTTTTGGAGTGGTTGTAGTAGCTGCCATACCTCAAAGCTCATGGAAAGACGTTTGTAGGAATTTGCTTCGTAAGATTGGAGAGAAAGGTATCTTGCTGTCTTCTGCCCCTCTTCATCTTGCATCTTCTCTTCTTCTTTCTTTCTTGCATTCTTCTGTTCTTCTTGGGCTAGGAATATGTGAATTTTAGTGTAGGAGTGATATAGGATTTGTAGGGTCTGACTGCCTTTCCAAATATTATTTGATGAGTTTGTAGATCTTAGTACCTTTGTACCTTCATTGCCGTCTCGTCATATTATGATTCTCCCCACGCTCTTCCATTGTGCAGCAGTGTCGTGACATATTAAATATCCGTGCTGCGTGTTGTCCTCCTAAAGTCCAACCTGATTGCAACCTGGATTTCCAGTGTGGCGTTGGTCATCATGTTCTTGTTATTACCCAAAGTGCTTTCTCAATATGTCTGTGCCGTCTCCGTCGCTATCTCGAAGCATCTGGTGTTAAGGGAGCTGGTGATGGTGTTGGTGGCGATGTCCCTTTTTTCGTGTAGAGAAATTTTTTATAATGTTTTGTTTTATACAGGCAACAAGAGATTTTGACACTATACAATGCAATGTTTATAAAAATGAAGAAAATTATTATTTCCTTCTCATATAATAATTTAGTTAAAGTGTATATCTATCATTTTTATAGCCTACTACTTCTTCATTCTTTTAATTGTTGTGTACCGTTAATTGTTTGTGTGCATATTGTAGTGTATTTGATACTACTAGAGATTGTTAGTGTGTATTGTATCTCTTTCTCTTTTAATTAATGTGTTATTTTGTTGATTATTAATTTATTTTTTGGTTTAGTGGTTAGTACACGATTAGCGTTTGCCCCTCTGTCTCTTTCGCTTTCTTCTCTTTTACCATTTCTTTCATTCACATTCTTTTAAGTGGCTCACGTGGTAGATGCCAATACTTTTACCTGTTTTTGGGTTCGATAGCTCAACGGCATTTTCGTTAGCGATCCTGGAAATTGTCGTTGGCCCTTTATAGATTGCAAAAAGTTTTCTGCATTTATTTTGACTCTTATGTGAGAGGTAATGAGTTTTTACGAATACCTTATGACCGAGTGTGAAGTGTTTCTTTGTGACAGATTTGTCTTGAGTGATCTTACGCCTCATTGTTGCTGAGCGAATGTTCTGTAGGGCAGAAGCGACGATTTGTTGCTTTTGGGGAATAACTGGAAATTTAATGATTTCTTTTATTTTTTCCGCTGGATATATATTCTTTAATACTGTAATTGGTGGATAAGTCGTGGTACTATGTGGTGTCTCATTAATTACTTCTTGGAAGTCTCGTAGATACAGGTCCCAAGTACAATGGTTCTTTCTACAAAATAGTCTACAAAGTGTTCCCAAATCTTTCATGGTACGTCAGACAGGATTTCCACTTGGTTTATACTTGGAAATAAAATTCGGTTTCATTTTTAATTTGTCTAATGTGTTTTTCCAATGCACTGACCTATATTGGGGCCCATTATCTGAGATGATTCTTTTTACTTTCCCAACTTGTTGTATAAAGTCCTTTCGAAGTGCTTTACTAATTGTAAATCCAGTCGCTTTCTTTAAGGGTGTAAGTGTAGTGTATTTTGATGCTAGTTCAGTTACAACAAATATGTAGGTGAAGCCTTTCCTAGTTCGTGGAAATGGACCATAAATACCGGTTGCAGCAATCTGTCTTAATTTATCAGGGATAATTGGAAACATTGGGAGTGTGGTCTGATATGCCACAAGTTTCGACTGTATGCATTTTTTACAACTTTTAAGAACTCGTTGATACGTCGCTCCATATTTGGGAGGTGCACTGTTTGTTTCATTTTTAGATAGCATTTCTTGGGTCCAAAATTTCCACTGCTGAAGTGGGTACACCAAATGTATTTATTAATAACTTCGTCAGGGATACATGCTAACCATTGTACAGTATCATCATTACGCTTGAAAAATAGGATATTATCTTTTACTATTTAATTTTTTCTAATTTCCGTGTTGGTTTTATCGGTAAGTTGGTGTTTAATCTTGAGGATGGTCTGATCTTCGTTTCGTTCGTCAGATAAATTTTTTAGAGCGTTTGTGGTAAAATTTTCGAATTGTACGTTTTTTAGATAATGGATAGTCCGCTCTTCATCTTCAATGTTGATTTTCTGGTCCTCTGCCATTCTCTGTGGTGAACGAGAAAATGCATCGGCCAGAATATTTTCATGTTCTGGTATGTATGTGATTGAAAAGTCATACTCCTGCAATACTTGCATCCATCTTGCGAAACGTCCGTGGGTTAATTTGGAGGAGATTAAAGACTCTAATGCTTTATGGTCTGTGTATACTTGTGTTTTTCTGACAGACAGAAAATGTCGATATTTTTGAAATGCCGATACTATGACTAGAACATCTAATTCTGTTATAGAATAATTCTTTTCTGCTTTCGATAGCATTCCTCAATTTGTTGAAATAGTACCGCCTCTAGCCCGGTCTTTGCGCTATCAGTTACTAGGCAGAACTGCTGACTTAAATCTGGCTGTGATAAAATTGGAGCATTATTCAATGCCTCCTTCAACTTAAGAAATTCCTCATCTGCTTGTTTATCCCATATCTAGGGTGTGTTATATCCTGTCAGTGGCCACAGTCTAGGTGCTGCAAGTGTGTCTATCCATATAAACTTTTTGTACAAATTTATCAACTCCAAGAATCCCCTTAGACTTTTATTGTTGTATGGAGTAGGAATATTACGAATAGTGTCTATCATGTTCTCGTCTGGCGTTATACCTTTTGCAGATATGTTATGTCCTAAAAATTTAATTTCTGATGTTCCAAATTGCGATTTAGTAATGTTGACGGTGACCCCAGGTTTTTTCATAATTTGTAGGAAATTATGCAGTATATAATTATGTTCTGCCCAAGTTGTCTCCGCCACAAGAACGTCGTCCACATAGCAAGTAATTTTCTGAAGTACGTCGAGATTCAGTATAGGATTCAGACCGCGAATAAAGGCAGCTGACGTAATTTGAGGCCAAACGGTAAACGTTTGACTTGGTAGCAACGACCAAAGACAGTAAAGGCTGTGTATTTTCGGCATAAAGGCTCCAATTCTATTTGCCAAAAGCTTGAACGCAAATAGATGGATGAAAAAATCTGTACTCCATGAAACTTCTGAATCAACTCCTCCAATTTCTCTGGTCTATCTGTTTCCGAATTTATAATTGTATTTATTTGTCCTGAATCGAGTACCAAACGTATGCCCCCATCCTTCTTACTTACAACGTGTATGGGTGAATTATATGGTGGCTTGGCGGGTTCTAGTATGTCTTCATCCAACATTTTTCAGATTTCAAGAAATACTTGCTCTCGATAACTATATAATATGGAATATGCTGGAACACAAAAGGGTATATGATCTTTGACCTCAAATTTGTATTGAAAAACTTCAATACTACCTGTTTTTGGCGCAAATACCTCCACATGTGATCTCAATATGCCTTATAATTTTTTTTTTTGTCGTGGAGCGAAATATCATCTGTTTCCTCTATCTTCTTACTAATCTCTTGATGAATTTCTTCTATTATTTATGGTGGGAGTGGGTCAAGATTTTCCTCAAACTTATATCTAGGGTATCTCTCCTCCTCTATTTCATTCCCTTCTTGAGTTAGATGCAATTGCTTTACTTTTCCCTGTTCTTTTACATCGTTCAGAGTTTGAATAAAATATAGTATTACATCATCCATTGTTACGAAGCCTTGTGGTATGCAAATGTGAACCTTACGCTCATTAATGAAATCCACACCGATTATCGGATCATCCGTAAGTTTTGGTACGATCATAAAATTGTTTTCAAACTCGTAACCTTCGCAATTGAATGACAGACGTGTTTCGTATTTCATCTCTGTTGCATTTTTTCCTAAGGCTCCAAAAACTCTTATCCTTTTTGTCCTTAAAATCGGTAATTCTTCCTCTCTATTGCACCTTTCAAATAGGCTATCAGATAAAGCCGTCATTTGAATCCCACTATCAATGAGGTTGTATAATTGTGGATGTTACGAATTCCTTTTCTTGCATCAAATCCTCTGCTATAGATTCATAGCCTAACCTTTGGATAATTGTACCTTCCCTTTGTGTTTGTGTTTGCTTTGGTGTCAACTCCGTGAGGAAAACCGTTTGCGACCTATCTACCACTTTTCGTCTGTTTTCGAGCTCCTGTCTGTCCTTTTCCTCCATTTCCAAACTCTCTCTCTCTCTCTCTGTCTCCTCATAGTCACCCATGTTCTATACATTATACGTCTTTTGTGTTCGTGGCGTCTGTGTTTTGTTTTTATATGGGATACTCTGCTCTGTTGTATAGCGTTCATTTACTTGCTTCTCGTCGAATACATTGCTAAGTCCTTTAAACAATTCTTCATCGCTTAATTCTTTAATACACAGAAGTGGTGGCAGTTCATCCTCACTCTCAGAATTTTCCCATTCTATGCTGTTTTCCCAGGCTATGTAGTGTAATTCAGGTGTATCTGGTGCTGACTTTTTATCGGAAATTTTCGTAAGTCCCTGTTTGTCCGAATTTTGGCTATTTTCAGTTTTTAATAATTTTTATCTAGCTACTTCCAAAACATGAATGTCCTTTTTTGATTGTTTTAATGAATGGACGTCAGTTTGTCTAACCTCTTACGGATTTTCCCGTCAATCTCTACGTTTTTCAGGATTTGGTGGCCTAATTTCTACTTCTGGTTTCCCTTTGCTGTGTTGTTCTTGCCTCTGTGGACCATAATTTCCTGGGTAATTATTCGCGCCCTGGTCTCGCCAGTTGCTGTTTCTAACATCGTGACCTCTTTCAAAGTACCCTTGACCGTTGGCATTTTGATTCCTAAACCCATATCTGCCAATGTATGAGTGTCCATTACCAGTCCTATTTCGGTAACAATTATTATGGTTATCGTTTCTATGCCAATTGTCTCAATTGTGCCACTGTCCTTGTCTGTTAAATTTCCTGAAGTTATTGGTGTTAGCATTACGATTATTATTATTGGAATATTCGTTCCTAGTCCTCTCCTTCTGCTGTTCCCTTTCCTTTCTTTTTTCTTTCACCTCGTCTTCTTTAAATATAAATTCAAGTTCCATTAAAACCTCTTTGAATTCTTGGGTATTTTCATTTTTTCCTACTGTCGCCTGTTGATACTTTACCGGTAGTTTCATTCTACATAGACGTATCATCTCTGTGTTACTGTATGGTTTATCTAGGCATTGATCCTTTTTGTCCATTGTATCAAAGAATTTTACCACTCTTTTCTCTCCTGAGTTTTCATATGGTGTCATCTGAAGTAACTCGTATTTAAAATTGTTTTGCGCCTCCTTAGACCAATATCTTTCGAGAAATGCTGTTCTGAACTGTAGGTAAGACGTACAAGTAGCAGCGATCTTTTGCATCACCTCTGCGACTGTCCCTGACATGTGTGCACAAATGAAGTCAAGTTTGTGAGCTACGCTCTAGTGGTTTGGTAAGCCTACTTGAAACTGATCGATGAATGTGCGTGCATGCAAGCTACCGCCTTCTTCCTTGAAATGTTGAAATTTTCTAACTGTAAGGAAGTGGTCTGTATCATATCTACCCATAAATCCGGTTTGTGGCTGATTCGTGGACTCAAATAATCTGTCACTGCTTGTGTCTACTGCCTGTCTGCCTATTCTCAATTTCCTGACTCATATCCGCGGCATATCGTATCATTGGTGAACAAAAGTGTTGTTCGTGTGTTTCTACTCTCGTCGTTCGCGGTATAGTACCTGTGCTGCTATTATGTTGTGTCATTGGACTTACTGGTTCAGTGGGCTGTCTTTCGATTGGTATCGGCTGAATGTATGTGTTCCGTTTCTCTAGATACTGTGCCTGGTCCTGTGGCATGTCATTTACTTTAATTGGGGTTTTTTGTTTCGATTTCTGCGAGAGTGTTACGTCTAGCCTAGGTTCTACTTGAACTTTCTTAGACGGCGCGTGTTCGTGTACTGAATTAATGCTTGACGTGTCAGTTGTTTCGCTGCAGGTGTAGTCGGTCTCGATCTTTTCTTCGATAGCTTGTATCAACTCTGTTCGAAGCTTTTCAAACTGATTTTTGTTTTTAAGTTCTATTTTATTGATCCGCTGATCCTATTTTTTCAGTGACACCTTTGCGACCTAGCTTTGAGTTGATCGTTCTTCCAAAATTTGTATTGCTGTTTGAATGGATTTTTTCGTAAAACGTTCCACCTTTTTGTCAACGTTTACGATGTCCAATCGGACCTTGTCCACGTCAGAGCGTAATTGCTGCTGACCTTGTGTTAGTACCTGAATTCTTTCTCTAGATTCTTTCGCGTCTTTGTTTATCTGAGTGATCTGACTATCAATTCTGGCGATCCCTTCTTCCATGTGGATTTTAACCTGTTGGATCTGTGTCATAATAGCCTGATTATCCTGTTTCCATTCCTGATACTGTTTTGTCATCTGTGTATTCTGTTTCGTTATCTGTGTATTAATATCCTGATTCTGTTTCGTCATAATAGCGTTCATTTTCTGTAACATCTCCATGATCGCGTCCTGTCCTGTAACACTACCTTCTGCTGAACTATGTATTCTCGATCTATTGTTCTCTACTCGGTCAGTTACGTCATTTACTGGGCTATGCTGCGGTGTACCTAAGTTTGATAACTGCAATAACCCGCGCTGTCTGTGTTGAGAATTAGTTGCGTTTGTCGTTGAACCATTACGTGGCTCAAACAAGTCCGCATTCTGCCCTCTCCGTTGTGTATGTCTTGTGTTTGCAGGTACAGTTGCGTCTGTTACGGAACCTTTTCGTGGCGCTCGTAACTCCGCAAAATTATGTGTCTGTTGTTGGGGTACATTTAGAATGTGCACTATAGGTTCGACGTATTCTAAATGTTCCCCCTCTTCCTCACTGTCTACTTCTCTTTGAACGTTAGCTAACTGCCGGTTCGTTGACTGTATTGACGCGTATTCTGTCACTCAATATGCGGCACACAAACACGTTTCCTGTGCTCGTTTCACTTCTAATCTTTGTCATTTCCTACGTGGGCTGTCTATTTCTGGCTCAGAATGTGCCCTACCTGGAATTTCATATACCGGAAATTCGATTCCCATCTGTCTGATCTGTCTCAATTCATCCCAGTCTAATAAGTCTGCTGATTCTGCAGCTTCCCGACTGTCCTATTCTCTGATTCACCGTCTTTCCTATTCTTAGGTTCACCTTCTGTCCTATTCTCAATACGCTCGTTTACTCGCTGTCTATCTGGTTGATTCTCCCCCATCTTGTCTACTTGCTGTCTCTCACGTAGCCTTTTGGATGGTGCTCTCATTAACACACCACAACCCTCTCTACAAAACTGTACGACCACTTACCACTTGGCTGAACCAGCAACAACAACAACGTCGTGACTTCTCGGCTAATGTTCTGTCTGCTCTGCTACAGTCTCCAATCTCCACCTGTGCGCTTGCAAAGCGAGAAAAATGTTATTTCTTAATTCTAACTTATATGATGCTGCGTCACACTGCGTCTCTGCGTCACTCTGCGTCTGTGCTTATCACCTGAAAATCCTATGCCCCAACAGCTACACAAAATTCGTAAATGAATGCAAAATTTTTAAATACGGTAACACACGCCCTTTTCCCGACAGTTCTCCTTTCTTCACTACCTGTATCTATTTTGATCCCAATATTTGCAAATAGCTATTTAATACATGAAAGGAAGTTCTTCAAAGTGCTACTGCTGTGACCTGCTGTACGTAACTATCCAGACACTTTCCTATCCTGGAGGCTTACCTGTTTTACCTATCCTGGCATGGTCGCCATTTTCTGTAGCGACGTGTGGGTGCTACTCTGTAATTCTGCACAACGGATTAATCTGAGATGTACCCTTTACCCTGTGGCTCCTACAAAATGCAATTTCCATCTCCACACTACTACACAATTTAGACAGATGCTCCTAACGTTCTAAAGAGAAATGCCTGAAAAACTTTCAGCAATAAATATCTTCTGGAGTCGTCCGCCGAAAGGAAATAACACAAAAATACACAAATTTTTTTACGTAACTAGTGGTTAACTTGGGTACTGGAGTAGTGCTAGTTAGTGTAAGAAAAACATGAAACTATCGAAAATTACTATTATTTTGCAAAAATTCTGAGAAATCACAATGACACTTTTAGTTATCAACTGAACAAGTTATTTCTGGGTTCTTTTTGGAATGTGAAGTTACCTCTTAAGGATAGGATTCTCTGATGAAATTTCTATACAACGTTTAAGATTGTTATTGAATTGGCAGAATGGCTGAGAGCCACGCCTACTCAGCTTGAATAATTATCCGTTAGAATGTTGCTAGGTATGGTTGAGGCTGTTGCATGTGAAATGAAGTGAAGTGTACTGTTGTGGAGGAAATATGGGGCTCGCAAGAACTGTAGCGCACAATACCGTAAGCTGTGATGACTGCTGCCTCCGCCGCTCACTGCTGACAAATAAGATAACTCTCGTTCTATCTGGATTGACCTTCGCCAATCAAACTCTCCATATGCCTTGATGAAGTCAAGGATTCCTACTCGCCCCTAGTTTAACTACTGGCGAGGTACACCGGTCAGATAAACAGTCCACAGCGACGCCTCTCAAAAATTTGCTTGCAGGCGTTTAACTATAACTCTGTCTGTTCACATCGCACAATAAGTGTGGCAGGCAACACAGTGAACAACGCTTAATCACAAGGACTCAATATAGAATTGCACTCCGATTCGATCTTGACAGAGGTGCTCTCCCAGTGAAGTACTGAGGAGAGTATTGTTCCTCGTTCTCTGAGTACATGTCCGAGCGCTCACGCTCTCATTACATGTTCTCGCCCCAAGGGTGACAACGGAACGGCCCAGCTCCACGCCAGATGTGAAGGGGTATATCTTTCGGTCTCTTCCATTACTCCTTCAGCTCAAGGCATCAGGAATATCGTCTGACAATCAGCATTGCTCTTCTAAAACGGGAGAATAACGTTTCGTTTAAGGTGACCAACCCAGAAATCTGTAGCATAGGTGTTTGGCTTTTGCTGTCTCCCTGTGAAATTCTCTGAAACTGCGTGCATTGTTTGTAAAGAATGCATAGGCTGAGTGCTCACACACAATGTAGCGGAATTTGCTTTTAAGCTGAACACGAGGTAGTTCTCACTTTTCCTCGGGCAAATGCTGTGTGCTCTATGGGCGGTCGCAGCCAATGTAGATAGGTTGACTTTTCCTCTTAAGGGACCAGCCTGCTGGCATGCGGTTTGCTTCTCCGTAGTGTCTTGAATGTGTGTGTACACCAGCCTCGAGTATTTCAACCTCGGTGCGCACTTGCATTTTACTTGTTATATCCATATCCTTTACATGAATTCAAACAACATTGACTTTATCCTATCGAGTTTGGGTTCGAATGATGTGTGGAATATGATTGTGAGAGCGGAATATGTAAGCGATGAAGGTCAGGAGACCAGGACATCTTACATATTCTTGTGTTTTCCCAAGACCCTGTAACCTACAAAACCGCCCAGTCCATGCCACACAGCCGCTGCTACCCGTGTAACCACCTCCTGCGTATAGTGGATGCCATTTGGCGCAAGTCGAGGAATCTGCAGCCTACACGGTCGCAGAACCATGTGAGCCTCTGATTCAGACCCTCCACTCCACTCTGTACCAGCGGTCCGCAATCGGTCCTGTTGAATATGCTGCAAATGGTAAGGTCTGCTTTCATCTTGCGAACAAAACTGGCAGCCCTTACCACTTCTGTTAGCTGCTCGAAACCAGAGAGAGTCTCTTCTGATCCAAAGTGACACACATCTTTGGTACCGACGTGAGCCACCATCTGCAGTTGGCTTCACCCTGCGCTCGTCTTGGCATCAGGGAGGACCCTTTCCACATCTGGAATGACTCCACCTGGTATGCACACGGAGTGCACATTGTTCTTCTTACACCCCTTGTCAGCCTAGTCCCTAAGGGCCCCATAAGGCGCCTAACGTTGGAGCTCCCAACTACCAATAATCCCACCCTCAGCGATTGCCCAAATCTTGCAGGCTGAGTGGCTTTCTCTGTAACAGGATAGACGACAGCATCTGACCCTGCGACAGTGTCAGCCACAGACAGCACCTTGAAGCTGCCTTCAGACAAACCGGGGAGGCCTTATGTGCGGCCGCCTGGGAAGTCTTTCACCTCCTACTTCACCCCGGGACGACATCCCACTCGACCACAGGTGAAGGATCAGCCTCAGTGCGAGCAGTAACTGGATTTGCTACCGGTGAGGACCGATCGGAGGACTCTGACGTGCTAGACGTCCGTAGGATCCACACGGCCGGCCCACAACAGTGGCGCTCATCCACTGCAGCCTCAAGCTGTGTAACCGAAGCCATAACAGCCTGAAGCTGAGAGCGAAGTTTTACCAACTCGACTCCCATCCGCACACAACAATGGCAGTTCCTGTCCATACTAAGAACTGTGGAAAACTAAACTACTCAGTTATATGGAATATCGGCACATGCTGTGCAACTCTACTGTAGATCCTGACGTTAACGCACGAACTGTGTGTAATAATACACAGACATTCGAAAACCTAACTACCGAAGCATTCAAGTGAAATTAAATAATTTGACCCTGATTAGGAACTTTTAATATGTCACAAAATCGGTTTACTTTCTGACGGAAATTGAAATGAGAGAACTAGGGCTATTAGATGATAAACTTACATGCAGAAACTAAAATATTAAAGCACACAGATGATACAAAAAAATTCGCTCTTGGTTAGAAACTTGTAAATAACAAAAGCGTTTACTTCCTGGTGCTCTGTCTGTCTTGGTCAGCTACAGCTGCCTGACTTTCAAGGGTCGGCCTGAGGAGGTAGCTCTAACATAAGGTTCAAATGGTTCAAATGGCTCTGAGCACTATGGGACTTAACATCTGTGGTCATCAGTCCCCTAGAACTTAGAACTACTTAAACGTAACTAACCTAAGGACATCACACACATCCATGCCAGAGGCAGGATTCGAACCTACGACAGTAGGAGTTGGGCGGTTCCGGACTGAGCGCCTAGAACCGCTAGACCGCCGCGGCCGGCCCTAACATAAGGTGAAGTGAGACAGGCAGCCAAGAGTAAGGTTAAATAATCGGATGGCAACCCGACTCAGGGATGGCTGAAGGGCCAACAACCAACAACCTAATTACATCCCTTCCTGCCAACAAATGGCACGACAATGGAAATCATCAGCCAAGGATGAAGAAACAAGCAACACTACGTCTTAAAAATTGGCATCTAAAAACAGCCAAGGCGCAATAACCACTCTGAGAAAAAAACGTGAACAAACAACAAAAAGGATGTCGAACTACACGCCGTGGCAGGCAGCATCAACACGGCGAGGAAAAACACACTGGAGGAAAGCTGCACTATCGACCAGGGCAGGTAACTGGGGAGTTAACGGCAACAAGGCAGAAAATACCGCTAGTGCACTTAACTGATAAGTAACAACCCAATTGAATAGCTGAAGACCATACAGGAAGACGGCTGAAAAATTTCGCCGACTCCAACACACCATACATTGCTACTAGCCGGAACAACCCAGGATCGATAAGCGCTGCTGCTGCCACTGATGGGGGGATTGTAATAGTAACTTAGGGAGAAATAAGACGCCACTCGTTTGTGATAAAATCCCAAAGAATAAACTGCATCAATACGAGCCAGGCACGGCTCAGCCTCTTTGGTCTTACCACATTTAACTTTTCTAAGGTGGACCCAGTACTGCTTACAAGTGCGGTTATCCTTAACCAGCAGATTAACCAGGCCTAAAATACGGACAATGGTGCAAGGGGCCCATAAACAGGGAGTGAATTTACTAAGATTTATGACACGCAACTGCCTCCTGGGAAAACTGCGGACATGGTCCTGATCTCCTGTCCTTTCCTTAAAGGCTCGCTGATTACGATTGTAACGCTCAGCTTGTTTGTTATGGGCCCTGAGCATATTAAGTCTGGCATGGTTTCAATTCTCCCTGAAGAGTTGAGGGGTAATATCCGCCGGAATTAGATCTTGAATTCCCCACATGTTCGAAATGTGGGAATTAACAGGATAGCCAAGGATCAAGGAGGCTGGAGTAGCCTTCAAGGCCTCATGATTGGCGGTATTGAAAGTAAAACTGAGCCAAGGAAGACTAGAATCTCACTTGCTAGGCGTTTTCTGATGGTAAATAATCAATGCGGATTTCAGATTTCGATTGACACTCTCCGCAAAAGCTCCCTCTGGATAATATGGCGTGGTAGTGACATGCTTGACACCGTTCTGAAAACAAAAGGGAGCCGAAAGGAAGGAGGGCGCATTATCACTGACGATTTGTTTGGGGAATCCGAAAACACTGAAAACATTAGTTAAATGCGAAATAGTGGTGGTAGCAGTCACGTTACGGCTCTTAAGGAGGCAGGTAAATCTCGAAAACGCATCAGTAATAACCAATATATACCGATGACCCCTCTTAGTACGAGGTAAGGGCTAAACGTAATCGACATAGAGTTTGTGCAATGGGCAGGATTCGCGCTCAGAACTGAACAGACACTGTTGAAGGGCTTTCTTAGGTTTGGCTGCATTACACAACTGGCATCGAGAAACCATCTCCCTCAGATCAGGGTCCATGGAGGGCAAAGTCAAATGATCCTTAATTTCTTGCAAGGTCTTATAAGTTCATAAGGGCCCACCAGCTAACGAATCGTGAAAATAAAGAAAAACCGGGCACACCAGAGCTACTGGCAAGCCGATCTTGAATTGCTTGGCACGTCCCACCCTTTTATACAAATACCCTTCTTCATAACTTTCCCCAGCCTAGAGGCGTTCTTCACGGGTGCCCGAGTAGGGTCCTGATCCTGATGCTAAGCAACATCATGAAATAAAAGAGGAATCTCACCTAACACGATACAACTAAGACTGCCTCCCTGTGTTTCCCGGGGTGCCAAATCAGATTGTTCAAATGGCTCTGAGCACTATGGGACCTGACTTCTGAGGTCATCAGTCCCCTAGAACTTAGAACTACTTAAACCTAACTAACCTAAGGACATCACACACACGGTTGCGGTTGCGCGGTTCCAGACTGTAGCGCCTAGAACCGCTCGGTCACTCTGGCCGGCGCCGTGGTGCCTTCACTACATGTTAATTCAGTGAACATCCGGCTGAGGACATCCTCAAGGACATTTTTAGTGCCTTTTACGTGTTTAACTTCAAATTGAAATTTAGAAATGCGTACTTGCCATCTAGCTAAACGGCCAGTTTTAAGTGACCTGGCTAACACCCACCTCAATGTCCGATTGTCGGTTTCTAGCTGAAATACCCGATGCTCAAGGTAAAAGTGCTACTCCTCCAGTGCGTACAAAACGGCGAACGCCTCGCAATCGTAGACGGAATATTTAAGTTCGGCACTGGTTAACCGACGAGACGCGTACGCTAATGGCTGCCTCTGACCTTCGAACCCGTGGAGGAGGGCAGCCGAAATACCCACATTAGATGCGTCAGTTTGAACAATAAAGTGCGGCTCTCCGAGAACGGAGGGTTGGCTATAGCTGCCTTGATGTGCTCAAACATGGCATCTTGGTTAGGTCTCCATTCAAACACACTCCATTCTGGAACAATTCATTTAAGGGAGCCACGAACTGAGCAAAATTGGGCGCAAAACGCCTAAAATAATTCTCCATGCCTATGAACTTAGCAATTCCACGTTTATCAGTAGGCGGAGGCAGAGCTCTTAATGCCTTAGTTCGTTCCTGGTCGATGCGAATACTCTGACCTGATACTAGGTGACCTAAGAAGGACACCTGCTGCCTGGCTAACGTCAATTTACTTGGTTTAATAGTTAACCTGGCCCCCTGCAACCTCAAAAAACTTGCTGGATATGGTCCAAATGGTCCTGAAACGAATGGATATAAATGACTAAGTCGTCCAAATTATTATACACACACACTAATTCCAAGTCCCCAATGATATTATCCAGCAAACTAGTAAGAACGGCTTCACCAGTACCCAAACCAAAGGGGACCCTGTTATGCTCAAACGGATCATTCAGTACAAAATGCAGTAACATGTTTGCATTCTTCAGATAAGGGAAACTGATAACAGGCTTCGTTCAAATCAAGAACAGTAAACCAACTAGCACCAGAAAACCAAGTAAAGGAGTTATGAAGATCAGATAGAGGAACAGACTCGAGGACAACCTTAGCGTTCATGCGCCAGTAGTCAACAAACGGCCTAAAATCCCGCTCCTGATCCTCAGGGACAAGGAATATGGGGGAAGCATAGGCAGATGTCGAAGGCCCAATAACCCCTTCCTCAAGCGTTCTGGATATTTTAGCTCTCAGTACCTTCATCTTAGGGGGTGAGAGGCGATATGGGGTCTGCCTAACAGGAATATCGTCAGATAAACGGATATGGTAAATTAAGAACGCCAAACCTATCACAAAGAAGCTCAGGGAACCTCTGTAGCAAATACTATAGCTGAGAGACCTGATGTAGGTAGGGAAGGGCGAGATCGAACTCATTAGGCACAGCCTCAACAGCCAGGATGCCGGCATTTCGATGCACAGTACGTTTATTACACTCACAGAAACCAAACTTCTCCGCAGGAAAGAACTTAAAGAAGAAGTTGTGCCCAGAATAATCCAAGATTATTGATGAAATCACACCCAAAAATTAAATCGACCGGCAGCTTCTTTACCAAGGCTGATGACAAGGGCCAAGAGAAATCTCCAACCGATATACTCCCTCGGACTCAGCTATGCAGAGGTAAGAGCTGGCCATTGGCCACCCAACATAGAAGGGACCGACTGAAGTCTCGTAAGATGACCCAATTCGAGAAACCATACGAAGCTCAATAGTGAAAGACAGCCACCAGAATGCAAAGAGCACAAATCGGTTCCCCACATACTCGAGAACAAATATTAGGCAAGGGCGGTGATCAGGGAGCGACAAAACAGGTACAGCAAGGTTTAAAGATTTGATCCCGAGGTCGCTGGCCAGCCCGGCGTCATTTATAGGTTCTAGGCGAGCGACGTTGAACCCAAGAGCGCATCAAATAAGCCGTGCTACCACACGTGAAGCAACACTTGAGTTCCCTTTTAACAGCCTCAGCCAATGTAGGAAGTTCGGAATTTCCCGTGACAACGCCCGTGGTCTGAACATTTACTTCAGTACATACATCGTTCGTATGCGTCAACACAGATATCGCTACAACAGCGGCATGGAGCTCTTTCCAGGCTGAAGGACGATCACGAAAAACAAAGTACGACTTACCCACCACTCGCATTCCTCTAAGAACATAGACACCAACTCCTGTTCTGGCAAATCGATCAACAAGGCCAAGCATGCCGTGTGAACTCTGTCGACATACTGATATAACTTCTCTTTATCCTGCTGCATCTCCCAAATGCAACGACACTCAAGCTGTTTCCGAACTCCGGTGGTCAATCTCTGGTTAATGACAGGCTCCCTCAATTGCTGTAAGGAAAAAGGGATAGGAGGTTACGCAACTCACCTCTAGCTAATGGGTGCAATAGTGACAAAAGTACTTGGTGCGGGACACGAAAGGCAGCAGCATGTTGTTCTAGACGAACCAACAACCACAATAAGTTTTAGACCTGCTCAAGTCGATCTGCAACTAATTCAGAAACATCTGGAAAGAAATACACCACAGGATTAGGCAATTTGGCAAATGCTGCATTCAAACTTCGAAGATGATATAACAACACCACCTCCAGACTGGTTCCTGGTTCCCCCTTCATATGGCAAGTCCCGCTTTTCATTCCTCTTCCTATCCAATTTTGAACATGTCAGCTTTAAGGGAAATTCGACGGTTAATTTTATATGATGATCGTCCAAACCTAACATGCCTAAAGCCGCTATCTGATTGGTTGAATGCACTAACTGTACCTGCACCCTGTCCAATTGACTGTCATCAGATTGACTGCCTTCTAAAACACAAATGGTGTCCTTAAGGTCCCTAACAACCTTAAACCAAAATTCAAAGGCTGCTTCTGTTTCACCCACCACCTCCCACGTGACGTCAACAGGGTGAAGAACAGTAGCACGCACGTGGACCACTGAGTCCGGAACACTGCCCTCAATAGGCTGGTGCCTTATCGCCAATTGCTACTAGCTGGAACAGCCCAGGAAGCAACAATCGGCAATGAACGAAGAGATGTCACAGCAGTTGAGGTTTCATAACAGGTTAACTGGTTACTCAACTTCAGTGCCCAGGTTGGATGGGCAACGAACTTTGTGGCTCTCGCAGCTAGAGCCACACAATCCGACCGCGCGTGCACGCCCCCAGCGGTCCCGGCCTGCCTTCGAGCTGCAGAGACATCCTCGCTTCTCTGTTCCAACCGATCCACTGCCACACACACCACCACATGGAAATATAGCTGTCACACAAAAGATGGTAGAGCATTACTGGTATCGATAAGCGCTGCTGCTGCCACTGACGGAGGGAAGTTGACAACTCGTTATGGTAGTAACTTAGGGAGAAATAAGATGCCACTCGATTATGGTAAAATCCCAAAGAACAAACTGCATCAACGTGAGAAGGCCACGGCTCATTCATATAAACAGCTTTATCCATCTGAATAATTCTGCTTTTAGGATTAGGAATTCTTCAGGAGTAGGAAAAAAAACTGCTATCTTAGAGAAATTTTGTTGTTTTTTTCTAAAGATAGGCAAGAATTTGATTTGTCATTGTATAGTCAGAACTGCAACTGCGATGCTGAACACTCATGTCTTTTATGTAAACTTCTTAATGTTGTATGATACTTGTTTACAAGACGAAAATTCATCGGTGTTTTGCACAAAGACCGTTATCAATACGCGATAGCGATGGAAATGGTACCGAAGATGGTGCCACTAAAGCGGAGTTGCTAAATACAGTTTTCCGTAATTGTTTCACCAAAGAAGATGAAGTAATTACTGCATAATTCGAAACCAGAGCTGATACTGTTCCTCACAAGCGACTGTTAATCAAATTGTGTGCATATCGAGTATCGTCTCAGTTGTGTGACTGGATTCATGATTTCTTCTCAGAGAGGTAACAGTTTGTAGTGATAGACGGTAAATCATCAAGTAGAGCAGAAGTGATATCTGGCGTTCCGCTAGGTAATGTCATATGCCCTCTGCTGTTCCTCATTTACGTAAATGACCTAGGTGATCATCTGAGCACCCCCCCTAGATTGTTTGCAGATGACGCTGTAATTTACCGTATAGTAAAATAATCAAACAATGAATTCCAATTACAAAATGATCTAGAGGGCGTTTCTGCATGGTGCGAAAAATGGCAATTGGCACTAAACCAAGAAGAGTGCAAGATCATCCGCAGGGTACTAAAAGGAAGCCGATAAATTTTGGATTTGTGATATATCGCACAAATTTAAGGGATCTCAATCCCACTAAATATGTAGGAATTACAATTACAAGCAACTTAATTTGAAAAGACTACATACTTTGGGGAATGCGAAACAAAGACCGCGCTTTGTTGGCAGAACACTCAGAAGATGCGACAAACCCACTAAAGGGACAATCTATATTACAGTTGTCCGTCCTCTGCTGGAATATTGCTGCGCGGTATGGGATCCTTACCAGGTAGGATTGACGGAGGACATCGAAAAAGTGCAAGAAGGGCAGCTCGTTTCGTGTTGTCACGCTATAGGGATGAGAGTGTCAATGATATGATACGCGAGTTGGGGTGGCAGTCACTGAAACAAAGACGGTTTTCTTTGCTGTGAGATCTATTTACGAAATTTCAATGAGCAACTTTCTCTTCCGAATCCGAAAATATTTTTTTGAGACCCACCTATGTAGGAGGAAACGATCATCATGACAAAATAAGAAAAACCAGAACTCGAACGGAAAGATTTAGGTGTTCCTTTTTCCCACGCGCCATTCGAGAGTGGAATGGTAGAGAAGAAGTATGAAAATGGTTCGATGAACTCTTTGCCAGGCACTTAAGTGTGAATTGCAGAGTAGTCATGTAGATGTAGATGGAGAAATAAATTTATATTTTTTCATCTATCCGCTAACACAACAAATCACTTCCTACAATGTTTTTCAAGTTAGTAAATTCCGACTCCGAAGTGCGAGATTGTAAAGGTTACAAAATACACCCACCCACCGCTACCACAATATTTTCATTGCATTCACGTTTCCCAGAGACAAATAACCTTACATAAGGAACAGTTGGAATTTAGAGTCAAATACTGTATGTTTTTAACTGCCTCAGATGTCCCACTGTCAAATCACTGTTTTCGGCAGAGGTATTTCCTTTCCTTAGAAGCTCTAGAAGACTTGCGAAGCATTCTCAGGGTATCAATTGCGAAACAGTCCTACGAAGAACCGCGACTGCTACGGTCGCAGGTTCGAAACCTGCCTCGGGCATAGATGTGTGTGATGTCCTTAGGTTAGTTAGGTTTAAGTAGTTTTAAGTTCTAGGGGACTGATGACCACTGATGTTAAGTCCCATAGTGCTCAGAGCCATTTGAACCATTTGAACCTACGAAGAACATGTTTTAACTCACAGTAAAAGTTAATCGTAACTCATCTAGTGGATAAAAGTGACTTCATCCTTTTTGCATAGTCACGGCCTCTACCCACTGCTTTAGATGATGTTTCGCTTCCGGCGTCAGGGGGGGGGGGGGGGGGGGAATCGGTGGTTGAAATATACCTGTATTTGATTCAAAGAAGCAAGAAGCAAATCGTTGAAGGCAGTACTTTTTAAGCTCTCTAAATATTGCTGAGAAAATGAAATTTGTATCAGGATTTTGACGCATGGAATACTGATACAAATCGTGTAGTTTGTTTTAGATGGAGGTGTACTGTAATAGTTCGCAATGGTATGAAAACGGAATGAACAAATTTAGAAACAGTTGCAGCAGCTGGGATTTTTCATTCGCGTTGAAGGTGATGTTTTGATAACAAAGGATGTTCTGCTTTGGATGTAAGCACTTTCCCAAGACACTGCGCGAGGTTCAGTAGCCCCACTGTACAGTCTGCCATCACCACATGTCCCTTCACCCCGCTGCGTATTAGCTCTAACTGAGAAATAAACCAGACGAGCGATCTTCGAAGGAAGTCAGAGGAAACAGTTGCCCCATTCAGCAGAACCCTTCTGTTCGTCGACCTAAGTACTGCATCTGGCTGCAGTATTCGGAGCATGCTAGGGAGGCTGATTCTCAAATGTTCTTTTTTCTGATGAAACGTGACTGTATTTATTGGAAAACGTAGACTCACAGAACAGTCAACGTTGAAGCTCTGAATATTCTTATCAGATACATCAGAAGCCTCTGCGTGACGTGAAAACATGAGTGCAGTGTGCCGTTATTGACAGATGAATTACTGGTCTGATCTTTGTCCACCAAACCATAACCACTTACAGGTAAGATAGTTATATACTGCAGCTCTTTTCAGAGAAACAGCAATCTAATGCTTGAAGTGATGCGAAACATGCGGAATCGTATTCTTCTTTAATCAACAGGTTTCAGAGTCTGCAGTTGTAAATGGAACAGCAAAATAGGTAGCCTGTAGTGTAAATCATACAGAAAGCAATTAAAAAAATGGTTCAAATGGCTCTGAGCACTATGGGACTTAATTTCTGAGGTCATCAGTCCCATAGAACTTACAACTACTTAAACCTAACTAACCTAAGGACATTACACACATCCATACCCGATGCAGGATTCGAACCTGCGACCGTAGCGGTCGCGCGGCTCCAGACTGTAGCGGAAATCAATTTAACAAGGTGTATGTGTACATAAATGGGTCCAGCTCGAATCTGATTTTCCTGTGTCAATGGATGTGAAATATTTGAAGCATTCATAGCACTGGACGCCAAATCTTATTCTGATTACTGTAGTTATCTAGAAGCCTTTCATGCGCCCTTCACGTAAGGACACATGAAGTCCGTGTCAGATACCCTACGTAGTAGTGCATCGTTCATCAATCTTTTGATGTATGAATCAGAACTAGCTACTGGCTATCACGTGTGTCACGTCCGAATAATGTAATGTATCAATAGACATTTATTTAACTCGGAAAATATTAGAGTACAACGTAGAGCAAACATGTTACCGTTTTTCAAATAATTTTAGGCTATCCAGTATCAACGGTAACTTTAACTTAAATATCATTAATGTATTTTTCAAAAAAGTTTATCGCTCTTAAGTTTATTTAGTAATGGGTACTGAAATGCTAAAAATTTATGTTGAAGCCGTGACTGCAGACAGTGCCTGAACGTGACATTGCTGAAATTTTTTAACAAGTCATTTTACGACTGATATCGTTTTGATTAATCTCTGATGACACAGTTTGTTTCCCCAATGTTCAAGTAAACTTATGAAATTTTTCATTTGAGATAAAAGGTCCAATATAGTCAGTGTCTTCCCTCAGTAGTCCCTACTAAACTCTTTACTTACATATGACCGTCCTATCTCTCTCTTTCGAGGAGAAGAAAAGTTTTGTGGACCTCGTCTTCAGTGGACGTAGGCATGTACGTAAGGGTATTACACAGAACGATCCATCTTAGAAGCAAGCATTACGAAGTTTAATCTCACACCCAAAATTTCTTAATCCAATTTTAACTTTGGTGGCGCTCCTCGCCTCGCCGCCGCAGCCTCCACGTTTCAGCTAATCGTCTTCTTTATTAAACTTCCCACAGTTCGAAAGCGGCGTATGAAAGGTGACCCGTCACGGGAACGAGGAGAAGCGCTATTCAGTGCAGGGCTTCATTCCTACAGCGTACCATATCATATTCACCGCGGTTAAAATTTACATGTTATTTGCATAACTGTCTTGTTCCCCCTTATATGAAATTTAATTTGCAGATTCTTCCATTAACATATAAACAAGCCACGTCTTATTTCTCTCACCTCTCGAAACGACTTTCTTATGATAGATCTATGGAAATGAGGTGCCGGCCAAAACTCTCTCAAGATGCAAACTAGAGTAATATGTGCAGCCGACGTATTTACAGTCGGCAGCTCGTGGCCTCCGGAGACGAGCGAGCAGAGGAACAGAGCTGCATGCTTCATGTAGGACTTCAAGTTTTGCTTACAACTAGACTGGAGGATGAAAGAGACGATTCAAAGTGGAAAACCTTCAGTTCGTCTCTTTAAAGCGTCATTTCTTCCATCCACTAAATACACTACTGGCCATTAAAATTGCTACACCAAGATGAAAAACAGACGATAAACGGGTATTCACTGGACAAATATATTATACTACAACTTACATGTGATTATACTTTCACGTAATTTGGGTGCATAGATCCTGAGGAATCAGTACCCAGAACAACCACCTCTGGCCGTAATAACGCCCTTGTTACACCTGGGCATTGAGTCAAACAGAGCTTGGATGGCGCGTACAGGTACAGAGGTCCATGCAGCTTCAACACGGTACCGTAGTTCATCAAGAGTAGTGACTGGTGTACTGTGACGAGCCAGTTTCTCGGCCACCATTGACCAGACGTTTTCAGTTGGTGAGAGATCTGGAGAATGTGCTGGCCAGGGCAGCAGTCGAACATTTTCTGTATCCAGAAAACCCCGTACAGGACCTGCAACATGCGGTCGTGCATTATCCTGCTGAAATGTAGGGTTGCGCAGGGATAGAATGAAAGGTAAAGCCACGGGTCGTAACACATCTGAAATGTAACGTCTACTGTTCAATGAGCCGTCAATGCGAACAAGAGGTGACCGAGACGTGTAACCAATGGCACCCCATAACACCACGCTGGGTGATAAGCCAGTATGACGATGACGAACACACGCTTCCAATGTGCGTTCACCGCGATGTCACCAAACACGGATGCGACCATCATGATGCTGTAAACAGTACCTGGATTCATCTAAAAAAAGACGTTTTACCATTCATGCACCCAGGTTATTCGTTGAGTACACCATCGCAGATCAGTCTGTGATGCAGCGTCAAGGGTAACTGCAGCCATGGTCTCCGAGCTGATAGTCCATGCTGCTGCAAACGTCGTCGAACTGTTCGTGCAGATGGTTGTTGCCTTGCAAACATCCGCATTTGTTGACTCAGGGATCGAGACGTGACTGCACGATCCGTTACAGCCATCCATATAAGATGCTTGTCATCTCGACTGCTAGTGATACGAGGCCGTTGGGATCCAGGACGGCGTTCGTATTACCCTCCTGAACCCACCGATTTCATATTCTGCTAACAGTCATTGGATCTCGAACAACGTGAGCAGCAATGTCGCTATACGATAAACCGCAATCGCGATAGGCTACAATCCGACCTTTATCAAAGTCAGAAGCGTCATGGTACGCATTTCTCCTCCTTACACGAGGCATCACAACAACGTTTCACCAGGCAACGCCGTTCAACTGCTGTTTGTGTATGAGAAATCGGTTGGAAACTTTCCTCATCTCAGCACATTGTAGGTATCGCCACCGGCGCCAACGTTGTGTGAATAGTCTGAAAAGCTAATCATTTGTATATCACAGCATCGTCTTCCTGTCGGTTAAATTTCGCGTCTGTCGCACGTCATCTTCGCGGTGTAGCACTTTTAATGGCCAGTAGTGTACTTCAGCATTTGAGTTATTGTTAACAAACCAGAAACCAGGATTTAGCAATCGCACACTCAGTTTTGCTTGGTGATCTGAAATTCAACTTGTGGTTTTGTCACATCACATCCGAAAAGCCATGGATGAAGGAAACTAGGCAGATGCGTTATTTGTTGGCTTCTGAAAGCATTTAACTCAGTATTACACTAACAATCTTTTAACGGAAGTATCAAATTAAATTTCTGAATATATTAAGGATTTCTTAGTATATTATCTTAAATGGAAAAACACCCACGGCAGTAATAGTAAACCCAGGTGTAGTGGAGGGAAGTGTGTTGTGATAATACCCTTTCACACTGTATGTTAATGACCTGGCAGACAACGTCAATAGTAATCTGAAACTGTTAGAAGCTGATCCTGTTATCTATAAGGAAGTACTATTCACAAAAATCTGTTTTGTTTCGGAAGGTGCAGTATCGTGTGCGTCAATGGTGAAATGGACCTCTACATCTGAACTTACATTCGTTATCTCCAAACCACTGTGGACTGCTTGGCAGAGGGTACTTGTAAGTAGCCTTTTTAGGTTTTTGTGTTGGTAACGCCAAGTAGCGCTCTGTATGAAAATCACTGACTGTGCTGTGTGCAGTCTGTAGCTGGTTGGCATTGTTGGAATATTCGCTATTATAGTGTTGGGCAGTTGGATGTTAACATCGCGTAACGTTGGGCAGTTGGAGGTGAGCCGCCAGTATTCATGGATGTGGCGAGAGAGATGCCTGAATTTTGAGAGATTACTACAAGTGGACGATCTGTACGTATGTCTCCTACCAGAAAAAGGAAATTTGTAAAGATGGATGTCATGAATTGAAAGATATACATATATGATGACTTTAAAACATTATTAAGGTAAACACATTGTTCTCTATCAAAATCTTTCATTTGCTAACCATGCCTAGTTAGTGCCTTCAGAAGTTAGACTCTTTTATGTTGAAGGCAGTATTGGGGCTCGCTGTATTGCAGTAGTTCGAGTAAACCAAGATTTTTGTGAGGTAAGTGATTCATGAAAAGTATAGGTTATTGTTAGTCAGGGCCATTATTTTGTAGGGATTATTGAAAGTCAGATTGCGTCGCGCTAAAAATATTGTGTATCAGTTTGGTGATGATCAGAATAAGTAAAGAGAGAAATGTTTGAGTACGTTCAGTTTTACTCAGCTGTTTGAAAATCAAATAACGTAGAAGTTTACCAGCACTGTCATTCATAATTTTTCTAAGGGGACATTTCATACTTACCGCTGTAACATATGCAAAGGTTTCTTTTCATTCTATTCGCGTATGGAGCGCCAGAAAAATTATTGCTTGGATGCATCTGTACACGTTTCAGTTGCTTTGACTTGTCATCGCCGTCCCGTCAGAAACGACATTTATTATAACTTCGTAAGGAGGCTTTAGCGGAAAAGGTACGTCATTTATTACAAACATTTCTCTTCTAGCTTCCTACAGTCTGACTGCGTAACGTAAATGTTTCATCTTTGTTTCCAGGCGAGATGTTATGTTTATGCTACTAAGTTCCGTAAGTGATAAATATTTCATTAGTCTCATTTATTGCAGTCGTTGCTGCGGCTCTGCTGTAAACTGAGACTAATTCCAACAACAGACAGCTGTTATTTTCGCTGACTTGTTATTTCAATATATAACTTTCTTCTCGCAGCAGGCATTATATTCAGGGAAACGTTGGGATTGGGTGCTGTGATTCATGTAGTTATCTTCAGATAATTGAAACAATATGACACAGTAATCAAAATACAGTTTGAAATTCCATCCAACTTCCTGTCTGCTAAACGTCATCCGAGATTTTAACCTCCAATTGCAAATAAAGACAACTTTGCTGTCCACAACAACACTGTATTCAAGTGAACGATATGGCTATCCATGCCGGTCTTTCAATGGTACATCCGAATTTATGTAGCTTAGGTACACGTTTCATTAATAATATTCCGTCTTCAGTCACAATATTTTCATTTCCTAATTACTGTCCCCCCCCTCCCCCCTCCCCTAGAACCATGGACCTTGCCGTTGGTGGGGAGGCTTGCGTGCCACAACGATACAGATAGACGTACCGTAGGTGCAACCACAACGGGATGGGGGTATCTGTTGAGAGGCCAGACAAACGTGTGGTTCCTGAAGAGGGGCAGTAGCCTTTTCAGTAGTTGCAGGGGCAACAGTCTGGATGATTGACTGATCTGGCCTTGTAACAATAACCAAAATGACCTTGCTGTTCTGGTACTGCGAATGGCTGAAAGCAAGGGGAAACTAGAGCCGTAAGTTTTCCCGAGGCCATGCAGCTTTACTGTGTGATTAAATCATGATGGCGTCCTCTTGGGTAAAATATTCCGGAGGTAAAATAGTCCTCCATTCGGACCTCCGGGCGGGGACTACTCAATAGGACTTTGTTATCAGGAGAAAGAAAACTGGCGTTCTACGGATCGGAGCGTGGAATGTCAGTTCCCTTAATCGGGCAGGTAGGTTACAAAATTTAAAAAGAGAAATGGATAGGTTAAAGTTAGATATAGTGGGAATTAGTGAAGTTCGGTGGCAGGAGGAACAAGACTTCTGGTCAGGTGAATACAGGCTTATAAATGCAAAATCAAATAGGGGTAACGCAGGAGTAGGTTTAATAATGAATAGAAAAATAGGAGTACGGGTAAGCTACTATAAACAGCATAGTGAACGCATTATTGTGGCCAAGATGGACACAAAGCCCACGCCTACTACAACAGTATAAGTTTATATGCCAACTAGCTCCGCAGATGACGAAGAAATTGATGAAATGTATGATGAGATAAAAGAAATTATTCTGGTAGCGAAGGGAGACGAAAATTTAATAGTCATGGGTGACTGGAATTCTAGAGTAGGAAAAGGGAGAGAAGGAAACATAGTAGGTGAATATGGATTGGGGCTAAGAAATGAAAGAGGACGCCGCCTGGTAGAATTTTGCATAACTTAATCATAGCTAACACTTGATTTAAGAATCATGAAAGAAGGTTGTGTACATGGAAGAACCCTGGAGATACTAAAAGGTATCAGAAAGATTATATAATGGTAAGACAGAGATTTAGGAATCAGGTTTCAAATTGTAAGACATTTCCAGGGGCTGATGTGGACTCTTACCACAATCTGTTGGTTATGAACTGTAGATTAAAACTGAATAAACTGCAATTAGGTGGGAATTTAAGGAGATGGGACCTGGATAAACTGAAGGAATCAGAGGTTGCACAGAGTTTCAGGGAGAGCATAAGGGAACAATTGACAGGAATGGGAGAAAGAAATACAGTAGAGGAAGAATGGGTAGCTTTGAGGGATAAAATAGTGTAGGCAGCGCAGGATGAAATAGGTAAAAAGACGAGGCCTAGTAGAAACCCTTGGGTAACAGAATAAATATTGAATTTAATTGATGAAAGGAGAAAATATAAAAATGCAGTAAATGAAGCAGGCAAAAACGAATACAAACGTCTAAAAACTGAGATCGACAGGAACTGCAAATTGGCTACGCAGGGATGGCTAGAAGACAAATGTAAGGATTTAGAGACGCATATCACTAGGAGTAAGATAGATACAGCCTACAGGGAAATTAAAGAGACCTTTGGACAAAAGAGAAGCACTTGCATGAGTATCAAGAGCTCAGATGGAAACCTAGTTCTAAGCAAAGAGAGGAAAGCAGAAAGGTGGAATGAGTATATAGGGGGTCTATACAAGGGCGATGTAATTGAGGACAATATTATGGAAAAGGAAGAGAATGTAGATGAAGATGAAACGGGAGATATGATACTGCGTGAAGAGTTTGACAGAGCACTGAAAGACCTGAGCCGCAACAACTCCCCCTGAGTAGACAATATTTCTTTAGAACTACTGACAGCCTTGGGAGAGCCAGTCCTGACAAAACTTCACCATTTGGTGAGCAAGATGTACGAGACAGGCGAAATGCCCTCAGACTTCAAGAAGAATATAATAATTCCAATCCCAAAGAAAGCAGGTGTTGACAGATGTGAAAATTACCCAACTATCAGTTTAATAATTCACAGCTGCAAAATACTAATGCAAATCATTTACAGACGAATGGGGAAACTGATACAAGCCGACCTCGGGGACGATCAGTTTGGATTCCGTAGAAATGTTGGAACACGTAAGGCAATACTGACCCTACGACTTATCTTAAAAGAAAGATTAAGGAAAGGCAAACTTACGTTTCTAGCATTTGTAGACTTAGGGAAAGCATTTGATAATGTTGACTGGAATACTCTCTTTCAAATTCTGAAGGTGGCAAGGGTAAAATACATGGAGCGAAAGGCTATTTACAATTTGTAAAGAAACAAATGGTAGTTATAAGAGTCGTGTGGTATGAAAGGGAAGCAGTGGTTGGGAGGGAGTGAGACAGGGTTGTAGCCTATCCCTGATGTTATTCAATCTGTATATTGAGCAAGCAGTAAAGGGAACAACAGAAAAGTTCGGAGTAGGTATTAAAATCCATGGAGAAGAAATAAAAACTTTGCGGTTGGTCGACGACATGGTAATTCTGTCAGAGACAGTAATTAACTTGGAAGAGCAGTTGAATGGAATGGACAGTGTCTTGAAAGGAGGATATAAGATGAACATCAAGGAAAGCAAAACGAGGATAATGGAATGTAGTCGAATTAAGTCGGGTGATGCTGAGGAAGTTAGATTAGGAAATGAGACACTTACAGTAGTAAAGGAGTTTTGCTATTTGGAGAGCAAAATAACTGATGATGGTCGAAGTAGAGAGGATATGAATTCTAGACTGGCAATGGCAAGGAAAGCGTTTCTGAAGAAGAAAAATTTGTTAACATCTAGTATAGATTTAAATGTCAGGAAGTTGTTTCTGAAAGTATTTGTATGGAGTGTAGCCATGTATGGAAGTGAAACATGGGCGACAAGTAGTTTGGACAAAAAGCGAATAGAAGGTTTTGAAATGTGGTGCTACAGAATAATCCTGAAGATTAGATGGGTAGCTCACATAACTAATGAGGAGGTATTGAATAGAATTGGGGAGAAGAGGAGCTTGTGGGACAACTTGACTTGAAGTAGGGATCGGTTGGTAGGACATGTTCTGAGACATCGACGGATCAGCAATTTAGTATTGGAGGGCAGCGTGGAGAGTAAAAATCGTAGAGGGAGACCAAGAGATGAATACACTAAGCAGATTCAGAAGGATGTAGGCTGCAGTAGGTACTGGGAGATGAAGAAGCTTGCACAGGTTAGGGTAGCATGGAGAGCTGCATCAAACCAGTCTCAGGACTGAGGACCACAACAACAACAACAATTACTGTCGAATTCGTTTCTGAGCTACAGCTCCATTGTCAAGGACGTACAGACATAAAGGGTGGTACATCTACTTTAGTTTTTCACATAGTAGTAACGGAACAACAAATTTGTTAAATTTAAAGATAACAGTGTGTACGGAGGAAGTAATGAGAGCAGTGCTAGAGAAACGACGGTGTTGTAACATACTTCCAACATTTTTGTTTTATAACATTCGTCTTGTGAATTGGTGGAGAAGTTCCACGTTTGTTCATTTTGAACGAATTAACATTTTTATGACAGTAATACCCGACTCTAATGAAGCATACCTGAAGCTTCGTTACAATGATGTGACGTAGTAGCGAATTTCGGTATACTGATTTACATTGACTGACGAACTAAAATAAGAATTTAAAATATAACTTAAGGAGATACAATTAACAATTTCAGCTTTACACACATGCACATTCCACACAATATTTGATGTGCTCAATAGCATACATAGTTACTCAAAACACCGCCCACAGTTTACTGATTTTATTCGTATGTGTGTGATATATACTTGCTCAGAATGTATCAGTGTAATAGCTTGATATTAATTTAGTTATTCATAGGAAAGAAATGAAACTACGTAAAAAGTGACAGTGGGCACGATGTGTGCGTTAGTGACGGCCGGACTGTGTGCGCGGGAGGGGGCTGGGGGGTGTAGAGAGAGAGGCACGAAGAGAGAATGTTCCATCAAGGGGAAATAATCCCTTTTATTTGCCGTCTGCTTGTTGATTCAGCATGTCGATGGATTTGGATGTACGTTGAAACTTCCTGGCAGATTAAAACTGTGTGCCGGACCGAGACTCGAATTCGGGAGTTCGAGTCTCGGTCCGGCACACAGTTTTAATCTGCCAGGAAGTTTCATATCTTCGCACACTCCGCTGTAGAATGAAAATTTCATTCTGGATATATGTTGTCTGTGTATTTCTGGTGTCTTTCAATAATAAATCCTCTGAAAGTTATCTCTTTTAAACTAAAGGCTGTGTCGTCCTGTTATAGTTGGCGTCACGAACGATGCGCGTCGGATTTAGGCTTGTTCTGCGCAAATACGTCACGCATTCTCCGACAGCCAATGAGTGTGCGGTAGTGTTCTGACCGGTCTGCTCTGAATCCCGCAGCTAACGCGAGCATTAAACGTTATCGTAGCGAGTTATTTAGTAAATTTCTGTTCCATTTGTTGTAAGCTATCATTGCTGATGTTGGTGGTAAGCTACACATTCCGCGTAAGGAAGCAAGGGAGTTAATTTGCAAGATATTCGCTTTCTTCAGGCGGAAGGCAGGCTCATGCGCCTACCGCCAATGTCTCTTAGAATCGTCAACAACGCAATTCTCTTCCGTGCCTCGGGATGTGCCAATCACCATCGTTAGTGGATCGCACAGTAGTACTAAGTGAAACACTGGAACAGATGCAACGTCGTTTATATCTATACAGTCCTTGAAGATGCAGTTGCAGCTCCGAAACGTGTTGAACAGATATTATAAATTCAAAACATTGTGACTGTGGACGCAATATTACAATTAATACGTACTAAACCCACGGGGATCCTCGACGGTGACTGTCAGCAGCATCATTTTATTTTAGCTCCACGCACCGTGTCTACTTTTAACAGAGTTATCACGTTAGGGTTGCGTATGATTTCCCCTTCAGTTAAACAGAGACAGTTGAGGTTATGACCCACGGATAGTTTAGAGCCATACGGATTAACGAGAGCTTCGTGCAGCATCGACGGCAGGTTAAGCCGAGAGCCGATTCGCGGCTGGCAGCCAGCGCTGCAGCTCCAGGAGCAGGGTAGCTAGTAGCGAGGCGAGGCGCCGCGCGGCGTCTGAAATACCGGTCCGCCCGTGGCCGCACTAATTGCGCTCCCGTCTCTTACATTAGGTCCCGTAATTAGTATCGTTAATTATGGCGTTAATCAGGAAGCTTGAAATTGCGTTACGTTTACGGCTATCTACGCGCCGCAGGGATCATCATAGATTAAGATGTGTTACCGCAAATTATTGTGTGCTCGCAGGGCCGCGCTGGATTAAATTTCGGGCTGGCTCGCAGCGCGTCTATCTGCTACTACAGCGCGAAGGGGGCACGGCGGCGCAGAACACGTGCCGATCTCGGCTACTCGCACCGGAAGTCGCTACCAGCATACGGCATCACGCGTGCCTCACCTGCCACTGTAATAGGTGAAATGTCGATGGAAAATCGTCTTGTCGAATCCTCGTATTTATTATTCTACAGTGTGCACGGGATTTGAGATACACGCCCCGAGGGATTAGCCGAGCGGTCTAGGCGCTGCAGTCATGAACTGTGCGGCTGGTCCCGGCAGAGGTTCGAGTCCTCCCTCGGGCATGGGTGTGTGTGTTTGTCCTTAGGATAATTTAGGTTAAGTAGTGTGTAAGCTTAGGGACTGATGACCTTAGCAGTTAAGTCCCATAAGATTTCCCACACATTTGAACATTCGAACATTTGAGATACACGTACACTTCTGGCCATTAAAATTGCTACACAACGAAGATGACGTGCTACAGACGCGAAATTTAACCGACAGGAAGAAGATGCTGTGATATGCAAATGATTAGCTTTTCAGAGCATTCACACAAGGTAGGCGCCGGTGGCGACATCTACAACGTGCTGACATGAGGAAAGTTTCCAACCGATTTCTCATACACAAACAGCAGTTGACCGGCTTTGCCTGGTGAAATGTTGTTGTGATGCATTGAGTAAGGAGGAGAAATGCGTACCATCACGTTTCCGACTTTGATAAAGATCAGATTGTAGCCTATCGCGATTGCGTTTTATCGTATCGCGACATTGCTGCTCGCGTTGGTCGAGGTCCAATAACTGTTCGCAAAATATGGAATCGGAGGGTTCAGGAGGGTAATACGGAACGCCGTGCTGCATCCCAATGGCCTCGTATCACTAGCAGTCGAGATGACAGGCATCTTATCCGCATGGCTGTAACGGATCGTGCAGCCACGTCTCGATGCCTCAATCAACAGATGGGGACGTTTGCAAGACAACAACCATCTGCACGAACAGTTCGCCTACGTTAGCAGCATGGACAATCAGCTCGGAGACCATGGCTGCGGCTACCCTTGACACTGCATCACAGACAGGAGCGCCTGCGATGGTGTACTAAACGACGAACCTGGCAAAGCGTCATTTTTTCGGATGAATCCAGGTTCTGTTTACAGCGTCATGATGGTCACATCCGTGTTTAGCGACATCGCGGTGAACGCACATAGGAAGCGTGTATTCGTCATCGTCATACTGGCGGATCACCCGGCGTGATGGTATGGGGTGCCATTGGTTATGTCTCGGGCACCTCTTGTTCGCATTGACGGCACTTTGAACAGTGGACGGTACATTTCAGATGTGTTACGACCCTTGGCTCTACCCTTCATTAGATCCCTGCGAAACCCTGTATTTCAGCGGGATAATGCACGACCGCATGTTGCAGGTCCTGGCTCTGAGCACTATGGGACTGCTGTGATCATCAGTCCCCCCAGAACTTAGAACTACTTAAACGTAACTAACCTAAGGACGTCACACACATCCATGCCCGAGGCAGGATTCGATCCTGCGACCGTAGCGATCACGCGGTTCCAGACTGTAGCGCTAGAACCGCACGGCCACTCCGGCCGGCTGCAGGCCCTGTACGGGCCTTTCTGGATACAGAAAATGTGCGAATGCTGCCCTGGTCAGCACATTCTCCAGATATCTCACCAATTGAAAACCTCTGGTTATTGGTGGCCGAGCAACTGGCTCGTCACAATACGCCAGTCACTACTCTTGATGATCTGCGGTATCGTGTTTAGCTGCATGGGCAGCTGTACCTGTACAGGCCATCCTAGCTCTGGTTGACTCAATGCCCAGGCGTATCAAGGCCGTTATTACAGCCAGAGGTGGTTGTTTTGGGTAGTGATTTCTCAGGACCTATGCACCCAAACTGCATGAAAATGCAATCACACGTCAGCTCTAGTAGAATATATTCGCCCAATGAATACCCGTTTATCATGTGGATTTCTTCTTGGTGTAGCAGTTTTAGTGGCCATTAATGTATATTCATCTGGTTTCTCAAAACTGCATGTTCTGCATAAGTGAAGACAGAACCTTGTCGTTAGTTTTACTTTGCACATAGGGAAAAAAAGCTATAATTTTCAAACGAACCTTCAGATTTTACGAAAGTATATCTCTTACATGCACACACATACACCAGTTGTCTGTATTTTTACTTACATTTACGATTAAACTTTTTATTTATCGTTTAAAAGTGTTCATCGTGCTCTCCACCGGTCTCACGACAAACTTCTAGATTACTGGTTCACAACCTTTCTTGGACCATTACCTCTGATTGAAAGCTAGCAACACCCGACACTCCCCTCCCCCCGCCCCTCCTCCGTTTTCTGAATATCAACTTTAGCACCTAACTGTGCGTTTAATATGTTGATGGTATACAGCAGTCCACCGCAAGTCGGTTTTAAGTTACCATATTCAAAAACTACCGTTACCGGTATCGGATTTATGCAGTTCATCATCAGACGGCTTTCACGTATTCGTCAAGACATAAGACGCATTAGTTCACTGCTGAGTCGTTTCACCTAGGTTAAGTCACATGCTGCCTTTCTTTACTGGTGAACTGGTTAATCTGTGTTATACAACTCACCAGCAAACAAATGCAGCGTATGTTTCGACGAAAGCATAAGCACCGTCTGATGATTAACTGCACAAATTCAAAACCGGTAATGGTACTTCACAAGTAAAGTTCTCTAAAACTAGTTTGTAGCTGGTTGTTGCACATCGTCAACATTTTATTTTATATTACAACAATGGTCTCGAACCACGTCTTTATGTGACAAAATCGCGTGAAATAAGAGTTTTATTAAACCCTCAACTAACGAGACAATTGGTATTGTTTACGTTTAATAATTTTTTTTTTGTAGGATTACGAAACAACTCTTGGCGCCTTTCGAGCATTACCTACAACTGCTCTTCAGAAAGCTAACATTCACATTGATGGTAGACATTTGTTACAAATAATGCTTTCTCTGTGACTTTCCTTTCCCCAGCGACTTTGTTACACCCACATCACGCTAACAAATTGAAAATCAGTCGAGTTAAAATGTGTGCACTACACTTACTATTTGTAAACTACTTTATTGCTGGAATCCTTACATCTGAAATGGCTGAATTTTGAACACCGCAGGCTGCCAGTGATTTGTTGGACCACTGAAACTAATAGTAATAATAATAATAATAATAATAATAATCCAAATCTACACACATAGTCCAGAAGTCATCGTACAGCGCATGCCGAAGGGTACCACGCACCACTATTAGTTATTTCCTATCGTCTTCCATTTGCAAATAGACTGAGGGAAAAGCGACTGCCTATAAGCCTTCGTACGACCCTTAATTTCTCGCATCTTATCTTTGTGGTCTTTACAGGAAATAAACATTGGCGCCAGCGGAATCGTTCCGCAGTGTGTCTCAAACGCCGGATCCCTACATTTCCACAACAGCGCCTCGCGAAAACAGTGTCGCCTTCTCTCCAGCGACTTCATTTCATTTTACGAGTTATCTCAGTAATACTTGCTTGCTGAACCAATCTACCGGTAACAGACCCAACAGCATGCCTCCTTTAATTTAACGTAGTAGGGTTCCCAAACACTCGAACACTGCTGAAGAATATGTCCCACAGGTCTTCTATACGCCGCCTCCTTTATGTATGAGCTATATTTTCTCATAATTCTCCCAATAGAAACGAAGTCGAGCATTCGCCTTCCCTACTATCTTCCTGTACACCGCAGCGTCATCAGAAAACAGACATAAATTGCTGCTTACCCTGTCCGTCAGATCATTTACAAGAGCAGTCCCATCGCACTTGCCTAGGTTACGTCTTCCGACGCCCTTCTTCCTAATAATACCGGCAGTCGAGGAAACGTACTGCATTCTATTACTTAAATGGTATTTGGGCCACTCAAATATCGGGGAATCTAAACGGTATAGTCAGACTCTCGTCAACAGTCTGCAGTGGGGCATAGTGTCAAAGGATTTCTGCTTTGCACACACACACACACACACACACACACACACACACACACACACACACACACGTGTCGGTCGAAAGATGGAAAAGGTCGCTGACAAATACCAAACAAAAGACGATTGCATTCAGTAGCACCAAAACAAAGAACGCTATGTGAAAGTAGATTTATACAACAATAATGTGAAAATATGCACTTCCGAAACCGAATCTAATATTTTTAAGAAGAATAAGAAATGAAACGTATTATTAAAACATGAAATTGTTTAATAATAGTAAATCACAATGCTTTCTCTGTTTACGATACCGGCAAAATCAGTAAGAAAAATAGCGTTGTCACAGCTATAGTAGAAAATGCTTTGAAACAAAGCGAAATGGTTCATTTCTAAATGACACCTTTATTATAGTTGCAAAAGACCGTATATACGAGGGTAAGTCAACTATAATCTGCAATTTACTTATATATTTGTTTATTTTGGTAGTACTGTCGTTTTACGATGATGTCGCATGCTTTGTTTATTTGTTGTTATCTTTGCAATTTTCAAGCTGCTGGGGTAGTTTCTTTTACGCTGCCGTGCTGTCAATCGTGGTTGCTCCGCCGTCTATTTACAACAAAGAAGAGCAACGTTCAATGATCCGTTTTTTGTAGTCGGAAGGCGTATCAGGGGCGGAAATTCGTCGAACACTTTCGGTACAGTACGGGAACAGTGTTTTGCCACAATGGAGTGTCTACGAAAGGATTGAAAAATTCCGAAATGGTCGCACAAGTGTTACTCACGATGATGGACCCGGACCACTGTTTACCGCCACAAAGGAAGAAACCATTGAGTGTTCACCTGAAATGATTCTCTTAGACAGACGATTAACTAATGACAAAGTGGCACATCCAGTTCTGCCTACGAAATCGACTGATGACCTCAGAAGTTAAGTCGCATAGTGCTCAGAGCCATTTGAACCTACGAAATCATCGACAACAGACTTGGGTTTCATAAAGTTTGTGCAATATGGGTCCTAAAACAAGTCACACAGTTGCATAAACAAACGCACTTGGACATCTGAGAAAAAACCATTTGGATCGCTGTGGTAACTAAGGGGACAGCTTCTTAGACAGGATCATTACTGGTAACGAAACATTCATCCTTCATTACGAGCCGGAGAGTTAACGGCAGAGTATAGAATAGAAATATCTAAATTCGCCGTGCAAGAAGGTCATGACCCGACCGCTTGCAGAAAAACTGGTGATTACGGTTTTTGGGGTCGCACAAATTCCAGAACTGGAACATTGTGGGGAAAGGGGCAGAACAATAAACAGTGTATGTCACAGTGAGATGCTTATTGCAAGGTTAAAACCTGAAATTCGAAGCAAACGCCGACGATTGGTGCCAAAAGGTACTGTGTTGTTGCATGACAAAGCCCGTCCGCATACTACTACCTACACTGTTGAAACGCTCCAGATATTCAAATCTGAAGTACTGGATCATCGTCCATATAGTCCCAATCTTGCCCCTTTTGACTACCACTTGCTTGGCCCACCCAAACAGGCATTAAGGGGCTGCCGATTTGCCTTGGACGCAGCAGTGAAAGAAGCGGTGCATTCCTGGCTCGGAGCTTAACCGAGAACCTTCTTTTATGAGGGCATCAGGAAACTTGTACAACGATGGACCAAGTGCTTTGAAACGAAAAGAGACTATGTCCCAAAATGATGTTCTTGTAAGTTTCATATTTGATTACAATAAAATTTTATAACTACTTGCGAAAAGTAATTGACTTACCTTCGTATCTTATTTTACTTGTGCAACTGAGATAGCGAAGAGAAGCCTAAATACAAAACAATTAAACAAAATGAAAAATGTCGCAAACAAGAAATTCGATAACTAGTGTCTTCCGTTACTGATAAACTCAGTTGTGAAAGACACGGACACGAAATCTTACAAGACACGAATTGTATTAGACGTTAGAGGTATTTACAAATTTACAGAAGTATACTCAGCAGTGTCTAATTACGAGGACACTTTGTTAATTGGCTATGAACCCAATGGCAGCAAGGTGGAGTAGAAAACCATCCGCCCTCCATATTTGCCTTAGTGCGATTGTGAGGTTCAGCTCAGGCCTTGTCTCCAGTTGGAGTATACTTCTAGCCCGTCAGGCTCACAGTATGGGAGGTATCGCCCGCTCCTTGGTACGTACTTCCCGCTCTACATACGGTCCTCGGGTATAATTCGACCTGATTGTGTTGTGCACGTGACAGCAGCTCGGCTGGATTTCCAAGCAACCCTGTTAACGTTGTTAATTTTTTGTTCTCTATCAGGCCCACAAAACTGTGCTTACCACTCCAGAAGAAGTTTTAGAGGAGTTGAAAAGGAAAATGACGATGGATTCCGATGACGATGAAGATAAAGCTAATTTTAATGAATCATCAGATGGTGTATTATCTGATGATGACGCCATCGATGATGAATTCGAACCCGAAGGATTCCTTCATGAAGAAAGACAGCTACCCGAGGACAACGACAAAGAAGCTGGGTGTTTTACACTGGGGAAATATTTTTAAACAAAAGGAACCAACACAACTCTAAAGAATAAATATACCAAAACGCCTACAAAAACAATACTATTACACCGTCTCTCACGCAAGAGTATCACTAAAGGCATGACGGATGAGGCAAAACTGTTTGCATTGTTTGTAAATAAAGCAATGACTCTGAGCCCTATGGGACTTAACTGCTGTGGTCATCAGTCTCCTAGAACTTAGAACAACTTAAACCTAACTAACTTAAGGACATCACACACATCCATGGCCGAGGCAGGATTCGTAATTGCCACCGTAGCGGTCGTGCGGTTCCAGACTGTAGCGCCTAGAACCAAAAATGGTTCAAATGGCTCTGAGCACTATGGGACTCAACTGCTGAGGTTATTAGTCCCCTAGAACTTAGAACTAGTTAAACCTAACTAACCTAAGGACTTTACAAACATCCATGCCCGAGGCAGGATTCGAACCTGCGACCGTAGCGGTCTTGCGGTTCCAGACTGCAGCGCCTTTAACCGCACGGCCACTTCGGCCGGCCGCCTAGAACCGCTCGGCCACTCTGGCTGGCCTAAATAAAGCAATAATTCATATGTTGGTGAAATACATAAATTAGGAAATCGAACAAATAGCCCGGCGATTAAATTCTGTCCAACGGTGCCGGCCGGCGTGGCGGAGGTGTTTTTTTTTTTTTTTTTTTTTTTTTATGCCGCACCCACGGACAAACCAGACCTCGGTTTTTCGTTTTACAGGGTCTAAAAACCATTTTGAATTTCTTATAAGCGTCCTTTCATCCGACAACAGGAAAACACAAGATCAAAGGAAACAGAATGCCTAATTTTCTACCTTTCCAGACTTCTGGGCTCTTTTTAGTACTTAGTGTGTCATACGCCATCTGAATATTTGAATTTAGATGAAGCGTTGAAGGTAATTCGTAAAATTTCTAAACTCGTGTTTGTATTTATGAGACTCGTGTTTATAAGTGTTTCGTATCTGAGAAATGTATAATCTTATTGTGATATCTAAATCCGTAAATCTCAGTGCAGGGCAACAGAATTGCGTTAAAATTGATCTTTGACCGAAAATATGTGAAGCTCACGCTATCCAATGAAGATCCAGCCTAGTCGCTACATTAAACAATTATCCTACGCGAGTGCAATCCGTTTCCAATGAAATTTGCGTGTGCTGTGTGATTACGAAACAAAATGATACAGATTAAAATATTGCACCTGAATATTGTTTATCTTTGACTTCTGCCTATCAAACAATCACCATACCAGAACTGTTATTCTCAGAAAATTTAACGCATCTGACGTTTGATAAACTACTTGAAAACTTAAGGATAGCACACTTCAACAGTCTCTGAACTGATATGATATTTTCACAAATACATTCCGACAATCACTGTATCTTACAGTGGACATGAATTTTGATGATAATTAAATCTGTTGGCCTACCTGCGCAAACGGTGCGCTCGTGTGCTCTGCAAACTGTTACTATTAAGATAACGATGAAACCGTCATTTACCGCAGTTGCGATGTGCAATGCAAGCCGGTAGTTCGTCACTTTTCCAAAAATGCTTCTGCAGCATACAACTCGCCATGTGCAATGCGAGCATACAAACGTATTCGTAAAGGTAGAGAAAGTAAAATGAGGATATACACTTAACCACTGTTAAATGAGAACAGAGACTGCGAGTGTAACTATGCTCCATTAAGGGGAGTAGGACGTCAAACGAGTCGACTTGGAGCAGGAGAGGCACCACAGGACATTTTAATTTGCACTGTCCGTGCTTTATACGAATAAATTCATGAAACTCTGTCAGCATGACCAGGAATGATTCAGAATTCACACTCAAAGCAGTGGAAGTTCCAAAGCATAACAAAATAATTTTTTTACGTGTGAAATCTCACCATTTTTTCTCTTACTATTGGCTGCATTTGTTGCTATAGGTACACTTGTCTTCGATGAATTTTGCGCAACATACGAACCATATTTACACGTGTATGAAACTCTACAATTTATTTAATTTATGAAAAAAATGAATGTGCTGTTATATTTTGAACTTCATGTTAAAGAAAAACTCAAATTTTATAGTTTAGTATCTCAATTTTCACCACAGTGCTTAATAGATTTGAAAATATCTACAGTTTTTCAAAAATTAAATAAATTCTAGAGTAGGTATGGTTTGTATGCTGTGCAAAATTCATCGAAGAATCTCTCATACTTATGATGAAAAGTGTACCTATAGCAACAAATACAGCCAATAAAAGTGAAAAAATGATGAAATTTCACATGTAAAAAATATATTTTGTTATGTTTTTGAAGTTCCACTGCTACGAGTGTCAATCCTGAATTCTTCCCGGGATTGCTTACGAAGTTTTATGAATTTATTTGTAAAAGTATTGGGTTTTAAAACAAGTGCATGGTGGTGAAAAGGAACCTTACGTCATTCTGTTCTCAAACAAGGCTTGGTTCCATTTACACGGGGATGCTAATTCCCACAACTGTTGACATTGGAGTGCAGTTAGCCTTTTGTGCTTCATGAGAGACCCCTTCATGATCAGATAATGGGGGTTTGCTGCGCAGCTAGTGGTAACATAGTAGGCCCAATGTTTTTTAATAACAGAGTTACAGGTGAAAGACTGGTGTAATATGTTTTGCGACGGTTGTTTAATGGACTGAAAGAAAAAGAACTAAGCTTCGCATTTGTTCAAACGGATTCGGCAAGGTCTCATACGGCCAAGGTTTCTTTGCACGCAATTCACGATGTGTTCGATGAAAGAGTGAGTGGTAATAATATGTTACCCGCTAGAGGTCCTGATTTAACTCCGTGTGATATTTATTTGTGGGGTACACTGAAGGACGAAGTGTACAAAACAAATCTTCACGCGATGGAGGAACTCAAAGCTAATATCCATGTATTAATTAATTCAATATGTCAGAGAGATTTACGTCGTGTGATTAATAATTTCTTGAGTAGGTGCCAGAATTTCGTGGATAATAATGGCAGGCAGTCCCAGCATCTCCTTCCGTGACTTGGCTGAGTACAAAATTTATTATCTTATATTTTAAATATAGTCATGTTGTACCGCAGCAGTAGACGAGCGACATGGCATCTGGTCGCCGGCCAACGGAGCGCTAGCTGTCTGGCATCTATTGCGCCGCACAGGCGGTCATCATATAAATGGAACACCGAGTATGTGTATAAAACTGATTAACCTTACGAATTACTCTCTTGATATTCTTCTATTAATATAATCGAGTTCTCTTTTCTCAAGACGTTTTAGTACAAAACGCTTCTTAAACAATGCTGCCTCCACTACAGGCAGGCCACCTTCCATTCTTTTCAAACTGAGTGCAAAGCCAGACTTTCAAACACACATACTTGTTACTCTCCTTAAAAGAAGTAACCTCTGTGACCAAGATCTGTGATTTCAGAAACAAACTTACAAAGACTATGGTTATATCGATACTACAGAGGTCGAGTACACTTTCAAATCTGTTACTTCGTTTGCATATTTGGTCAAAACTAATTGAAAAACGATATGGCAAGTAGGACAACCCCCATTCAACGTTAGTTAGCTCAAGGTGATGATGTCCCTTTAAAATATTTATGCCAAAAAATCCTTGCAAATATGGCTTAAAAATTGAGAGCACATGTTACTTTGTATGGAATTCTTTATATTACGAATGCACCAAACAAAAAAGAACCAGCAAGCCTTTCTGTGCTGTGGTGGCTAGCGCCTTTAACTGCTTGTACAGCCGATATCGGTCCAGGTCACATGCCAGAGCTAGGGTTTTTGGTCGAGGAGTGTTTGGCCGTCCATGGTACTGGCAGTCAGTGGGAGGCCACGTGGTTGGCGAGTTGGCTTTTCCGCTCTTTGCTGCCCAGGCGTGGCGCTTGTAAAGCAGCGAGTAGCTATGTTAGTCACAGCATAAGTTTTCCAGCTGCATTAAGGGGAGGTTTACTATCTTTGGCCCGAAAGAAGCAAGTTCTTTCAGAATTTTTTTCTCGGGATGTGTTACAAATATCAATGTCAAATGTTGTCAAAATGTTTATTGTTATTTCCCCTACAAACTGGAATTTTCTCGACCGGAAATGTGGAAGAGCAAAGGCGGAAGTGCTGTCGGAACGAAACAAAATTTCGATATAGAACTCCACGCGCAGTGTGTCACAGGTCAGCCGTGTCGTCTGAATTCAAAATTGAGTTGACGTTAGCGAAGTATATAAGACTCTTTAGGAGTTGTATCTCGCTTAAGTTATTTGGACCATAGGAAACAAAATGGCGGCCATTTAAAAAAATAGGCCTTTTTTCATCGATTTCTCGACTTTGTTGGCCAAGTAAAAATATTTATAGTTGATGTATCGGAAAAAGTGGTACAATTTAGTTAGCTTCATCGGAAACAAATAATCATGCCAATCGGTTCAGTAGATGTGAAGTTATCATACCGCGCGAGAAAAAATTCATTTAGAGAAAAACGCGATGAAGTTTTGACTACATATAAATGCAATATAATGCAACTTACGCATATTACGTTCAATCTGCTGTTCCGGGTCCATAAACTAGTACTTCCTCTTCTCATAGAGGGCGTTCTGCTCGATCTGGGCCTTCCTGCGCTGCTCCAGAGCCAGTCGTACGGCCGGTGACAAGCGGCCCCCTTCACTGAAGCTGCTCACTGCCAGGAAAGTCTTCGAACCAGAATGCAAATCCTTGGGGGCTAACTTCCAAACACACGCGTTCAAACTTTCATTTGAATTTTGTGTGTTGCCTCCCAAGGGCCGGTACAATAGCTCGTCCTCTGAAAGGGCCTGATAGATCGGATGAATCACTTTTTGAACTTCTTTGGAGAGAGGCTGGTCGTGTTGATATTCGTCCAGATGTCCGGTAGTCTCAGCAGTGCATCGCTTACACCAACTAGTTTCCGCAGCCGGACAATTTTGGTTTTGTGGGTGGTAATCCGTCGAACACTTTTGGAAATACGTTGCCCAAATTGGTTTCTTCATCTATTCCACCGAACTGGAATGCCATCGGATTGCCAAGCCGTAGTACGTCGCCGGTTCCTTGATCACTTTATTAGTTTTAGTCATGGGCAAGCACATAGAATAATTTTTCGCGCCCACAAAGTTGAAATTCCCAAAAAAAATAGTGCGTGAAAAAGGGCGATTTCAGGCAGGTGCATTTTTTTGTTCAACCGCGAATAACGAAAATTTCCGTTCCGTTTTCGGAAAAACCGTTTCAGGGGTGGATTCTAAACACTTTTATGGGTCAAAAAATGCAATTTAAAAAATCGACTTTTTTTTAACCAAAAGATAGTAAACCTCCCCTTAAGTACTGATAGCGTCGAATTGCGGGAAGGGCAACTTACATAGCGTGCAACCTGGCCAGCAGGCAGCGGGCCAACTCTGAAGCCTTAAACATTACGGTGTCTGTAGACCACATGCACGGATGGGAGGCAGTAACATCTCTGCTTGGAATCCTGGAAGGCATGGCTCCTTCTCACCTGAGTGAAGTTGAGTGTTGGTCTTTCATTGGTACTTCTTATCGTAGGCGCACTTGTGTGTTAATGTTGAATTATACTCGTCATGCTCATTAAGCCCCCGATTGATTTTGTGGATGGTCACTCGTAAGTGCAACTGATTTTAATCTGCTTGTTGGGTGGGTCCTTGAAATTTCAGGTCGTGCCTTCTTCTTTAAATTCTGACCAGGCGAGAAGATAGTCAGTCCTCTGTTACTGTCATCGATCGAGCGTAATTATTTCTGTAAGTTGCGAGACCTGGGAATCTGACGTAGCTCATCTTCAATTAGAGCAGGTGACGTACTTATTGGGTGTATTGGTGGAGTTTCTAGGTAATTTGCCTGATAAGTTAGGAGGGAATAGTGTGATCAAATATGATATAAATCTGACTGATGATCTTCCTGTTCGGCAACCTCCATATTGACTTTCTGCCCCAAAACGAAAATTTTGGTGCCGAAGCTGGCTAATGTGCAGCAGGATGGGGTGATGAGGCTTTCTACTTCTTCTTATCCCTCGCCTATTTTTCTTGTCCCCAAGGCACAGGGTCAGGACTATAGATAGGTAGTGAATTACAAGCTGCTCTCTACATCTACATGGATATTCTGCAAATCACATTTAAGTGCCTGATAGAGGGTTCATCGAACCACCTTCACAATTGTCTCTTATTCCAATCTCGTATAGCACGCGGAGAAAATGAACACCTATATCTTTCCGTACGAGCTCTGATTTCCGTTATTTTATCGTCATGATCGTTCCTCCCTATGTAGGTCGGAGTAAACGAAATATTTTCGCATTCGGAGGAGAAATTTGGTGATTGGAATTTGGTCAGAATATTTCGTCCCAACGAAAAACACCTTTCTTTTAATGATGTCCAGCTCAAATCCTGTATCATTTCTGGGACACTCTGACCCCTGTTTCAGGGTAATACAAACCGTACTGCCTTTCTTTGAACTTTTTCGATGTACTCCGTCAGTCCTATCTGGTAAGTACTGGTAGTGTAGGCAATCTCCTTAGTAGGTATGTTACATTTTCTAAGTGTCCTGCCAATATAACGCAGTCTTTGGTTAGTCTTCCCCACAACATATTCTGCGTGTTCCTTCCAGTTTAAGTTGTTCGTAATTGTAATTCCTAGGTATTTAGTTGAATTTACGGCCTTTAGATTTGACTGATCTGTCGTGTAACCGAAGTTTCATGGATTTCTTTTAGCACTCATGTGGATAGTTTCACACTTTTCGTTATTTAGGGTCAACTGCTAATTTTCACACAATTTAGATATCTTTTATAAATCGTTTTGCAGTTTGTTTTGATCTTCTTATGACTTTAATAGTCGATAAACAACAGGGTCATATGTAAACATCCGATGACGGCTGCTCAGATTGCTCCCAAATTGTTCATATAGATAAGGAACAGCAAAGGGCCTATAGGACAACCTTGGGGAACGCCAGAAATCGTTTCTATTTTACTCGATGACATTCCGTCAATGACTACGGTCTGTGACCTCTCTGACAGCAAGTCACAAATCCAGTCATATAACTGAGACGATATTCCATAAGCACGCAATTTCACTACGAGCCGCTTGGGTGGTACAGTGTCAAAAGCCTCCAGAAATCCAGAAATACGGAATCGATCTGAAATCCCTTGTCAGTAGCACTCAAAACTTCATATAAATAGAGAGCTAGTTGTGTTCCATAGGAACGATGTTTTATAAAGCCATGTTGACAGTGTGTCAATAGACCGTTTTCTCCAAAATCCTGCTGCATATCAACGTTAATGATATTCGTCCGTAATTTAGTAGATTACTCCTACTACCTTTCTTGAATATTGGTGTGACCTGCGCCACTTTCCAGTCTTTGTTTACGGATATTTCGTTGAGGGAACGGTTGTATATGATTGTTAAGTATGGAGCTAATGTATCAGCATATTCGGAAAGGAACCTAATTGGTATACAGTTTATACCAGAAGACTTGCTTTTATCAAGTGATGTAAGTTGATTCACTACTCCGGGGATATTTACTTCTAGGCTACTCATGTTGTCAGCTGTTCTCGATTCGAATTCTGCAATATTTACTTCGCCTTCCTTTGTGCAGGCATTTCGGAAGGCTCTGTTTAGTAACTCTGCTTTGGCAGCACTGTCTTCGATAGTATCTCCATTGCTATCGCGCAGAGAAGGCATTGATTGTTTTTTGCCGCTAAGATACTTCACATACGACCAGAATCTCTTTGGAGAAACAGCTCCTTCGTTTGTTAATTTATTCAGTATAAATCTCTCTATTTCTTTGAATCTAAGCCACATTTAGTGTATACTTATATTATTAATTTGGAATGAGTGGAGATTGTCTCTCAGGAAGGGATCAAGTGAATTTTTATCTGCTTTTATGAATAGATATATTTTTCGCTTAATTTTCAAAGATTTGGGGATTACAATACTCATTCTCGCTACGACAACCCTGTGTTCACTAATCCTTGAATCGGTTTTGATTCTCGTCATTAACTCAGAATCATTTGTTGCTAAGAGGTCAAGTGTGTTTTCACAACCGTTTACTATTCGCGTGGGCTGATGAACTAACTGCTCGAAATAATTTTCAGGCAATGCGTTTAGCACAATTTCGGATGATAATTTATGCTTACCTGCGGAATTAAACATGTATTTTCGCCAACATGTCGAGGATAAATTAAAGTCACCACCAACTATTTATCGTATGAGTTGGGTACGTGATTGAAATCAAACTCAAGTTTTCTTCGAACCTTTCAGCAACTGTATCATCTGCATTGGGAGGTCGGTAAAAGGTTCCAGTTATTATTTTATTCCGTTTTCCAACAATGTCTTCTGCCCAAACTAACTCACAGGAAGTATCTACTTCAATTTCGCTGCAAGTTAAACTTCTTCTAACAGCAACAAACACGCCACCGCAAGCCGTGTTTAGCCTATCCTTTCGGAACACCGTTAGATTCTTCGCAAAAATTTCGGCTGAGCTTATATCCTGCTGAATGAAAAGTTTGTTTTACAGTCAGTCTCCTTGCCCGATCTTCGTAACTGTTTCACTTGGTTCTCTGGGGCTATGTTGTTCACTGTATTGAATTGAATCCAGCCTATTATCAAATCCCTCTCAACGAATAATCTAAGCTCGTCGCGGTCTTTTGCAACTACTGGAATCTCTGTGAGTTCAGTAGGATGTTGTTTGGATTGGCCACCGGAGTCGCTGTTCTCTCTCGTTTGTTGGACCATATCTTGGGGATTCGAGATTCGTCTGTGTATTTAACTACCTGGATTATGTCGTCATTTATGGTTGTTCGTTTGAGAAACATCTTTCTCATCTTCGACGGATGTTGTAGAAGTTCCGCTATGCTAGCTTAACCGTCAACCCGTCTAAGATTACTCTCGCCAGGCATCAGGTTTCATTTTTTGGGCATCTGGTTCCTGGAGATGGTATTAGTATCGACCAAGAACGAACGAAGGACTTGAAGAGCTTCCTCCAACGTAGAACTAGGATGGAGGTACCAAGGTTTATCGGAATGGCTAACTATTTCCATAAATTCGTTCCCAAGCTGCTCAGCTTGCTGCTACTCTTAATACTTTGCCCAGGAGAGGAGAAAACCTTGTAAGGGACGAAAGCTAACAATGTTCCTTTGAAGCTATTAAGACCGCCATCACGAACTCTCTGGTCTTGGCTGTGCCCGACTTTGACAACAGATTCATTGTGGAGACTGACGTGTGCAGCGCAGGGATTGGTGCGATTCTCCTCCAGGTGGATCAAGGTCAAAGACGTCCTTTAGCTTCTGTGTCAAGGAGGTTGTCTGGCCCCGAGTTAAATTATTCCGTGTTCGAATGTGAGGTATTGGCCGTACTGTTCGTCCCAGAAAAATTTCAGTTCTATCTGGAACATAGGAAGTTATATTTAGAAACCGATGATCAGGCGTTGAGTCCTGGCCATACCCAGGAAGACCAGTAGAATCGCGAGGTGGACGGTCCGGATTTTGGCATTTAATTTCAAGGTGCGCCACGTTAAAAGCTGCGAAAATCAGGCAGCGTATGCACTCAGTCGCATGTCTGAGCAGGGAGATACCACTGACGACCATCAATCCCTTGGCTCCTATGATGTTGATTGTACCGTTCTGAGCAAAGTGACTCAGCTGTTTGCCAATCATAAAATTAAACAGGATCATGACCCATTGTGGGGACTGATTAGGAGACAATTGTTGTCTGGGAAGGAGGTGCCTTGGTATTCACTAAAGAATGCTACATTCTGTAAAGAATTCAGGATTTTCTTGGATATTGAGTTAGTCCTCTCCATATATCATTACTTCCATACTTCGTTGGTGGGTAGGCGTTTGGGACAAGACTTTGGCGAACATACGAGCTCGCCTCACCTGGCCGCCATTGTACAGGGATATCTGGCGATTAGTTAGTGAGTGCGACTCTTGTAGAAGGAGGAAACCCATTAGCAACCCGCTTAGATGGTTATTGCATCCGAGCACGAGGAGTATCCCATGGATAAACTATTTATTTGTTTCGTAGGGCCCCTTCCCTGTAGTAAGAAAGAAAACCGTTGCATCCTCGTGGTCCTTGACTCATGTACATCAACGCCTGTCAGCAGCTAATGCTATTGATTCAATTGTGATTTCATTCTAGAGAGCTGCACGGTCACCAACGGCATCTGTTCTTTCGGACATGTAATGGGTAACGGGTATAATGACAGGGGCACTACGAAAGTAGCGTGTGGACTATAAGCTGAGAATATGGGTCTCACGTCGAGCGTACCAGCGATAAGTCCCTGCAGTCGCACTGTTATTCTGTGCCCAGGCTGACCATTTTCAAGTTCTGAAAGTACACTGTTAAGCTTCCCAGACAGTCGTGCCCATTAAATGTATGTTATTCGTTTCTCGCTAAAGATCCTGGCGATTTCCTGTAGTCAGTGGAGATACAGTCTTGCCTCCACGGACCACTTGGCCCAGCTGCTCTTTCCGTATCGTCCCAGCTTCTAACATGAGAAAGATGAGAGACTTATGATCTGCCCACCGTCTGCACAAAAGCTCAGATTACAGCTGTCTCTCTTAAATATGGCTTCCTACACCCAATTTCCTCAAACTGGCCCCCTTTGAGACAGACTGTTGCCTGGCACAATTAAAATTGTTTGGGAACCGGTACCCTCCTGCTCCGACTCTAAGTGGAAAGAGGGAGTGCCGTAGTTTGTAGGTACAACCCACAGAGCAGTGCTTCCCAAAACCACTCACACACCCTGGTCACTGGATTCATCATTTTTGCCCGCAGTCCACCTCTCCCCCGTTCTACGTCACTTCCACTATGGCCCCTCAGGTACAAGTTCTCTAAAGGCTATACATGGAATTATGTGAACATTCTGTCCACAGTTTCCTGGAGTAAAATAGTCATAAACCACGCATACGAAATATAGTACTGGGGAACATCGAGATCATGACATAAAATATGAATATTAATATGACTGAAAGTGTTGTTAAAGCGAGAAAGTGGCAACCACCTCTCAAGGGGAGTATGGTAAGCTCATCATTGCGCTCTTCCAAACACACACATACATTGTGAACTGTGTGACTTGGTGCATTGTCCTGTTGGCAGATGCCACTGTGTCGAGGAAAAACAAACTGCATGTCGGGATGGACATGGTCCTGAACTATAGATGCGTACTTATTTTGATCCATATTGTCTTCAGCCAGGAAATGCAACAATAACATTGCCCAGACAATGACACTCCATTCTCTGGCTTGACCCTTCTAGCGATTGTTGTAGGGTGTCAGCTGTCTGTGGTTTCATGGCGTGTTTGCCAACAGCCATCTGTCATCTGAGAAAGCTACCTGTCACCATTCAGTAGATGTCCAGACGCGGTATGGCAAGCAAATTCCAACCTTCGTCGTCCATGAACAGCAGTCAGCAAGCTTGCATGAACCAGGCGCCTACCACGGAGGCCTATACACAGCAACGGCCGATGAATGGTCGTTGAGGAGATACTGTTGGTAACACCTTCCTTTCATGGGCGATCAGTTGCTCAACAACTGCACTTCTGTTCGCCTGTACACCTCTCTACAGCCGTCATTCACCCCTGTCAGCTACGGCCAGTAGTGCCTTACAGTTGCGGTCTTGGATAGCGCCATTTTGCTGTGCACGGTATACTTTAACCACGGCAGCATGCGGACAGTTTACAGACTTACCCTTTTCGGAATTGCTTTCATCTTTAGCCCGAAATCAATAATTGTGCCAGTTTCAACGTCAGTTCAATCTCTCTGTTTTCGCATTATAACATCGACTGCACTGTCACTCACCTTCCCTCTGCATGGTTTATATACCTTCTACTGCCAGTGCTGACACTACCCTCTGTGAGTGGTTATTGCACGTTGACGTCGAACATAGGCGACAGGCACCTTCACGTAAATGCAACATGTGTGTATGTACATCCATTTTATAATATATAAGGATTGAGTTTGTACCGATCCATCAGAGCACTTAAGTGATTTGCTTTCTCTTCCAGTTCAGTAGTCACCTTCAGGTGAGTGCACCATTTACGAGAGTAATTCCAAAAGTAAGTTCTCCTACTTTTTTATAAGTACATAGACCTGTTTATTTCTACAATGGTTTACATCAGCTTGAACAAATATATATTTTTCGACATGATCACCATTTCTATCAATGCATTTTTGTAGACGCTTTGGCAGTTTTTGTATCCCATGTCATACCAGCTCGCCGCCATGCTGTTCAGAAACTAGTGAACCTCTTCTTTCACCTCGTCGTCGGGGCTAAATCGCTTTCCGGCCAAATGTTAACCTAGGGAAAAGTTGATAGTCACTGGGAACCAAGTCAAGTCTATAGGGTGGGTGGATGATTATGTTTCACTGAAACTGTTGCAGGAGAGCAAACGGTTTGCCGAGCGATGTGTGGGCGTTTGTTGTTATGGAGAGTGTGTACGCCCTGGCTCAACATTCCTCTTTTCTGGTTCTGAATTGCCCGTTTGAATTTTTTCTGGGTCTCACAGTACCTGTCAGCTCTATTGTGGTCCCAGAGATTAGCCAAAACTGTTGCAGGCGACACAGAGGAGTCTGTGGTAAAGCGTCAATAAAGATACGAACTAGACATGAATTCGACACATCCCCTGAAGCTGACGGTTAGGGAACGTCTCGAAACCTCGAAACATGGCCTCAGAACGACGCCTTGTCTCCGCTGATAACCCGGGAAGACTTCATCGTCTTCAAATTTATTTTCCATTCTTCTGTACATTCAGAGAAAGATCGACGTGGAAAACAACTAGTTACATTCTCCGTAATACTGAGGCGTCCATGATACATATTAAATAATTGGTGCCAACAGGTTATCTTAGGACGTGGGAGAGGAGTGGCGGTTCTATAAGCCCGAGGCTGCTGGATGGGGAGGTCACAACTTGCCCGCGGGGGCAGCCGGCGCGTTGTTCTGGCGGAAGGCTGCCCCAGATAAGGCAACCGCGGCGCCGCCCCCGTCGCGCCCACCAACCCGACCGTCCCCCACTGCCCCCACCGCCCCCAACGCCCCCCACCACGCGGCGGCATAGAGCCACTTAATTTGGCTGCAGCTTCGCCGCTATCGGCGCGCGCGCCACGTCCTCCCGCCGGCCTACAAAGCCCCGACCTGACACGCACTTAATTAAAATGATAAACACGCCTGATATTTTAAATGGAAGCTTTGTTTGCCAGCCAATGCCGCTGCACGGGAATCTGTTGTGTGACGCCGCCGCTGCTGCTACCTCTTTTCCCGCGTCTCTCCTGTGTCGCAATTTCACTTACTGCATAACATTCTCGTCGCGCCGTCCCTGCTTTTGCGGTTGCTGATGAATTTATTCCTGCCACCTACCGCCAGTCTGACAGGCAACCGACTGCGAAGTCTTACTCTGAGCTTCAGAAACATTTCACAACACGAATCTCGTCTTTGTTCTTTGGAAAGTAAAGATAAAATATTTCAGCTACCTGTTTTTCCATTGTTTCTTCTAAGATGTGGGAAGGTTCATCAGGTAGTTTTGAAACTATTGTGATCGGGATATAAATTAAAACCGATTGCCTCCGTTTCAAATCACGACCAGTACCACGTTCGCTCCATGACAGTAAATGGGAGTGATTCATTGCTCCTTGATATGAGATGATGTAGGATCTGGGGACAACTACTAAATACTCTCCTTCAAGCAGAAACAATTTAAATAATGAAATGGAATTTTCGCCTCATCAAGATATTGCAATTTCACTTTTATATTTCCTGAACAAATATTTCAGTTTGTTACGTGCTACCCTTCGTACCAAAGATATATGATGCCAAATTATGTATGCGAGTAAGAAAACTAGTTTAATATCGTTTTAAATCTTTAGATATTTCCATACCGCTTATTCTTAGTAATCTCAGAAATAAAATTTACGGTAAAATATTTTAAAACAGTATTAAACCTTACGCTAGAAATACAGGCAAAATTTTTTCTAGTCAGATCATGCCGACACCTCGACGATATACACTCCTGGAAATGGAAAAAAGAACACATTGACACCGGTGTGTCAGACCCACCATACTTGCTCCGGACACTGCGAGAGGGCTGTACAAGCAATGATCACACGCGCAGCACAGCGGACACACCAGGAACCGCGGTGTTGGCCGTAGAATGGCGCTAGCTGCGCAGCATTTGTGCACCGCCGCCGTCAGTGTCAGCCAGTTAGCCGTGGCATACGGAGCTCCATCGCAGTCTTTAACACTGGTAGCATGCCGCGACAGCGTGGACGTGAACCGTATGTGCAGTTGACGGACTTTGAGCGAGGGCGTATAGTGGGCATGCGGGAGGCCGGGTGGACGTACCGCCGAATTGCTCAACACGTGGGGCGTGAGGTCTCCACAGTACATCGATGTTGTCGCCAGTGGTCGGCGGAAGGTGCACGTGCCCGACTACCAGGGACCGGACAGCAGCGACGCACGGATGCACGCCAAGACCGTAGGATCCTACGTAGTGCCGTAGGAGACCGCACCGCCACTTCCCAGCAAATTAGGGACACTGTTGCTCCTGGGGTATCGACGAGGACCATTCGCTACCGTCTCCATGAAGCTGGGCTACGGTCCCGCACACCCTTAGGCCGTCTTCCGCTCACGTCCCAACATCGTGCAGCCCGCCTCCAGTGGTGTCGCGACAGGCGTGAATGGAGAGACAAATGGAGACGTGTCGTCTTCAGCGATGAGAGTCGCTTCTGCCTTGGTGCCAATGGTGGTCGTATGCGTGTTTGGCGCCGTGCAGGTGAGCGCCACAATCGGGACTGCATACGAACGAATCACACAGGGCCAACACCCGGCATCATGGTGTGGGGAGCGATCTCCTACACTGGCCGTACACCACTGGTGATCGTCGAGGGGACACTGAATAGTGCACGGTACATCCAAACCGTCATCGAACCCATCGTTCTACCATTCCTAGACCGGCAAGGGAACTTGCTGTTCCAACAGGACAATGCACGTCCGCATGTATCCCGTGCCACCCAACGTGCTCTAGAAGGTGTAAGTCAACTACCCTGGCCAGCAAGATCTCCGGATCTGTCCCCCATTGAGCATGTTTGGGACTGGATGAAGGGTCGTCTCACGCGGTCTGCACGTCCAGCACGAACGCTGGTCCAACTGAGGCGCCAGGTGGAAATGGCATGGCAAGCCGTTCCACAGGACTACATCCAGCATCTCTACGATCGTCTCCATGGGAGAATAGCAGCCTGCATTGCTGCGAAAGGTGGATATACACTGTACTAGTGCCGACATTGTGCATACTCTGTTGCCTGTGTCTATGTGCCTGTGGTTCTGTCAGTGTGATCATGTGATTTATCTGACCCCAGGAATGTGTCAATAAAGTTTCCCCTTCCTGGGACAATAAATTCACGGTGTTCTTATTTTAATTTCCAGGAGTGTATAAATACCGTCACCATGTTGTTCTCATAATGAAAAAAAAAGAAAAAAGATTTGTGCGTGAGTGCCCGCCGAAGATGCGCTGAGTTGTGTGAGGCTATCGGCGTTCAATTTTATCCAGAGAAATTTATTTATTGTTTTATAGCATCCCTCACCGAAGTGGACGTAGCAAACTGGAACTATGGCTTGCTTGACTCTTGTTTGAAGAAGAGGAAGTAGGAAACGATGACAATGGAAGTTCTTCATCTGAATCATGAGGCAATGAAATACTTGTGGTGTAAATGTGGTAAAGAAGCTATAAATACGTTCCTTGTGATATTTGGTGCTGAAACGCAGTATATGATATGAAGTTTAGGTTACTACCTGTTGATTCCTTGAGTGTGCCTCTGGGCATCATGCTTAGTTATTGGAATCTTTGTCACACGAGATGTGCGATAATTATCAGAAAAATGTCGCTACAGTGGCTCTCTTTGCAGACCGATATTACAGTGAGAAGTCATGTTGATGTATTAACGCAATTTCGAAAGACTTGTTTCAAATATAGAATTTCTTCCAATATTACCTTTAAAGATGGTATCCACACAGTTCATTAGTTATTACACAGAATTTTTTGGTGTTTTATGCACCGATGACAAAATTTACGGTGTGATATGTACTTAAATGTAACAGTGATACAGAAGAACCCATTTCTATTTGCTAGCATCAGAAATTTTCAGTGTTGTGAAAAGATTATTTTGCAGATTACGTACGCTAATGCTGTATGCACATTATTTTTTGTGTTCCTAGCTTCTGAGAATGAAAATATGGAACTAACATTCGCCTTGAAATATATCATGCCTTATTCTAAAAATAGTTGTTACAGAGTCATAGCACTAACTTCACTCTACGGATTCTAGTCTACCATTATGCATTGAAATGTGTAAAACTTTTTCTCGTATTTATAAGAATATTTCGAAACCTGGTTGTTCTAATGTTCCAACATATGCTAGGACGCAGAAAAAATGTCGATGTTAACGCTAAGAATCCCTTTACATAAAATCTTTTGGTGCAGACACGATGACAATTACAATTAACGAAATATAAAGCATAAATTGCCTTTACAAGGAAACACCAATGCAGGCCTTACAATCATAACACAATAAAATCATTATACCACAAGATTCGTAGCACTGGGATGAGCTCGTTGCGTATTTCATGACAATGCTACGGTAAATATAATAACGTTGCGACTGTTCTTAACTAAGAATATTATACTGAACGACAGAAATTAGTGGCAGTTAAACAAGTGCAGCGATATCATTCTCCAATACATCCAATTAAAATTTACTATCTCAGGGAACACCAAAGTATGCTACATTTCAAACGCTGGATTTATGTAAAAAATTTACAGAAGAATTTATAAAGAAAAATATGTGCATTATCACAGTTATAGATTCTTGACAGTTACACATGGTATGCAGGTACCACGATTACCACGTACCTCACTTAATCATCCCAAATAATGACTACCTATAGTTAAGTATTAGTTACACTTTAAGTGATGGTCTATGTAAATGGTCACTAATAAAAGTTACACTAAACTGCTATAGAAGTGAAAACAATCAAACCAAACATCTCTAGAGGACACAAGGACACACTTTCTTCAAGCTGGACGTATGTATTTAGGAATTCTTTCATGCTGAAAACATGATGTAAGCAGGTTTATGAAATTTACTAACAAACTATATAATACTGTATTGTTTTTGTAATGAAAGATGGCAAAATGATCGCAATAACTGCGGGTTTATTCCAGTATTATACAATGTTAAGATGGCGATGTGATATTTCTGGCGCGAGGGGAAATAGCTACGAGACGGTCAGGAAGTAACCGCATCTCCTTGGCCAGGACAGAGGTGGTGCTGACTGGAAGTGAGTGGCGCAACGCTAATGGGTCACCCCAGGTTGAATTAGGTACAGCTCTTGAGAGTCTGAGCACTAATTTGACTCTACGAATGTAGCGATGTTCCTCGAACAGCTGGAATTGTTACGTTTCTTTCCTTTAGCAGGTGAGAGCAAGATGATGACAATTTGATGTTGGTGGGATCTATTATTTTTCTTTCAATTTGTTTACTTGTTATCGATTTGTTCTTATTATATTGCCGTTATTATTTAACATGCAAGACTGTAAGACGTGGAGTGCAGACACAGTTCAAAAGCAAAATAACGATGTGACCCCGTTCAGTAAGAAATTGTAGGAAGAGTATAGATCAGTGGAAGGTCACCGTAGAATGCGGATTGGAAACTTAGCAGACAACAGGTAGCGAGAAGCAGGAGATACGAGTTCGACTCTCCATCTAACTTTAGGTTTGTTTTACCTTTGCACTAAAAATTATTATAAAATCTATGAATTTTACGATGCACAGCTTCGTTTAACTTCTTTAGATCCACGAATCTATAATTATTTGTTATGAGATTTTTTATATTAAAGTTTCCTTTGATTTACCAGTACCGTATATCATAGCGTCTTGAAGACATCAGGAGGCTACAGAACTTTCTGTCTGCTGTTGCAAACCATCATTTCCGTGTTAGAATTTCCGTATTACAATTGACAAAGGAACCGATATATAAAAGACAGGCTAAGCTACATAGAGACAATGTCACAAGTATGGTTTAGGTTTTACGTAATCCAGGGCGCCGCACGTGAGCCGAATTCCCTTGGACGTGGCGTGGTGGAGCTACCATGGAGTTGTACAATATCTAAATACACAGGGGTCATTTCTGCCTCTGAAGCTGCCTACTGCTGCCCAAATAAAATCAGCAAGTTTTATTAATAGGATTATCAGTCAGTCGTAACAGAGAGCAGTTGACCATGATACTGGACAAGCAACAACGATTTTAAAGAGAGACTGGCAGAAGGAGGTAAGAACATAGCAAACAGAAAACTTTAGGTCCTACCAAGTTTTGTCACTGGTCGAATGCCGAGCGGAAAAGATTGAGAGCTCAACAATTCCCTTAAGGAAATCAGCGATGTGCTCAAACAGAATAGTTTCATACAATGGGAGCAGAGAACAGTGAAATTCTTTGCAGAGTAGTTGTAACTCACTTTTTACCATGTAGCCCTGTTCTGACAATCACAGACAAAGGACATAATTTATTCTAACTTCAGAGGAGCTACTGCCACATGTCAGGAACACGGAAAAAGTGCCTCATAGCGCAAAAGCTCACTGCCGTCTCCTAGGACAAAGCCGGTGACGATTGGACGTCCTGGCTGCATTCTGCACCCTTTCGTGACCCACTCTCGGACAAATAGTTATCTTCTGAGGGCTTTCAAGCTTCCCACTTCGTTTCTTATATCTGACCACAGCAACCTAGTTTCAGAAAGCTCTTACTGTTAACAGAACAATATTTCACTTGTTATTCATTTGCAGAAAAACACACAGTTTGAAATTAGTTACGTGCATGTTGTTAGCTAATTTTTAAGTCTCTTTTCCTGCTTAGCGGTTCTTCCATGTTTAAGACGACAATAACAGTTAAGTCTTAAATGTTATTACATTTTAAAATAAAGAATAATTTGAGATATCAATTATAATGATTAGAAGATTATGGCTAGAGGTAAGGGTAACAATGCTTTTTATTTTCAAAATATATATTGAAGACGTAAGCAAACATCAGCCTGCACCATTGTTACATTAATTATACCGCTCTCTACCCTGCGATGTATTCTATATTCATCAATTTTGTTTTGTGACTGGTTTTATGCGACCCGGCAGGAAGTCCGCTCCTGTGCCAATCTTTTCATCTCAGAGTAGCACTTGTAACCTACGTCCTGAATTATTTGCTGAAGAAGTTCCAATCTTCGTCTTCCTCTACAGTTTTTAAACTCTGCAGCTCCCTCTATTACCATCGAAGCTATTCTCTGATGTCCTAACAGATGTCCTGTCGTCCTGTTCCTCCTCCTTATTAGCGTTTTCCACATATTCCTGTCCTCGCCGATTCACCGAAGAACCTTCTTATTCATCACCTTATTACCATCATCTAATTTTCAATATTTTACTCTTACACCACATCTCAAATGCTTCGATTCTCGTTTTTTCTAGTTTTCTCACAGTCCATGTTACTCTACCGTATAATGCTGTACTGCGAACTTATATTCTCCGAAACGTGTTCCTCAAATCAAGGCCTATGCTTGATACTAGGAGACTTCTCTGGCCAGGAATGCCCATTTGGCAGTGCTTTTTAAGTCCTACTTTCTCCGTCCATCGTCCGTTGCATTGCTGAAAGATAGCACAGTACCTTTACTTCACCTACTTCGTGATCACCAATTCTGATGTTAAGTTCGTCGCTGTTTCCGTTTCTGCTACTTCTCATTACTTACGTTTATCTTCGATTTATTTTCAATTCATTTTCTGTATCCATTAGATTGTTCATTCCATGCAACAGATCCTGTGCTGTCATCATCGAATCTTATTACTGATTATATTTCACCATTCCACTCTCTAACCTTTATTTTTTTCCATTATTGCTTCATCGATGTTTAAGCTGAATAGTGGCGACGAAGGAGCACTTCCCTACTTTACTCACTTCTTACCATGACCACTTCGTTCTTGATCTTCCATTCTTATTATGCCATCTTTGCCCATTAACATATTGTATATTACCCATCTTTCGCTACAGCTTACCCTCTTTTTTCTCAGAGTTTGAACATCTTGCACCATTTACCATTGTCCAACGCTTTTTCCCAGTCTACAAATCCAATAAATGTGGTTTAATTCTTCTTTAGTCTTTCCTACATTATCAGCATCAACGTCAGAATTGTCTATCTGGCACTTTTATCTTTGTTAAAGCCAAACCGATTGTCATCTAACACATCCTCAATTTTCTTTTTCACTCTCCTATGCATTATTCTTGTCAGCATTTTGGATGGATGAGCTGTTAAGCCGATTTCGCGACGATTGTCGCACTTGTCGGCTGTTGCAGTTTTGAATACTGTGAATGATGTTTTTCCAAAACTCAGATGGTGTATCGCCAGACTCATACATCCTGCGCACCAACGTGAATAGTCGTTTAATTGTCACTTCCTCCGATTACTTTAGAAATTGTGACGGTATTTTGATGGAATGTTATCTGTCCTTTCTGCATTATTCGATCATAAGTCTTCCAACGGTCTTTTAAATTCTAATTCTAATACTGGATGCTCTATCTCTTCTAGTTCGGATCCAGTTTCTTCTTCTACCACGTTGTCAGCCACATCGTAGTGGCTTTCAGTGTACTCCTTTCAACCATCCGTTCTCTCCTCTGTATTTACCAGTGGAATTCCCATTGCAGTCTTGATGTTACCAATCTTAACTAATTTTACCAAAGGTTTTTTTTATTTGCTTTATGCTAAGTCAGTTCTTCCGACTAACATTTCCTTTTCGATTTCTTTGCATTCCCATGAAGCTATTTCGCTTTACCTTTCCTATACTTCGTATTTTTTACTTTCGTAAGTGATTGGTATGTCTGTATTCCTGAATTTCTCTCAGCATCTCTGCACGTTCTTCATTCATCGATAAACATAAGTGTATCTTCAGTTACCCATGGTTTATTCGCCTTTAGCATCTTTGCTCCGGTGTTTATCTTTCCAACTTCGAAGATTCCCCTTTTCACTGATGTCTATTCCGCTTCAGCTGAACTGCCTACGGACCTGTTACTTATCGCAGTATTTGCAGCCTCACCTTATTCCTTAGTAGGTCCGTATCCCAACTCTTTGCACACTGATTCTTCCTGACTAATCCCTTAAACTTCAGCCTACTATTCGTCATTACTAAATCGTAATCTGAGTCTTTATCTGCTCCTGCGTACAGCTTACAGTCCAATATGTGATTTTGGAATCAATGCCTGACGATGATGTACTCTAACAAATCTTCCCGTATCCGCCGGCCTTTTCGAAGTATACCACCTCCTCTTTTTTTCTTGAATAGAGCATATGCTACTACTAGCTGAAATTTATTGCAGAACTCAATCTTTCTCCTGTCTTATTTGTGCTACCAAGCCCATATTCTCCCGTAATCGTTTCTCCTACTCCTTCCCTTACAACTGCATTCCAATTCCCCAATCCTATTAGACTTTCATATTCCTACATGTACTGAACTACGCATTCAATAACCTCATATACTTCCTCTATCTCCTCATATTCGGCTTGCGACGTCATCATGTACACCTGAACTATCGTTGTCGGAGTTGGTTTTCTGTCGATTCTGATGACAATCACGCTTTGACTGAACTGTTCGCACCCACATGCTCTCTGCCCCATCTTCGTGTTAATAACGAATCCTACTCCCGTTACAGTATTTTCTGCTGCTTTTGATATTACCCTATACTTATATCTGCAAAAATTCTTAAAATCCTTGCCTTCTTTCCACTTCACTACACTGACCCCCACTATATCTACACTGAAACATAGCATTTCCCTTTTCTGATTTACAGCCTTCTCTACCGTGTGTGAACTTCTTACTTTCCTCTCCCCGACTCGTAGACTGTCATCCTTTCGTTGGGTACCTAATAATTTTCTCCTGGTCACTTCCCCCTTGGCAGTCCCCTCCCGGAGATCCAAATGGGGAACTATTCCGAAATCTTTGGCCAAGGAGAGATCCTCATGACACTTTTTTAATTGCAGGCATCATGTCCCGTCGATACACATTGTGTGTCTTTAATGCAGTGGTTTCGATTGCCTCCTGCACCCTGGTGATCACTGATGACTGCTGATTCTTTCGTCTTTAGGGGCAGTTTCCAATCCCAAGGGCCAGAGTGAGCCCTAAACCGCTGTCCGCTTCTCCGGCCTCTGTGACAAGGCTGTATGAGGGTGACTTCGGATGCCGAAGGCTTCGGCCGCCGTGGCTGATAATCATTAAGACAACTCCGATTTTTCAGAGTCAGCTGCCCATTTTAAATTATATTACATATTTTGATCACTGAGGAACAGGTAGAGTCTGCAAACCGTCTGGTCTATCGAGAACCATATATCAGATTACTTACAAAACTACTTATATCTAAAGATGATCCTCAGCGGTTGAAACATATAATGTAATTAAAATTGTATAACTGATTGAGAACGATAAATGAGAATTGTGTTAAATATCAATCAGTTGCTGATTCTCATGACACGAATATGTCGGATGTAGTGAAAACCTACTTTTGAGCTAACTGGTAAGCCCGTGTACCACCGTAATACCTTTTGGTACCACTGACAGAAGTAAATTACCACCGCAAACATCTTACTAGCGCTTGGGCCATGTTTTATTTACCAAAAGAGTTTAGTTTTAACTACATACATTGTAGATGCACATGATATTCGATCGTTATGAATCAGTGTCTATTAAAAGTAACCCCTCAGGTGTTTGCGAATTTGTTGCCTATGAGTTAGATAAAGGTCATATCTGGTCATTGTGAGCATCGTACAGTATTGCTCCTGTGGGGGTTCAGCCGCCCTTATCTGAAAGGTTCCTCGGGCAGCTTTCCTTTGCGTATAATGGGAGTTAAAGTGTGAATTGTGTAGATTACGATGAGTGCAGACATAGGGTACTGTAGTAAATGGATTGCTGCTGAATATGATGAGAGAGGTGAAGAGAGAGAACCCGGTGCTAGTTTCTCGGCTAGTGCAAAGAGGGCTGTCGAACTTCGCGTTTCTATCTTACAGTCGGATCAAGACAGTGTCACGCGCTCTCACTTCGTGTGATATTGCAGAGAGCTTTTAGTTTTACTTCAGGACAATGGTGCAAATTCTAGTGATCGGTATTTTTCACGTCATCATCTCGGTTTCCATGTGAGCACTAACCGACCAATGAATAGCTGCGTAAGCAGATATTGTAATGAGTTTTAGTACCAGAATTACTTGTTTCGTAGACTCTGTGATTTGTATTTATTTTTTGTTTAATGACTTATAATGTTTCTTCGTAAAATATTTGATCTGCAATTCGTTTTTCGTCCTTCATTCACTTACGTAATTTGGAACTTGGAAATATTTGCTTGCCATGCGAAGAGTAAATAATAAGTAACTTCAGCATATGATAAGAAGAAACGTTATTTAAATTTAGTATAAGTGGAACTATTTAATTCTGTTAGCGTACTAGCTAAAATAAACGACAAGTTCAGATGAATTTGTAAACTAATTACTTGATTACTATTCGATAGTGTAATTGTAATGAAACGTATCAGAACAATCTATTTTAACTAAACTAACCATATTTGATATTTATACGTCATTCATCGTCACGTCTGAAATCTGTTATTTACACATTATACGAGCATGTAATATCCGGTTTTTAATTATTTATGTCTCTGTATGAATGAGTCTTTCTTCTGTTTTTGTCATTTCTTTGGAATGTGTGCTGATTTCTTATCGAATTAGCAGAAAAATCACTGGCTTTGTGTGTTCCGTAGTATGTTTTCTTGGCTCCCTATCTCTCAGACTACATACGTCGAAATACTTCCCGCCAAAAGCAATTTCCTCACGTCACTCTGAAATTCAGTATTCCAACAATATTGCAAAACTGACATGTTTGTATTAAGAGTGTTTAGTATTATATTTTGGAATGTCTCAGTTCATCAGACGATTGGACGTAGTAATTGAAGATTCAGTATCCTCGTATATCACTTTTCCGCTTACATGTGCTTTTGCTTGAAATACGAAGCACAGAGTATAGCTCCTAATTATCATGTAATTGCAATGACTGAATAAGTGCATCCTTTTTTTCTCCAGTGCTCCTTGTCTCATGGCAGCACATTTTATGAACTGCGTTTCATCCTGTCTTCCCTTATTACGCTCTATAATAATCCTGAAAGTTTCTTTAAGAGTATTATTAGCTTTACTGATACTTGCTATTTATTGATTTTTACATTTGCAGTTGCTTTACTTGTATTGTCTGAAAGGTTGTTTGAGAAGTTGCTTTCGTCGGAAACAATAAATCGAAACGGAAATTAATCCGACTGTATGATTTCCAAAAAAGCGTACTGACTCGCCTAATAAAGAAAACCAAATTCTACCTATGTTCCCTCCAAAAATCGTAGCATTCTGTTTCATATCTCTTTGCTTCTCTGATATGAAATTTGAGAAAGCCTTAGCTGGATTCTGGACGGATGAAATTTCAAACTTTTTTTTTCTTTCTTGGCTTACCTGCGGCAATGAATAACGCTCAATAAACTATCTGGAAACTTCGGTGCTACTGCTGCTGCTATTGAAAGCTACTAAAAAGGCCGCATTATTTACTGGGTGCGAACTAACTATAGGTGAATCCCGCGTGCAATGAGTCCACGTAGATAGTGATTGTGAAACTTTATCTAGTGAATGACAAAGACTGGGAAATGGGTGACTGTGTCGCAGATTACATTAGTGCTGATGCCTTTAGAAGGTGTATCGGAAAATTTAGAAAAATCGCTTCACAAATGCATGCTTCATTATAATCAAGAATTCCAAAGAAATGTCATACTCTAAAATACTTTAAGTTGTTTGTTCAACAGTTTCATGTTCAAAAAATCGTTATAAATTATACCTGTACATGTTCATCGTAAATTACAAATGGTTGCATTAATTGAGTTAATTTTTCCAGAATTATCGCTAATGTTGGGTAACTAAAAATAGGGGAAAGTTCTGTGTTGGCTACCGCATTGTTTAACCTTCGCTTTCAACATGACGGACTCATTGGTAAGAGTGTGTTACCTGATTGCAGTGTGCTTCACAGCTACGTCACAGTGCTGGTGACCAGATGTCAAATCACAAATAGTTGAAAGTGAGCTACAATAGTATTACAATGCGTGGACAATTTATTCGAAATAAACCAAACAACATCTTAAACATAAACAATGTACAATATATGGACAAATTATGCACAACAGTGTGACAAAACATAAAAATGGGAACGACATAGCAAAGAAAATGTTGTCAACATATTGATAAACTAATAGAAAGCTTCTGTTTCAAAATAAGTTACGGCAGAATTATTTCTTATATACAATTGTGCAGAGAAAATTAGGAAAAATTACGTAAAACAACGTGGCTTCAGTCACGTACGAAATTTTCTATGTTGGGTAACTGCATGTTGATTAATAAAACGGTGTTCAAGTTTGTACTAGCATATGTGAAAGTGCGGTGTGTGAAACTAACTACATCAGCAATTACTGCAGTGCAAAGTACAATTTTCTACAGAATGCTCGACATCAAGTTATTAGTAAGGAATACAGGATCAGTTCTGGGAAAGGAAGGCTCTTCTCCGAGTACTTCCTGGTATAAGAATGTTATAGTCATTAAAGTCAGTTGGGAGTCACCTATGTAATATATTTGTAACAAAATTTAATTTTCATCAATTGTTGCTAATGTTACCTACTTAAGAAAAGAGGGAAGGTTATGTGTTGTATACTAAATTGTTATAATGGTGCAGGCAGCAGCTCGCGCGGAATTAAAGTAAAGAAAATTAATTATTACCTGATTATGGAGTCTTTATCCAGTAAATCAACCAATCTTTCTTTATCTCAGTAAAGATATGAAGAACCATATTATAAAAGTCAGTTTCCTCAATACAGGCAAAAATTTGATCATTCTTGCCATGCCGCTTTCTCGACTGTGGCTCACTTCACGATTACACGATGTGGACTGACTGTCTCTGCGACCAGCATCTGTGAGGAGGGGCTGACAGAGAGAGGTTATTGCAGATGCGCAGTGTTGCAGATGACATTGCGTACTGTTCGAGAAACAAAGTAAACACGACTGTCGTCTATGTGGCGAAGTTAGAAGGAAAACTGATAGTGAACGAATATCAACAACCCTTTCCAACCACGAAAAACTGCAAGCTTTACAGAAAAGTTTCATTGCACTAAAATCGATTTAATTGGCAGATACGAGATTGATTGTCTTGAGTTAATGTTGGTTGTGAATTCATCAGATAAAACTGACAACATTCGGCTTTTTACAGAAGAGAGAATTTGTAGGTTTGTTGACGTGCGTTTCCCAGTAAGAAATACTAATTCCCCAGATAATTAATAAGACACTTATTGTGACTGCTAACTGGGTAATTCTTGGCAATGAACTTACATGATATAAGTGAACTGGTACTAACAGTGGGATAAAGTAGTAACCTTGCATCAAGTGACTATGAGCCACACTCATTTTGCAGTTGGGAGACTAGAGTTTGGGACACAAGTAATCACACGCGTTGTATTAGCAGGACGTTAAGAGAGGACAAGGTACGGAGTGCGAAAGACACTAAATGAGATACATAACATAACAGATGTTTACTCTAGGATCAGTGCCACATCACGCCGAAATGAAAGTGTAAATATTAAGCCTGGCGCGGCACATCGCTAAGAGACCAGCCAGACACCTACCTCGCCAAAGACCTGGTGCAACTCATCCAATTGGAAAGCCAATGAAGCGAAGGGAATCTGAACTGCAGAAACAGTTTGGTGTTCGTGAGAACTGGATACAAACAGTACAAGACTACCATCTACGGAGTAACACTGTAAAGTCGGGGCTTAATCTTCAGGGTTGGTGGTGGCTGATGTGTATCTGTACAAGCTTAACCAGCTAACGAGCTTCTGTGTGAAAAACGTAGCCTGCACAACACTATATGATCGCACTAATTAATCCTATAGAAATATATGCTTCTCATGCACATGAATAAGTTTGCAACACTGATTTCTCTGTTACCAAAAGTGTAACTCTCTGTGCTGAGGTGCAACATTATTATGTTTTCAGTTATTGGAAACCCTTTGTTCTTCCATCCTAACTATTACTTTCAGCTACCAACCCATTTCACCTCCTCTGTCAGAACACAAGTGTGTGCAGCAAATCCATCTGTGTTGCAAGAAGTCGACTATGGAACTACTTACCCCATAACTTCTGAGTTAATTACACTCTGCCCAAGTTCGATAGCAAGCTGAGTAGTATCTATGCTAATAATAATAGTTCATTTATTCTGATAACTAATTCAACAGAAAATCAATAACCTTATCATCCGTATGCAAATACTTCGACATTTTCCTTTTTCTTCCAATTTATTTTGTGTTATAATTTACATTACTAATAGAGAAATCTTAAATATCAATTTTAATTATTATTCTGTAAATATTTGTGTGTCTAAGAAAACTCATGGAAATGGGAAGTGTTACAGCATGAAAACTATTACCGAACGATAACAAACAGTATTTCCCTGCCTGTGCGAATTGTTCATTAAAATTACATTCCAGTTCTTATTGTGATCTTCAGTTCAAAGACTGGTTTGATGCAACTCTTCATGCTACTCTATCCTGTGCAACCCTCTTCATTTCCCAGCACCTACTGCAATCTACATCCTTCTGAATCTGTTTAGTGTAGTCTTCTCTTGGTCTCCCTCTACCATTTTCACCCTCCACGTTTCCCTCCAATACTAAATTGCTGATCCCATGATGCCTCACAAGGTGTCCTATCAACCGATCCCTTCTTCTAGTCAAGTTGTGCCACAAATTACTTTCTCCCCAATCCTGTTCAATACCTCCTCATTAGTTACGTAATCTACTCATCTAATGTTCAACATTCTTCTGTAGCACCACATTTGGAAAGCTTCTGTTCTCTTCTTCCCTACTCCATGAACAATGGTCCCTGCCGTTGGTGGGGAGGCTTGCGTGCCTCAGCGATACAGATAGCCGTACCGTAGGGGCAACTACAGCGGAGCAGTATCTGTTGAGAGGCCAGACAAACGTGTGGTTTCTGAAGAGGAGCAGCAGCCTTTTCAGTAGTTGCAGGGGCAGCAGTCGGGATGATTGACTGATCTGGCCTTGTAACACTAACCAAAACGGCCTAGGTGTGCTGGTACTGCGAACGGCTGAAAGCAAGGGGAAACTACAGCCGTAAATTTTCGAGAGGGCATGCAGCTTTACAGTATGGTTAAATGATGATGACGTCCTCTCGGGTATAATATTCCGGAGGTAAAACACTCCCCCATTCGTATGTCCGGTCGGGGACTACTCAGGAGGACGTTGTTATCAGAAGGAAGAAAACTGGCGTTCTACGGATCGGAGCGTGGAATGTTTGATCCCTTAATCGGACAGGTGGTTTAGAAAATTTAAAGAGGGAAATGGATAGGTTAAAGTTAGATATAGTGAGAATTAGTGAAGTACGGTGGCACAAGGAACAAGTCTTCAGGTCAGGTGAATACAGGGTTATAAATACAAAACCAAATAGGGGTAATGCAGGAGCAGGTTTAATAACGAATAGGAAAATAGGAATGCGGGTAAGCTACTACAAACAGCATAGTGAACGCATTATTGTGGCCAAGATAGATACGAAGCCCACGCCTACAACAGTAGTACAAGTTTAATATGCCAACTAGCTCCACAGATGACGAAGAGATTGATGAAATGTATGACGAGTAAAACAAATAATTCAGATAGTGAAGGGAGACGAAAATTTAATAGTCATGCGTGACTGGAACTCGATAGTAAGAAAAGGAAGAGAAGGGAACGTAATAGGTGAATATGGAATGGGAATAAGGAATGAAAGGGGAAGCCGCCTGGTAGGATTTTGCACAGAGCATAATTTAATCATAGTTAACACTTGGTTCAAGAATCATAAAAGAATATTGTATACATGGAAGAAACCTGGAGATACTGAAAGGTCTCACATATATTATATAATGGTAAGACTGATTCAGGAACGAGGTTTCAAATTGTAACACATTTCCAGGGGCAGATGTGGACTCTGACCACAGTCTATTGGTTATGAACTGTAGATTAAAACTGAAGAAACGGCAAAAAGGTGGGAATTTGAGGAAACGGGACCTGGATAAACTGAAAGAACCAGAGGTTGTAGAGAGCTCCAGGGAGAGCATTAGGGAACGATTGACAAGAATGAGGGCAAGAAATACAGTAGAAGAAGAATGGGTAGCTTTGAGAGATAAAAGTGTGAAGGTAGCAGAGGATTATGTAGATAAAAAGACGAGGACTATTCGAAATCCGTGGGTAACAGAAGAGATATTAAATTCAATTGATGAATGGAGAAAGTATAAAAATAGAGTAAATGAAGCAGGCAAAAACGAATACAAACGTCTAAAAACTGAGATCGACAGGAACTGCAAATTGGCTACGCAGGGATGGCTAGAGGACAAATGTAAGGATTTAGAGACGCATATCACTAGGAGTAAGATAGATACTGCCTACAGGGTAAAAAAAGAGACCGTTGGAGAAAAGAGAACTACTAGCATGAATTCCAAGAGATGAGATGGAACCCCAGTTCTAAGCAAAGAAGGGAAAGCAGAAAGGTGGAAGGAGCATACAGAGGTTCTATAAAAGGGCGATGTTCCTGAGGACAATATTACAGAAATGGAAAAGGAAGATGAAGATGAAATAGGAGATACGATACTACCTGAAGAGTTTAACAGAGCACTGAAAGACCTAACTCGAAACAAGATCCCCGGGAGTAGACAACATTCCATTAGAACTGCTGACATGCTTGGGAGAGTCAGGTCTAACAAAACTCTTCCATCTAGTGGGCAAGATGTATGAGACAGGCGAAATACCCTCAGACTTCAAGAAGAATATTATAATTCCAATCCCAAGGAAAGCAGATGTTGACAGATGTGAAAATTACCGAACTATCAGTTTAATAAGCCACGGCTGCAAAATACGCACATGAATTCTTTACAGACGAATGTAAAAACTGGTAGAAGCCGACCTCGGAGGAGATCAGTTTGGATTCCGTAGAAATGTTGGAACACGTGAGGCAATACTGACCCTACGACTTATCTTAAAAAAAAATAAATTAAGGAAAGGCGAACCTGCGTTTCTAGTATTTGTAGACTTAGAGAAAGCTTTTGACAATGTTGATTGGAATACTCTCTTTCAAATTCTGATGGTAGTTATTAAATTCGAGGGGCACGAAAGGGAAGCAGTTGTGGGGGGGGGGGGGGGGGGAGTGAGACAGGGTTGCAGCGCATCCCCGATGTTATTCAATCTTTATATTGAGCAAGCAGTAAAGGAAACAAAGAAAAATTCGTAGTAGGAATTAAAATAAATGGAGAAGAATGGTTCGTTGGTGACATTGTAATTCTGTCAGAGACAGTTAAGGACCTGGAAGAGCAGCTGAACGGTTTGGACAGTCTCTTCAAACTAGGGTATAAGATGAACATCAACAAAAGGGAAACGAGGATAATGGAATGTAGTCGAATTAAGCATCTCATTTCCTAATCTAATTCCCTCAGCATCACCATATTTAATTCGAGTATATTTTATTACCCTCGTTTTACTTTTGTGATGTTCATTTTATATCCTCGCTTTAAGATATTGCCCATTCGGTTCAACTACGGACTCCAGTCCTTTGCTACATTTCACAGAATTACAGTCTCATCGGCAAACCTCAAGGTTTTTATTTCTTCTCCTTGGATTTTAATTCATACTCCACAATATTATTTTATTTCCTCTTTTGCTTATTCAGTATACCGACTGACAAACATCGGAGATAGGCTACAACCCTATCTCCCTCACTTCTGAAGCACTGGTTCTTTTTCGTGCCTGTCGACTCTTATATTTGCCATCTGGTTTCTGTACAAACTGTACACAGATTTTTGCTTCCTGTATTTTAGAGCTGCCTCTATTAGAAATTAAAACAGAGTATTCCAGTCAACATTTTTGAACGCTCCTCTAAGACTACAAATGCTATAATCGTAGGTTTACCTTTCCTTAACCTATTTTCTAAGATAAATCGTACGATCAGTATTGCCTCCTACATTTCTGTGGAATTCAAACTGACCTTCAACGAGGTCAGTTTCTACCTGGTTTTCCATTCGTCTGTAAAGAAGTCGTGTTAGTATTTTGCAGCCGTGAGTTATCAAACTGCGGGTTCAGTAATTTTCACACGTGTCATCGCTTGCTTTCTTTGGAATTGGAGTTGCTATATCCTTCTCCAAGCCTGAGGTTATTTCACCTGTCTGATACATCTTGTTCACCGTATGGAAGAGTTCTGTCGTGGCTGGCTTACCCAAGGCTAACACTGGCTCTAATGGAATGTTGTCTACTCCCAGAGCCTTGTTTCGAATTAGGTCTCTCAGTGATCTGTCAAAATCTTCACACAGTATCATATCTCCCATGTCATCTTCATCCGCGCCCCCTTTAATTTCCATAATATTGCCCTCAAGTACATCGCCCTTGTACAGACACCTATATACTCTTTCCTCTTTAATTTTAATGTAGGCCGCACCTATCTTACCCTAGTGATATATGCTTCTTCATAACATTTGTCGTCTAACCTTACCTGTTTAGCCATTTTGCACTTCCTGTCGATCTCATTTTTGAGACATTTATATTCCTTTTCGCATGCTTCATTTACTGTATGTTTATATGGTCTCCTTTTCTCCTTTCATCAGATAAATGCAGTAACTCTTGTGTTACCCAAGGATTTCTACTAACCTTCCTCATTTTGTCTACTTGATCTTCTGCTGCCTTCACTATTTCATCTCTCAAAGCTACCCATACCTCTTCTACTGTCTTCCTTTCCCCTGTTCTTCTCAATCGTTCCCCAATAGTCCATCTGAAACTTTCTACAGCCTTCTTTTAGTTTATCCAGTTCTCATCTCGTTAATTCCTACCTTTTTACAGTTTCTTCAGTTTTAATCCCGCGTTCATAACCAATATATTACCGCCAGAGTCCACAGACGCCTCCGGAAGTGTCTTACAGTTTAAAAGCTGGTTCCTAAGTCTCTGTCTTACCATTGCATAATCTTTTTGAAACCTTCTGCTGTCTCCAAGCCTTTTCCACATATTCAAATTTCTTTCATGATTGTTGTTGTTGTTGTGGTCTTCAGTCCTGAGACTGGTTTCATGCAGCTCTCCATGCTACTCTAACCTGTGCAAGCTTCTTCATCTCCCAGTACCTACTGCAACCTACATCCTTCTGAATCTGCTTAGTGTATTCATCTCTTGGTCTCCCTCTACGATTTTTACCCTCAACGGTGCCCTCCAATGCTAAATTTGTGATCCCTCGATACCTCAAAACGTGTCCTACCAACCGATCCCTTCTTCTAGTCAAGTTGTGCCACAAACTTCTCTTCTCCCCAATCCTATTCAATACCTCCTCATTAGTTATGTGATCTACCCACCTTATCTTCAGCATTCTTCTGTAGCACCACATTTCGAAAGCTTCTATTCTCTTCTTGTCCAAACTAGTTATCGTCCATGTTTCACTTCCATACATGGCTACACTCCATACAAATACTTTCAGAAACGACTTCCTAACACTTAAATCTATACTCGATGTTAACAAATTTCTCTTCTTGAGGAACGCTTTCCTTGCCATTGCCAGTCTACATTTTATATCCTCTCTACTTCGACCATCATCGGTTATTTTACTCCCTAAATAGCAAAAGTCCTTTACTACTTTAAGTGTCTCATTTCCTAATCTAATTCCCTCAGCATCACCCGACTTAATTTGACTACATTCCATTATCCTCGTTTTGCTTTTGTTGATGTTCATCTTATATCCTCCTTCCAGGACACTGTCCATTCCGTTCAACTGCTGATTCCAAGTCCTTTGCTGTCTCTGACAGAATTACAATGTCATCGGCGAACCTCGAAGTTTCTACTTCTTCTCCATGAATTTTAATACCTACTCCGAATTTTTCTTTTGTTTCCTTTACTGCTTGCTCAATATACAGATTGAATAACATCGGGGAAAGGCTACAACCCTGTCTCACTCCTTTCCCAACCACTGCTTCCCTTTCGTGCCCCTCGACTCTTATAACTGCCATCTGGTTTCTGTACAAATTGTAAATAGCCTTTCGCTCCCTGTATTTTACCCCTGCCACCTTGAGAATTTGAAAGAGAGTATTCCAGTTAACATTGTCAAAAGCTTTCTCTAAGTCTACAAATGCTAGGAACATAGGTTTGCCTTTTCTTAATCTTTCTTCTAAGATAAGTCGTAAGGTCAGTGTTGCCTCACGTGTTCCAACATTTCTACGGAATCAAAACTGATCTTCCCCGAGGTCGGCTTCTACCAGTTTTTCCATTCGTCTGTAAAGAATTCGCGTTAGTATTTGCAGCTGTGACTTATTAAACTGATAGTTCAGTAATTTTCACATCTGTCAACACCTGCTTTCTTTGGGATTGGAATTATTATATTCTTCTTGAAGTCTGAGGGTATTTCGCCTGTCTCATACATTGTGCTTACCAGATGGTAGAGTTTTGTCATGACTGGCTCTCCCGAGGCCATCAGTAGTTCTAATGGAATGTTGTCTACTCCCGGGGCCTTGTTTCGATTCAGGTCTTTCAGTGCTCTGTCAAACTCTTCACGTAGTATCTTATCTCCCATTTCGTCTTCATCTACATCCTCTTCCATTTCCATAATATTGTCCTCAAGTACATCGCCCTTGTATAAACCCTCTATATACTCCTTCCACCTTTCTGCCTTCCCTTCTTTGCTTAGAACTGGGTTGCCATCTGAGCTCTTGATATTCATACAAATGGTTCTCTTCTCTCCAAAGGTCTCTTTAATTTTCCTGTAGGCAGTATCTATCTTACCCCTAGTGAGACAAGCCTCTACATCCTTACATTTGTCCTCTAGCCATCCCTGCTTAGCCATTTTGCACTTCCTGTCGATCTCATTTTTGAGACGTTTGTATTCCTTTTTGCCTGCTTCGTTTACTGCATTTTTATATTTCCTCCTTTTATCAATTAAATTCGATATTTCTTCTGTTACCCAAGGATTTCTACTAGCCCTTGTCTTTTTGCCTACTTGATCCTCTGCTGCCTTCACTACTTCATCCCTCAGGGCTACCCATTCGTCTTCTACTGTATTTCTTTCCCCAATTCCTGTCAATTGTTCCCTTATGCTGTCCCTGAAACGCTGTACAACCTATGGTTTAGTCAGTTTATCCAGGTCCCATCTCCTTAAATTCCCACCTTTTTGCAGTTTCTTCAGTTTCAATCTGCAGTTCATAACCAATAGATTGTGGTCAGAGTCCACATCTGCCCCAGGAAATTTCTTACAGTTTAAAACCTGGTTCCTAAATCTCTGTCTTACCATTATATAATCTATCTGATACCTTTTAGTATCTCCAGGATTCTTCCAGGTATACAACCTTCTTTTATGATTCTTGAACCAACTGTTATCTATGATTAAGTTATGCTCTGTGCAAAATTCTACAAGGCGGCTTCCTCTCTCATTCCTTCCCCCCAATCCATATTCACCTACTATGTTTCCTTCTCTTCCTTTTCCTACTGACGAATTCCAGTCACCCATGACTATTAAATTTTCGTCGCCCTTCACTTCCTGAATAATTTCTTTTATCTCGTCATATATTTCATCTATTTCTTCATCATCTGCAGAGCTAGTTGGCATATAAACTTATACTACTGTTGTAGGCGTGGGCTTCGTGTCTATGTTGGCCACAATAATGCGTTCACTATGCTGTTTGTAGTAGCTAACCCGCACTCCTATTTTTTTATTCATTATTAAACCTACTCCTGCATTACCCCTATTTGATTTTGTATTTATAACCCTGTAATCACCTGACCAAAAGTCTTGTTCCTCCTGCCACCGAGCTTCACTAATTCCCACTATATCTAACTTTAACCTATCCATTTCCCTTTTTAAATTTTCTAACCTACCTGCCCGATTAAGGGATCTGACATTCCACGCTCCGATCCGTAGAATGCCAGTTTTCTTTCTCCTGATAATGACGTTCTCTTGAGTAGTCCCCGCCCGGAGATCCGAATGGGGGACTATTTTACCTCCGGAATATTTTACCCAAGAGGACGCCATCATCACTTAATCATACAGTAAAGCTGCATGTCCTCGGGAAAAATTACGGCTGTAGTTTCCCCTTGCTTTCATCCGTCTTTCATGATTAGCTATGATTAATTTATGCTTCGTGCAAAATTCTACCAGTCGGCTTCCTACTTCATTCCTTACCCCCAGGTCATGTCCGCCTACTACGTCTCCTTTTCTTCCTTTTCCTAGTATTGAATTCCAGTCCGCTAAGGCTCTTACATTACCATCGCCTATCACTATCTGAATAATTTTCCTTATCTGATCAGGCATATCTTCAAACTCTTCATCATCTGCGTAGCTAGTTGGCACATGAACTTGTGCTACTGTGGTAGGGGTGGGCTTCGTGTCTGTCTTGGCTACAATAACGCATTCACTATGCTGTTCGTAGTAGCTTATCCTCTTTCCTGTTTTTCTTATTCATTATTTAACCTACTTCAGCATTACCGATAACTGAGTTCGTTTTTTCTAACTCAGCATCTACCTGACCAGAAGTCTTGTCCTTCCTGCCACCGAACTTCTCTAATTCCTACAATACCTAAATTTAACCTATCCATTTCCCTCTTGAAATTTTCAACCTACCTATCCGATTAAGGAATCTGATATTCCACGTTTCGATCCAGAGAACCTCAGTTTAGTTTCTCCTGATAACGATGTCCTCCAGAGGTGTCCCCGCCCAGAGATCCGAATGGGGACTGTTTTACCTCCGGCATACTTTACCCAAGAGGACGCCAACATCTTTTAACCATACAGTAAATTACTGTAGTTTATCCTTGCTTTCAGCCATTTGTAGTACCAGCACAGCAATGCTATTTTAGTTTGTATTGTAAGGCCAATTCAATCAGTCATCCAGACTGTTGCTCTTGCAACTACGGAAAAGGATGCTACCCCGTCTTCATGAACCCCTCGTTAGCTTGGCTTCTCAACAGATACTCCTCGTTTGTGGTTACAGCTACGGTACTGCTATCTCTATCGCTGAGCCATGCAAGCCTCCTCACCAACGGCTAGGTCCATGAGTATGTGCCAAGCAAGATCGTAAGAGATGGAAAAGAGGCACCGTGGTACAACAACCGAGTTAGAAAACTGCTGCGGAAGCAACGGGAACTTCACAGCAAACATAAACATAGCCAAAGCTTTGCAGACAAATAAAAATTACGTGAAGCGAAATGTAGTGTGAGGAGGGCTATGCGAGAGGGGTTCAGTGAATTCGAAAGTAAAGTTCAATGTACTGACTTGGCAGAAAATACTAAGACATTTTGGTCTTACGTCAAAGCGGTAGGTGGATCAAATCAAAATGTCCAGACACTCTGTGACCAAAATGGTACTGAAACGGACGATGACAGACTAATGGGCGAAATACTAAATGTCTTTTTCCAAAGCTGTTTCACAGAGGAAGACTGGACTGTAGTTCCTTCTCTAGATCGTCGCACAGATGACAAAATGGTAGATATCGAAATAGACGACAGAGGGATAGAGAAACAATTAAAATCGCTCAAAAGAGGAAAGGCCGCTGGACCTGATGGGATACCAGTTCGATTTTACACAGAGTACGAGAAGGAACTTGCCCCCCTTCTTGCAGCGGTGTACTGTAAGGTCTCTAGAAGAGCGTAGCGTTCCAAAGGATTGGAAAAGGGCACAGGTCATTCCCGTTTTCAGGAACGGACTTCGAACAGATGAGCAGAACTGTAGACCTATATCTCTAACGTCGATCAGTTGTAGAATTTTGGAACACGTATTATGTTGGAGTATAATGACTTTTATGGAGACTAGAACTCTACTCTGTAGGAATCAGCATGGGTTTCGTGAAAGGCAATCGTGTGAAACCCAGCTCGCGCTATCCGTCCACGAGACTCAGAGGGCCATAGACACGGGTTCCCAGGTAGATGCCGCGTTTCTTGACTTCCGCAAGGCGTTTAATTCAGTTCCTCACAATCGTTTAATGAATAAAGTAAGAGCATATGGACTATCAGACCAGTTGTGTGATTGGATTGAAGAATTCCTAGATAACAGAACGCAGCATGACATTCTCAATGGAGAGAAGTCTTCCGAAGGAAGAGTGATTTCAGGTGTACCGCAGGGGAGTGTCGTAGAACCGTTGCTATTCACAATACACATAAATGACCTTGTGGATGACATTGGAAGTTCACTGAGGCTTCTTGCGGATGATGCCGTGGTATATCGAGAGGTTGCAACAATGGAAAATTGTGCTGAAATGCAGGAGGGTCTGCAGCGAATTGCAGCATGGTGCAGGGAATGGCAATTGAATCTCAATGTAGACAAGTGTAATGCGCTGCGAATACATATAAAGAGAGATCCCTTATCATTTAGCTACAGTATAGCAGGTCAGCAACTGGAAGCAGTTAATTCCATAAATTATCTGGGCGTGCGCATTAGGAGTGATTTAAAATGGAATGATCATATAAAGTTGATAGTCGGTAAAGCAGATGCCAGACTGATATTCATTGGAAGAATCCTAAGGAAATGCAATCCGAAAACAAAGGAAGTAGGTTACAGTACGCTTGTTCGCCCACTGCTTGAATACTGTTCAGCAGTGTGGGATCCGTACCAGATAGGGTTGATAGAAGGGATATAGAAGATCCAACGCAGAGCAGCGCGCTTCGTTACAGGATCATTTAGTAATCGCGAAAGCGTTACGGAGAAGATAGATAAACTGCAGTGGAAGACTCTGCAGGAGAGACGCACAGTAGCTCGGTACGGGCTTTGGTGAAGCTTTGAGAACATACCTTCACCGAGGAGTCAAGCAGTATATTGCTCCCTTCTACGTATATCTCGCGAAGAGACCATGAGGATATAATCAGAGAGATTAGAGCCCTCACAGAGGCATATCGACAATCCTTCTTTCCACGAACAATACGAGACCGGAATAGAAGGGAGAACCGACAGAGATTAAGGTACCCTCTGCCACACACCGTCAGGTGGCTTGCGGAGTATGGATGTAAATGTAGATGTAGATTCGTATGCGAGTATATATGCAGTATTTTTAATACATAAAATGGCCATTGCTCCAGGTGAAGATTGGTGTCACTACATAACGGCATATTTGACATATTTGAAACTTTTCAGGTAGATACCGTAATACGACACGCCTAGAACACGTGCACTTGTAGCTTATCGCCATCTTTCGGAGGGAGGTTGAATCATTGGCGTGAGTGTTACCATTTGACTACCCGTACACGATTCACGGCCAGATGTGAACTTCCATATGTCGTAAACAATGCGTCTACAACTTGTATTCGTACATCCATCAAGTACATTACAGCACAGGTGAGACATTTTACTTGAAAGTCGCTTGCCCAGTGTCGACGGATAAACACGAGATTGCAATGCCTGTGTTATTCAGAATTAAGATGCAAACTTCCTTTGGAGATACATGCAGAATAGGAGAATCTTGCTTGTAGTATTTGAAGGTGTTTTATCTTGCATACAACCTAGAAGTAGGGGCAGATGCTTTTGACATGTGCATATGCAGGTGAAGCTACGGGTGAAAATCTCATCCTAAATCCCTGGAATGGTTTCAACCGAATTTCGTACACATATTAGTTACCATCTGGATAAAAGTACTGTGGCGGTAAGAACAACGAACCTCCCACTGAGGTGGGTTGGTGGGGGGGGGGGGGGGTGGGGGGAGGTGATTAGGAGAGAGAGTAGAGGAGAAGGATGTGGATAGACAGTGAGGGGATGGAGAAAATGGGCATAGATGGTTTTGTAAATAAGTTATCATCAACAAATAAAGTGTAGTTGAAAATAAAATACCTTGTTATTGTTGTTTTTATTTTCATTGCTATTACTTTACTTAACATTTTAGCAAGCACTCCACAAACAGCTGTATTTAAAGCAATTTAAGTAAGGGCTGCCGTTTTTGTGACTTGTAGCCACAACTTCAGGTCCATACAAATACTAAAAATGGTACACAACAAAGTTAAAACTATAAGGTCCATTGGGCGGATAGTCAATGAATAAGATCTTCGGCAAGGGAAGACATCTACATTACTCACTTACTATTCTCCCTGCGAAGATGGTTGTTTTAACTAAGAAGTTTGGGTCTCCTACATTCTTCGCCGTATTTTGTACCACTTTTTAATGTCTATAGGCACCTAGTGATGTGGCTACAAGCAACAATACCGGTAGCGCCTTAATGGGGCTGGTTAATATGCAGTTGTTCGCGGAAATCTTGCTACAAGAGTTACTGTTACAGCTGCTGATACCCTGGCCTCAGTGTCGTTTGTCAACATTTTGATGACAAGTAAAACAGCAGAACGAAGAGTCTTATAAAACACTTTCAGAGACAGTAATAACACAGCTACGAAGAGAGGGAGCGCCGTGAGCCGGCGGCTGCAGCGACTGTCCGTCGGTCCGCGTCGGCGCCGTTGCCTGGCAACCGGCCACATCCATCACGCGGTGGCTGCTGCGTTTTTCAGGCGAGACGGCGTCGCGACGGCGACACGAGTTCCGCCAGGGCGGGGACTGTGTGGGCGGTGGGCGGCGCTGTGCGAGGACGCGTGTCGACCGACCGTCGCGGCCCGCTGTTAAACAAACAGCTCGGCGCTGTAAAAAGGCCGCCTTTGAAGCTCGCTGTGGCGCCTAATGATAGTCCGGTGTGCGAGCAGAAAACGAGACAGCGCGATGGCTCACCAGGGGCTGCTCCCGCTACAAGGACGTTTTTATTTCGCCCCGTATCTGTGTGTGCATGCAGTTTCTGCTTCCCCGTTATAATGTAATGGATGGCACCAAGAAGCCAGAAGTAGTGGTCGTTCTGTTCTTATACTTCGTACCCAGGGAATCACACCTCAGAATTTTCATCTCTTACCCATTCTGTTGAAATACTCACAAAAGGTCTAATAGTAATATTTGCAAGGAAAGATGGCAGTTCTATCTCGTTAAATGGCAATTCACCTAAGCTATATCTTCACGATTCTAGCCACGTGACTCCTGCGTATGAAATGAAATGTGCATATGGCTAGAGCCTCCTGTCGGCTATACCGGTCTCCTGGCGCAAGTCTGTTTCACCGACGCCTCTTTGTCTACCTCAAGGTAGATGAAGCTGAGATGATGACGAAGACAACGCAACACCTAGTCCCCGAGCGTAGAAATTCTCCGGCCCCGCTGGGAATCGAACCCTGGACCTTCATATGGTATTCCACCGCACTAATCTCTTAGTTATGGATGTGAACACTCCCGTATAAGAAAGGTAAAAGAAGTGAACTTTAAAATTACACAGCAATATCTTTCACATCTGCTTGCTGCTGAATTCTTCGCTTTGACATGGTGGCAAAATGCAGAGTATTAACGAAGGTACGGAGTATACAGAACAAATACACAGTTGTGTGAGCGGCTCGAAGATGTATTAATTAAGAACATAGTACGTTGTCCTCGATGCCGACTGTTCGTCAAGCACCATGCGGGGTAGCCGAGAGGTCTAGGACATCTTGTCACAGTTTGTGCGGCTCTCCCCGTCGAAGGTTCGAGTCCTCCCTTGGGCACGAGTGTGTATATTGTCCTGAGTGTAAGTTAGTTTAAGTTTGCTGAAGTAGTGTGTAACCCTAGGGACCGATTACCACAGCAGTTTGGTCGCATAGTATCTTACCACAAATTTCCTTTTGTTCGTCAGGGACAAGGATATAGTCAGGAGAGCACCAAGAAAATGCAATTGGCCAACTCTTGTTTTTCATTGATATAAATGATATGATGGACAGGATGAACAGCAATCTACAGCTGTTTGCTGATGACGCTGTGGTACAGGCCTACGCGAAGATATCGTTGAGTGACAGTAGAAGAATACAAGATGGAAAATTTCTAGTCAAGGAAATGGATAACCGCTTGTTCTAAATTTAGAAAAATGTATGTTAATGTAATTGCGTAGGAAAACAATCCGGTAATGTTGGAATACAGCAGTAATAGCATGCTGCTTGATACAGTCACGTCTATTAAATGTCTAGACATACCAAATGGAGCGAGCCCAGAAGGGCGCTAGTAGGGAAGGAGGTTGGTCGACTAATGGGAGAATTTAAGAGAAGTGTGGTTCATCTGTAAAAGTGGTCGCCTGCTGAGTAAAGTTCAAGAGTTTGAGATCCCTACCAAGTCGGGATAAAGGATGACATCAGAGGCGGTCTGCTACATTTGGTACAGGTAGGTTAGATCAACAAGCGAGTATTACAGAGCTGCTCCGTAGACTGAAATGGGAATCGCTGGAGGGAAAAGACGACATTCTTTTCGCGAAGCACCACTGAGAAAGTTTAGAGTAAAGGAATTTGAAGCTGATTGCTGAACGATTCTGCCGCCGCCAAAGTCCATTTCACGTTAAGGACTACGAACGTAAGGAATTAGAGCTCGTACGGAGGCATATGGACAGTTGTTTTCGTTCTGTTTGCTAGTGGAATAAGAAAGGAAATGACTAATAGTTGCACAAAGAGTCCCTCTACGATGCAAAAGGAACACGATTTTGAGTGAATGTATGTAAATATAGATTTATTCACTGCCACTGTGCTGTGCAGCTTGAGACACATCATATCCCCTACAGGTGACGCCAGAGGCACGTACATCATCCCAGGTGCGGCAACACTAAGTGTGCTTCCTGCCGCCGTTGAATAAGCAGCTGCCAGCAGCAAGTCGTATACTTCTAGCTCACTTATTTGTTACATATTTTAATTCTTAATTTCTTTGCGTGTTTTTGGGTACTTGCATTGTTTAATTCATATATTTCGGGCATATTATAGTATTTGAGAGTTGTAGAATCGCGCTTTAGTACCTGAATAGTGTAAATTCGCGTAGTCGTTTGTCTCTTGTTTTTGTTTTGAACGGCCAGCGTCGGTTGGTCACAGCCAGTGTGCTTCCTGCCGCCGTTTGATAAGCAGCTGCCTGCAGCAGGTCGTATACTCCTAGCTCACTTATTTGTTACATAGTTTCGCATAGGAGGTGTAATTTCGAGTTTTAGTTATTGTAATCGTAAATTCAGGCAGACTGTAGCGCAGTCGTTAGGCATTTGTACACGTTAGTTCGTACATCCTTTGCGTGCTTCGCTTGTGTTATCTAGGCATGGACTCGTGTTTCAGTAACTGTTGTTCAACAGCGATTACAATGGACAGGGACTGTGATTGCTGTGTTCGGATGAGGGCTGAGTTGGCATTCCTTCGCTCACAGCTGCAGGCAGCGCTGACTTCGGTCGTGCAGCTTGAGGCTGTTGCCAACGGGCACCACTGTGGGAAGCCAGACTTGGGTATCATGGGGATGTCAACCTCGTCCCGTCTGTCCCCAGATCGGTCTGTCGCCGTGGTTGCCCCGGTTGCTGCCCGCAGTGGGGTTGAGCCCTCGCCTGTGGTTGATTGGGAGGTCGTTCCAAGGCGTGGCAGGCAGCGAAAGACGTCCCTGGAGGCTGATCAGAAAGCCTCCACGGTGCGTCTGACAAACAGGTTTCAGGTGCTGTCTCTGGGTGAGCCAGATGCAGCAGCCTGCCCTGTTTCAGAGGATGATTCTCAGCCTTCCAGGTACGGGCAATCGCAGAGGATGGGCTTATTGGTAGTTGGGAGCTCCAATGTTAGGCGCGTGATGGGGCCCCTTAGGGATATGGCGGCTAAGGAGGGGAAGAAATCCAGTGTGCACTCCGTGTGCATTCCGGGCGGAGTCATTCCTGATGTGGAAAGGGTTCTTCCGGATGCCATGAAGAGCACAGGGTGCAGCCAGCTGCAGGTGGTGGCACATGTCGGCACTAATGACGTGTGTCACTTTGGATCTGAGGAAATTCTCTCTGGATTCCAGCGGCTATCTGATTTGGTGAAGGCTGCCAGTCTTGCTTACGAGATGAAGGCAGAGCTAACCATCCGCAGCATCGTTGACAGAACCGACTGCGGACCTTTGGTGCAGAGCCGGGTGGAGGGTCTGAATCAGAGGCTCAGACGGTTTTGCGACCGTGTTGGCTGCAGATTCCTTGACTTGCGCCATAGTGTGGTGGGGTTTCGGGTTCCGCTGAATAGGTCAGGATTTCACTACACTCAGCTGGCGGCTACACGGGTAGCGGAGGCTGTGTGGCGTGGACTGGGCGGATTTTTAGGTTAGAAGGCCTCGGGACAGTACGGGGTGGGCTGCAATCTCAAAGGGTGCATGGCAAATACAGGACGTGCTTGGATCAAGGAACGATTGGAATTGTAGTTGTAAATTGTTGTAGTTGTACTGGGAAAGTCCCTGAGCTTCAAGCGCTAATAGAAAACACAGAATCTGAAATCGTTGTAGGTAAAGAAAGCTGGCTAAAGCCTGAAATAAGTTCTGCGGAAATTTTTACAAAGTCTCAGACGGTGTTCAGGAAAGATAGATTAGGCAGAATTGGTGGTGGAGTGTTTGTGTCTGTCAGTAGTGGTTTATCTTGTAGTGAAGTCGAACTAGATACTGCGTGCGAATTGGTATGGGTGGAGGTTATACTTAACAGCCGAACTAAGTTAATAATTGGCTCCTTCTACCGGCCCCCCTGACTCCGATGATATAGTTGCTGAACAGTTCAGAGAAAATTTGAGTCGTGTAACAAATAAATACCCCACTCATACGGTTATAGTTGGTGGGGACTTCAACTTTCCCTCGATATGTTGGCAAAAATACTTGTTCAAAAAGGGTGGTAGGCAGAAAACATCATCCGAGACTGTCCTAAATACTTTCTCCGAAAATTATTTCGAGCAGTTAGTCCACGAACCCACGCGAATTATAAATGGTTGCGGAAACACCCTTGACCTCTTAGCCACAAACAATCCAGAGCTAATAGCTAGGCTCAATACCGTTTCTTCCAAATCCACCAGAAACAAACGCAAAATAATTTTATTTAAAGAAGCGGATAAAGTGTCACTAGAAGCCTTCCTAAGAGACAATCTCCATTCCTTCCGAACTGACTATGCAAATGAAGACGAGATGTGGCTCAAATTCAAAGATATAGTAGCAACAGCAATTGAGAGATTCATACCTCATCAATTGGTAAGAGATGGAACTGATCCCCCATGGTACACAAAACAGGTCCGAACGCTGTTGCAGAGGCAACGGAAAAAGCATGCGAAGTTCAGAAGAACGCGAAATCCCGAAGATTGGCTAAAATTTACAGACGCGCGAAATTTGGCACGGACAGCAATTCTAGATGCCTTTAATAGGTTCCACAACGTAACATTGTCTCGAAATTTGGTAGAAAATCCGAAGTAATTCTGGTCGTATGTAAAGTACACAAGCGGCAAGACACAGTCAATACCTTCGCTGCGCAGTGCCGATGGTACTCTTACCGACGACTGTGCCACTAAAGCGGAGTTATGGAACGCATTTTTCCGAAATTCTTTCACCAGGGAAGATGAATGGAATATTCCAGAGTTTGAAACACGAACAGCTGCTAGTATGAGTTTCTTAGAATTAGACACCTTATAGGTTGCGAAGCAACTCAAATCGCTTGATAGGGTCAAGTCTTCAGGTCCAGATTGTATACCGATTAGGTTCCTTTCAGATTACGTTGATACAACAGCTCCCTACTTAGCAATCATATACAACCACTCGTTCACCGATAGATCTGTACCTGCAGATTGGAAAATTGCGCAGGTCGCACCAGTGTTTAAGAAGGGTAGTGGGAGTAATCCATCGAACTATAGACCTATATCATTGACGTCGGTTTGCAGTAGTGTTTTGGAGCATATACTGTATTCAAACATTATGAATCACCTTGAAGGGAACGATCTATTGGTACGTAATGAGCATGGTTTCAGAAAATATCGTTCTTGTGCATCACAGCTAGCTCTTTATTCGCACGAAGTAATGGCCGCTATCGACAGGGGATCTCAAGTTGATACCGTATTCCGTATTTCTAGATTTCCGGAAAGCTTTTGACACCGTTCCTCACAAGCGACTTCTAATCAAGCTGTGGGCCTATGGGGTATCGTCTCAGTTGTGCGACTGGATTCGTGATTTCCTGTCAGGAAGATCACAGTTCGTAGTAATAGACGGCAAATCATCGAGTAAAACTGAAGTGATATCGGGTGTTCCCCAGGGAAGCGTCCTGTGACCGCTGCTGCTCCTGATCTATATAAATGACCTGCGTGACAATCTGAGCAGTTCTCTTAGGTTGCTCGCAGATGATGCTGTAATTTACCGTCTGGTAAGGTCATCCGAAGACCAGTATCAGCTGCAAAGCGGACTCATTCCACACTAGAATCAGTATCAGAGAGGCTCTGAAGAAGACTGTGAGACACTCAGTTTAAATATCGTACAAGAAATAGTAACGGGATGAAACCAGATTGTTCAACATTAAGTAACTGTTTTCTCCTATATCCTTTTTCATAAATCGATAGAACATTAAACGCGTTTTTAGTAAGATTTTTAAGTGATACGTGTGATGCCTTATAAATAAGAAGGATCAACAGATGATGAATTATCGTCTCTCCTGTACGCTCTATGACATTTGTAGTAATAACTATGCATCCTTGAAACAAACTCCTTGTTAACCAGTACTGGCCACCATTTGGATATGTGTCATGTGTTGAAACTTCCACAAAGTAATTTTATATTTTCCCAAGTTTCTGCTCTTTTGGTGGAGTTGACGGAGGTACAGATTCTCTTTTCAAGATCGTAACTGGTCTTGTGAGCGTGCTCGACTAGTCAGGAAGTGCGTGTCAGCGAAGAGGTTCTCGGTGGCGAACCGAGGGGGGGTGCTGGGAACAAACCAGTGTTTATGTCAGAAAACGTCTTGTATATTCTGGAGTGGTAGCGTTGAGGGCCGTTTGTATCAAGAGAACCACCACTTCTGGATTCAAGCGTTTGCTGGTTTTACTATACTGTTGTTCGTAGAGCGTGTTAACAGTAAAGAGTGGGAGAGGTGGTAACTGATTTATTTTTCAGGTTTTATAATGCCAATTTAACGATGTGTGTAGTACAGGGTGTATCAAAAAGGCTCTCCCTAGTTTAAAAAAATCATAAGTATTATGCTATTTGAGATATGTACATGAACAACGTACTATTGGAAATAATAAACTGTCGAATTTTACATGGCCATGGCCACCATGTCGCATTTGCATCTGCAATCAGAGGATTATTGAACGTTGGATCTGTCGCACTGGACCAAATTATGCAGGTTTACATTATGACCCTCACCAGACTTGACTGTATCTGATACGTACCAAATCGGATGATTATTTTTCATATAGCCGGTATATTATCAAGAAGCTTTAGAGAAAAGTTTCATTGCACTAAAATCGATTTAATTGGCAGATACGAGATTGATTGTCTTGAGTTAATGTTGGTTGTGAATTCATCAGATAAAACTGACAACATTCGGCTTTTTACAGAAGAGAGCATTTGTAGGTTTGTTGACGTGCGTTTTCCAGTAAGAAATACTAATTCCCCAGATAATTAATAAGACACTTATTGTGATTGCTAACTGGGTAATTCTTGGCAACGAACTTACATGATATAAGTGAACTGATGGTACTAGCAGTGGGATAAAGTAGGAACCTTGCATCAAGTGACTATGATACACACTCATTTTGCAGTTAGGAGACTAGAGTTTGGGACACAAGTAATCACACACGTTGTATTAGCAGGACTTTAAGAGAGGACAACGTGAAAGCTCTCTCAAAGGCTTTTGATTATGTAAATCACGAAATTCTGCTAGACTCGTTACTGTCTATTTTCGAACTTCTTTCATACCATCCTGAGAAGGAAAAAGAATACTGTGGGTCATTATATCAAGCATGATTTGGGTCACTGTAATGGAAACACTGAAAGGGAAGTTTTGAAGTGAGGAAGAAAAAAGTAGGTGATTATTACTGTTTCGACTGATTTCATAACCGAGGGAGGTGGCGCAGTGGTTAGCACACTGAACTCGCAATCGGGAGGACGACAGTTCAATCCCGCGTCCGGTCATCCTGGTTTAGGTTTTCCATGATTTCCCTAAATCGCTCCAGGCAAATGCTGGGATGGTTCGTTTGAAAGGACACGGTCTACTTCCTTCCCCATCCTTCCCTAATCCGATGAGATCGATGATGTCGCAGTTTGGTCCCTGTATAATTGTTGGTGTGTATTTTAATTTCTGTTGCTATACTGATTTTAATCTGAGGATTTTTTGAAATCTGAATTGATGTCAGTTTATCTATTTAGGTTTTGTATAAGGGTTTATATGCGGTTCGGCGATGCAAATTTTAATGGCAAGTAGTTACCTAGTTTCAGCTCAAACTTTTAATTGATGTTGTCGTAATTGCCTTGAACTTAAATTTCACATCGTATCACAGCTACTTGCTATAAATAGTGGATTAGGGTATATATTTAAACAAGGATATTATAATGGTTACCTTGAAGGGAATGGTTCGGCGGGGTGTGGGGAGGAGTTGAGCAACATGTGTTTTTTGTAAATGTTGAGTAGGAATTTGTTGTTAGTAAATTTGCATTAGCATAACCCAGAAGTAATGTTAGCCCTCCAGCTTACCACTTCCTACAGCTTCTATCACACCAAAGACATTTAATAGATATCCCAAAGAATGTTAAAGGATTCTTAATTGACTGAGGAGGAAGCAGGAAAGAAATTCAAAGCTGAACTGTCTTCGGATCAAGACTGGAAGGCAAGGACACAAACTGACACTTTGGGTTTTTTAGCTAATCAAAATCTATCTGATGAGAGTGTGTATTACATTATCAACATAGAGATGCAAGTTTATACTGTCACTGGACAGCATTTCACGAAGACGGTTTCAGTTCCCTCCGTATGTGCAATGGGTGCTTCTGAAACAGCAATCGAAGTTCGCAGAAAGAAATACCACACAGCTTCTGTTCTCGTCATATTTTCAACAGAAAATGCCATATATGCTTTCACCAATCAAGTTTTGAATGATCTGAATAACCGAACACCACCCATGGGGATTTTTTGTGATCTCTTGAGCTTGTATTGTGGCATGAGTGGGACAGTGCACAAATGGTTTAATTCGTACCTAACTGGAAGAGTGCAGGAAGTTGAAATAAGCCATTCTCATAATATGTAAAGATCAGCACATCCCTCAAACTGGGGAACTATCAAGAATGGGATTCCACAAGGGTCAGTCTTGGGTCCTTTGTTGTTCTTAATATATATTAATGACTTGCCATTCTATATTCATGAAGAAGCTAAGTTAGTTCTCTTTGCTGATGATACAAGTATAGGAATCACACCTGACAAATAAGAATTAACTGATGAAATTGTCAACAATGTCTTTCAGAAAATTACTAAGTGGTTCCTTGTAAACTGACTCTCACTGAATTTTGATAAGACACAGGACATACAGTTCCGTACAGTAAATGGTATGACACCATTAATAAATATAGAGCTTAATCAGAAGCATATAGCTAAGGTAGAATATTCAAAATTTTAGGTGTGTCCATTGATGAGAGATTAAACTGGAAGAAACACATTGATGATCTGTTGAAACGTTTGAGTTCAGCTACTTATGCAATAAGGTTCATTGCAAATTTTGGTGACAAACATCTTAGTAAATTAGCTTACTACGCCTATTTTCACTCATTGCTTGCATGTGGCATCATATTTTGGGGTAATTCATCACTGACGAATAAAGTATTTATTGCACAAAAGCGTGTAATCAGAATAATAGCTGGAGTCCACCCAAGATCATCCTGCAGACATTTATTTAAGGATCTAGGGGTATTCACAGTAGCTTCTCAGTATATATACTCTCTTATGAAATTTGTTATTAACAACAAACCCAATTCAAAAGTAATAGCAGTGTGCATAACTACAATACTAGGAGAAAGGATGATCTTCACTATTCAAGATTAACTCTAACTTTGGCACAGAAAGAGGTGAATTATACTGCCACTAAGGTCTTTGGTCACTTACCAAATAGTATCAAAAGTCTGACAGATAACCAACAAGTATTTAAGAAGAAATTAAAACAATTTCCGAATGACAACTCCTTCTACTCCATAGAGGAATTTTTAGATATAAATTAAGAAAAAAAGAAAAAAACAAAAATATAAAAAAAATAAAAAGTTGTTATATTAACATAATTATGTTGTTAAATTAACTTAATTATGTCATGTATTGGAAAATTTGACTCATTCCACATCATTACGAAATATCATATTCGTGATCCATGGAACTAGTATTAATCTAATTTAATCTAATAAATAGATACTTGCAAATCTCCTCCTACTATCATGTATATGAATCTGAAATAAATAGTTCCTCATTTGCTTCACTTAATGGTCGGCACATTCTCAACCCTACCAAGACTCAACAACTGGTCCTTGAGAAATAGTAACTGGTCATATTACTTTTTCACTCGTTACTGTCTATTTTCGAACCTCTTTCATACCATCCTGAAAAGAAAAAAGAATACTGTGGGTCATTATATCAAGCATGATTTGGGTCACTGTAATGGAAACACTGAAAGGGAAGTTTTGAAGTGAGGATGAAAAATGTAGGTGATTATTACTGTTTCGACTGATTTCATGACAGAGGGAGGTGGCGCAGTGGTTATCACACTGAACTCGCAATCGGGAGGACGACAGTTCAATCCCGCGCCCGGTCATCCTGGTTTAGGTTTTCCATGATTTCCCTAAATCGCTCCAGGCAAATGCCGGGATGGTTCGTTTGAAAGGACACGGTCTACTTCCTTCCCCGTCCTTCCCTAATCCGATGAGATCGATGATGTCGCAGTTTGGTCTCTTCCTCAAACAACCCAACCAAACTGATTTCATGTCATCAATCAGCTCTTCAGGTCTTGTATTAATCTTTTCTCCTCCCTATAACACCTAGAACAATCGTCTTCGATAACCTTTTTTTAGATCCTAGAATCTTCCTTTAGTAGTTTATAATGTCTAGTATGTAAACTTTCTCTAGTAAGCGGCACATTACGGGCTTCACACATACAGTTAATTTAATCTTTCTCAGTTCACAACTGAACAAACTGGCTAATTTTTTTAACTGGAAGATCTAAGAGATAAAAACGGAGAGAAAAACCCTCACTTTATCTCTTCGTAACACAAATCTGTCTTTCTGATTATCTTTTTTTATGGCCATTTCTTATTTCTTGACGATATATAATGTATAAGTCTGTCCCTAAGTTAAAATACGGAACAGTAGTATATTTGAGTGTGGATAGCTTCAGTCGCTAGAGTACGTTATCATAAGTGTGCCGTGGTGTAATTTTAACGGAAGAAGGTAGGGGCATTTTGAACGACAAAGTCATACGTGACGTAGTCAGGAATAAACCATTATATGATGTGCTAAATGAAATAAGTCGAATGGTACCTCAGCGAGACAAAGAAATGTAAGAGATTGGACCCAGAGAAAGTCTCAGGGAGAGCAGCGACAGAAAACAAGACAACGCCGGATAAGAGGAGGTAAAAGTACAGCTGATGATCGAGAAGACGACGGAACGCTAGCACGGTAAGTCAAAGACTCCTTTAGGTATAGATAGACCATCACACAAAATTTAACAAATCAATACTATGGTGATGTCCTGTAAAAGCTATTATCAATAAGTTTATTGAAGACAGTAACAATCACAATAACTGTGAAGATGACTCACGCACCGTCCGAACTTAATTTTGTGTATAATGATTTCATCCATTCCGGGAACAGACAATTTAGACGGTTTTTGCCTCTTATCGACATCGATTATGGCCAATTATTAGTCCTAAAAATTCCAAGACTTTCTAGGATAAAAAGCATTATATACGTTTTTCATTACTTCAATCTTTGGAGGCAAACTGAAAGTTACGTTATTCTTAAAGAACCAAGTTTGCCAACATAGGTAGTAAATATTTTTATTAGTTACAGGTTTTGATAGATCTACGCTGTAATCATTGGATCTGAAAGTAACAAAAACATAAATCCCAACTGAAAGTGGCTCAAAAATACACGATTTCATATAACCACCGTGTAGACTACTTTAACAATGAAACGTATCTTATAACATAATTAGACGTACATGCTTTAAGCAACAGTGAAAGTGTTGCTTCAGATTGTTGTATGTTTTAAGTATGTGGTATTTTATGCGTGATATGCTGATGTTTCCTTCCAGCTTTTATTAGAATTTATTTCTACACCACTATGTCACATCCAGTGTTGTAAGATGCGTGTGCATCTCATAAGGTTACGACGTACGTTTTAGTGATGCAGTAGTAAAACCAGTGATTACATGAAACCGTATATGTTTGAGCCACCCTCACATGGGATGTTTCCTTTTGTAACTTTCAGACCGAAGATGACAGCATGAATCTGTCGAAACAGATACTAGTAAGAAAAATAATTACTAGCGATCTTAACACACTTGTTTCTTCAAGAATAATACAAAACGATACATTTTTTTGAGTGGTGTAACTCCAGATTAACGATTTTAAGAGTTTTTCCTTCAATTGTACTTCCAAAACCTGCTTCTTACCACATTTAATTACTGTACTGTAGGTCAACGGCAAGTAATCTGTAGGTTCTCACGAGTGACTTTGCTACATTCAAAATACGTGACATAAATGGACATTTCTTTTTAACGCATTGATTTAGATGCTTAAATCGTTTAAAACCGCAAAGGAACTGTTGACTTAATTATGTGACACAAATTTCAACTTGATTCGTCTTCTCAGTCCTCAGAAAAGTGGTTTTCAAAAGTCAATCCGAATGGCAGGAAGATTAGTAGACAGTGATGTGACCCAATAAGTGTTTAGTTTCTACCGATTGAGATATTGGCCGGCCGTGGTGACCGTGCGGTTCTAGGCGCTACAGTCTGGAACCGCGTGACCGCTACGGTCGCAGGTTCGAATCCTGCCTCGGGCATGGATGTGTGTGATGTCCTTAGGTTAGTTAGGTTTAAGTAGTTCTAAGTTCTATGGGACTGATGACCTCAGAAGTTAAGTCCCATAGTACTCGGAGCCATTTGACCCATTTTTGATTGAGATATAGAACCTTAAAAAGGCCAAACGTACATTTATTTACTAATCGATCTGCATGAAGATTAGAAATCTGTTTTGACATGGCAGGGATGTGGATAAACATAAAATGCTCTCTGAATTCATGCTTCATGAATGCCGCAAAAACAAATTGATGTACAAATTTTGTTGTGTTGGTGTGTGATCACACACGGTAGATCTTAATTTCCACGCTTTATGTGATGACATCACGTGATATATATACGAGTGTTGGAACATAAATAGTGGCAACTATTTATTCACAACCGATACAAAAGAGTTACATATTTGCACCCGTTACTGTGCTTCAAAGTAGTCACCAGCGTTGTGTAGAGCCCGTTGCCAGAGATTTGGAAGGTGTAGTACACCGTTAGCAGAGCCTGTTCACTTGATAGTGCGAATGGAGCGGTCTAAGGTTTTGATGATTCTCGTGTACGACTGTAATGGTGTTATCCTGACGCATTACTTTCCTCCATGGCAGACCGTTAATTCACTATATTACTGTTCGTTTTTGGAGCATCACCTGCGACCAGCTGTGCGAAGGTGCGGCGACACTTTCTGCACAACCCACCCATCATTTTGCACGACAATGCGCTGGCGCACTGTGGCTGCTCTGTTTGTCTATGGGACTGGGCAGTACTGTACCATCCACCATACTTCCCAGACTTAAGTCCTTGTGACTATGATTTGATTACGAAGATGAAGGAACCACTTTGTGACATTCGCTTCAGAATTGTTTCCGAGATTCGACAGGCAGACGACGGCTCCATTCGCACCATCAACAGAACAGGCTCTGCTAACGGTATACTACACCCTTCCACATCGCTGGGAACTGGTTCCAATCAACGCTGGTGACTACTTTGAAGGACAGTAACAGGTGCATACATGTAACTCTACTGTATCGGTTGTGAATAAATACGAGGTTGCCACCACTTAAGTTCCAACCCTCGTACATGTAATATCTGATAAAGAAAATCTGCCTTAACGGCTGGGATACAAATGTAATGACTAGTAAAGTACTGCATTTAGCAATAGTATTTAAATTGGATAAATTGCGATATTAGACAGCTTTATGAAGGTTGTTAAAGTATTACAAATTAGATATAGCTTTCTCCTAATTTTTAATGAAGAATTTATAGCACATATCTAATGGTAGATCACTGATGTAGTATCCTTAACTACGAATGTTGTATTGTTGTGGGTAGATACAATGATTCTTATCCTGGCATGGGACGCCACAATGAAAGTTAACCTGTCTCGGGGTTATATAATAAAAAGATTGAGACTTTAGGTAGAATCTAGTTTACTGACAACATTTATTTTCCCAAAAACACGAAGACTGACTTAATTTATGCAAGACACGCTACGACAGAATATCTTAAAGAACTTACAGGCGAAACTTCATTCTGGAAACTTACAGGTGGTTTAAGACCACAATGGACAAGGATCCTGGGTGGCTAAAGTGAGTCAAGTACTCTTGGCCTAAAAATGTGGATAACACAATCTGAATAAATCTGACGGTGAGAAGACTTTGACTGTTCAAATCTATAGAATTTTATATTGGTGCAGCCGAGAACAAGTGGCGATTGTGATTTGAGCGTCCTGACAAGGCCAGAGCAGCAGTACGCTGCCCTGTTTGCTTCGTGCAGCGATGTAACTTGCAGCTGGCGAGATGTGTGCGGCGGAGCGAGGCGTAAGGCGGCGCATGTGAATCGATCGCGGCCACGAAAGAAATGCCAAATCTCACAGTCTAGTGATCAGGCAGAAGGATCGCAATTTACTCTCTACCAGAGCCCTGAAATCACGGTAGATTTCAGTGTCTGACACACTCGTTCGCAGGTCGTACCAAGGACAAATTTGGCTCACTTATACGACAGAGAGCACAAGGATATCAAAAGTCAAGACCGGTAAAGGCAAAAACAAATAAGTGTGCCCTTGGCAAACGGGTAGTCGGAGGCGTTTGAAGTCACACTATCGGTTTGAAGTCACACTATCGGTATGGTAAAACTTCACCACTGGCTCCCCAGTCTAACTACTCTCAAGTGAAGTCAGTCTTAGGACAGGTCCCAAGTACTAACCATACGTGTCAGAGCTTCTACCAGACGTTCCTTCCAGACCAAATTCCAGAGCCCGAGAGCATCGCACCTCTCCAGATAAAAACTATTCCGTTTTTTAGCAAAGTGCACGAACGACACCACCTTCCCCCTGTCTTGAGTCGATCGCAGGGCTTTAGAGGCGCTAAATCTCTCGTCCTACAAGACAGCACAAACTCATGTCGACCCAGCGCAAGAGTTAAGAAAGCTGCGTCTCTGGAAGAAAAAACCGCCAATTACTGCCTTTTTTAAGTTTTCATGGTGGGAGAAGATGCTTCTCTCCGAACTCGCGTTGCTTCCTATGGCAACAAGCAAATAGATACAATCTTAAAGATGTTTATCTAAGTAGCCTGTGCCTTGGAGCATGTTAGTCCTAGCTATGAAGCGTAATAAAGATTCTATCTCTAAACCCTTCTCAGACGCTAGAGTTTCGCAAGGCGCAGAACACAGTTCCCAGTTTACTACTCAACTGTGTAGATGCATCCCTTTAGTTCGTTGCTCCCAGCCCAGTCTTCCGCTGGCGCCAATGCAGGTATGGTGGCATTGTCCTGCTGGATACCTGTCTCGACTAGATGGTGCTCTGTCTGCCCTGTGCGGCCGTGGTCCTCTCTGGCAAGACTTACCGAGGGATGGGCTCACCACCACTTGCTTTCAACTTCCGACATGCCGTTTCTACGAACTAAGAACCATAAAAATACCTAATGCTTTTAGCTCCCTATCAGGCTCCATCAACGCCTTTCTAGAGTCTCACTCAAGTTGCATAATGTTGTAACAGAATCTTTATGAAAAATAGTTGACAGAGTAACTTCTCCTCTCTCAAATATTCGTATTATGGAATTTTGGGGTACATTTCTGCTCTATAAACTAACCAATGTGTTTTAATTCCTGGCTGCTATATATATTGTGTGTACCAACGCTATTAAATGCGAGTACACGTAACGTACTGTGGCCTACTTTCCTGAGCTCAAACCATTCAGTGCCCAGTAAAACTCCAAATGTTATAATAGCCCTCCTTTTTCCTACATGATGCTTCTAGCGTCTTATATCACTGATGGATCATACAGACATTCTGTCTACTTCTGATTTAACTTTTTATCACTTTTAGGGTTATGTATGCTTGACATCAAGTATGGGGGCGACCTGAAGTTATCGTATACATAGAAGTAAACTTTACAGCAACCAAGACCGCTAATTATAACATTGCTTTTTATGAGACAAGGAATAGTTACTTGGAAACAAATGTATGGAAAGACAATCTGTGCAAGAATAAAAATTCGTGAACTCAAATCGGAATCAACCGATGCATATGGCCCTAATGAAGGTGCACCTGATGAGAAGAAGAGGGATATCTTAGATGACTTACGAGAATGGCTGACGAATGCCCAGATGAACATGAATTATTATTAATGAGTGACTTAAATGGATGAGCTGGTGAACGTTTAAATGAGGATGTCGTAGGACCGTGGGGAGACGATGTAGGAAATGATAATAGAAGGATGTTGATTAACTTCTGTTAGATTCAGAAGCGGACTGTTATGGATAGTCAGTTCCAGCATAAGGAAATACGTAAATATGCCTTCGCCAATCTGCTAAGAAACCCGAGACCAAATGTAGAATATGTAATAGGACGAAGGCAGAGGCTGTGGTGTGAAAAGATTATGTCAGCAAAGACTAAATGTAAGAATGGATGCATTAAATGACTAGAGTACTAATGAACTATAAAGTTACCTGAAATAGTCACTTAAATAAGCAGCGGGTGAGGCTTTAGGAAGGGAAAGAGACAGAAGAGTACAAACTGAATGGATGACCACAAAGTTGTTAGAGGTGACTGAGGAAAAGAAGAAAAAATGTGATATATGATTAACCACTGGTGGCAAAGAGGTCTGGAATAGGTACAAGGTATATAAAAACAGGACAGAGGAATTAACAAAAAAACTGTAAGTAAGAGGAATTGGAAAGAGTATGTCATAAAGCAGACAATTCGTTTTGTTATAGCAGATAGGCAGAGGCACGGCAGATTGTAAGGAAGATGAAAATGACCAGCAATCCTGCACCCACAGCACAGCCTATATATACTGGACAGAGGGAAAATCACTTTGAAGAACGTTTTGCCGAGAAAAGAAGAGACCACGTGATAGAAGTTTACAACAAAAACAGTACATTACGTAATGTAAAAATTATATTAAGGATAGAGGCAAAAGAGATGCTGAAAAAAAGTAAGAAATGGAACGGAAAATGAACCTGGAAGAGTTGTGATGGAACTGTGGAAATATGGGCTCACTCAGATGGTGAGACTTTTACATACATTTTTCAGTCATATTGTAGAGGGAGATGAAATACCAAGATTGGTGTATCAACATATCTGCTAACTTCAAAACACAAGAAGCCCGCAAAGAATTATAGAGAATTAGTGTTATGGCTTCTATCAGCAGACTCTTTAGCGCTCTACTGAAAAACAGGTTGCAGAGTGAGATAGAGGGAAAGATGCGAGAGGAACAGACAGGTTTTACAGTTGGACGATCTTGTATGGACCATTGTTTAGCCTTACGGAAATGTGTGTGAAAGCGACTGAGTATATAGGTGTAGAATCACAACAGATATTTCTGATTCAAAGAATATACCATCGATCGTACACAGCAGTTAAAGTAGGGAGAAAGTTGAATCAGACAGTCCAAACACCGACAGGAATTAGACAGGGCTCCAATATGTCACACACCCTGTTTAAAATACATAAGCAGTATGTACTAGAACCGTGGAATCAGTTTTGTGGAGTTATAGGATTTCCTTTCCAGCTTGGTACTATCTAATTATGATTTGCCTGTGACCAGGTACTGATAGCACAAAGTATAGAGGATGTAAAATTTATGATGTATGGACCATTGTTTAGCCTTACGGAAATGTGTGTGAAAGCGACTGAGTATATAGGTGTAGAATCACAACAGATATTTCTGATTCAAAGAATATACCATCGATCGTACACAGCAGTTAAAGTAGGGAGAAAGTTGAATCAGACAGTCCAAACACCGACAGGAATTAGACAGGGCTCCAATATGTCACACACCCTGTTTAAAATACATAAGCAGTATGTACTGGAACCGTGGAATCAGTTTTGTGGAGTTATAGGATTTCCTTTCCAGCTTGGTACTATCTAATTATGATTTGCCTGTGACCAGGTACTGATAGCACAAAGTATAGAGGATGTAAAATTTATGATGTATGGACCATTGTTCAGCCTTACGGAAACGTGTGTGAAAGCGACTGAGTATATAGGTGTAGAATCACAACAGATGTTTCTGAGTCAAAGAATATACCATCGATCGTACACAGCAGTTAAAGTAGGGAGAAAGTTGAATCAGACAGTCCAAACACCGACAGGAATTAGACAGGGCTCCAATATGTCACACACCCTGTTTAAAATACATAAGCAGTATGTATTGGAACCGTGGAATCAGTTTTGTGGAGTTATAGGATTTCCTTTCCAGCTTGGTACTATCTAATTATGATTTGCCTGTGACCAGGTACTGATAGCACAAAGTATAGAGGATGTAAAATTTATGATAAAGAAGTTAATGGAAACATTTCAACGAGGTAGGCTTAGAATAAATATGAGCACAACGGAATACCTAGGTGTGGGAGGAGATGGAAGGAATATAGCACTGCCACAACAAACGAATAAATCTGTGATACAGTTTAACTACATAGTATCAACGTACGGATTACGCATTCCAAAAGATGCTTTGAACCAGATGTGGAATACGGGATCCAGCGATCTAGAGGAGTAATTAAATTGCTAAATGGAGGTAAGTGCAGCTAGGCAACAGTAGTGGTTTAAAGAGAGAGCTGGAGCACTTTTGATATCAGATTGATATTCTGATGACTTAAACTATGATAGATGAGGATAATCTGTCCTAGCGAGAAACCCCCACACCTCTCCCTCCTCCTCTTCCTCTTCCCTCCCTAAACCTCCACCTGCCCTCACTAAGTATGATACTTGATCAAGTAACTATCCCCTCCAACTCTGGGAAAAAGATCTACCTCCCCACGCCCTCTAGGTGGGACATTCAAATTTTCACAGTAAATTCCAATTTTCGCACTAAATGCAAAAGATAGTTACACTGCAATACTGAGGACATAGTAATAATGGGAATAACCGTAATAATAATAATAAAAATCCATTCTTTATTTATGAAACTTCAACTACCTTATCGTTGGTGCAGAAGGATATTGGGTACTCTCTTTATTTCAGCATCTCTGGAATACTGATGCAGTGCAACTATGGTGTCACAATCAAAACTTGTGCATTCTAACTCTCTCATCCTATTGGTGGAAAATACAAAAGATAGTGGGAAAATCCAGTTTTCTCCCTATGGCTGTGAAGCATTTGAATTGAGGAGGATCGGTAACTACTGGATGTAGAGAGGGTTTTTTCTATATTACTCCGGCACTAGAGAGTTGTAACAGTCAGTCTAACCATTAGACCTATGTGGGAGGGATGGACCAGGGGAGTGGCGTCCTGCTAATCTACAAATGAATACCTGATGAGAGGATATAATGAAGGATAATAATATTAGGACAGGACCAAACTGTCCCAGTGCTGCTATTTTTGTCTATATTGTTGTTTCTACACCCACCCCATATAGGCAGAAGGACGTAACACTGACTTGGAGCTAAAAAAGAAAAGAAAAGAAACGAGAAGGAAAGCGAGGAGACACACATACTACGAATTTAATTAAAATAACTGAAAATGTGACATGAATGGGAGAAACAGAAATAATATAATGCTGTCTCCATGAATTAGTTAAAAACAGTAATAAAAATGGGGACAGACAGCAGAGATAAAAACACTTGAGAAACACTTGTACACTAAACACTTGAAAAACACAGGGAGAAATTGGAGAAAACAAAAGATACACTGACCACTAACAATGGAATACCTTGCATTTTCAATATAACTGGAAGAGGACCTGCTAGGACAATGGACTGTAGATGAAACGAATGGTGGGTATGGAGATGGCATTAATACATGGGTGGTTGTGAGGAAAACGTTGGGGCCTAATTGGTGTTAGGAGCCATATACTGGAGATTAAAACGAGATGGAGGGTGGCAGGGAGAGGAAATGGATGAGATGTGGTAGGGGAGCGGAGGAGGAGGGAGGCCTGGGGTTGGTGGATAGCGTAAGACGGATTTATAGTTGACAAGATGTCGGGGCAGACTTCATGGTCCAGAACAGAAAGAAATTTGTAATTTCTTTGGGAGAAGGATTTTAGGGTCTGCAGATGGAGGGATTGTGGGGCGTGTAGCTAGAGGCTTAGCAGTATAATAGAATTGAAAAGATGAGGGGAACAAAGCGATTGTTGAAGTCGAATTTATGGATGGTGTAGGTCATTCAGAGGTGTTCAGTGTGAGTGAGGAGAGAGGGGAATTTGATGAGTTGATAAAGGATCCCTTTGGGGGAAGGTAAGCGGATGCAGGAAGTGGAGCAGAGAGTGTGGAAGACCTGGAGAGTCTTATAGAACTTTGGAGGGGCAGAGATTCATCCAACATTTGCATAGCAAAGGATAGGGCAGGTTAAGTATTTGTACACTTGGACAGTGGAAGGGTGTAGTTCCCATGTAGTTAGCAGCCACAAGCAGAGCAGTTAGTGCCTGTCTGGAGTTCTAAAGCCCTTGACCTCCCTAGTATTTGTTTGAAATTAGCTGGAAAAATAGTTCTCCCAATATGGCCAGGATTCCAGTTTCTTTATGACTTTGGTCATCCCTTTGGAACTGTGTGCCTCAAACTGGAGGTTTCTGTATGTGCCAAGCTAGTATTTTGCGATGTTATTCTTGTTCTTGAAATAATGGTTTGTTAGTACTGAGTGTTTGATACTACTGATTGTGATTTCTGTTTATTGTAGACCTCAAAGTCTTTCCTGAAGCGAATTATTGGATTTGTCGTGACAATAAAGTTGTGTACACTCAGCCTAAAGGTACACATGTGTGGGTCATGTCTGTGTGCCTGCTTGTTTCTGCGTGCTCCCTCTTACGCCAGGTTATAGTTGTACAGTTTAACAAGCCATCTGCCATTTGGTGCATATCCCTATTACTGTATCTATTAGCACATAACTGGCCACAGTAAATTAATGCCTTGAATTTTAAAATCTTGTTTCATTTATTATGTAAATTAAGAAAAATGTGGCCAACTTAGAGATTTACAACATGTTAATTATCCTGCAATATATGTTACAGACATGAAATCAAATATTTGAAAATGGAATAAAAGGCCAAAATCTGGATTGTACTTAAATAAACATTAAAACAGTCAAATAACGGTATCTTCGTGTGAAAAACTCGATGTGATTGTTGCTCAACAACATCAAGGACTCTCCGTGTCAAAGTTGTGATTGGTTGATTTGATGAGGACAGAGGTTTGCGAGGGATGATTTGGATTATAGTTTGGGAACATACTTCATGATTTTTGAAGTTGAGGGATTTGGTGTTGGGCAACTGAGACTCAGGGCGGGACAGGAGGAAAGGAACAGAGCAGTACCTATCTGTTCAGTGGGGCCTGGTTTGGTTTGGGGGATTTTTTTTGTAGTAGTGCTGGATGTTGTGTCTGCGTTGGATCGTTTCTGGAATTTTTAACGGTCATGGGATGGGATGCGGGTTGAGGAATTGGAGAGGATGGACTATGATACAGGGCAGGTCCCTCCAATGGGACAGAGTCAGTGTGGCTGCTGGTGGATGGTGTTGTGGCATCTCGTCTAGTGACGGTGGCGCAGAGAAATATAGCTCGTGCAGGCATTGCACAAGCAGTGCTGAGTGTGGGAAACTTCGAAATGTAGGGCAGGCAAATGAAAAAGTGGAATGTAGGAAAGGTGTGACTGCAGAGGGGAAGAAACTGTAGGGAGGGTTTGGACGTATGGTGGTGAGCCTGAAGAAGGGCTCCATGTAAAGTACTTGGGAGCAGTGGGGCAGTGATATAAACGATGGAGGTGGCTGAATGGCCAGTTGTGGGTCGAGGGAAGCAGGAGGACACAAGGTCAGATAGCTGGAGATTTCAAAAGCTAATTACGTTGTGTCTATTAGTTGCCTTGTCATGTTGATGAAAGTATCTCACTATGAATTCTGGTATATTGCCTCTCAACTAATCTGGCTGAGATCTGTCCGTCTATGGGGGTGAGTAAGATGTTTCAGTCTATTCTCCTTCGCTGCGACACCTCTGCCCCATAAAAGTTGTTCTACCCCTCTCAGAAGGCGGAGCACTTAAATTTCGCTGGGGTTAATACCACGATGTTGAAAAACATGTTTCCCCTCCTCCCACCTATAAACGGAAACGACCTGAGACGTGTTTTCGAAATATTCTCGATAGCTGCAATAGCAAAATACCGATTTACTGACACCTCACCCCAAACGTGGATGAGGCTGCAGAACTGTGTTTCTCTCAGAATACAACTGTGTAGAAGCGTTCCTAGTGCCCCTGACCAAACTAGTTGCCGGATGCTTCGAAAACTCAAATGAGGGAAATGTTCTTTTCAAGGGACACTGGAATATAAAGCTGACTGCAGGAGGTATCTACTGCTGCCGACATAAGAGTAGTTAGCGCTCTAACGGAGACATATAGACAGTCTTTTTCTCCGTTGCTCTATATTCGAGCGGAATAGGAAAGCATATGACTGGTAGTGGTACAGGGTACCCTTCGCCACAGAGGGTACTATAGTTTGCGATGTATGCATAAAGATATAAATTCAGTCTATCTTTTAAGATATCAGTTCATCTATTTATATTCAATGACTTTTGTTGTCGCCTATTAATCGAGAGAACAGAACACAGAATTTCAACTGTTAATTGTCTCTAGACTAAAACATTCATATTTGCTCCTAATTACTTCATTTCAGTCACTTCGCGATACGTATGTGAGAGTTCGTAATACGTTTGCCCACAACACCTAAAAAGAACGATACAGAGCTCATCTCTAAAGTCCCCTTTCGTCGGAGTATCGCTTACCTGACATATTTTCACGTATCTTCCAGTCTTCGATATATAGCATTTTTATCCATCTGATTTCGACGAGTATGAGATGACGCGCACCAAGTCACGGGTCCCTGACAATTCTCATCACATTCCATCACCTTCCGACAGCACTGTTCCATTAGTTCGGAGGCTGTCTAGTTCTCCACCTGTCACTGATTAGATAGAGAGCTATCGCAACGACAAAAATAGCACACTAACGTACAGGAGGAAAATCACAATCATGAAGAGTATATGTGGGTTACACTAGGAAATTCAGATGCATAACACCTACAACTCATCAGTATCGAATGACTGTCTATGAATATTCTCCTATAAAAGTCCTAATCTCCTGTATCATACCCCTATGATTAATTCACTAGAAATAGACAGTGTAATGGGGCCAGAGTACTCACTGACAGCACAGTGTTTCGAAAGAAATACATAACCTTCTTTCAAGTAGTGTGTGCCTCCATAAGAGGAATGTAACAGTATGACAGTTCTTCCAATACACTATCCATTGAATCATTGTCGTTGGTGCAACAGCCTCACGCCTCCACGCATAATTCAGAGCTACTGCAAGTTTCGAGAAAGGGAGGGAAGTTTCGGAACTTAATCATACCATTGTTCATTTTGTACCCCATGCTGCTCGATAATGGACCAAGAATGATTCTGTATTCCGTCTAGATCAGAGTATATCCTCAAATATCCTTATGGGTACTACCCAAATATGTAGTGGTAGTTACTTATTTGGAAGCAAACTCAGTGCTTTCATTCTTATCCATTTATCATACATCAGGAGCCAATTATCCAACAAGTACAACCAGACCAAATCAGTGTCAGTGTTTACTCCAACAACGGTCCCTTAGAACGTCGATCCGAACTGTAGTGGCACAGTCTCCGACGGGATTTGTGCCGACTCACCTTCTACACCGTCACTTCTTAGTGGGTAGATCGACCCCCTTAAAAATTAAGCAGACGAATTCGAGTGTGACATATTCTACTGCGTTAGCTCACCAACTTGTCAGTTCTTGGTGTCTGGGATGCTTTTCTTAAGATTCTAACACACGAATCCGAATCCACATATGTATTCGACTTCAGCCCGCTCCAGGCACTTACTACTATGTATTTTACGGTGCCAACGTTCCTATTGACAGTGCACAGGATTTCTAATCCTATTAATGTGTCATAGTCTTGCTTGCTTTCAGATGAACTACCAACTCCATTACAGGTCTTCCCGCCTGCTTGCAGACTCCTCCATCACCAACGAACAGCCTACATCTAAAATAAATAAGTTTATTTGTAAGGCTATGCAGCCCAATGTGTAACGTACATTGCCCCGGTATATCGATTACACTTCTAACCAAATCTCACATGCCGATAGAGTTAAAAACTATCTGTATACTTCTATACACATCTTAATTCCCCCTCCCCCCCACCCTCATATCTTTTCCAGAGAAATACGTAGTTTTTCCCAGAGACTTCTTGTTTCCCATCATATATTCGAAAGGAGTATGCCAACCTATGTTATACTGGCAGCATCTACTCACATCAAAAAAGGCTTTGCATGACCTCGGTTCCGAGAGTTCCGGAGCCTGTACAGAAAATTGGAATAGTGATCGAGATAAACATCATTTCCACCTTTTTTATTTGTCATGAAAACCACACATTGCATGTTTTACCACCATACACCGTGATGGCCCAGACTGCTGTACACATCGGTACCTCTAGTACCCAGTAGCACGTCCTCTTGTAATGATGCATGCCTGTATTCGTCGTGGCATACTATCCACAAGTTCATCAAGGCACTGTTGGTCCAGCTTGTCCCACTTCTCAACGGCGATTCGGCGTAGATATCTGAGAGTGGTTGGTGGTCTCGTCGTCCTTCAACAGTCCTTTTCAATCTATTCCAGGCATGTTTGATAGGGTTCATGTCTGGAGAACATGCTGGCCACTATAGTCGAGCGATGTCTTTATCCTGAAGGAAGTCATTCAAAAGATGTGCACGATGTGGGCGCGAATTGTCGTCCATGAAGACGAATACCTTGCCAATATGCTATCGATATGATTGCACAATCGGTCGGAGGATGGTATTCACGTATCGTACAGCCGTTACGGCGCCTTCCATAACCAATAGCGGCGTACGTCGGCGCCACGTAATGACACCGCAAAAAAGCAGGGAACCTCCACCTTGCTGCACTCGCTGGACACTGTGTCTAAGGCGTGTAGCCTGACAGGGTTGCCTACATACACGTCTCCGCCGATGGTCTGGTTGAAGGCATATGCGACACTCATCGGTGAAGAAAACGTGATGCCAATCCTGTGCGGTCCATTCGGCATGTTGTTGGGCACATCTGTAATGCTCTGCACGGTGTCGTGGTTGCAAAGCTGGACCTCACCATGGACGTCGGGAGTGAAGTTGCGCATCATGCACCCTATTGCGCACAGTTTGAGTCCTTACACGACGTCCTGTGGCTGTACATAAAGCATTATACAATATGGTGGCTTTGCTGTCCGTGTTCCTCCGAGCCATAATCCGTAGATAGCTGTCTTCCATTGCAGTAGTAGCCCTAGGGATGCCTGAGTGAGGCCTGTCATCGACAGTTCCTGTCTCTCTGTATCCCCACCATGTCCGAATAACATCACTTTGGCTCACTTCGAGACACCTGAACACTTCCCTTGTTGAGAGCCCTTCGAGACACAAGGTAACAATGCGGATGCGATCGAACCGCGGTATTGACCGTCTAGGTGTGGTTGAATTACCACAACAAGAGTCGTGTACCTCCTTCCTGGTGGAATGACTGGAAGTGGTCAGCTGTCTGACAACCTGCGTCTAATAGGCGCTGTTCAGGCATGGTTGTTTACATCTTTGGGCGGGTTTAGTAACATCTCTGAACAGTCAAAGGAACTGTGTCTGTGATACTATATCCACAGTCAACGTCTATCGTAAAGAGTTCTGGGAAACGGGATGATGCAAAGCTTTTTTTCATGTGTCTATATGACACCTTTGCTCTACATATCAGTCACGTAACATGAAGAGATGAGTGGATACAGGATTGGTGAACAGTGGCATGTAGCACTTTACCATCCAAAGGATGCTTCTGTATACTTGCACGCATCGCTTAATCGCAAACGGGTGTACGCATGCAAACATCAGCGTAGCAGTTGAGAATAACCTTAAAGTTATAGTAGAAATTGATAATGTATAATGAGGTATGAAGGTGGTTCTTATTCTAAAAGAGTGGAGGAATCTATGCAGCAAACTGACATATACAAGGTGGTCCATTGATCGTGACCGGGTCAAATATCTCGCTAAATAAGCGTCAAACGAAAAAACTACAAAAAACGAAACTTGTTTAGCATGAAGGGGGAAACCAGATGGCGCTTTGGTTGGCCCGCTAGATGGCTCTGCCAGGGGTCAAACGGATATCAACTACGTTTTTTAAAATAGGAACCCCCATATTTTATTACATATTTGTGTAGTACGTAAGGAAATATGAATCTTTTAGTTGGACCAATTTCATCGCTTTGTGATAGATGGCGCTGTAATAGTCACAAACATGTGGCTCACAATTTTTGACAAAAAGCTGGTAAAAGGTAGGTATTTTTAAATTAAAATACAGAACGTAGGTACGTTTGAACATTTTATTTCGGTTGTTCCAATGTGATACATGGACCTTTGTGAACTTATCATTTCTGAGAACGCATGCTGTTACAGCGTGATTACCTGTAAATACCACATTAATGCAATAAATGCTCAAAGTGATGTCCGTCAACCTCAATGCATTTGGCAATAGGTATAACGACATTCCTCTCAACAGCGAGTAGTTCGCCTTCCGTAATGTTCACACATACATTGACAATGCACTGACGCATGTTGTCAGGCGTTGACGGTGGATCACGATAGCAAACATTGTTCAACTTTTCCCGCAGAGAGAAATCCGGGGACGTCAGATCCGCTGAACTTACGGGCCATGGTATGGTGCTTCGACGACCAATCCACCTGTCATGAAATACGTTATCCAATACCGCTTCAACCACACGCGAGCTATGTGCCGGACATCCATCATGTTGAAGTATATCTCCATTCTGTCATGCAGTGAAACATCTTGTAGTAACATCGGTAGAACATTACGTCGGAAATCAGCACACATTGCACCATTTAGACAGCCATCGATAAAATTGGGGCCAATTATCCTTCCTCCCACAATGCCGCACCATACATTAACCCGTCAAGGTCGCTGACGTACCACTTGTTGCAGCCGTCGTCGATTTTCCGTTGCCCAATAGTGCATATTATGCACGTTACCACTGTAGCTGAATGACGCTTCGTAGCTAAATAGAACGCGTGCAAAAAATCGATCATCGTCCCGTAATTTTACTTGTGCCCAATGGCAGAACATGGTCGCCATGTAATTGCTGGTGCATAGAAATATGGTACGGGTGCAATCGATGTTGATGTATCATTCTCAACACCGACGTTTTTGAGATTCCAGATTCTAGCGCAATTTGTCTGCTACTGATGAACGGATTAGCCGCGACAGCAGCTAAAACACTTTCTTGGACATCATCATTTGTTGCAGGTCGTGGTTGACGTTTCACATGTGGCTAAACACTTCCTGTTTCCTTTAACGTAAGTATCCGGCGAACGGTCCGGATACTAGGATGACGTCGTCCAGGATACCGAGCAGCATACATAGCACACGCCCGTTGGACATTTTGATCACAATAGCCATACGTCAACACGATATCGACATTTTCCGCAATTGATAAACGGTCCATTTTAACACGGTTAATGTATCACGAAGCAAATACCGTCCGCACTGGAGGAATATTACGTGATACCACGCACTTACACGTTTGTGAATATTACAGTGCCATCTATCACAAAGCGAAAAAACTGGTCCAACGAAATTATTCATATTTATTTACACACTACACGAATGTGTAATAAAAAATGGGGGTTCCAATTAAAAAAAGAAAACGCAGTTGATATCCGTTTGACCTATGGCAGCGCCATCTAGCGGACCAACCATAGGGCCATCTGGTTTCCCCCTTCAAGCTAGACGAGTTTCGTTCTTTGTAGTTTTTTCGTTTGATGCTCATTTCGTGAGATATTTGGCCCGGTCACTATCAATGGGCCACCCTGTGTATCGTAATCTGATGGAGATGTATTGAGATGTAGCTGGATAAGGTATGTTGTATGTATCAATTTTAGGAAAATATGTACTACTCCTTATTCTATCTGACCTGATTGTGACTGTAAAATGCCATGTATCTGTTTTAGAGACCTGAAGACGGCAGTTTAGATTTGCCGAAACGAATCATCAAAAAATGAAATTACAATTAACGATTATGGCTATAACAAGTTTGACTCACGCAAGAACATCACGAAAGTGACGACAAGACTCAACTGGGAGACTCTTAAAGAAGATGGCAGCTGTCCAGTGAAAGACTATTTACAAACCTGCAACAACTAATATTAATTCAAGAACCTGTAAACATCATTTACAGACCTACATATTGGGGCCATAGAGACTAAGGAGAAAGATTTCATTACTTAGGTCATGCACATGGGCATTTAAAATGTGTTACGTGACTGAAACGGGTTGAAGCTCACGTATGTGGTACATTTCTAAGTAAACTCTGACGTACGTGTCACAATTATTAGTACGGTATGAATGTTGATGTAAATGCTTACGTAAAAAAATATGAAAATGTTATTGCTTTTATGTACTCGAGCTGTAAACAAAGAAATACGCACAAATACAAAAAATTGTATAAAACGGAGTAATCAGTCAAGTAAGTGTACATTTTGCAGTCTTAATTGATAAATTTAGAACAAAAGGAAGAGTTCAGGTAGCAATCACAGTCAATTTATTATAACTTCCACATTTGTTACTGTTATTCATTCATGCGTTAGAAGCGGATGTCCAGTGGTTCTTCAAAGTCAGCTTCCATTGATTCTTCATCCCTCTATCGTCATAATGTTTCTTTCACTAGATAGCAAATGCGTAATTCTACACTTTAACTTAAATGAGTCCTTGCAGTACCCTCTCGGCCTGTGACATACACTCCTGGAAATTGAAATAAGAACACCGTGAATTCATTGTCCCAGGAAGGGGAAACTTTATTGACACATTCCTGGGGTCAGATACATCACATGATCACACTGACAGAACCACAGGCACATAGACACAGGCAACAGAGCATGCACAATGTCGGCACTAGTACAGTGTATATCCACCTTTCGCAGTAATGCAGGCTGCTATTCTCCCATGGAGACGATCGTAGAGATGCTGGATGTAGTCCTGTGGAACGGCTTGCCATGCCATTTCCACCTGGCGCCTCAGTTGGACCAGCGTTCGTGCTGGACGTGCAGACCGCGTGAGACGACGCTTCATCCAGTCCCAAACATGCTCAATGGGGGACAGATCCGGAGATCTTGCTGGCCAGGGTAGTTGACTTACACCTTCTAGAGCACGTTGGGTGGCACGGGATACATGCGGACGTTCATTGTCCTGTTGGAACAGCAAGTTCCCTTGCCGGTCTAGGAATGGTAGAACGATGGGTTCGATGACGGTTTGGATGTACCGTGCACTATTCAGTGTCCCCTCGACGATCACCAGTGGTGTACGGCCAGTGTAGGAGATCGCTCCCCACACCATGATGCCGGGTGTTGGCCCTGTGTGCCTCGGTCGTATGCAGTCCTGATTGTGGCGCTCACCTGCACGGCGCCAAACACGCATACGACCATCATTGGCACCAAGGCAGAAGCGACTCTCATCGCTGAAGACGACACGTCTCCATTCGTCCCTCCATTCACGCCTGTCGCGACACCACTGGAGGCGGGCTGCTGCACGATGTTGGGGCGTGAGCGGAAGACGGCCTAACGGTGTGCGGGACCGTAGCCCAGCTTCATGGAGACGGTTGCGAATGGTCCTCGCCGATACCCCAGGAGCAACAGTGTCCCTAATTTGCTGGGAAGTGGCGGTGCGGTCCCTTACGGCACTGCGTAGGATCCTACGGTCTTGGCGTGCATCCGTGCGTCGCTGCGGTCCGGTCCCAGGTCGACGGGCACGTGCACCTTCCGCCGACCACTGGCGACAACATCGATGTACTGTGGAGACCTCACGCCCCACGTGTTGAGCAATTCGGCGGTACGTCCACCCGGCCTCCCGCATGCCCACTATACGCCCTCGCTCAAAGTCCGTCAACTGCACATACGGTTCACGTCCACGCTGTCGCGGCATGCTACCAGTGTTAAAGACTGTGATGGAGCTCCGTATGCCACGGCAAACTGGCTGACACTGACGGCGGCGGTGCACAAATGCTGCGCAGCTAGCGCCATTCGACGGCCAACACCGCGGTTCCTGGTGTGTCCGCTGTGCCGTGCGTGTGATCATTGCTTGTACAGCCCTCTCGCAGTGTCCGGAGCAAGTATGGTGGGTCTGACACACCGGTGTCAATGTGTTCTTTTTTCCATTTCCAGGAGTGTATTTCTGGGCTTAAAATACAGGTACCAGTATTGCAACGGCAGACTGTGTTAAGCTTGCAAATCATGTAAGTCTAGCAGTTCAATGTATTTTATTGCATTCCAGTCTCGCTTATCCCTAGTATGTGTTACACCTTCGGCGAACACTACACTCCCTTGGCCTTGTCGCTGGAACAGGCTGTAATTAATACGTATATGACCGTTGTGTTCACCTCTTGGCCACAGGATATTAGGCGATCACAATTCCAAGAGATAATCGATAGTTCCCAGAAACGTGTTTACTAGCAGGTCACATCTCAGGCCACTTGACGACAGTGTGTAACAGTAATCAAAGTGGACATAAATAGGCAATACATTTTCCACTGTGTTATTCACCTGTTTCTTCATCTGTGAAGCAATTGCAGGTTCATAATGTACCATAATATTTTTGTTTAAGGCATTAGTTGACAACATTACTTTTAGTAACATGCGATACATAAAATAATTTTTTCATAACGTGGGGCCACAGTAATAATGTATTTCTTTAAAGCCAGTACCGCCATTAGACTGTTGTTTATTTGCAGTGTTACATTTACAATTACACAATCATGATTTCGGCTTCAAAGTGCCACTGTCAAGTGTTTTAGGTGTTATACGGTGCCTAAGATGGCATGCTCTATAACACTTAAAACACTTGATAATGGCACGTTGAAGCGGAAACCATGATTGTGTAAGTATAAATGTAACGCTGTAAATAAACAATAGTCTAATGGTGGTACTGGCTCTAAAGAAATGTGATACATAAATTGTCTTACGGAAAATCTGTTTCTCACGAAGTACTGGTATGTAGTTTTTGCTTGCGAACATACTAGGTATCATAATATGGGCCCTCAGGTTAAGTGAGGACAATTAAGCCACAGTATGAGAACCTTTTCCAAAGATCAGACCTGGATCGTTTAACTGAAGTGTTTTTTTCCACTCAGAAACAGATGCACAAAGCACCTGGGGAGGCCTGAGCAAAGCAGAAGCATTCCCATTACAAGCAAGCATACGTTTTGTTCGGTGGCTCCTTTCTCGGTAACTGAAGAACGTCAACAGACACTTTCAGCAATACGCTAGGGACATGCATGTGGAAACTGGATCTTTATTCTTTTTCTTTAGGAAATTTGTGATAAGTTACTATGGGACCAAACTACTGAGGTCATCCGTCCCTAGACTTACACACTACTTACTCTAACTTAAACTTGACACGCATGCAAATGATGCAGTAGTTCCCAGGTTACACACCAGACACTGTAACATTTGAAATTTTTCCCGTGTATGAAGTGCTGTTTATTCATTATCTGAGATGACAGATTGAAACCACCAGTGACAAAGACAATACAATGAAAAATTCAGCGCCCCGGAAGGCAGGATAGGGAAGTCATGCACAGAACTGTCAAGCAGGAGCAGTCACGCGTTCAGTCGAAAGCCAATGAGATGTAGAGAGCAGACAGTCAGCCGTGAATCAGATGTGAGTAGTCTGCAATATGTCAGATAGTGAGCAGTCACTCAGTGATTTAGCAATGCAGAGAATGAGGAATCGGAGAGTAGGTGGAGTAGATGGTGGTGGTGGAGGAAGAGGAGTCGGAGGAGGAGGAGGAGAGAGAGGGAGAGAGAGTGAGCTCTTCTTCTTGGGGCATTTCAGTATATTGTCAGATCAGTTTTCAGACCCCTAACATTAATTCCAACGCCTACTCGTCACTTTGTGTCATACCAAGTTCCCACTTCATGCTGAATGGTCATCTATTGCAGATCAATGCAAAATTCTTTAAGCGTCTCAGTACATTTCCTTGTCTGACCTCAGCCTCTAAACATTACGCTAACGCCACCTCTGCAGTATAGCCACAACATCTCGTCGCCTCTTGCTTGCCAGATTACTGATTCATGTCTACAGTGACTCAGTCAAATCAGCCCTGTGATCTATATTTGCACTGATGATACATTAATAAATGCAAATGTTGTAATCCTTTAATAATTTATTTTCACTACGACCTGATTTGCATATCAGTTCAATTTTATTACATTTTAGCGACAATGTGGGACAATTTGCATTTCAATTCCTGTATCATTTTTGAGTTTCATTACATTTTGGGTCCGCCGCATTTGTCGTTTCATCAATCGGATGAACTGCTTTGCTTATTAAACGTGCTAGTTATTATGACAGGGGTGAAATGTAAGAGAAAAGAACCGAACCATAACTTCTGCAAATACGAAATTTAATTAATATGAGGCGTGTTTTTTAAGTAAGTACCGTTTTGAAATTTAAAAAAAACGCGCTAAGATATCTCAAGAATTTTCTTTTTACATGGAAGCCTGAACCTTAATCTATTTTTCTACATAATTTCCGTCAATATTGAGGCATTTGTCATAACGTACCAGTTTCGGAATACCCTCTTCACGGAAGTCTGCCGCCTGACTTGTTAACAACTTATAAAGGCACATTTGGATGCCGAGCGTGAGTTTCCGCGGAAACGCGAAATACTAATTAAATAAATGATCAGTGACAAATAAATAAAGCCTATGGCACACAACTGCAGTGCTGTGTCACTGATGAAACAAAAGCACAATTACGTTACTCTTATGTTTGATTAAAAAGGAGAGCTCTGGTTGAAGTGGTGCGAGAAGCACGTATTTTATTTTATTGTCTGGCACACCGCCATATTTCATGTTATAGAAGAATACTGCGAGTTGCAACCACACTAGGCACTCGATTCTGTAAAGAATTTATATTTATAAAAGTAAGTAGGATTATGAACTGTAGGCTTATTCATTGAATATATCTGATTTAACTAACTGTGTAACTTTTTTATGTTTAGTAGACAATCACCTCTGTACGACGTATTGGCATGGCTGGCAAATTATTGTAATATTGAGATTTAGATTATGAGTCCGCACCTACCGCAGCAGTCTTTGGAAACGATTTAATTACGAAGTCCGATTATTCAGTTTTATTTCACGGTCAACTACGAGTGACATTGCCTTTACGAGAAAGCCATTGTCAAGCGTCTGATACCGAATAATTAATCGTCCACGTTCCAGATAAGCAAATATCAATTACAATTACAATCACCATCATACAGATAGAATAATTAATATTTAAATAACAATATATATTTTTTTATTTATTTTATTTATTTTATATTGGCGACCGTGACAGGACAGATTGTCTAGTAAAAATAAATAAAATAAATAAAAAATGTTATTTTAAATATGTTAATTATTCTATCTGTATGATGGTGATTGTGATTGCAATTGTATTTGCTTATCTGGAACGTGGACGTTTAATTATTCGGTATCAGACGCTTGACAATGGCTTTTTCGTAAAGGCAATGTTACTCGTAGTTGACCGTGAAATAAAACTGAATAATCGGACTTCGTAATTAAATCGTTTCCAAAGACTGCTGCGGTAGGTGCGGACTCAATAGCTAAATAACAATATTTTTTTTTATTTTTTTTATTTATTTTATATTGGCGACTGCGTGTCGGACATGTTATTTTGTCATTTGTTACATTGTTCTCTTTGTTTCATGTAAAAAATCAACTTTCTGGACCTGGACGTCAATGTATGAGAGATAACAAAATCTGAAGATATTTTCCAATTCTGAAATTTTGCGGGAAGACGCAATGAAACTTCCAGCAAAATAAGGTAAGACGCAGCATCTTTGCATTAGCAGGCTTGACCAGACGTATAATTCAGTGTATTAGCTTTTCAGTAAATTCTGTAGTGTTTCTTTTCTGCATAACAGTTTCAGTGATAAATTTCATTCTCAGTACTCTTCCCTAAACAATAACGTATGCAACAATACCAGTACACGAGTGTACAATATGGCCGACTTCTGAACGATATCATGTAACATGGCCAGCAGCCATTACCAATAATCTCAAATTCAGTTTATATTTTTAAATTAACAGACAGCCATTGTTGCTACGAGCGATTCATGCTCAACTACATTTTATTTTAAAATCAGTGTCAAAAATTTTCTTGAAACATATATCACGTGTGGCATGGTAATAACTAGAAAACAATACGCAAAAATGGAACAGCAAGGACGTACTATTCAGACGCAATCCGACTCGGACGTGAGACAAGTGTTAGAAAATGACTTTACGACAGCAACCGGTAGTGACGATTCATCAAACATTGACGCAAGTGTTGACGAAAATTTTGACGATAGGCCGTCCACTACAAAAATTTCAAAATCTCAATCAGAGCCCATGTTAATGCATGACGTCACGTCTAATGACGCGGCGGGGGCAGAGACCTTGCAAACGGTAAACATTGCCGACATGTTACAAATGCTAATGAAACAAAACGCAGAAAATATGGCAATCATAAGGAAACAGAACGCCGAAAACATGGCAACCTTAAAGGCACAATTAGAGACACAAAATGAACAGTTAAAAACACAAAATGACGAAATCAAATCTGATCTCATAGCAATCAAGATAGGTAATGACACTTTGTGTAAACGTGTGGAACTTATAGACGCCACACTGACCAAACAGATGACCGAACTCAGTACTAAATTTTCCCAGCTCAATACGAGACAAGAAAAGACTACAACTGACGTAGCACTTTTACAGACACAAGTAAAAAACCTTAATGTCACGTGTGAAGTTTTTACTGAACAAATTCAAACATATCCTTCAGTACATGACAACCTTGAAAAACGAATTACTGACGTACAGAATAAATTGGACAATGTTGAACAACACCTGACTGACATCTTACAATCTGATGCCACAGCTCATTTTCAAAATATTAATAAAGAATTTCATGGTATCCAGGGCTGTAATGAATACCCCAGAGCTGACATTCAGTCCGAAGGGTAGAACACAAAACTGATAGGTTCGCCCCCCGAACATAAATGCAGTATATTTCCGAGAATCAGGAGTGATACCCACCTGCCAAAACGAATTAGCGAGATCTATTGTGGAAAAATATTTTGCATCTAGAAAAACTCTGTTGTTACAACACAGATAATAAGTAGTATAGAAATTTTCATTTCAGCGGTTCCAGTGACGCAGTTGAAGACAGAAGAACTCTTCTTTCAGCGCGCGCCTCCACCTGAAAGACGGAATATTAAAGTAAAATTTATGATTACGTAGCAGTGGATGACATATTAATTTTTCACGGAACATTTGTTACTGAAGGTACCACTGACTTGGTGTGACACCTGACGAACTGACAGACGTCATCTGTGAAGCGATCTTTTACCTTGAGAAATAGATTAGACGCACATCTCTCAACACGAAAAGCATCTATCAGTAGTCAAGGCCACACAGACACTCTACACACACGCACAAAACGCGAGGAATCGAACATTTTCTCTCTCTTACTATTTTGAATATTTATTGAGTAGTGAAAACGCCTGGTCTTGCCTACTGATGTAATGAATGTTGTGTCTAACCTACCTTAATTTCAGATGACATCACAAAAAACATCGATAATATCCCAGCAAAACCGCTAAAGAGGATGTAAATATCTGCAATTCATGTAATCAAATGTGACACAATGTAATAACCTATAGCGATGTAATGATGATGTAAACATGTTTATGTGCAACTATATTATGTTTATGTTAAGAAAATATGTGACGTGTGTATGTATAATTACTTATTTTTTTAACTGATGTATAGTGTAACTGTTACTATGTAAAAATTTGAACAAAACGAGTGCCAAAAAGACTTTGCATAGTGAACCACTGTTCACGTACATTAACGAACATTTCTAACTCTGCAACTACGCGGAAACCTATGTGAAAGAAACTGTTAATGCCATTCATTATGCAGCGTATCTATGTAAACGCGATGAACGATTTCCTTGATTAATAACTACGAACATTTTGGTGAGCTATATTCAGCAAAAAACTGAAAATGTGAAGTGCATAATTCGTGCATCGTCTAGTGACATTACTACAGTACCCAACTTCAAGATGTTAACTGGATTAAATGGACACAAAGTGCCTGTCCAGAAAACAACACGACGGGTGGAAGAATTTTGGTTGGAACTTCAGGGAATGAAATGTTCTCGAAATGTGACGGACACTCTTACCTGGACTGTCCAAGGATCGACGCCAGCTATGTGCCGTCCGAGGTTCTGCAGCCAAGCTTCCACGGAATGTAAAAAACGAACTGCACATGGACCAATTACTCGACGGGTCACGTCTGATCTGTAATAAGCAATGCTTTTAGTCACAACCAACTGCATCACTACGACTATAATGGAAATGGGAAATGGACACGCTTATGTATTAATCACGTTGTTATACAACGATGTTACTGTGATCAAAAAACCTTACCACGACGATACTAACCTGTAAAAAATTATTGTGCAGCGGATGAATATGAACTGTAATAACGACACGATGTGTATAGGTCAACGCACCTGAAAAATACGGACATTTTTCTTTGAAGTATTTCAAAACAATACTATGTAACTAAGAACATTCAACAATCTAAGTTGTATTGTGTTATAACAAATATTGTAAATTTAAAACTAAGTTACCTGTCATAGAATGTAGTCTTCATATGTAATCTTGGTTGAATATTTTCTTTGTGCAACGACTGAAAAACGCGCGCACACGAACAATATGATCTGCAATACTGTGCCGCGTGATCTAACTGTACGATATAACGGCAGTGCCGCAGTTACACAGACGCTTCTGCGCATGCGCGCACTCTATCTGCCAACATAAGAACTTTTACGGCGCACCTGCGTCATTCAAATTTTGTATATAATGTGTATAATGTGTAATGTAAGTCATGTAAATAGTTGTAGATAACTTAGATTTTCTTGTGCCTTTAGGTGAATTGCTCGCCTGCAGGTGTGTCCTTTCGCCTCGCAATTCAGGGGGCAATATAAAGGCACATTTGCATGCCGAGCGTGAGTTTCCGCGGAAACGCGAAATACTAATTAAATAAATGATCAGTGACAAATAAATAAAGCCTATGGCACACAACTGCAGTGCTGTGTCGCTGATAAAACAAAAGCACAATTACGTTACTCTTATGTTTGATTAAAAAAGGAGAGCTCTGGTTGAAGTGGTGCGAGAAGCATGTATTTTATTTTATTGTCTGGCACACCGCCATATTTCATGTTATAGAAGAATACTGCGAGTTGCAACCACACTAGGCACTCGATTCTGTAAAGAATTTATATTTATAAAAGTAAGTAGGATTATGAACTGTAGGCTTATTCATTGAATATATCTGATTTAACTAACTGTGTAACTTTTTTATGTTTAGTAGACAATCACCTCTGTACGACGTATTGGCATGGCTGGCAAATTATTGTAATATTGAGATTTAGATTATGAGTCCGCACCTACCGCAGCAGTCTTTGGAAACGATTTAATTACGAAGTCCGATTATTCAGTTTTATTTCACGGTCAACTACGAGTAACATTGCCTTTACGAGAAAGCCATTGTCAAGCGTCTGATACCGAATAATTAATCGTCCACGTTCCAGATAAGCAAATATCAATTACAATTACAATCACCATCATACAGATAGAATAATTAATATTTAAATAACAATATATATTTTTTTTATTTATTTAATTTATTTTATAAACTGCATCACCACTGTTTTGACTTCGTCATCGTCTTGAAGACGCTGACGGCCCAGGTGCAGGAACAGATGGTAGTCACTGGGCGCAAGATCGGGGCTGTACGGGTGATGATCTAGAGTTTCCCATAGAAAAGAAGTGATGAGATCTTAGGTCTGAATCGCCACATGCGGACGGGCATTGTCTTGCAGCAAAACGATGCCCTTGCTCAACTTCCATGGATTGTTGCTTTGATTCTGGTGTGACGTGGGCCACCAATGCTTCATCGCCCGTAAGAATTTGGCTTAAGAAATCATCACCGTCTTTGTGGTACCGCTCAAGGAAACTCAATGGACTGTCTAAACCTTTGGTTTTGCGCACATCCGTCAACATTTTCGGTACCCAACATGCGCACACTTTGTCACAATGCCATACAAAACACTACGAGAAACATTAGGAAAGTCATCCCGCAAGTAGGAAATCGTAAAGCGTCTGTTTTCTCTCACCTTATTGTCCACTTCCTGCACCAAACTTTCATTAACGACCGAAGGACGCCCGCTCCGTTGTTCATCATGCACATTTGTGTGACCACCATTCCACCACTTATAATGTTTTCTCCGTAAACTGCACAGATCTCAGGATGAATATGGATCGCTTTTAATCATTTAGCACTATGAAATCTTATAACAACCCATACTTCACAGTTGGCGGCACTCACGATTATAGGAGGCATTTTAAACCTCAGTACATAACGTAAACAAGGAAGAATCAGACATTAATGGCGCCAGTGCGTAGATTAAGGTACAGGCTTTCATGTAAAAATAAAATTATTGAGATACCTTAGCACGTCTTTTTTTAATGTCAAAACGGTACTGACTTAGAAATCACGCCTAATAAATGGAGGGGATAAACAAGTTCGTGGCATGAAAAACGCAGGATAGCCTCGCAGTTTATTTCCGCTGATAATTAACTCTTTTGTCGTAGATACAATGGTAAGCGTTCAAAGAAGAATGATGTAAAGCATAACAGTTCAAGGGGAGAAAATACAAATGATACAATTCAAAGAGAGTCACTCCATCTGACCTATCGTAAGGGACACGAAGAAAATGTTTTAAATGAGACGTATAGCACACCTCATACAGTTAACGGGATATGGATACACTAGCTTTCGAAAGAAGGTAAGAAGTGGTAGAAATAGAACGAAAATCGGAGAAGAGGCAGTAGCCAAAGTAGAAATAATTATCCAGCAAATAAGAGCATACGGAATGGACGAAAACATTAAAGTGTAAGAAGACGGTTAACAACTTTGAAGAAAGCTTTCTGTAAAGGTACAGATCTACTAGCATCAAACATAGATATGAAACTAGGAGATTACGGATTGCGGTGCCTCAAAAATGTCTTCAAAAGTTTTACCTAATAAGGTGCTTAAATGAAAATAACAGGAATGATCTGTCCCAAAACCTTTAAATCGAAAAGGAGACTGCTTGGTGGGTCACTTTTTACTGTATATTGACATAGTTAGCAGAAAGTTTACGGAGAATTATTTGGGACAACGACAGACTGAAATACACTACAGGTCATTCAAATTGCTACACCACGAGGATGACATGCTACAGATACGAAATTTAATCGACAATAAGAAGATGCTGTGATATGCAATTGATTAGCTTTTCAGAGCATTCACACAAGGTTGGCGCCGGTGGCGACACCTACAACGAGCTGACATAAGGAAACATTCCGACCGATTTCTCATTCACATACAGCAGCTGACCGGCGTTGCCTGGTGAAACGTTGTTGTGATGCCTCGTGTAAGGAGAAGAAATGCTTTCCATCACGTTTCCGACTTTGATAAAGGTCGTATTGTGGACTATCGCGATTGCGGTTTACCTTATCGCGACGTTGCTGCTCGCGTTGGTCGAGATCCAATGACTGTTAGCAGAATATGGAATCAGTGGATGCAGGAGGGTAATGCGGACGCCGTGCTGGGTCCCAACGGCATCGTTTCACTAGCAGTCGAGATGACAGGCATCTTATCCGCATGGCTGTATCGGATTGTGCAGCCACGTCTCGATCCTTGAGTCAACAGATGGAGACGTTTGCAAGACAACAACCATCTGCACGAACAGTTCAATGACGATTGCAGCAGTACGGACGTCTCGGTAACCTCTTGTTCGCATGGACGGCACTTGAACAGTGGACGTTACATTTCATATGTGTTACGACCCGTGGCTCTACCCTTCATTCGACACCTGCGAAACCCTACATTTTAGCAGGATAATGCACTACCGCATGTTGTAGGTCCTGTACGGGCCTTTCTGGGTACAGAAAATGTTCGACTGCTGCCCTGCCTAGCACATTCTCTAGATCTCTCACCAACTGAAAACGTCTGGTCAATGGTGGCCGAGCAACTGGATCGTCACAATACGCCAGTCATTACTCCTGATGAACTGTGGTATCATGTTGAAGCTGAATGGGCATCTGTACCTGTACACGCCATCCAAACTGTGTTTGACTCAATGCCCAGGCGTATCAAGGCCGTTTTTACGGCCAGAGGTGGTTGTTGTGGGTACTGATTTCTCAGGATCTATGCACCCAAATTGCGTGAAAATGTAATCACATGTCAGTTCTAGTATAATATATTTGGCGAATAAATACCCGTTTATCATCTGCGTTTCTTCTTGTTGTAGCAATTTTAATGACCAGTAGTGTATATTTCTCACGATGTCTTATGAAGAAAATGAGCGTCAGTTACAAGAACAACTAGAAGACGTTTTAGAAAACTGTTCAAATGCTAGATCCTGTGCCTCCAAGAGTGAAAAAGAGATTGGCAGAGTTTCTCAAGGAAGTGAAGATAGTGATTCGGGCAAGAGGCTATTTTCTATTATTTGGAAGATGCAAAATCTGCGTTAGCAGCTTCTAGTCACTCATCTGAGTTACGTAGGATTTTTCATACGTCCAAATGGATGAAGGATTGTCCCAGGCAAAATGCTCGTATGTGCTAAGAGAATATTATTACCTATTCTCCAGGCGCAAAAGGTATTAGAAGATAATATCATTATATTAATTAATCAAAGAAACTGCAATTATGTTCGAATTTTGGACGAAAAACTGTTAACCTTCTGAGCTACCAGCTCCAGCTGCTCTCCTAGCTGCATGCTTCCAGGAAAACTGAGTAAGGCCACCATAAATGGATGTTAGGCCTCTGCAGATTGAAATCCTCTATGTATGATAGTCACCAAGAGATGAGGAAATATCACTGGTTTCATCATTGATGACCAATATGACCAGGAGCTAGTCCACTCAAGGGCTTCCTTTTTCTGTAACGTCACATGATAGTTGCCGTTAGATAAAGAAGACTGTGCTCCATGAGACAAAAGGAACTGTGTTGAAGATTGCAAGCGGAAAACACTGTAACTGTCACGATCAGGCGCAATTAATCACTAACGGTATAGTGATACTCTAGTCAGTCCACGAAGGGCAGTTCAACAACATCGACGGAGAGCCGTCCTCCACTACCACTACAGACAATGCAGAGGAAGAAGCTACAAACGAACTGACAACGGGATCTGCCCTGACCAAAGAAAAACATCGGCAAGTGACAGTTGTCCAGCATCAGTTTTCTGATACATTCAAATCCGGAGTGGAGAACAGACAGACAAAGTGGCCTACTGTAAGACACTGTATTAAAAATGGGGATCATTCACGAGTTAGCCAGCACTCACATAGAGAGGTGTCAGCTAAACGACGGAAAATATGGGAGGAAGTCAGAGAGTTCTGTCTTGTGGTTCTTTGAAGGTGAAGGTATAGTGACACTCTAGCCAATCTACTTTTACTGAGGAAATATAGACACTTAATTATTTCACCTAAAAAGTGTTTATATCTGAAATTTAGTATTTTACATACTCATCTTGTTTAATAGACACAATTATTAATATCCTAATTCAAATAATACTTAATGCACGATTATAGTATCGAAAATTCGTCGTCAGAGTTTCGGATATCTCATAACCACCTCAAAGCGGGTGTAACAAGTTGTCCCCTCATTCACACCGGGTTAAATTCTTCGTGGAATCCTACTATCCACTTGTGGAAACAAACGGACAGAGTTAATGCAACCTCAACCATTGCGTATTAATTTTACTGTCGACAACTTCTGATGTCCGTCATCTCTAGTTTGTGGTGGCGCATGTGTTTACAGCGTGTGTGTGTGTGTGTGTGTTTTATCTTCACGGAGATTATCTGAAAACTGAAGTTTTAAATTCCCTTGTACAGTGCTTACTTGTTGCAGTTGTGTCTTGAAAATGGCAGAGCGTGTTCCTGTCGATATGTAGACGTTGACGGCGTCACCCGGCTGCATTCCAGTAAGTCAACCAGCAGCGTATATATCAAGACAAATTCATGTCACCCGAGTATTCACATGTTTCCCAAGTAAAAAATTCAGAAAGGTACCTGGAAAATTCCAGGAACAAAAGATACAAATGAAACTGACCGTATATTGGTATCCGAAAGATAGGCAAATGATAATGAAAATGTACGAAAGTTTAGAGGAGCAAACTCAGGCTCGGACCACTACCTTGTAGACGCAAAAATGATTCAAGGGCTGCTACGTCATATAAAGGGAGAAATGTAGGAACTCTGAAATGGAATGTAGACAAATTCGAAGATAGAGACACAGTTTTGAACATCAGAATAACCTGAAAAAGGAACTATGTTTAGTGGAGCACAGAAATGGCAATCATAAGGAATGGGAATGTGTTAAGAGAAAAGTCATAACTGTGGAAAAGGGCCTAACTGAGAAATCCACAAGACCTATAAAGGAGGAATGGTATAATTACAAATATAGACAGGTGCCAGAACACAAGAAAAAACCAAAATGTTTCCACCGAAGTGTGGGAATTAACCAGGCCATGTATAAAGATAAGAGGGTAGAAGCTGTAAGGGTATGCATAAGAAAGAAAAAAGCCTTAAAATAATAGCAGGAGATGCAAATTAGCATGACAACAAGAATGAGACTAGAAGGATATATACTAAGTTAAAAAAAGGAATGCATAAATATACACATAAAATTAAAGGTTTCAAGTATAAAGATGGAAACCTGCTGACAGAAAAGGGAAAGTGATGAACAACTGTAGAGAATATTTTAAAGAAAGGCTGGTCAGTGATCGCACCGATGAAGGGCAACGGATTTACCATTTAGCAGTACTAAAAATAGAAGAGCCTACCTTTATGGGAATACAGAAGGTGGTGAATCGTCAAAACTCACAAATCTCCAGGTGTTAATGGAATAATTGCCGAACTGTTAGAGAGAGGAGACGTTACTTCACACAAACATATACATAAAATTGTCTGTTCAATCTGACATCATGAAAGCATCCAGAACAATGGACTACAGGTGTATTGAAGCCTATACATAATACAGGTGACAAGATACATTGCTCTGAATATGGAGAGATCACTAAGTTGTATGTAACATATAATGTTTATAATCCGGAATCCTATACAATAGACTAGATCCTGATGTGAAAGAACAATGTGACTTTAGGCGTAATAGCCCAACTATGGACCAAATATTGGTACTGAGCCAATGAAAGAATAAGTATATGAATGAATGGACTTCCAGGAGCCCCTCGACAGTTAAATGTTAGAAGACAGAAAACTGCTTGGCATATCATCCAAATATGTTTCGATTTCAAAAGCAATGCAGGCATGTTGCAAGACAATGGTAAGAGTGGACGGGAAATTAATTGACTACTTCAGTTTCAATAAAGGCATTATAAAAGACGATGCATACCAAAACGAGACATGATTGTCTTATTGGGATTGCCGCGATCGTTATTAAATAAAAATATGACATTTGAGTCTTTGATCGCTATTTTTTATTTTCAATAACCGGTTTCAGGCTAGCTGTCCACCTTCAGATCTGTTAGATAAAGTTAAAAATAAAATGAACAAGAGAGCTATAGTTACTGATAGAAGTATCTTAGTTTACAAAAAGAAGAATATTGAAATGTACACTAGTGGCCATTAAAATCGCTACATCACGAAGATGACGTACTACAGGCGCGAAATTTAACCGACAGAAAGAAGATGCTGTGACATGCAAATGATTAGCTTTTCAGAGCATTCACACGAGATTGGCGCCGGTGGTGACACCTACAACGTGCTACTGACATGAGGAAAGTTTCCAACCGATTTCTCGTACACAGACAGGAGTTGACCGGCGTTGCCTGGTGAAACTTTGTTGCGATGCCTCGTGTAAGGAGGAGAAATGCGTACCATCACGTTTCCGACTTTGATAAAGGTCGGATTGTAGCCTATCGCGATGACTGTTTATCGTATCGTGACTTTGCTGCTCGCGTTGGTCGAGATCCAATAACTGTTGGCAGAATATGGCATCGGTGGGTTCAGGAGGGTAATACGGAATGCCGCGCTGGATCCCAACGGCCTCGTATCACTAGCAGTCGAGATGACAGGCATCTTATCCGCATGGCTGTAATGTATTGTGCAGGCACGGCTCGATCCCTGAGTCAACAGAAGGGGACGTTTGCAAGACAACAACCAACTGCGGTTGCCCTTGACGCTGCATCACAGACAGGAGCAAATGCGATAGTGTACTCAACGACGAACCTGGGTGCACGAATGGCAAAACGTCATTTTTTCGGATGAATCCAGGTTCAGTTTACAGCATTATGATGGTCGCATCTGTGTTTGGCGACATCGTGGTGAACGCACATTGGAAGCGTGTATTCGTCATCGCCATACTGGCGTATCACCCGGCGTGATGGTATGGGGTGCCATTGGTTACACGTCTCGGTCACCTCTTGTTCGCATTGACGGCACTTGAACAGTGGACGTTACATTTCATATGTGTTACGACCCGTGGCTCTACCCTTCATTCGGTCCCTGCGGAACCCTGCATTTCAGCAGGATAATGTACTACCGCACGTTGCAGTTCCTGTACGGGCCTTTCTGGATACAGAAAATGTTCGAATGCTGCCCTGGCCAGCACATTCTCCAGATCTCTCACCAATTGAAAACGTCTGGTCAATGGTGGCCGAGCAACTGGCTCGTCACAATACGCCAGTCACTACTCGTGATGAACTGTGGTATCGTGTTGAAGCTGCATGTGCAGCTGTACCTGTACATGCCATCTAAGCTCTGTTTGACTCAACGCCCAGGCCTATCAAGGCAGTTATTACGGCCAGATGTGGTTGTTCTGGGTACTGATTTCTCAGGATCTATGCACCGAAATTGCGTGAAAATGTAATCATATGTCAGTTCTAGTATAATATATTTGGCAAATGAATACCCGTTTATCATCTGCATTTCTTCTTAGTGTAGCAATTTTAATGGCCAGGAGTGTATTAATTGCCAACATACCATATATAGCAGTTACAGAGTACCCTGTCAGTACAGAACTATTGGTTCGCTGTCACAACTAAAGTAATTTTTAATCTGTTAAAACCCTATGTCACAGTTTGGAGAAACCTGATTGGTAACAGTAAAAAGTGCCCTGTATGTGTAAGAATTTTGTGTATGTACTAAGTTGTTATTTTTTACCCTACATATTAATGGCGAATATACTTCTTAATAATAAGACAGTTTTTAAAGAAATATCATATGAATAATCTTTTTTGAGTGGTCCATGAACTGAAATAATTTACATTAATTTAAAAATTTATAAGGAAACTTAAAAATATAGTTAAAAGGTGTACATATTCTTTCGAAAAATGTGCGTTTCCTCTTCTTTGTATTGATTGGTGGTGGAGAGGATGTCTCTACGTGAGAACGTATACAGCGCCACGGCAAGTCCTCCTCCGCCGCGTCCAAGTCACCTCGCCGCCAGTACGCTGAGGGCCGTTCCGCTGCAGCTGGTTCTTATTGGAGCGTACTGTTGCATTCAAGAGTAAGCCTAAGACAGGCCTTTCAAAGTCTCATAATAACTCCTGTGCATAAAATCACTTTGCTCATTAAGTAGTAGGTCTGGGTTTTCCATTGATGAGCGTATATTTCAATCTCTTCGAGCACGTTGAGATGGAGACTTTTTGGAGCATTATGTAGCACCTCCATTTGTTCATATATATTGCTCACTTCATGTTTACACAGTCTGTGTCGCCTGGCCACCAAGAGCTTTTGCATAGCGAATTGACTCACGGATACAACTATATGGCTACTACCGTGTATAGCGATTTTACGACTATGAAGAGTGGGGCCTGAAGATGGCATCAGTGTAATGCTGAAACTGGTAGCACATAAGAAGTCCATAAAATAAATTTCTACAATACATACGGCTTATGATAAATTATTGCTTCAAGAAATACATGCTAGCCGTTGACCTACAGTCCATAATGGATCAACAAAGGTCACAAAATGTGGTTCCCAGTAATTTGTGGTTATCTGTAGATTGAGCCTTTTCTACTTTGAAAACGATTTATACTACGGAATGAGCTTTTTATTTTGTTCAGCTTACTTTACCTTTATTGAAATGAGCTCTTAGTATTACTGACAGTTTTTCAAATATGTATCGTGTCAAGGCTGATTGGTCGATTCCTATAGCGTGTTATGGCGAGCATTTAGTATTTTATGCTAGTAAAGCCATTTTGTAGCAATTATTCAGTAAACACATAGATCACATTTTGTTTACGTCTTTTGTTCCGCTGCCTTCTGGTATTTACACCATCACATTTTCTTTGATATCCGATGGTATGGAGGTAGCAGGGATGACATCGTAAATTACATCTGTCAGCTTTCCTCCGATTACATACCAGTATTTTTATAAAATTTTGTTAGCAATACATCTGGATCAGGTGTCTTTTTCATTGGTGATGCTTTTCTGATGTCCAACAGCTCTTTTCGGCAAAAAGTGTCATCTCCATATTAGAGTCCTCTATTACCAAACACCCTGTACCCTAAGGTAGTATAACATCCTACAGCTCCTCATAAGGCATTCCACCACATAAATATAAATGCGATCGATTTCATTGACTACGTAATTTTGTTCTGTGTTTATTAACTAACGCTCAGCACACGAATCATCCATGAAGGCTTTTCCCTGATCTTTAACTGTTTCAGTCAATTAAAACAGGGGCATTTCCATCTTATATGGCCAACTGCGATTTCGATTCATCTTTCAGGTAGTCCAACTACTTCATTTTTAACTTAGTTAATATTGATTTTACTTTCTGTATATATTTTGTGCTGCTACGTAGGTATTACAAGCAGGAATAATAAGGTTCTATTATGTAATTTACTATTTTCCCCCTTTACCGTCGCCTACGTACTCAATCGACACATGTGTTGAACACATTCCCCCCCCACCCCCCACCTCTTACTACCTGTGTGTGGCCACCACCTCGTCTTCCCACTTCTGCCGATCATCTACACTCTACTGTTTCTTTCTCCAGCTCCTCCTTCCACTCTCTTTTTCCATTCCCTCTATCCCCCCTCTAGCCACATTTTCCTCCCTCTTTCCACTGTCAATATACTTATCTCCCTCTCTCTTTTCATCTCCCCCTTCCCTCTTCCTTTCCCCTCTACATCTTCTATTGTGTAACTTCACAGTTATCTGTGGTTTCTGTATATTCCGTCTTCTGTTCACTAGGATCGATAAATCCAGGCTTCGTCGAATTTTCTATATTTTCAAGGACCCAGGGATTCTTATTTTCCGCTTTCGGGAAATCATTTGGCGTTACTGGTGCGGCGCTGTGGCTCACCAGCTGCGTCCGTAGGCGTCATTAGTACGTTTGCACTTCTGACCTGGATAGTCGCTGAGCCATGCGTCTCCACGAGCACTCAGCACACACATGCAAAGTAGAGTTCCATATTATACACATTCTGGACTGTCCGTCATACGTAACGAGTGCCCGGTAGCCAGATCCAGCTTGTTTCAATAAATTGGCCTTAACTTGCTTAACTTCATTGAGAAATACTAAGGAAAATCTGTAAACACACTTCTCTTCGTACACTGTAAAGGTTCGACAGTGTTCATTTAAAACTTGCCCTCCATGATCATTCGGAATTTCAAAGGTGAGCTCGAATATTCGTTCAGGACGGAGCCCTAACGCAGCATACGTTAGCTAAATCTCACTCGTAAATCCGTTTGCATGTGTAAATCTGATGGAGCCGCTGGTCTCTCAAATTACACGACTGGAAATTCGCGAATCTTTAAGCTTTAAATAAGCGAAAAAGTAGCCATCTGTGAAAGGCGTGTGCCAATAATATCATATGAAAAGATTATAATTTTTTCAACAACGAAACTGAGAAATACAAGGACTTACTTGAAAGTAATTCCTCCGGCTTCTTTGTGAAGACACTCTTAAAGTTTTCTTTTAGTGAAACAAACCTTATTAACATTCTAAATCTTAATTCTTCATGTTGACATACATACAGGCCTCTGCCACTAGAATGCTCCAAGTCGTAGCGTGTAATGTGGTGGTTGTAACATAACTACGTTGGAGCCTGAGAGACAGTGCTCTGTAACCGAATTTCGAAAGCACCGTCTCCGTAAATTCTAGCACTACTTGACACTCTCAAGTTGTTCAACGAATTAAACCGGGTGTAATATCATAAATGAATAATGATGCAGCTGGGGTGGTTTTCGTTAATGAGAAACTGTGAAACTCACATAGACTACACTTAACAAAATCACGATCAAAGCTACACTTCAAGGTATCTCATTATGAAAGCAACTACGTCTTCAAATAACAGAGTTTAACAAAGCAACATTATAAACCTCAACACCCTTGTATAGCCAACAGTATTAAACTAACTGAACAAATGTGCAGTAATTGCTGTAAAAACTCAACAACGATCAACATAGCAACCTAGCCATACTTTAAGCAGCTGCAGCTCAACGTTAAAACATGCGCTTGCTGCTAGGTTTGAATCCAGACTAACAGGCACCACATGAACGGGGGCATGCTGGAAAGTAGTGCCTCCATATATTTTCTCCGATAGTTATAATTTTCTTTAAATGTAACGGACGTTTTTAACTTTGTGCGTCTTTGTTCTTCGTGTCTACGTGTTAATTCCTCAAAATAGTCACCGTGGCGAAGAGCACTTTTCACTCAACGAGAGACCAGATTGTTGATACCGTCATTATAGAATGTCTGAATTTGTTGGCGAAGCCAGAATCTCACTTTGGCCTGCACTGCTTTACCACTATCACTGATTTCATCGAAGAAGTTCTTTAACGTTTGGAAAGAGACGAGAGTTGAATGGAGCTAAATGGGCGCTCATGACCTCGCAGGTGAGCATTCCACAAACCAAACATCATAATCATCTGGAGCTAAGTCGTGACTGTATGAAGGATTATGAGTGACTATGATCCAAGGCATCGGATTGTTGTAGATGTCCCATGATTCGTGTGTGGTCTGGCGTTGTCATGTTGAAAGAGAGGTTGCTCCATGTGTGGAGGAACTACTTGAATTCGAACACGCTGCTTTTGACCCACAAACACAATTATGTTACACATCACCATCTTACATGCTACAATTCAGAACCCTCTAGCAATAGAGGGCTGCAGATGTAAAGACATGAAGGATAAAGACGTTGTTTGTTAATAAGATTTTCTTTTAAATTTTTTGGAGTTTTCACGTAAAATAATCGGAGGTATCATATTTCAGCACGCCCTCGTATTTATGTAGTTCATGTATAAGATCTGATGTTTGAATTAGCGATTAGCAAATTAGAGGGCTGCAGATATAAAGACATGAAGAATAAAGATCTAGTTCGGTAAAAAGATTTTCTTTTGAATTTTTACGAGTTTTCACGTATAATATTCGGAGGCATTACATTTCAGCACGCCCTCGTATTTATGTAGTTTATCTATAAGTTCTGATATTTGACTTAAGGATTACCAAATATTGTGACATTACGGCCATATTATTTTATTTTATTGACCTATAAGCTTAAATTATCTACACCACCAAGGGACCGTAGACTTAACTAAGTGACATGAATTTCAACTAACTACCTCTATTAGTTTAAGAGAAAATGGGTCTTAAAAGACAGACGAACAGGTTCACAACAAATGAGAAAATCTAATTTCTTATGCGATATGATTAAAATTAGCAGTCTTGCTATTTATTGTTTACTTTTTCCGGAAAATCTTACTATTTGTCAAATTTCATGATTCTCTGTCAACTGGAAATACCTCACAGGGCTAGGTGAGCGAGTTTGGGAGTACAGATATATGTGACTTAAATGGCCATACCTTTTGATTAAACACACAACGCTCCGGGGCGGTATATCCGTTTGTATTTGACACATATTTAGGTGATACTGTAAGGGTGCCATCTGTACCTGCTGAAGTACGGAACTCTAGATAAAATTCTTCATTATTTCAGCGTCTCACTACGAAAACGCTTTTTTTTGGGGGGGGGGGGGGGCGGGTGGGGGGCATCAGCCTTCTGACTGGTGTGGTACGGCCCTTCACGAATTCCTTTCCTGTGCCCACCTCTTCATCTCTGACTAGCACCACCTGCCCACATCCTCAATTACATGTTGCATATATTCCAATCTGTGTCTTCCTCTATTGCTTCTCCCTATGGAGCTCCCTCAAGTACCATGGCGCCCTGGTTCTGAGGGACAGGCGCGTCGCGGGGAATGAGCGGCGAAGACCTGCGCCATTGACTGCTGCGTGAAAGCAGAGCCAAAGGACTACTCATGAGCGGGCATAATAGATAAACAGGCGTCTAAAGAGGGACCTTTCAGCTTCAGAAGATAAGTCCATAATGTATGATTGGGGGCATGAATAAGAATCGTGTCACGAACGAGTGCCGAACACTAAGACCGCTTGTAATGGGGGTTGCCACAGAAAAAAAAACGACAGTCACGGGAGGGTACTTGCAGCGTAGAAATACATTCCTTGTATGACTCTGTGGGAAGCGACTGAGAACAGACGAACTTGTAACGTGCCACCACCACGTACACCTGAGAGTAAAAATAATCCAACAGGCTAGAAGTCAACGTCTCATAGGAGAGAGCATGAGGTTCTGTATCAGGATGCAACTGTGTTAAACTTCCGGACCCACATAGGCGAGGAAAAATGCGCGAAACTGAACGTCGGCAGTAACATCATGACCAATAAAGTGTTGCTCCAAACGAGCCAGGTAGTTGCCCAAAGGCTCAAGAGATTGGTCCAACTTGGGAAACACAAGGGGTGCGGCACAGAGCCCCAGAAGTGGGGAAGCGGGATGGGACCTCAACAGGAGGGGCGGACATCGCCTGTAAACGCTGAATAACGAGCTCGTTCGTTTGTGGCATATGACGCAACAGCGCTATGACTCGTGCTGTGGGTTCATCAAGACCTGGAATACTGTTTGCCATAGCGAATAATAACCGAGTAAACGCGGGAAACTCGTAAAACAATTTGTCACCACTGAAGTATCTGCGCTAGCAGAGTAGAAATGCAGAAAACGCAAGTCCGAAAACATTTCATTGGATTCACCAAAACGAAACAATAATACAAAAATGAAAAGAACAACCGATTCGATCCCAGCTGCGGATATACACGACTACGAAATAACAAATAATAATAATAAAGACGCGACTCTTCACGGGGAGCGAACACAAACAGTTGTAAAACGTCCAGAAGTTTATACCTAGAGATTGGTCTGCTGGAAGAGGTGTCTGGCCGTGGCTGCCAGGCCGACAGCTCTGTATCCTTCCGAGTGGTGCGTCAAACTGCCTTTTGCCGGCAGTGCGCCTCCTTATAAAGCCCGTTGGCGGATGTATCGTCGGAACTATTTGTGCGTAGCAGAGTAGTTCCTAGGCTAGTTGAGACCTCTGTAAAGCTGTTCTGCAGGCTCCGTGAATGGGTAGCGGTCCCTGGACGCCGTTGGTGGAGAACTGGTGGTGTGTTGTGTTGGGACCGCCAGTATGTCTTTGTTTTGACAACACAGACGGCGTACGTTTTTCTGGTGAATATACACCCTGTGATGGAGACATCCCGTGATGGTTGGTCGGAAAAAGGGGATGCTGATGCAACAGGTGCTGCGATGTTTGAAGCGTGCGGCCACAGTACGTCTTTCTTCGATTTCCTCTCAGACCAAATTCTTTACTCACTGCAATGTTCATTCCATTCAGCAACTCGTGTAGTTCTTCTTCACTTTTACTCAGGATAAGCAACATTATCAGCAACTCGTACCTTTGATATCATTTCACCTTGAATTTTAATCCGACTCCTGGGCTTTTCTTTCATTTCCATAATTGCTTCTTCGATGTATAGATTGAACAAAGGGGGGTGCCTTTACCTTTTCTAAAACTAAACTGATCGTCACCTAACACATTCTCAATTTTATATTCTGTTCTTTCATATATTCATCTACCCAGCAACTTGGATGCATGAACTGTCTTTCACCCTTCTTAATCCGAGCGCTTGGATCTTCGTCGTTCATTCTTATTAATCCCGCTGTTTCTCGTACATATTCTATGTTGCCCATCTCTCCCTATAGTGTACCTCTATTTCTCTCAGAAATGCGAACATCTTGCACCATTTGGCATTGTTCAACGCTTATTTCATGTCGACAAGTGCTATGAACGTGTCTTGATTTTTCTTTAGTCTTGCTTCCACTATCAAACACAACGTCAGAATTGCTCTCTGGTGCCTTTACCTTTTCCAAAGTTAGACTGATCGTCACCTAACACATCCTTAACTTTCTTTTCAATTCTGCTGTATATTATTCATGTCACCAACCTGGATCCGCGAACTGTTAAACTAATTGTGTTATAATTCTCTCACTTGTCAGCCCTTGCAGTCTTCGGAACTGTGTGGATGACATTTTTACGGAAGTCAAATGGTATGTCACCAGACTCGTACATTCTACACACCAATGTGAATATCGTTTTGTTGCCACTTCTCCCAATGATTTTAGAAATTGTGATGGTATATTCTCTGTCCCTTATGCCTTATTTGATCTTAAGTCCTCCAAAGCTCTCTTAAGCTCCGATAATAATACCGGATCCCCTGTCTTTGCTAATTCAACCCTTGTTTCTTCTTCTATCCCATCTGACAAATGGTTCAAACGGCTCTGAGCACTATGGGACTTAACATCTATGGTCATCAGCCCCTTACAACTTAGAACTACTTAAACCAAACTAACCTAAGGACAGCACACAACACCCATCCATCACGAGGCAGAGAAAATCCCTGACCCCGCCGGGAATCGAGCCCGGGAACCCGGGCGTGGGAAACGAGAACGCTACCGCACGACCACGAGATGCGGGCTCATCTGACAAATCTTCGCCCTCATAGAGAGCTTCAAAGTACTCTTTACACTTATTCTCTCGCTCTTATGCATTTAACGGATGAATTTCCATTGCTCTCTTAATGTTACCACCCTTGCTTTTAATGCCGCCGAAGGTTGTTTTGACTTTCCTGTATGCTGAGTCAGTCCTTCTGACAGCCATTTCTTTTTCAATGTCTTCACATTTTTCGTGCAGCCATTTCACCTTAGCTTCCATACGCTTCCTACTTATTTCATTCCTCTGCAACTTGTATTTTTAGATTCCTGAATTTCTTTGAACATTTTTATACTTCCTTCTTTCATCGATCAACTGAAGTGTTTCTTCTGTTATCCATGGTTTCTTCGCAGTTATCTTCTTTGTACCTACGTTTTCTCTCAAATTTCTGCAACTGCCCTCTTCAGAGATGCCCACTCCTCTTTAACCGTACTGCTTACTGAGATTTACCTTATTGCTGTATCTATAGCTTTACAGAATTTCAAGCGTGTCTTTCCATCCCTTGGTACTTCTGTATACCACTTCTTTGCGTACTGATTCTTCCAAACTACTCGCTGGAACTTCAGTCTACTCTTCATCACTTGTATATTATCATCTGAGTCTATATCTGCTCTTGAGTACGCCTTTCAATCCAGTATCTGATTCCGAAACCTCTGTCTGACTATGATGTAATCTAACTGAAATCTTCTCATATTACTCGGTCTTTTCCAACTATATCTCCTCCTCTTGGGATTTTTGAACAGATAATTCGTTATTACCAACTGAAATTTATTAGAGAATTTAATAAGTCTTTCTCCTCTCTTATTCCTTGTCCAAAGCCCAAAATCTTCTGTAACCTTTTCTTCTACCTCTTCCGCTATAACTGCATTCAAGTCCTCCATGACTCTGATATTCATCTTCCTTCACGTATTGTATTAGCCTTTCAATATCCTCATATACTCTCTCTATCTCTTCATCTTCAGCTTGTATATTTCAAAAGTCGTTGTCAGAGTTGGCTTGCTGTTGATTCTGAAAAGAAAAAACCCAAAGACTGAACTGTTCACTGAAACACACTCTTTGCGCTCTACCTTCCTATTCATAACCAATCCTACTCCCTTTATACCAACTTTTTCTGCTGTTGATGTTACCCTACACTCATCTGATCAGAAGTCCATGTCTTCTTTCCATGTCACTTCGATGACCCCCAACTTCATCTAGAATGAGCCTTTGCTTTTCCCTTTTTAGATTTAGTTGCTTTCCTACGACAGTCACCCTCCTGACGGTCGTTTATTACTTAGTCTTTTTGTCATGATCACCTCCCCCTTGGCAGTCCTCTCCCCGAGATCTGAACGGGGCACTATTCCAGAGTCTTTTGCTAATTTCGAATTCATGATGACAGTTTTTCAGTTACAGGCCTCATGGCCTGTGGATACACATTATGCGTCCTTAACTCAGTGGTTTACATCGCCTTCTGCATCCTGGTGATTATTGATGTCTGCTGGTTCTTTCGTCTTTAGGGACAGTTTCACACCCCAAGAACAAGACAGTGCCCTAACCCTTCTGTCCACTCCTGCGCCTTCTTCTACAAGGCCGTTGGCAGAGTGAGGGTGCCTTCTTATGCCGGAAGTCTTAAGCCGTCAATGCTGATTATTAATGAAAATGTAAGCAGTGGTGGGTTTCGAGCCCGGGACCGAGGACGTTTCGACTACAAATCAAAGACGCTACCCCTCCCCTTTTTTAATTTTTTTGTTTTTATGTGGTTGTATTGGACGTCACATGACATCCGTTGAAGTTCGTTGTTGATCCCTTCACTCAGTTTATTATTATTATTATTATTACTACTACAGAGAGCGCCCAACTCTCTGACCGAACACGCTGAGCTACCACGTAGGCGATAGCTAGACTACGGGTGCAAGCGGGAGAGTTGGGCGACACGCTTAGGAATAGTCGCATTTTCTGGAATCAAAGAACAGTCATCGTCGAGTACAATTGCTTAGATGTTCCGGATTGTGCTGCAAGTGAGTTTGATAAACGTGTCCCATAGAACGACTTGATAACAGAGTAAGGTAAGATCAACGGAAGAAGCGACAAAGTAAGTGAGGTATACTCTGTCAGTACACGTGGGAAGTTACGTGCGTGAATGCTACATTGTAAACTTGGTGTCACTGAGTGGAATTAAAAGGGGATGGGGAGAGGGCGACAAACCGACATGGGAGAACATGCAATTCGCATTGGTTGAAAACGTCAACTGCATTCAACTGCATCACGCTTCCGATACTGAATTGAAAACAGTAAGCCAATGTTATAGCTCCTGGTTTCTTTTTCGTTCTGAATGTCAACTGCCTGCTATTAAGTGAAAATATACTCGTGGTGTATGGATGCACTGACTGAGAGCTGAATGCGTTGGACAGCTGTTTTCTGTTTGGTAAAACCAAAACAATAAAGAAAGATGTTTCCACATAAGCAGTAAACTCCTCATATTGTACAATTTTCTACAGAAATCTCATTCCTCCAGACGTGCTGTCTGCTTCATCGTACCATTTTCAGGAACTTGGACTAACACTGACAGCTATAACCAGATTGTGAGACCATAATGGAGGAGCTTCACATTTAATGTCAAATGAGAGGACGTTTGTTTTTCTTTACTTACAGATGAAAATTTCAGTGCTTCTGAAGCTTGTTTAAAGCAAAGGAAAGAACAGCTGCATGTTAGGAGTATGTTTCCACAGTCGTCGAAATAACAGCTTTCACTCAATTATTTGTGCTCACTTGCAAAGGCAAGCAGTCAGAATTACGCTAGTTAACTATTGTGTTCTAACTGAGGTAAGAGGTACAGATTATTTGTTGATTGAGTTTATAGCCTAATAAAGTGTCACAAACGGTTATGATTGTTAATTGAATACCTGTTCTTCTATAATGAGTCTTTCATGAAACGGCCAAGTAGGACAAGGAAATAAAGGCAGAAGCGAAACGAACAACTGTAGATGCTAACCACATCATACACGCACAGGTTTCGCTCATTCATCCACAGAGTTGTTCATTAGTGCAACGCAGTGATGTCGATTAACTCGAGACCGACATAGCCGTCGTAATTTCCTCCGGCGGAGAGGTGTTGGATGCCGCCACATATTGAGAACATTCCTGGCTCCTGGCAGTGGGGTCACATTAATTGCTTCGGATTCCATCTCTGGAGCTCCAGTGTCCTTAAACATCAATACACCGCTGGAATTCCAGCACCACAAGTACACTGGGCGTTTCCAGACGAGTGGAATGATGTACTCGTGCTGAAACGCGGTGCTAAGGAGACCGCTTGTGCGGGGCAATCTGTGCGGTCGTCTGGATTTCTCGCTCTGGAATTTCGTTACAACGTGAACTACGTAATCTCCACCACGCTTCATATCTTGTCGACCTCCACATCGTTCTCACACAGCGGCCATGGGGATATCTTTCTCTTATTCTACTCAGATTCTCGTTTGGTTCAACGGATTCCAGAATCACCACTATACCCCAAGTGCGTGACTCAAGCGGTTCACTATCTTTCATAGTATATTCTCTATAATTGTAGCAAAAACTTTAGTCGTCTTGGTAGATCCTGACTGTTGCAAGAACTGAAGGGTTCCTCAGAAAAAAGCGTTAACCGACAATTTAGTAAGGACTGGATTGATCACTCTGTACTTGATGTTTTCGAATATACCCAGCGTTGGTAACAATTTGTTCCATATGTAGGCCTACCGCCAAAGAGTACTGCCTTTTATATAAACTGTAGTGTCTTATTGTATTTAATTTCTTGTTTTTGGATGCACCGGACATATGCCATACAAACCTCAAAACAAACACTCGTAGATTAGCACTTCCTTCCGCCACCCCTTCAATTACACTCATTTCTCACTCGTAATATTTTCGATCTTCTGACGAGCCCTCCGCATTCGACAGTTGAAATACAGTTTTACATGTGCGTCTGCTTCTATTCCCGCAATCACTTTCCACGGTTTATAATGTTTACAAACGTATTAGACTTTCCTGCATATCTCATTATCAGATCAGTTAAGATACGGGAAATTACTTTTCTGCAATGAAATTTCTGAAGAGGTAACGCGTAAACGTATCCTAGGCTTCAGTACTAATCGTAGAAGTGGGAAGAGCTTTAATGACGTTTGTTGCTGCAGACCTTGAAGTCAGAGCACTTAATTTTTTCCCATATCTTGGAAACAACTAAAAAATAAGCTGGTTTACTACATCCGCTATGTTGATGACACTCACTCTGTTCAATTGAACAACAGAAGAAATAGAAAACCTAGCTAAAGAACCCAATAAATTACACAAAAAGAAAATGAATTCACAATAGACCATGAAACAGCACAAAGAATTAACTACTTTGATTACTTTACATAAGTCCTCTCACCATGCTGACCAACATGTTAAAGCATTCTTCAGAACAATGGTTAATCGCAAATATAAAATCCCATACACACAAGTTAAAGACAAAGAGAAACAGAAATTAAATCAGTTGCCTCCAGCAATGGGTATAATACTGCAGTAATAGATAAACTAATCCGTACAGCAAAATTAAAGCAACCACCCACTGAACAACTACCCAGAAGCGAGAATACCACATTTATAAGCCTGCGTTTCCTAGGGAAGAATTCTCATCAAATTGCCAACCTCTACAAGATATACGACATAAAAATAAACTTCCTCACCAACAACAAAATGCAAATTAAAATAATACGCAGCACCAAACCCACTATGGAACAGTATCAAACTTCAGGTGTATACAAGCACATTTGCAATTCATGTCCAATCTTCTACATTGGACAAACTGGAAGAAGCTTCACAACAAGATTTAAAGAACACATAGATGCACATAGGCCTAGCAAGCCAGTAGTGGATAAATCAACTGCTTTCAAAAAGGGAACATGCCTCGGATCACGGAACGGATTTAAAGGAAACCGACCAAGCAATGGAAAAGGATTACGAGATGGTTTACGGCTGGGCACCTTAAACGTAAGGACTCTAACTGGGAAGTTAGAAGAAATTGTAGAAATGATGGAAAGGAGGAAATTGGACATCTTGGGACTTGCTGAGACTAGGTGGAGAGGAGTTGGTGAAAAACCACTAAGTAAAGGATGTAAACTGTACTGGATAGGGAATGAGAGGGGAAGAAATGGAGTGGCAATAGTGGTCAGAGAGGGTCTGCAGGAGGAGGTGGAAGGTATCAATGATCGAATGATAAAAGCCAGAGTACGGGTGAAAGGAAAAAGCATTGAAATCATCCAAGCATATGCCCCACAGGTGGGGTGTACAAAAAAGGAGAAGGAGGAATTTGAAGATGACATGCAAAAGCAGCTAAATGGAGGAAATCAGATTATAATAGGGGACCTCAATGCACATGTTGGCACAGACAGGAAAGGATTCGAGGAGATAATGGGACCAGAGGGCTGGGGGAACCGAAATAGAGAAGGAAAATTGTTGCTGGAATTCTGCAAGAGGAATGGGCTGGCGATCGCAAATTCATGGTACAAGAAGAGGAGTAGTCACAAAATAACTTGGTACAGTGGGGACTGGTCCCAAACTTCAGTAGTAGACTATGTACTAGTGGATAGGCAGATGATGAGCAGCCTCACAGATGTTAAGGTCATACCATCTGAGGCCTTAGACAGCGACCATCGGCTGTTGGTAGCCACCCTGAGAGAGAAAAAAGATAGGAGGGCAACAGATATACAGGAGAAAAGGTTGAAGACATGGATGCTGAAAGAGGATGAATGGAGGACCCAGTACCAGACACTGATCAGGAAGAAGCTGCCAAAGGAAGATCAGAGAACAGTGGAAGAAGAATGGGGCGATTTTAAGAGGGCTCTAGTTGAGGCAGCTGAGACTGTGTGCGGAAGAACTAGCACAAAGAGGAGAAGTAGGGAAACCCCATGGTGGAACAACATATGTAAAGAGGCAGTACTTCGAAAGAACAAAGCCTTCAGAGAATGGTTCCAGACCCGAACAGAGGAAGCTAGGGTAAAATATAAGGAAAGCAAGAAAGCGGCACAGACCATAGTAAGGGCGGAGAAGAAGAAGTGGATGGAAAAATGGACAAGAATGTTAGAAGAGGACAGTGAAGGGAACAAAAAAGTACTTTACACCATGGTAAGAAATAAGAGGAACGACAGAAGCGAGTGCCTGAGGATCATGGATAATAATGGAAGAGTTGTGGAGGAAATGCATGAGCTCAAAAAGATTTGGAAGGAGTACTTTGAAGATCTGTTGAATGCTGCCAAGCAGGTAACTAACAGCGATGGAGAGCGTAAGGCAGCAGACGATTATAATAGTGGGGAAATTGATGATCTAACTTGGAATGAAGTGGAAGAAGCCATAAAGAGGATGAAAGGGGGCAAGGCACCAGGTTGGGACGAAGTAACAGTGGATATGATACGAGCAGCAGGAGAAGTAGGAACCCAGTGGCTATACAGAGTGCTGAGGGTGGTGTGGAAGGAGAACAGAATTCCTGAGGATTGGAAGAAAGGAATTATAGTCCCGATCTTCAAGCAAGGGGATAAAAGGAGATGTGAGAACTACAGAGGAATCACCCTGCTATGCCACTGTGGAAAAATCTATGAAAAGATGCTGGAGAAGAGAATAAGAAGCAGTATTGAAAGTAGACTGCAAGAGGAGCAGTACGGTTTCAGACCGGGAAGATCAACAACGGACCTCATATTTGCGGTAAGGCAACTGCAGGAAAGGCACTATGAGTACGGGAAGGACTTAATCATGGCCTTTTTGGATATTGAGAAGGCGTATGACAGTATCTGTAGGGACAAGCTCTGGGATGTGCTGAACGCAAAAGGGATAGATGAAGAGATTACACGAAAAGTCAGAAAAATGTATGAGGGAAGTGAGAGTTGTGTGAAAGTGGGGAGGGAACGTACTGCATGGTTCAAGCTGGAAAATGGGCTGCGACAGGGAAGTGCACTTTCGCCTTTATTGTTTATTATTGTTATGGATGAAATCCTACAGCAAGTATCAGATGCAATTGGAGATCATAAAATGAAAGCAGTGCTTTTTGCCGATGACCTGATGTTATGGGGAAATTGCGTGAAGGAGGTGCAAGAGCAGTTAGATGCATGGGAGGCAACGGCAGCACAATATGGAATGCATTTCTCTGCAAAGAAAAGTGAAATAATCGTCACAACAAGGAAGAAGAATAGGCCAAATGTGGATATAACTTGTGGAGGGGAAAAACTACAAGTGGTAGAGAACTTCAAGTACCTGGGAAGCGTGATTGAAAGTAAGGGGGGAAACGCAATGGAAATAAATGAAAGGTGCAGAAAAGCAGGGCAGTTCTACAAATGCATTAGGGGGCTTATTTGGAGCAAGGAGGTGCCACAGAAATCCAAGGGAATTATATACCGAACCTACTTTGTCCCCATATTGACATACGGAAGTGAGACATGGGTAATGCACAAAAGCGACAAAAGTAGAATACAGGCTAGTGAAATGAAGTTCCAGAGGAGCAGGTTGGGTGTAACAAGACGAGACAGATTGCGAAATTTGTATGTGAGGGAAAGACTAAAGGAGGAACCAGTACAGGACAGGATAGAAAAATCAAGACTGCAGTGGTATGGACACATGAAGAGAATGGATGAGGGAAGAATTCCAAAGAGGATGTTTGATCTGCAACTGGAGGGGAAGAGGCCCAGAGGAAGACCAAGAGATAGATGGGTGAAGGGAGTGAAGGAATGTGTGATGAGAAGAGGAGAGAACTGGACGAAGGTGGAAGAGGGGGAATGGTGGAAAGACAGAACACGATGGAGAGGCTTGTGTTCCCGACAGACCCAGCAAGTGGCTGGAAACTGTCCAAGATGATGATGATGATAGATGCACTCCGTCTTAACAACTTCAACAAATCCAGCTTTGCCTCACATCTTGACCAACACAATCATTCTGAAAACACCATAGAACAAAATCTCCAAATACTCCATTTTGCCAACAATGGCACGATACTTGACCTTCTTGAAGAAAATGAAATATTTATCTACACAAATACATCACCTGACTACCTACTCAACGACCAAACTGAACTGAGAAACAAATCATTCCTTCAGAACTTTGAAGATTACTAGTTCAAAACAAGTAACCAACCAACCACCCCTATGCCACCTACCCATCCCCCTCTCCGCCCCTCTCCGTGTATCCGTCTCCTTACATCCTAACTACACTGGTAACAATGTAAAAACCAAACCTTGCCTTGGAAGGCCCAACGGTACCAACAGGCCGCCTTGTCATCCTCAGGCCACAGGCGTCACTGGATGCGGATATTGGGGGTGGATAGGCGGGGGGGGGGGGGGGGGCATGTGGTCAGCACGCCACTCTCCCTGCCATATGTCAGATTACGAGATGGGAGCCGTTGCTTCTCAATCAGGTAGCTTCTCAATTAGCCTCACAAGGGCTGAGTGATCTGCTCCTGCCAGCCGTTGTGGCCGAGCGGTTCCAGGCGCTTCACTCTGGAACCGCGCGATCGCTACGGTCGTACGTTCGAATCCTACTTCGGGCATGGATGTGTGTGATGTCTTTAGCTTAGTAGTTTTAAGTTCTAGGAGACTAATGACCTCAGATTTTAAGTCGCTTAATGCTCAGAGCCATTTGAACCATTTTGATCTGATCCTACCATAGAACAAAACCTGTACTATATTTCTAAATGACAAAGCCCTCTACTGTTAACATAAAGTATTACTTTTATACATATTGCCTCTAGTTGATACAAACAGAATCTATCTTTATCAATATTCCAGATCACTTTAATATTAGAACAGAAATAATACAACAGTTCATTTGCACTTTTATTCTTGGTTTTAAATTTAAAGTTCATTACGAACACATAACTTTGTACGTATTACCTTTAGCTGAAGTAAACACAATCTACACTTACTAATATTCCAGATCATGTTACTTGGGGAACAGAAATAAGCAGTTCATTTGAAGGTTTGTTGTTGTTTGAAATTTAAATATAAAGGTTATGGTGATACAAACAGCTGTATCTCGTTATAAATACTATAATTCTCTATTAATTTATTCCTGGGCACTCATGTTAATGCCAATAATGATTAAAATATTTGCTCATATATCGAATATATTACGCGTTAATTTATGATTAGAAATTAGACACCAGATCACTTGAAGTTTGTTCTTTCAGTAATTTGTTTACTTGTTTATTTCATTTTGTGCTCTCATGTTGTCGCCAATCTGAATAAAATATTTTCCCTTTATATCAACTTGAATATATGTAAAGTAGCCCAAATTACAACTCTGAGCAGTGTAGGGCTATTCCATATCTTTTTGTCAAGATCTTTGTTACAAGCAACACTTGTATAGCACATGGTGGATGCTGGCGAACTTTCGCTGCCACAGTGTACATAAATCAGACTGTGTAAAAGTGTGTGAAGTGACATACCAACTGGCCACCAAAATGGAAGCAGACAGATGGACACTAGCGAAAAAAGCAGACCATACTCTCGCAGTAAGTAAACAGATAAACAATATTCAAGGCGGTACGATAAAGCGTGATCCGTCTTCTTGTGACAGAACCAGCACCAAGCATTACGCTAGAATTAATTATGTAACTTCCTGAAAACAATCTGCAGATGTGCCTGAAAAGGTTCATAGAATAATAAATAGCCGGCCAGAGTGGCTGTGCTGTTCTAGGCGCTTCAGTCTGGAGCCGAGCGACCGCTACGGTCGCAGGTTCGAATCCTGCCTCGGGCATGGATGTGTGTGATGTCCTTAGGTTAGTTAGGTACAATTAGTTCTAAGATCTAGGCGACTGATGACCTTAAGAAGTTAAGTCGCATAGTTCTCTGAGCCATCTGAACCAATAATAAATAAATATTCAAAGAAGTGTCTGGTTGCAGTTTTATGTACATATATTCCATTGTCGGATCTCTTTGTTATGATCTGTCTAACTGCCTGTCCGACGGTTGCGACCAATTTATTTTAGGAACTGGTAGAAGTATTTACTTGAAGTTTATGTAGCATGCTGTAGTGTACTGTCCTCTGTCGACGTAAAAACTTAAGCTATTGAGTCAGTGCCATCAACGGCCATCTACGTAAGGTATTTCAATACTCTGAAACTTATTCATCAAAATCGATAGGGTACTTCCCCTTGACTTATAATCATGAAATCTGACGAGATGCATGGTTTTCCAGTACAAGTAAAACACAAAATACGGAAATTATTAATATGTAATAATATGAAAGAAAGTACATTTTGCAGTTTGGTGTCAATCCGTCTGTAACTCTGTTAAGACTTTTTCATCACAGCACAAGGTAGAGGACTCAAGATATCATGAGGGGTGTGAAACGGTAATTTTTATTACAAATACTCAATATTATAAAGAACTGAAGGACAGCCGTAATAAACATAGCAACTTTTGTACAGTTTATTTAAAGGGAGTTAATGAGAGATGATAGCACCTTATTTTTTCTTTCTTTGATTGTGTTTTGTAGCCGCGCGGGATTAGCCGAGCGGTCTTAGACGCTGCAGTCATCGACTGTGCGGCTGGTCCCGGCGGAGGTTCGAGTCCTCCCTCGGGCATGGGTTTCTGTGTTTGTGCTTAGGATAATTTAGGTTAAGTAGTGTGTAAGCTTACGGACTGATGACCTTAGCAGTTAAGTCCCATAAGGATTCACACGCATTTGAACATTTTGATTGTGTTTTGTGTGTGTGTGTGAAAATGTGTGTGGAATCTTATGGGACTGAACTGCTAAGGTCATCAGTCCCTAAGCTTACACACTACTTAAACTAAATCATCCTAAGGACAAACACACACACCCGTGCCCGAGGGAGTACTCGAACCTCCGCCGGGACCAGCCGCACAGTCGATGACTGCATCACCTGAGACCGCTCGGCTTGTGTTTTGTAATCGGGAATGAAGTCTTCAAGTATGTGCTCGGACGCTACGTATGAATGCGGACTGATGGCACTAGGACAAAGGGATGATTTATTTGTTAAGTGACTGACATAATAGAAAAGTAAAGTGACACAATCTGGCCCCGGACGGACTAAAGCGCCTGAGCGAATGCCTTGTCATCGTTTGCCTTTGCCTCATCGAATGCCGTATGGAGGAGCATGTGGTCACCAAATCGCTCCCGCGGTCAGTGTCGGGTTTCCTTACCATGGAACCGCTACTGATGGGACGAGTAGTTCGTTAGTGTGCCTCAGGAGGCCGAGTGCGCACCACACCAGTCCGCCCGCGAAGGAAAATTCCTGGCTGTACCGGTAGTCGAACCTGTGTCCGCAAGATGACTGTCAGCCATACTCACCACTCGACTACGGAGGCAGACGTGAGGTAAGGAGGTGCTATACGAAAAATGTGATTTGTGTTGACCGAGCAGTGTCTTCCGAAGTGCGTCGCCACCAACGCAAATGTTTTATCTCATTTCAGTGCGATTGAGTCATTTTATAGAAATCTCTATCGTCACTATATTGACTTTTTAGGTATCTCAATCAATTTTATATTACAGGCAACGCAACTGTTGAAAGACATGTCAGGAAGGATTCCGCTCACAACTGGTGAAATGGTTGTTTATTAAAACACTATCGGTTTCCCGGCTTTAAGCCACACCATCAGGTGAAGAATATTAAAAGATCACAGGCCTATCAATCGCTCCTCTAGTCAAAGAACACACCAGTGGTGCGTGTTTCGCCAACCAGCCTTCCGAGAAACTAATGGAAGCCATTTTGGGTGAATGTTAGCCGCGTCTCTGCCTTCACACGAAAGAGCCATGCTTTAGTTATTGTTAAAAAATTTTCTCTTTCGTCATCCGGACGCCAGTCTACGTGCTTAATTACGTGTTTTGTCTCACAGTTTGTGTAGGTATCACATTGAGTGATTTATAAAAATGATAAGGCATGTGGAGTTTGGAGCTCTGGCGGTAAAAACCTTATACAAAGGAAGGAATTTAATAGTGGGACTAAAATGTCATTTTTTTAAAAGAAGCATTTACTAGTAGGGTTGTTGGACTGGTGTCTCTTAAAATTTCATTAGTTTGTCATTGGCCGTGTTTTCATATTGCTGGAGCTACATATGTGCAGTCTTTTTGTTGGAAAGCCAGTAGAAGAGAGAAACTGTAAAATAATTGGGATGCACTTGATCAGAGGATGCGGACAAACACACTTGATCGCAGGTTGGTTTTGAAGACACTTGTCTGGAGCGATGCGAAAGAGAGCTGCAGTTCATTATTTCGAGAATCAGCTTATTACTTCAGAATCGTTAGATTGTTCCTGTTGGCAGGCCAAGTTAGAAACAGGTTCTGCCACAATGAGTCGTCTATTCTGGCGATAATACCTCACACTGTCGTCTAACATGAGAGCGAAATAGGAAATGTTTTCAGTAATTACTTTTAATCTTGATTGCGGAACGCAACTTCATATTTCGTACTGTGGCAGTGGACTTACTCATGACTGAGCAGGCTTGTTCATTTGCATGTCAAATCATTCCCTTGATCCCTGTTACAATGAGAGCAATCATTTCATGCCCAAAGGCTACTACACTTTTAAAGAGCAGACTTTCTATGATCATCATCGCTCTTACCCAATCTATTTCTGGTGGCTTTTCGAAGATCTATGAAGCAGCAAATTGTCCCTATGTTCAGTGCTTGTATTTCCTTTTGTTTTCATATTTTATTAATCACTCTAGTGCATGGTTTCCTCTTACATGTGCGCTCGCTAAGAGTAAATAAACTGGGGTCAATGTGGACCAGGATTCCAGCTTTAGTGGACAGATAGTCTTGGCCTATTATCAATTTGTAATTATTGTGGAGACACAACACTCAGAACACAGGTATGAGAACCGTTCTTTTCTTTTTTTATGTCATCCGTTGCACAGCAAATTCTGTTCTTTGTCTGAGCTCATGGGGAGCGATCTATCTGCCAGTCAGTCCATTCAGCACAGATTACAAAAGCGTTCTTGCACTATCCTCAAGTTGCCAAAGCGTATTCCCACAGTACCGTATACCGCGTGTGATTTGACCGCTGTGGTTACTTTGACCAGTCACACACCAAAAGCTTTGCAGCTCCAGCTGGCTCGCAGTTGAATATTCAGTATATACTGTTTGGCGGTAAAGTACGCTAAACGACGTCATCTAGAGCCGACTTTCGTGTGCAACACTTCATGAATCTGTTGAGACTTATAATTATACAAGAATTTTCTTCGGCTATAAGTGCCAGATATTGTGTAGATGAATGAATGACACAGAATTTTAATTTTAATTGCAATGGATGTTTCGAAACGAGGAGTTAGGACTGACATGGATAAAACTGAATTTTTTATTAATTTTCAAATTTTTTAATCAAATTTTTTTTCAATCAATTGTCTTTCTACTGACGGGTTTGATGCTACCCGCCACGAATTCCTTTCCTGTGATAACCATTCATCTCAGAGTAGCGCTTGCAACCTACGTCCTCAGTTATTTACTGTTTGTATTTCAAGCTCTGCCTTCCTCTACAATCTTTACCTCTACAGCCCCCTCCAGTACCATGGAAGCTATTCCCTAAAGCCTCAACAGATGTCTTGTCATCCTGCCCCTTCTTCTTCTCAGTAGTTTCCATGTATTCCCTTCCTTGCCAATTTGGTTAAGAATCTTCTCATTCCTTACCTTACAAGTGCACCTAAGTTTCAACATTTCCCTGGATCAGCACATCTCAAATTTCTCGATTGACTTTTATTCCGGTTTCCCCACAGTCCGAGATTCATTACCATACAATGCTGTGCTCCAAACGTACATCCTCAGAAGTTTCTTCAGCAAATTACGACTTTTGTTTGATATCAGTAGACTTCATGTGTTCGGTAAGAGGGTTAGCCGCTCTTTGTAATAAAGAAACTGAATTAATGGAGCGACTATGAAATAGAACAAGCGCCATAAGACGTCCACCCCGAACCAGTAGAACGAACAATCACGATCAAAATGAGATAAAAAAGGCGCCAGGTCACGGATTGCGCGGTCCCTCCCGCCGGAGGTTCGAGTTCTCTCTCGGGCACGGGAGTGAGTGTTCTTAGCATAAGTCAGTTTACTTAGTGTGGAAGTCTAGGGACAGATGACCACAGCAGTTTGGTAGCTTAGGAATTAACAAACATTTTTGAGTTCTTTTTCTGCCTAGGTAGCAGAATTCCTTAGCTTCATCTCTACTTCGTGACCATGAATCTTGATGCTAAGTTTCTCGCTTTTCTCATTTCTGCTACTTCTCATCACTCTCGTCTTTCATTGATTTACTCTTAATCCATGTTCTCTGCTCATTATACTGTTCATTCTGTTCAGCAAATCCTGTAATTCTTTTTCACATTCAGTGTGGGTAGCAATGTCATCAGCGAATGTTATGACTGATATTCTTTCACTTTGAATTTTAATTCCACGCGTGAACAATCATATTTCCTTCAATGTTTATCCGATGTTTAGATGGAACAGCAGGATCGGAAGACTAGATACCTGTCTTATACCCTTTTTTTCATCATAATACTTCGTTCTCATTGTGCTCAGCTAAATTTGGAGCTATGTGTGTAATACTCCATCATAGTACCTTTCATTATATTTATCATACTGATTTATATACCGTACTAGTATTTTCCTGTTATGAGGCATAATATATAACTTAAGAAATCTTTGGATTAGTGTTTTCATTTCTGGGCTTTTAGGTCGCCAGTAAGAGGCTTGAAAACTAAGTTACTTGTTGTTTGCTGACAGTGTCTTGGAGAACAGAGGTGAGTAGAATCACTCAATTAGATTCCAGACCGGGCAGAAGGCTTTTAGATCTGCCCCTCTCTCTCTGGGCTCTACGACCGGCCACTAGCCAAACTCAACGTCAACAAACCCTCCGCTAGTCTAATTCTTTCATTCAGCTGTCGCCGAGACTGCCGGACGCTCCCTAGAGTACAGCTTGGACGAGTTCACACGCGACCAGTAAATTCAATATATAGACTGTTTCATTCCACTCTTTTATTTCGAAACTCTCCTTTTCGGCGCCATCCTTAGCCGTCCTCTCCAGACCACTACTTCTTACTCCTGTAAAGCGGTATTTTTTCAGAGGGTGAAATTTCGACCAAAGTATAACTTCATGTACACCGTAGAGACAACACAATTGAAAGAGTTATTCATTAACACAAAAATCATACAATTTTAGCGTAAGAATGATGTAGAGCGCCTATTATTAACGGAAAAATCTTTAACAGTACTGACTTCATTCGCGTCAATTTACAAGTGTGAAAGTGATTTTTAGGCAATGGTAGCAATGAAAACAAAAACGAGCAGGCGAATGAAGTATTTTACGCATGACTTACGTAATCCATTGACTGATAGGAAACTAGGTATACGGTTGTAAGAGGTAAGTCTCGCCAACCAACTTTCTTGGTATGACGAAACACTTGCAAAAAACTCATTAGGTTCTTTTTTCTTTATCTTACGTTTACAGGATATTATTTCTCCCTCATCATTTTAAAAATAGTAGTTTTACATAGTTTTTCTACCAGTCTGCTAAAATCTGGAAGGCGTACTTATCCCAAAACGGCCAGAATCACTAGTTTGTCACATTAATTCTCTCGAATTATATCGTTGTTGTTCAAGAGAGACAACATTTACACCTTTCTAATATTTCGTATGATCGATAGTGATTTATGCCGTTCAAAATTTTCAGTCATTATAGATAACATTTGGCCAGAGATTTATGTGTATTATGTCATTATTTGTGTTTGTTTCTGATTTCGTATAAAACACAACCATTTCTATGTAATCTGTGTGAATACTGTATAGTATGCAAGGTATCGATGCAACTGTAGCTATAGGATAGGAAAAACTGGGGAAAAATCCCTCTGTATTAAGCAGGCAAAACGCGACTAGAGGTAGAATGGAAGGGGTGTGAAGAGCACAGAAACTAAACACAAACTACCAGTCAACAATCAGCCATCCCTGTGAGTAAATCTCAGATGGAATGCAACGCAGTGAATAGCCCACTGGACTCGGGAGGACGACGTTTCAAACCCTCGTAAGGCCATGCTTATTTAGGTTTTCCGTGATTTCCCTAAATCACTTCTGGCAAATGCCGGTGTGGTCCCTTAGAAAGGGCGCTGCCAATTTCCTTCCCTTTCCTTCCCTGATCCGAGCTTGACCTCGTTGTCGATCTCACGTTAAACACTAATGTCCGTTCGAATGCGAGGCAAACATCTGTACAACTCCATTGAAATGTTACCTCAGATGTTTATTGGCTCCAAGAGTAAAGGTGTGGAATATGTAAACAGTGCTCCATTGCAACTGTTAATTAAAAGAAGGGGCATTTGTGAGTCTTGCAAATTCTGCGGCTGAAATTACAGAATATTCGACAACGTCGACATAGTGTTCCGTATCGTCACCTCCAGCAAAATTACTCTTTCACTTACCAGAGTAAAGCACATGAGCCAATATTCTTTTTGTGTATTTTTTATCAGTGCAGTACAATTTATATGTGAATATAAACTATTATTTACCGAAGTAATAATTTCTGTGGTAGGTTATCGAGCAAAATCCTCAAGGTTACCAAGCACTATAACTTTAAACAGGAAACTGTCTAACTTTCTGAACGAAATCTGACAGACATTTATGTTATCTCGACAAACTATTTTACGAGTTGAGTAGTTCAGTAGTGCAGTTAGCTGACCAATTTCGTAAAAGATTTAGAATTGAAAATAAAAAAAATTAAAAGTCATTTATTAGTGTAAAAGTAACTTTTTTCTGACTGTGTTATTCAACAAATATTGAAGGTGCATTATTAATTTTTAGTCATCATTTCATGCTTTGCAATCTGTGTATGATTATTTATGTGTGTTTGTGTTTATGGTATGTCTACATAAAGAGAGTAGGTCTGCTATTTAATTTGTTGGGTACTTCAGATGTATTTTGACATAGAACCAACAGAATATTTTCGTAAGCGCTAATAGGAGGGACTAATTTGCTAGTTAATTGGTGTGTCACAGTAAGTACTTTAATAGGATGTTACTTTCACAGATTCTGAGTGGCATTTGTTTCCTGGAAGTGGGTGGAGGTGCAGACAGCCTGTCTGTTGCCAGAACAACAATATATGTACAACCATATCTGAATGTATATCAGTGTGTCTGCAGCACACCGTCGGTAGACCGTGGGTGGCGAAGAAAGAGGTGGTAGACTTGGCTAGAAGGCAAGCCTTGCAGGACTACCCGGGTGATCTACACGGAACTGCAGGCTGGAGAGTGGCGGCGAGCGGGGCCGTTTCTTGAATGGTGACCCTGGGCCAGAGAGTCAGACAATGGTCACTACTTGAAGGCGCAGAGAGATCATCTGAAGCTGCACCGTAAGTAAGCTGACGACTGGTAGGGACTGAAAATCATACTAGGACTCAGCTGTGTCGATCACGACGTACATTACTTGTATTAAATTCCCCAGCCCAGTGCTGAGTTTTTGACAGCCATGTTTCTGTTTCGCATGCAACCTTCTCGCGCAGAGACCGATGACTGGGGTCCGGCTGTTATTAACCGAGCACTCAACGAAACCATTGAAGGTTCCTGAAGGCTGTTGCACTCTCGGGAAATTGGCGCACCGGCGCGGTAGTATGGAAGTGTCGTTACCTGCTAAACTGCTGTATCGGAAGACCTTGTTCGGTGGGCTGACTATGGTCGCGACCTCGTTACCATTCTGTGCTGTTTTCCATGATGCTAGTGCTTTACGCAGCTACATTTCCTCTGGAAACAGATTAATTCTTCTACGGAACTACTTCTTAAGAGTGTGGCAGAAAAAGAGAGACTTATTTATTTATGAAGTTGGCGTGAAACACTCTATCACAACTTTTCCCTTTCACTTACCTCTCTTCCCATTTCATGTTGCGTTAATTACACTATATCACTCTTGTTATACTGAGACAAGTAGTTTCGAGATCCACCATTTTTCCACTTTTTCACAACTGAAAATCTCTCGCTGTGTTTGAAGCACTTATTCACTGCTGTCGACACGATTACTATGAACCCACAAGCTAAGCAAAGCTAACAGTGGTCTTTGGGGGACTCTACAAATGATGTGGAGTGCACAATACTTATTACTGTAATAAGTGGACTACCTGCAGCCGTCCTTACGATGTTATTTCTTATACGGCTACCAGTTTCGTTACTTCAACACACCTTCTTTAGGCTTCAGTCAGTTGTTAGTTGATAGATTGTCGTTGCAGGTAGTCTGTTAAAATCTAGTTCACAGATGTTGCCCACTGATGGAATCTCGGGTACGATTGGAGTTAACCTCCTCAGCGTCAGTTAAGGCCTGAAGATGGTGTACTGAAGTACTGAAGCTGGTAAACACACAACAAATAACATTGTAAAGACGGCTGTGTGTGTGTCGATTTTGTTACATAAGTGAACAGCAGAAGTGCCTGAAACATCTAATCAGAAGGATGGACAGATAGATACTTGTTATTCTCATTACCAGGGAGCGATATATTAGTTACGATAGTGATGAGTCGGTGGCGGTGTTTGTTCCGATATTTCTTAACATGATTGAGCAAGAGTTCCATCATCATGAAAGCGTTTTGTGCTGCTATAAGATGGTCCAAGAAAGCAAGAAAGCTTGTGTCTTGCAGGCTAGGCTTTCCTTGTGCAAGGTTCCCCAGGGCAAGGCTGGCCGGCAGTTCAACAAGTCATTGGTGTTTACCATGGTGGTTCCAGTGATGGTGGCAAATAATAGGAAGGCAGGTCCTAGGATTCGCATGGTGTAGCATTTATGAGGAATCGCTATCCCTCCAGCTCTATCCTCTGTGCGCCGTCGAAATGACTGAGAACAGCGAGTGTGACCCATGTTTTGAAGGGATTAGGTTTCACTTGGAGTGTCGTCCTTGACCTATTTGTTTTGCGCGGAAGACAGTAACTCGCTTTATTCGGAACTGCAAAGACCCCAGGATATAGGGTAGTAATTCCTTAAATCCCTCATTACCCAAAATTATTGGACTGAAACGAAAAAGATCCGTTATGAAGAACCTTCTACCTTAAAATTTTTGTAAATTGTGTCACCCAAGCATAGACTCAGATTCATTTACTATCAGCTTGTTCCGGTTACAAGTCTGCACAACAATCTGTACACAAGCCGCACCTTTAACAAAACAATAAACGCACTGCAGTAATATCTGTACTTTCATTCTACACTAAATTAGATACGCTAAGGTTCCACTAACACTACAAATAAAATTTCACCTGTAAATTCTTTTAACCTACTGTAGAATTAAGAATGTTTCACTCGACCGTCTCTCATAAAAGCAACACAAACATGTACATAACCATAATCTACTGATAATTATTGATAATAACTAATTATAAAAACAAAAGATTAGATTGCAGGGTCATCTCGTGGTCTCAAGGTACATGGACTTGTTGGGACAACATTAGGCATATCTTGCTTTATTTTCTCGTCCTACATTGCTCTCTCTTTTTCCCTCTAACCATTTTCCTTCCCCCTTCAGACGAAGCTGCCGAAAATTTCGCTTCAGTTTCCTAGTCCTACTTTATTTCAATTATTCTCTCCAACCACTTCCCTTCCCCCTTCGGGAGGAGCTTCTCATAATTTAGGCAGCGCCTCCAGTTCCCTCTGGCATGGAATGTTCTGATTGTTCTTCGGGGCGAAAGATATAGTTTCACTGAAACGCCCGCTAAACACGCTGGGCAGAAAAGGTATTGGGGTTGTGGAAAAGGCCATGGATTGTGGTCAGTTTCTGCTTCTAATTGACATTTATTGTAATTTAATAACCTTTACTACCAAAGCGGCACATAGCCGAATATTTACCGAATGCAACTCTTTAACGGCTGAAGGCCTCCAACAAGAAATCTTAACAACATAAAAATCCAATTAGAATAAAATAAAATAATTAAAAAAACAATATACGCAAAGTACAATACGAATGGCTGAGGGCCACAATTAACTTCCGAAATTTGAGAATATATTACCACAGACCTTAAAAGGCAAAAGGCGAACAAGAAATCTTTAAAAAATCAAAAATTCAATTACGATAGCGATAAAATAATTTAAAACCCATAAAGGCAACTTATGCAAGGTGCAATACCAATGGCTGGGGGCCACAATTAAACTTAAAAATTCTATAATGTATTACCATACTCCTTAAAGGCAGAAGGCCCCAGTGTTTAAGCTGGAAAGATAAATTTAAAAATTAATTTTGCAAAATTTTAAGAAAACAAACAAATAACCATAAGGCTAAAATTTAAAATAGCTGACAACATATAATTAAACACCGGTGGCACTCAGAAGCCTCCAGGGAGGTCGGTCTGCCCTCGTTCACTTAGATGAGACAGGTGGTGAGCCCAACTACACTTGATCCGTCGGAATCTAACCAGGGGACAGCCACGGACCGACCGACACAACGACTTGCTTCCCGTCAATCAGTACATGAGAACTCAAACTTGAAAGATTACCAACATGATAATCCACAATGGAGTGTGTATTAGCTGTCAAAACTACACGCAACTTCGACGTCCTGGGTCGGTGAACCACGAAGCTCGAAGCGATCGGACAGCTCCACACACGCTGCGGCACTGCTTAGGGCGTGGCAGCGGACCCAGGCGACTACACCGCACGGAGATGTCCTTCCCTGGTCCGCACCAACCGAACGACTGCGTGCTGATCCGTCCGCGACTGCTACTCCGTCGCGACTGCACTGCTGATGCGTCTCCGACTCACTTACAGACGCACGACAGCGGAAACACTAGCGTGGACACAACCAGTCAGAGGAAACCCACTGGCTAAACGAAATCCCTGCACCAGGAAAGTACCGACCCAAGTTCCTCAAGATGGTAATTGAAAGAGCCCAGAAGCGCTCGAAGAACCAGACACACATCGCACGATGAGACGACCGGCCTCTCAGAGGCAGTACGCCGACAATATTTAAAACAACTTGTCAAAAGAAATAACGCCAACTACATACACAATCTGACAAACACTTGCACAAAGACCAGAACGATACACAACATTAACTAAACACGCATGAAGACTATCGGGATTCGATGCGCACACACAGACAAAGCCGACTCATGAACGATCGGCGAGCCAAAACGTGTCGTCCGGTCGAACGACCGACCGACGATTCACCAACACCGTGGCCCGGCTCAAGTGCTGCGTGGCGGCAATGGTCAGGTGAGCCATGTCGACGCAGACCTCACTGCTGTTCCAACCCGACTGCATTAGTGCAGCATTGCAACTCCCCGACTGACAGGTCTTGGCTGCGCTCCAGATGCGTTCCAACTCATTGGCAACCCGAACTCAAGACGCGAACTGCGACCAACTAAGTTCCAACAGACAACGAGCGGGAAGTAATAGCAGTCAAGCAAAGATATTAGGAGAGGAGATATATCGATACGTGCTGCTAACGCCGCTCACGGTCAGGCAAAGCAGCAACTCAGTGACAGTAGTAATTAAAATTATCGTAGTGACTAGATGACTGCACGACACAAAGCTCTACACCTCGCCTGGGCCTGTCAACACCGACATTGGACTGTTGACTACTTGATGACTGGAAATATGTTGTCTGGTCGTGCGAGTCTCGTTTAAAATCCTATCGAGCGGATGGACGTGTACGGGTGTGGAGACAACCTCATGAATCCGTGGACCCTGCATGTCAACATGGTACATTTCTGACTAGGGCGAGAGAAACTTCCATAGATCCCAAACGTAAGCAAAAAATACGAGAAAATTAAATTCGTTATTACTGAGAACAAATGCGAGTTAAGCATCCGTTTACGTCGCCGTTCAATAATATCGTGTGTCAGAAGACCACCATTGCTGGACAATAATTTGCCGATCAGCTTAACATTATTCTTGCGTAAAGGTACACGCAAAAAGTGAAAAGAAATGATGGAGAGTTATATCAGAGGGTTGTTCGACTTACAAATATTCAAATAAGTAACGAAAGAACCGACCGCTGACGCGCGGGCCCGGACTGCGGAGAGATTGCTTCGTGAGGGGAGGGGATTTAAGATGGCCACCCGCCCTCAGGAGCTCAGTTCGTCAGCGCACCTGACGATGGCGACATGTCTGATCGCCAAAATATTGTGCCCTTTGGACACTATGGACCAGCAGTACGCCAGTGGTCTGTTTGAGTAAGAAAATGGTCGGTTGTTATTAAGTCTCATTCAGTACTTCAATGCACTTAGATCCTTATATCAGTCTCTATTTCGCCAGAGAATGCCACTGGCCCATACCCTATTAAATATCAACAATATGCGAATAGGTTAGGCCTTGCCCGTGACTCTTATTTACATTAAATGGAACAACAATATGGCTTGAGCATCGACCGCAACTATGTACACTCTCGTCATCTACATACGGCAGTATAATTTGCATGCTGAATGAGATAGTAATCTGCATTTAGTGTGCACATCAACGAGAGTCTGGTTCAGATTAAGTTGCCTTCTGTCATCTAAATGTGGTATTATTTTGTGATAAACGCTTTGATCCAGTTACTTTCAATCAGTGAAAACAGTAATGCAGTACTATATTATATCACCTAGAAATTGCTACTGTATCGCATAGCCCTGTTTCTAACGAAGTCTTCTACCTGTTCCATAAGTACTTTAAATTATTCCATTAAACTTAATTGAAAAGTTAACTCTGTGTTTGATGCGACTTTTCACAGTGAAATGTCAAACAGTATTTTCAGTTTCAGTGCCATAGTTATGCGTCAATATTTCTTTAAAAAATATGTTGTGAATAGAACTCAACAACAGTTCACGAAATTGGTTTTCTATTCTTTTAATTTCATTTAATGGTAGTCAAGAACTACACCCGCCCTCCAAACACACACACACACGCACACACACAAGAGCGCGCGTGCTCGCACAGGCACACACACACACACTCCTCTCCTTCATAGGTACACGTTACAGAAGCTGCGTTGGTGTTCCTGTGGTTAAGGGAAATTCCGGGATGGTGACTTCGAACAGGACACGATTTACTTCCTGGCCTATCTTTACCCTGTGCGAGCTTTTGCTCTGTCTATTGACCTCGTCGCTGACAAGACATTAAAGACGATACTAGAAGAATCTTCTGATTTTGTGTTTCATCGTGGAAATGATAAGCAATAACGTAAGCAGACTTTGTTTCCATTTGTTCTTGCTGTTGTACATTACGTAGCGGTTCTAATGATACTAAACCTCCATTTGCAAAGTTGATACTGTTATACATGTTGATGGAAAAATAGCAATAATTCCGCCAGAGAAGGCAAAGCTTCTGCATTTATACGCTGTTATTTGTAACATTTAATACTTTTAATGGATGATTACGAGCTCTGTGAGAAAAAACATAATTTTAATGTAATTACGGCAGTGGAGATTTTAATAACCGAGATGCCATTTATAACAACGTGGTATTTCAACACTTTGTAGTTCACAACGTCAAAGGACTTTATGTAGTTAGTATAACAAGGAAACCCAGACCCCCCCCAAAATACACACACACACACACACACACACACACACACACACACACACACACAAATTGTTGTGTAAATTGACGACAAGGGTGTAAAATTGATATGCGTCTACTTCGCCTGAAAGAGAGCACCTGCGAATGACACAATGCGACACAAAATATTCACGTATAAATTAAAAGTGTTCAAAGTATTTATGTTGATACCGCAACAGAAGATTTCGGGACTTAAACTTGACCGCTTCCAGGTCCACGTAATTTTCATGTCGACTTCATTTTCTTCTTGTGCATTTTTGAAACCAAGCCAGTTCTATAATTACGGATAACTGATCATGATCTTCTGGAAACAAAGAATAAACTGTAAACAACTTTGATTTCCTATCTTTTACTCAAAATTACTGATTATTGACATCAGATTATATTATGCTCTGGTCCTGCGTCGTTCTCACCTTCAATTATTCTTGTGTATTGGGTACGACTGCATCCCACCGACGTGGATTCACACACTGCTTCTTGGTGCATTTCCACTTAACATTTGAGTAAACTGCAGATTACTGCTCCATAACAGTGACTTAACTGACGCTGATGTCTCTGTTATCTCACGACGTATGAATCGATTCCCAGCCAGGCTGGGGATTTTCTCTGCCCGGGGACTTGGTGTCTGCGTTATCCTCATCATTTCACTATCTTTCTTAAAAGTGGCTAGATTGGACTGTGCCAAGATTCGGACATTGTATGGGCACTGATGACCGCGCAATTAAGCGCCCCACAAACGAAACTTCATCTCCATCCAAGCTGTAGCGAAATACCTCTCACAATGGGCAGTCTTCGCTCTGCTAGCCTTGAAGGGTCCCACAACAAGTGAACCGTGTCACATAATCGATTCCGCCAAGATACACTCCTGGAAATGGAAAAAAGAACACATTGACACCGGTGTGTCAGACCCACCATACTTGCTCCGGACACTGCGAGAGGGCTGTACAAGCAATATCACACGCACGGCACAGCGGACACACCAGGAACCGCGGTGTTGGCCGTCGAATGGCGCTAGCTGCGCAGCATTTGTGCACCGCCGCCGTCAGTGTCAGCCAGTTTGCCGTGGCATACGGAGCTCCATCGCAGTGTTTAACACTGGTAGCATGCCGCGGCAGCGTGGACGTGAACCGTATGTGCAAATGACGGACTTTGAGCGAGGGCGTATAGTGGGCATGCGGGAGGCCGGGTGGACGTACCGCCGAATTGCTCAACACGTGGAGCGTGAGGTCTCCACAGTACATCGATGTCGCCAGTGGTCGGCGGAAGGTGCACGTGCCCGTCGACCTGGGACCGGACCGCAGCGACGCACGGATGCACGCCAAGACCGTAGGATCCTACGCAGTGCCGTAGGGGACCGCACCGCCACTTCCCAGCAAATTAGGGACACTGTTGCTCCTGGGGTATCGGCGAGGACCATTCGCAACCGTCTCCATGAAGCTGGGCTACGGTCCCGCACACCGTTAGGCCGTCTTCCGCTCACGCCCCAACATCGTGCAGCCCGCCTCCAGTGGTGTCGCGACAGGCGTGAATGGAGGGACGAATGGAGACGAGTCGTCTTCAGCGATGAGAGTCGCTTCTGCCTTGGTGCCAATGATGGTCGTATGCGTGTTTGGCGCCGTGCAGATGAGCGCCACAATCAGGACTGCATACGACCGAGGCACACAGGGCCAACACCCGGCATCATGGTGTGGGGAGCGATCTCCTACACTGGCCGTACACAACTGGTGATGGTCGAGGGGACACTGAATAGTGCACGGTACATCCAAACCGTCATCGAACCCATCGTTCTACCATTCCTAGACCGGCAAGGGAACTTGCTGTTCCAACAGGACAATGCACGTCCGCATGTATCCCGTGCCACCCAACGTGCTCTAGAAGGTGTAAGTCAACTACCCTGGCCAGCAAGATCTCCGGATCTGTCCCCCATTGAGCATGTTTGGGACTGGATGAAGCGTCGTCTCACGCGGTCTGCACGTCCAGCACGAACGCTGGTCCAACTGAGGCGCCAGGTGGAAATGGCATGGCAAGCCGTTCCACAGGACTACATCCAGCATCTCTACGATCGTCTCCATGGGAGAATAGCAGCCTGCATTGCTGCGAAAGGTGGATATACACTGTACTAGTGCCGACATTGTGCATGCTCTGTTGCCTGTGTCTATGTGCCTGTGGTTCTGTCAGTGTGATAATGTGATGTATCTGACCCCAGGAATGTGTCAATAAAGTTTCCCCTTCCTGGGACAATGAATTCACGGTGTTCTTATTTCAATTTCCAGGAGTGTATGATCAAGACAGTATTCCGCTATTATCAAAGAGATGAACTACAAAATGGTTCAAGTGGCTCTGAGCACTATGGGACTTAACATCTGAGGTCATCAGTCCCGTAGAACTTAAAAGTACTTAAACCTAACTAACCTAAGGACATCACACACATTCATGCCCGAGGCAGGATTCGAACCTGCGACCGTAGCGGTCACGCGGTTCCAGACTGAAGCGCCTAGAACGACTCGGCCACACCGGCCGGCAGATGAACTACGCAGTGCATATACGTAATATGGACACAGTAAGAGGGAGATAGAGGTGGGTGGTCTGTAAGAAGTGCAGCTGTGGGAGTAATTGTTGTCGCCAACAGAGAGCGCGCCACTGCGAGACTGAATGTCCCTGTCCACAGAGGGCAGCGTATGACTCTGCGACTGGTGGTAAGGTGGCGAATATCGTGACGGGAGCCTTGTCTGCTGGTAGCAGCACCACGGACATAGGGTGCATAGATTTGAAATGAGTCCACCATGAATGATGAACATTGGAGTTCGTGATCGACTACGTTGTGTGAGCAAACAGTATACCAACGTTGGGAATCTGCAGACGGCGTTTTGAAGATTTAAAGCAAGGACATCTAAGTTACGCCACACCAGTAGGAAGTGTCTGTGGTTGAGAACATAATAGAATTGTATTACGGACGTACTTCCGAACAAGTGTAAGTTATCTGCCTAAGAATTACTACCCTCAGTCTAATAATAATTAATACTGGTTACAAGACGAACTGCTCCCAACTTTGGATCTCATTTACTAACAGGCCTCGTTAATGTTAAGATCACAGAGACACGATACTATAACTGTGGGAGACTTGACCAGTAGAAAGGAAGGCTGGATATATAGAAGTCAACATAATTTTTTATTGCATAGATTAAGGCTAAAGGCGAAGAGTATATGTATATGGAAATTTCCAAACGTACTTATTGAACAGTATGCAGTACAGCAATGGTAATTATTTGTTCTAAACTCATTTGTTTAGTGTCTACTTCAAATTTTAAAATTTGTAGGATGGATGAATAAGTTTCACCTCATTTATAACTGTGAAAATGTTTTTATGTTGGTGAACATAGCCACTTTAATGTCATTGCATTTGTGTACACGCAACCTGAAGTGACCTGTAGTAGTTTCTCATGCAGTCTCTATGGGCAAATAGACATAGTAAGGTGCTGTGTGGAGGACTGGTAGTGTGCTGGGCTCATAACCCAGAGGTCCATGGACGGAGACCACGCTCTGCTACCTGCTACCAGCTAGGGGCCTACGTGGTGGAGTGGTAAGGTCCTGGGCTGTTATAAGAACCGTAATACTTGTGCAGACCCAGTGACATTTGTGTCTTAAAAACATTAAAAAAAAGCTTGGAACGAGTAGTGCAACTCACGCAGAAATAAATGTACATGATCCTTACTTGTTTCACCGACCGCATAGGCGGCGTTAAGTTTTCCTGTTTTATAGTAAATATTAAATTTAATCTTAGTATCAAGGAGTAAACTCCTTAAATATAATAACTTCTATGCTATTAATGAGGAAGAAGAATGCTGCTAGATTATTATTCACTTCCCCTCTATCTTCGCTTATTTCTAGTAATAGGAAGCAGACACATTGTACCACGAAAATAATGTAAACATTTGTGTTGTTAACCTTGATAATATAGTACGTTAAAGTTTATATGTGACTTATTTCGATGTACAGTGAGCACTCTGCAATGTTCCTTGCATTGAATTAATTTTTCTTAAGATGTTTACGCCTCCACAATTTTAGCGGCCGCTGCCTCAACGGACGCCATTACGCATCGACCTAAAAAGCGAAATCATAACTGAACCGCTGCGATCGCCCACTTTAATATTTAGCAAACTTTCTTTTTTTCCCAGAAATGAGCCGCAGCGGAGAGCAACATTAGTTTTAAGATTTTACTTTTCATCTTACGCCGAGAGCCAGCATTCGACTACCGCAGCCTGAATATGATGCCTAGAGGAGTATTCTTCAAGTGTTGCGTGGGTCCACAATAATTTCAGTATTTGAGTCCATGCTCTTAAAGTACAAATACGCCGAGGCTAATTATAATACTGTTATATTTTCAGGTTAAAGTAACATTCTTGGAAGTAAGTCAGTGCATTATCTTTGATGATTTTGCTGCTCAGTTGTGACTTACGTAAAAGTAAAAGCAATTTTGAAATAATTTCCTAAAATACTTAAATAAATCGCAGTGTATATTTAAATCTCTTTGGATTATAGATTTCAAGTAAAAATCACTTAACAGTTTTTGCATATTGGACCACCCAATTACACTCATGCTTGCTTTTAAAGACACCGAAGAAATGACAAGAAATGTATATAAATAAATATACTCCTCCCGAACAGCCAATTCATACTTTAAACAAATATTTATAAATATTCAAAACCCCAGAGTGTGGAAATACCTTTAACCTTTTCTTTTACAATAGTAAATATTAGTTTTATTCGGAACGAATTTGTAATTGGGTAGGTCCCCGCGGCCAGAGTCAGTCGACATAAAAGTTTTCTGGGTGTGGTACAGCGTCATAATGCATAAAACCACTGTTGCTGAAAAAAAAAAAACTTAGACCCAGAAGAAGGCCGCTGCAACCGTGGCCGAAACGTTTGTTACTCTCCAGCAGCAGTAGTTTTATACATTATGACGCAATACCACACCCGGAAAACTTTTTAGAACGAATTTAATTAAAACAGTTCCAACCAGAAACAATTATTAAAGTCACAGTTAAGGACCTCAAAGTATTTAAGTTAATCCATCAGCCAGTTACAAGCGTAAAACTTTATGACTATGCATAACCATAAACCTCCAATGTTTAGAAGCTGTTCGTTCAAGAAAACAAAATATAAGGTCTACAAACGTAATTTCCAGAACCCATGGCCGTGCAAGCTCTGGTGTACAATGTGAAGATTGAAGCTGCTATGTGGCCCCAACAAACCACTTCTGCTTTCTAAAGCAGACAGTGACGTCCACGGAACCCCTTGTAGTTTCAAGGCTACTTGTAACACATGAAATACGTATAAACGGAAACACAGTTATCAATAACGTACAATTACATTTCGGCAGCCAAAAGTACATAAAATTCGAAGAAGCTCTTTAATCTTGTACACAATGTCCGTAGCTGGAAGAGCCACCAACCTTTAAGGTATTGGCTTCAAATAATTTACCAACGGCCAGAAATAACTAGTTAACTGTGCTATAACTTAATAGCGACAGCACTCGTCCATCATTCGGGTCAGAATTACACAATAAGCTTGGTGAAAGGTAACTCATTCTTACGTGCAAGGCAGCGGAACACATATTATCTGGTGTCACATCTTATTCTAAGTGCAGCTTAGATTGCGCTGCACTCTAAGTGACATTTTAATAAATCACAATTCGACTGATTAGAAACCAGAATGATTTAGACAGATAGCTGTCCAGAACGACGCGGGTAAATTCTGGAAAGAACTTAGCAAGGCATATGTTGACCATTCTAACACAGACGCAGTCCGCCCGAATTAAGGTGGTGTAATATCACAACAGGAAATACAGCGTGTCCGAGTGCAAGTTTGATTACAAGGACCAACTGCTGTCCCGTTCTTGCACAATGGCTCCTCCCAAGGCACACCATTGCAGACACAAATCCGACCACAATGCCCCCGCCTACCGTACCCTCCCCTAAGAATGCATGCATCTTAACGGGATTACTACCGGCAGTCAAGTGCACTCCAACGTGAACTGCCTCCTCTTGCACTAGTGAAATGTGGAAACACATTTGTGCATTCCTTCCCAAAACACAGCAGTCAAACTTCTTGTAGACCAAAGCACCGCCACATGTCACCACTCTCAAAGCATTGTCGCCGGACAGCTCTACCGCGCATGCACGCCTCTATAGCCACTCTTCTTCCGCCTACGCCTTTGTGATAACTACTGAAGATGTCAGCTATCGAACAATAGCGAAGATCAATTACTCACCACAAGCATAATCGATATATTGCGAACCTTACTTTGAAAGGGACCAAACTAAAGTTTGGAGCACTAACAATGATGTGGTAGGTCACAGTGTTGCTGTTCAGCAATCTTGTGTTTTTGTGGGGCAGCTCTCATATGAAGTGTTTCAGAAGTATTTCTTTGGCGACCAGTAATCATCTAGCATTTCCAACTTTCCAAAACCCATGTCTCTTCTTGTCTCTAAAGGGAATGTTCTCTCCTAGCCTTCTGCCGTGTGACAACATCCAGGCAACCGATGAGCCACCTGATTCTAGTGCCTCAATCAAAACTTATTTAAAATACTATGTTTATCTAAACAATTCGTAAAAATTATCACTAGAAAGTTAGTAAATTTTACCTCTGTGAGCTTAGAGACCTATTTTGACGTTTTTGTTTGACAAAGAAAGAATTTAGTGTTATAATTTACTATGTGCTCAGATAACAGAATCTAACAGAGAAAGAGATCGCAATATTTTGTGAGATTCTTCTTCTCGTCTTCGAATCTTTTAACAGCGACTTTCATAACTGTTGCATAGCATGCTTTTTTGCAGGCTAGGATCATCATTCACTTTCACCAAGAGCGCTTTTCTGCGTTCTCTGCAGCCTCAGCAGTAAGCGTTTGTTTCACGTCCGTCCGTCCCTGAGAGACACACTTCCACAATACTGGCTGGGATCTCCGTCTTACCCGGCTCTGGTTCCAAGCTTCAGACAGATGCATATAGCTCAGACGCCAAGTGACCATGATCCTCACTCTGTCTTGGGTTATCTGAGCATCGTTTGGTCGACGTATTTGTGTTAGAGTACCTACTGTTAGCATGAATTCATTGTGCATTTGTCTATGGTCGTCCATTGATGGTACATTCATGTTAACAGCAGCAATGTCAACGAACAAAGTAAAGAAAAGTGATTACAGATACTTTTGTACTGTGGTCATCCACAGCTGTAGAATTGTACCATCATGAAAAAGACCTGTTCAAAAGTAAGATAAATATTTATTTATGAAACAACTAGTTTCATGGCGTTAGAGCCGCGTTTTCAGCCACATATTAACAGATGCAAAACGTATAGAGATCCTGTTTCGATTATTATGCGGTTGAACTGTAGCCAAAACTGTATATGAATATTACGTAATTTAGTTCATAATTTTGTTTACCTCATAACCAGTAGATGACCAACTATTCTTTGCCCAATTTTATTAAAAATGTTCAGCCGTCGAGAATTGGTAGTCAAGTTAAAATACGGCAGAATGTACGGACCAATACACAGATGGGTGAAACTTAAAATAAGGATAAACGTGATGGATGTAAAACTATGAAACAAATGGTATGTGAATGTGATTACAACCCACGGTAAGCTGGTAAGATATAATAGGTCTCAAAAAAGAGCTTGCATAATTGTGCGATAGGCAACGAAAGTAAGGGCGAGAGAAAACGCCGTTTACAAAATAAACCATCAAAGAGGTAAAAGAGGACTGAGAAAACACGCAATTAAAAATATTAGTATCGTCTAATGATATGAGGCGCGCAGAGACCGCTAAGTGCCGATAAGAAAAATGGGCACATGCGCGTGAGAACATAGCAACAAAACCATAAAATGTGGCAAATAAAGTCGAGTAGCATCTTTACAAGTAATTTTAAAAGTAAAAGGTATAAGAACCTAAGCTGCAAAGTGTAATTCATTATTGAAGAAAGGGATCAGGGGAGGGTGTAGCAAAGTAGTGCCAAGCCTAGTAAAACAAAATTGTGAGGTAAAAAGAAAAAAGTAAGTCATTAGAGACACAGTAGACACAGGTTTTTGAAGAATGAGGAAGGCTCTCTCCTGCACCCGTCCAAAGAACCCATCCTCGCATTTATCTTAAGCGATTTACTGATATCACGGATAAACTATATATACGGATGGCCAGGAGATGATCTGAACCGTCGGATTCCCGAATACAAGACTGCTGTACTAGTCACTGCACCATATTGTTGTGTTGGCTGTTAACCAACGGTTAGTGAGTGCTAGCAAGTACTACACTGGTGTGCAAAACTTAAGACCGAAATTAGCTTGTGTATGATGTGTCACTTCCAAGTATCATAGTTCGATGATACTTGGAACATACATAAAAGACCTGCTGCAGTGTACACTATAATTACACTGAAGTCACCGCCATTTATGATAAACCCTTGGATATTTCAGAAGTTGGGATATCGCCCTTAGTAGGTTGTGTGATCACGGACGGCAAAGTAAGAACTGCAACGTGTTCGCACGATCGCCACAAGTTTGGTAAAGAATTCTTGTGTAGGGCGTTCCATTCTCCCGCCGGCACGGGGGTCGACAACTGCTGGACGCTTGTATGTGGACGTGCTCCAACACATTTCCCCAAAGCCTCCCACATGTACCCCACGGAATTTAAGTCTGGGGAGCGGGCAGGGCAGTCCATTCACCGGCTATCCAACCGTTCGAGGACCTGGCGCTCTTCGAAGCAGGCGCGTTTGTCTTGCCTAAAAATGAAGTCAGGATCGAGTGCATCCCTGAAAAGACACACGGGAGAAGGAATACAGTGTCACGATACAATCCACGGTGAGTGTACCACGTTCGCCGGCCGTTGTGGCCGAGGGGTTGTAGGCGCTTCATGTTGGAACCGTGCTGCTGCTACGCTCGCAGGTTCAAATCCTGCCTCGGGCATGGATGTGTGTGACGTCCTTAGGTTAGTTAGGTTTAAGTAGTTCTAAGTCTATGGGGCTGATGACCTCCGATGTTAAGTCCCTTAGTGCTTAGAGCTATTTGAATCACTTGTACCACGTTCAAGGATTTGGTGGTCAGTACGACCATGCAACATTAAGCCTCCCAACACCAACACTCTTAGATCATCAAAGCGACCATGTTCGACAATATTCCTCGGTCTATTACTGGTTCCGACGTCTTACATATGAGGCACCTCCTGAGTCACCACCCAGAATGGATCAGCTCTCACCCTAGAAGAGTAAGTTACCCGTCTCCTACTTTGTCCAGTCCGTATGGTTTGGGCACATTCGCAGACGGTTCCGGCATTGTGCGGGTGATAACGGAAAAGATCATCAGACAAAGAGACCATCTACACAAATTCGCCTTTCAGCCGTATTAAATATGGTTAGAAATGCACCCACTGTTTGGCTTGGGTCCTTTCCTGCCTGTTGTACAATCTAGAAGCCATCTGCTGCTGCACACGACCGTGGTCTACCATGTCCTCTCCTTCGGGCAGCAGTGCCCGGTAGCGGAACGCCCCCGATGTGCATGATACAATCATGTGTGCAATATCAATCTGGTGAAAAACACTAGTCACACTTTCCTGGTGATTGTTACCCGTGTGAAGTTACCGAAACGTGTCTCCGGCTCACGTGATGTTGAAGAACACCACCAAGTGCACGGCAACTGCTTGCTCAGTGACTCACATTGTCTTCTCCCGTCCCTTGTACTGACTCGCGCTGTGAGGCCAGCTATATTGGACGCTATAGTCACGCTGACCTTACACCATCCGACGTCCAGCTTTCAGTGCACGTGTGTGAGACCTCTGCCAACATGCTCCCACACCTTCATTCATTTCCATAGATTTCTCAGTATATTACATCACTTTAACTATCGCACTCTTCAGCTTTGCAGAACAGTGTGTAGTGAATTATAATATAGCACATAGTAGTACGTTAGTACAAAGAAAACGAAGTGAAGCTTCGTTAGAATTGTGATGATGATTATACGATTGAAGAGGAGTTAGAAGTTTGAGCGTCGTATGTCTTCGAATCGGCAGGCTGTGACTGAAGTTTTGCATGGATTTTTATGTAATCAGACGAAATGAACTTCGAGGGTATGATTGTTGTTCGATTCCCATCCAAGCAAATGCAACTTCACTGTCTATCGTGACCGGTCTGTGAGCATCATAACAGGAGCGGTACGTTGTGTGTGTTTTTATTATGTCAGATGCGGATGAAGGTCTTTCTATTTCGAGGAGCCATTTCGTTTCAACTACGCATGTAATTACTGTAACATTGCAGGAGAGGCACGCATCACGGCTTTCTTTGGAGCAACGATATCCCTCGTATTCCACTCACTTATGGCACGCCGCAAAATTCTGTTAGAACCGCACCCTGTGGGTCTCAGTCTCTTTGGTTTCCGCACCGCGGTGTTTCCAACTAAGTATTCGCTTTCATCTAGTGCAGACACGCTAAACGCTCACCAACAGTGACTAATTGTGAAAGCATTCTAATGATTTAGTGAGGTCACCATGAGGTTATTGGTGAACAACGGTATTGTCTGCAGCAATGTTCAAACAGCAGAAGACAGTATCGAAATGGAAGACGACCTACAGAGGATCAACGTTTAGTTCAGCAACTTGGAATTGTCCATTAACGTAAATAAATATTAAGTAGTGTGCATAAATAGTTGAAGAGATCCACTACCGTTCGGCTGTAATAATGGTGTCAAATATACGGAAACAGTAACCACCGTAAAGTACCTATCTATAGCCCATAAAGCGAAAGGAGAGTTCTGACAGCTGAAACGGGCTTCACGCACGTGCTTCTCGCGTCTGCGAGGGCTAGTCAGATCGTGATATTTTGTTTACATTCTAGTGTTGCCGTAGTCCTAATGACCCCTGCTTTCATTCAGTGATGTTGCGTACTTCGTTCAGGTTTGTGTATGTATGTGAGCATTTCACTGATTTTGCGAGTTTCTTGCCACGTATGTGCCAAGAGGCTTCCTGTAGAGAAGAGAACAATATGTGGATAATGAGCTACGCTGAATCTGAAGCACGCGAATTTATACATGGAGATTGCGTGTTTCTCTGAAAGGGAAACGGACAATGGCAACCCAGTGATTGACATGGTAGCAGAAGCATTCAACATTTTTTCAGTGACAGTGAAGAGAATCACAAATGATAAACGGGTTGCCAATTTAGCTGGGATCCCAGTTATTGTGACACCTTGAAAATCAAAGAAGAGATCTTATGGTGTCACCGAAACAGATAACTTGGACATAAGTGCTACCAGGCAAGATATATATGTTTACTACCGCAGGAAAGAGCGCCTGACATCACTGATGGCATCACTGCCGGACAGTAGTTTACTGAAGTCTCTGCTTTGTTAAAAATATGGTTTCCAGTTGGGAAAGTTCTCAGGAAGAAAGGTACTAATGGAACCCGGAGACGTTGTGGTATGGAGATATGGCTTCCTGCGTGAGTTGCTATAAGTGAATCTAGAAATGTAATGTGGATTGACGAAACATTGGTCAACGCGTATCATACAATATACGTCTTGCGGGAAGACTAGATATACCACAGAACTGTGAGGGTGTCAACTGGTAAGGGAGGGCGACTAATTTGCTGGCTCTATGAACGGTTCTGTGCCCAGTGCTATGAGGATCTTCCATGTCGAACACTGGCAAATGCGCTGCCATCTGTCAGAGCTCTTCTCTTGCCTCAGGGAGTATAGCACTTACAGCACTGACGATATGCAGAAGTCTACAGGGGAATGACCACACTAAGAAAAAGTAGGAAAAACAGTAGCCAGACTGATATTTAGGGAAAATGTTAAGGAAATGTACGCACGCTTTCCAGAAAGTAATGCACCGAACTTTTTTCTTTAACAATTGTTTATTGAACACAATGAAAATTACACACACGAAAGAATGGTGTTTTATCTACACCCCATAGTTTTCCACGTAATCTCCATCCCGTTCTATGGCCTTCCTACAGTGCGAAGCATGGGCGTGGAAGCCCTCTCGGTGTCAATGCACGTCTGGGTGGTGGAGCCACTGCTTCACTGTTTCAATCACCTCCTCATCGTCCTCAAAATGTCTTCCATGAATGGCATCCATTAACAGCCCAATAAAGTGGGAGTCCGAGAGGGCTGGGTCAGGGCTATTAGGTGTGACAGCCGTGGACGGTCTCCCCGACCGCTGCAGATCCTGGAGCTCAGCCGAACCGCCTGCTGATGACCTCACCCTCCGTGCCCAGCGACTAACTGTACTTCTGTCGACAGAAGTTGTTCCACAGATTTTGCATAAGCGTTTGTGAATGTTCTCCACAGTTTCTTTCTCTAGAGTAAGAAATTCAGTGACGGCCGTAGCTTGTAAAGTACATCACCTACAGACGCCATTTTGAAACTGTCCTGCAGTTACTCGATCTGACGGAAGTGATGAAAACTTCGCACGTTTACTCAGGCGACTTCAAATAATACATACGTAACGTTTCGCATTCGTAGCACTGTTTTTCAATGAGAAGAAAATTACGGTGCATTACTTTCTGGGAAACTCTTTTAACGCATCTCCGAAATGTCTCATTCCAGTGTTTCTTTAGTGTGATTTGTTAGCCTGGGACAGTTAGCTGGTAGTGAAATTCAACGAAGAGCGGTGCATTTCGGGGGTTGCTTACACGGTTCGAGAACGTTACGGGGATGTTCAGCAAACCCCAGGCTCTGTGCATCGCCGTTTGATTTAATACTGAAATTTCGAGAGCATTTCGAGAAGCGTCGGGCATCATATCAGAACCTCCGACACACGTCTCGCGAAATAATCGGAATTAAAGAACTAGAGAAATTAAATGTCGTACGCAGTTTTCCCACGTGCGATTCCGAATCCATGGACAGCATTTCGATAAGGTTGCGACATTGGTTTTACGCTTGCATTGTCATAAAGCCAGTCGCGAAGCATCCTGCCAGTATGAAGTTAGGCCACTCCTGACGCAGAGAACGGACGCGTCTTACAGCCGCTCCTCAACAGAAAAGACGCTATGTTTCTTTTTAGTTATCTTTTAGCTGTACCGCCCCAAAGATCCCCACTTGCGCTTTAGTTGCTATTTACGAGTTATTCCTTGGTGAAAAGGCCAACCGCCTTGCCGCAATGGTAACTCCGCTTCCCGTCAGATCACCGAAGTTAGGCACTGTTGGGCTGGGTTAGTACTCTGATGGGTGATCATCCGGCCTTCCGAAAACTATTGGCAAGCGGGGTGCACTCTGTCCTTGTGGGGCAATCTGAGGAGCTACTTGATCGAGAAGTAGCGGCTGCGGTCTCGTAAACTGACATACGACCAGGAGAGCGGTGTGCTGACCACGTGCCCCTCCATATCCTCATCCAGTGACGCCTGTGGGCTGAGGATGACACGGCAGCCAGGCAGTACCGTTGGGCCTTCATGGCCTATTCGGGCGGAGGGTTTAGTTTAGTTTTTGGTGAAAATATGTTACATCCGCCCTCTCCATCCTTGAGGCGTTAGAGACTGCTCTCTTCCGTCATCTAAGCCTTTTACCGTCCAGCCTGAGTAGAGGTTGGAGACGTATTAGGCGCGGGATCGGAAAAGAACAAGTGGAAGCCGACAGGAAAGACAAAAAGAGAGGTGCCTGGCACAAGTAAGTGGAAGTAATGCCACACTCAGCTCTGGATCCCGTTGTCGCCAACCACTTACTCGCTAGCTGCGAGTCTCGTGGGTTTGGACATGTGCTGCGCTCAGGTAACGATAACACTGGAAGGGCAGCATACACAATGGATGTCGTGAGAAACGGACCAAAGGGATCACCAAGGCAGTAATGGGCCGATACTCTGCACACGAAAATGAAGGTTGTAATTTATCTTCCAACTGTGGCCAACTGTCGAACAAAATAGAGACAGCGACTCCACTGAAGGAACCCTGCCACCAGGCGGGACAAATACCAAAGAAAAAGAAGAGCGTGACACTTCCCACGCGCATTTTGTAAATGGAACGGGAAAAGCGGAAAAGACAGTGGTACAAGAAGTACTCTCCGACATACACGATAAGGTGACTTGAAGAATCACTAACGCCAAGGAACACATTGTGGCCTAGGGCTCGTTTTTTTTTTATTTTTATGTATTTTCTTCAATGTAGAGAGCTTCGATAACTTAATTGTACAGTGACAGTCTGCATATCCAAATGCCCGAGACTAGATTCCCGGTCGGTCCTATGATATTTTTATCTGTTAAATGCTGTGATGTACCAGGTCTCGGAGTCCGCGATACACTGTACGTCGTCATATATGATTAGAAAAGTCAGCTAGAAATGTCAAAACAATGTAAGGACATACGACTTGAAGAGAGTCACACGTAACAACTATCTACGGTCTTTGAAACAAGACCTCTGGTTGGGGACCGCAGTACATCTTTGTGTACTGGTAATGCCAACAGAGGAAACAAAGTTTTATAACAGCAGTATAAAACAATTACAGTTGTTGCTTGAGTTATTAATCCCGTTATTTAATCGTTTTCTGAAAACGCGGTGCGTTATAAATTATTGTGTTCGTTTTTGCTCCCTCTTGTCTTGTGGAGAATAAATGAGAAAGAAACATGGCTATAACTGGCGAAGGGTGCCGCGATGCATGTAGTGGAAAACAAACCGACAAGAGGAAGGAAAACTGGAAACATTATTACGAGCGAGTTGCGGCGACTTTTTCCGGGCCGTAGGGTGAATAATGGGCACGTAGCTCATTCCCCCCGCCAGCAGCGGCCGGTCCGCCGCGGCACCAGACGTTGGGCGACAGACGTCGGCGCCCCGGGCCCTGACGGGCCGGGCTAATGGACAAAGTTGGCGGCCCTGCTTGGCGCGGCGTGTGACACGGCGCCACATACAGATGAGGAGAGCCCGTCGCCGCCGCCCCCACCCGTCACTGTCACGCGCAGGTGACCGCCTCACCTCGCACCCGCGCTGCTCCGACTACGTGGGCCACATTCAGAGCTCCACGCGGGACAAATGCGATGCCAGCCGGGGGCACTTCACACTTGTTCACATTTATTACGGCCTTTGCGCCTCTTCTTGTCAGTCGCTCTGCACAATAACATCGGAAATAGCGTAATATAATGACTGTACCAGTTCCACGTTGCTCTTTTCAATTCTGTAAAGAATGGAAGGAGGCGTATAATGAATTTTTTTGGACCGGACAATTTCTCTGTAACAAGGCATATAGAAAAAAATTCATACAACCAAGATCGAAGTAATTAACATTTACTGTTGACGGCCGATTTCGATCGTTCAAACTTGTATCTTCTGATCTTCAAAACATTCTTTATTATAAATGGTATTCCATTGTAGGCTTATCACTCATGCCATGTCATTACCGTGGAGAATATACGGCACATTATACACGCTAAGACAGGTTTATATGAATTCATCTAGAGGGACAATTAATGCACAAGCTTAAGTGAAAATGCACATTTGCGTCCGACCTTCGGCAGGAATCCAAAATTAGCGAAGTGGAGAATATGCGGAGTGTGAGTTAGCCAGGGAGCGAACCGAGATACTCCGCGCATTTGCGATATGCTCTGTGTCCGGGTGACGCATGGTTAACGCAACTGTCTAGTAAGCAGGAGGTACTGGTTTCGATCCCCTGTACGCCACACACATTTTCACTCGTTGTTGCTGATTCCGCATAAAGTCCCAATGCGGCTGATATTATCAGTTCCTTCCCTTTCTTTTCCCTTCTCCTCCCCTCACCCCTGTTTCCCCTCTCCCCCTCTGTCCACCTAAAATTACATAATACACAGGTTACTCAAAAGTGAAACCATATAGGTCTATAAATATCTGCATATGGTTTCACATTTGACAAATCTATGCGTAATTTACTGTATATTGTTCACCATAATGACGAAATGGCATGAGTGATAAACTCTTAATAGAACAGTTTCGTCTGCGAAAACTGGTCGTCAGTCATTAACTTCAGTAGTGTTGGCTATGAAATGCTTTTTCAAGTTAAATGAAGATAGCTCTTCCATTTTCTCAATATGAGAAATTTCAAATACGACACACAGATTTAGCATGCACCTGATATGTATAACAAGGACTACCATGCTCTGGGGTATAGTGTACCATAAATCCCTCTTTATTGCCGGAATAATTTCCATAGGTTAAGAGAAATCCAAAATCCTCGATACAACATAAACCCATTTGTAATATGTGCAGTAAGATGTGCTTGGCAGTATGTTCTTCTGACTTTTAAACCTGCTGCATCAGGAAGAACAGTAAGTTATCGAATTTTACCTGCTGCGAATGTAAAATATAATACACTTCACACAAGAAAGAAGATTCATTGTAAAGAATGATGTACAGTGTATCGAGGGCGTACAGGGACAACAGTAATCATTATTGTTGCTATAAAATATAAGTTATTTACTGAGTTCTGAAGGTGGATATAATGTTAAATTCTCTTAACACAGAGCAGACGGTTATTCCGCAGTCGAGTTCTAGCTACTGAGGATTTCGTGAAAGTGGCTGAACGATGGAATGGCATAGCATGGGTAGGAACGGGTGTTTCTGCCATATTGTTGAGACAAAAGCGTTAAGGTTGAGGAGAATAAGAGAGTTCGTTGAACACACAGTAGAGAACAAAGAAAGTATGGAAAGCTCTGTGCTTATGTGGACACAGCCAGGATAGCTTTGCATATGATGGTAAAATGTAATCAAAGAGTCGAGCATCACAGATATAACGAACACCGGTGTTCATAACAACTTCTAGTTGCATTGAACGTTTCTGAGAAACACCATGCGAAATAGCATCGCTGTAAGCAATGATTGGAAGTGCAAGTGTTTGTGCAAGTTTCTTTTTTAGGCCCTAGGGAGGAGCTGTTTATATTTTTGTAGGGCGTGGAGAGATGCTCATGCCTTTTTGCATACCGCAGTTAAATGCTCAGACTTATTCAGATTTTCACATATTATTATTTCTCCTTGACTCTTTGCTGAAGGAGAGAATTTCATATTTGTTCTGTTCAGAATGAAAGATAAAGATGATTCCCGGTATGTCGGGCTCATAAGCCTGGAATGACCACCTGTTAGATGCTTTGAGCTTTAACCTTATATTGTGTCCGTATTCTGATAGTGCACAACGGTGGATATTGGGATTCTAGAAAGCTTCTTGCTTTCTCCCACACATCTGAGGTCATAAGCGTACATGTGGTATTTGCGGTAGGACGAAACTGAGGACACATCATTGACGTACGCTGAAAAGGTATAGGACCTAATACCGAACCCTGGGGAAAGCGTGATACTACCTTCCCCCACTGGGACTTTATGGTGCAGAACAGCGCGCATTGCAGGTGAGACGACAAGTATGACTGACACCACTGCACTGGACTTGGTGAGAAATTAAGGCCGCTAAAGAAATAATATGTCAATGTCTACAGGATCAAAGAAAGAACACGTGTTTAAATTTACAGGCGATTTTGGAATACAGGATGTCAGAATGTGCAAACACAGGAGCTACCTTTGCAAGCAACAATGGTTCTAACCTCGCGTGGCATCCATCTTAGGGTATTGCACGTAGAAACTCCAGCATAGCTTCAGAATCTATGCTAGAGTTTTCATCAGTAGTACTTGTTGGCGGGTGATATCATGACACTCACTCAGAAGTGCGTGAAAACACATTTTCTGTGGACGAGAGATCCGGAGACTGCGCGGCCAAGGCAGTTACTGAACACTTAATGCATCGAGATAGAGCTGGAGAGCAAGGATAGCTTGCATTCTAATGTTAATATGTTTCAATGACCATAATGACTCAGAAATGTTTCGGCAGCTGTCCACATTACCGAATGTATAACCAAAGGCTTCCATTCAATCATGACAGGAGAATGAACATAAATATGGCGGCATTCTTTCCCCTCAGACCCTCCAAACAAAGAAATGTCCACAGTAATGCTTTATGCACAGCTGGGACATCTGAAAAGACTATGTGGTACCACTCTGGTGATCATTGTTGTCGGTGGGTGCACCACCGTAGACATCCATCTCTCCAGTCCCACGTCAGAGGAAGACGCAACAATGGTCACTGTGCTTACAGCCCGTGGTGGTGAAGACCTCATCGTAATGTCCATGTCTTGCAGCAAACAAGGCCATTTTCTGACTCAAGGTACACTCGACAGCAAAAAAAGTGGGACTCGCCTGAATTTCAACATGTAGGCTGCACCTGAATGTATGCAACCAACATAGCATATCTGTGTTCCACATCGTTGCAACCCTCGACAATACTATCGTTGTAAGATACACAATGGGTACCGCTAGAGACTAGTAGAGAACACCGGTCTTTATGACAGTCCATCCAGATGTTAAGTAAGACCTCAACAGTACAGAATAGATCAGACAGTCCTTAACGTTTGTAAACTAAACTTAATTACAATAAGTGACATTTCAAACGTTGTGGGACAGCTAATTTTGTCACATAAATCGTTCAGTAATCATTAGGTACAATTAAATATTAGAGACAGTATATGGATTTATAAAGCTGTATGGGAACTGGAAACAAGTTCTTTGCTGTGTAAAAGGTTAACCCAACACATGCTGAACGTCGTTCAACGTTAAAAAAATGGTTCAAATGGCTCTGAGCACTGTGCGACTTAACTTCTGAGGTCATCAGTCACCTAGAACTTAAAACTAATTAAACCTAAATAACCTAAGGACAGCACACACATCCATGCCCGAGGCAGGATTCGAACCTGCGACCATCGCGGTCTCTCGGCTCCAGACTGTAGCACTCAGAACCGCACGGCCATTCCGGCTGGCGTTCAACGTTCAACACGGAGTGGTTCCGCATCAAGTTTATGTAATTCTAAGTAGTTAAAAGAAAACGCGATTAACGGTGGCAAACACTCTACGGAAATCCCAACATTAACAGCGAATCACAAGTAAAATCATTGTTCGCGTTACTCATCAACAGTTCTTGTACACAAAGTTGTACTTTAAATGACATGACCAACGTCTTCGTTCTGGATCCGGATGCAAACCAAGAACGTAAAGCCATTGTTAACCAAGCAAAGCTTTGCGCCTTAACGAGACTCGATCACTAGGCAGAAAGAGACGTCAAATATTGACGTTTGCAACAGCATCAGTTATAAATTCTCAACTTGAACGTAAATGACGATAATATTTGTACGAAACCAGGAATCTTAACATGACAATTACCTTCTTGGTAATTAACTTCGAAAAACGTTGTATATTGTTGCGTTGTCAAGGAACAAAAGATGCACGTGTTTAAAATTGAAATGCCATCATGTAATGCTGGTGACAAGGATGCGAACCCAGAACCTAATCTGATTGTGGAGTAAGTACGTGAAATCAGAATGTAGGTATAACAGTTTGTTACCAGAAGTGAGGTTGTAACCTTAAATGACGACTGAAGTTGTATTGCCTGACCGGGATTCGAACCCGGTGCCTACCGCCCTCGTTGTCTAATCAGGAGCAGACGAGAAATGTCCAGTGTTGGTCCACCATTAGCGAGATGTGCCCACGTTTAACTGGAAATAAGGCGACGAAAACGTCTATGCCGACCGAGAGTCGAACGCCGCACACTTGGTTATGAAGACTCGTTAATTCTTATTCAGTAGTTTCCAGGAGTAGCAAGTTTAGTTGCATACCTTAAGGTCTTTCTCTTCCCTAGTAACGTGTTGCCTAATATCTGCGATATCATGGTGTTAATTTACGAGTGGTTTGACTGCCGTAAAGAGCAATGTTCTCTAGTGATAGTGTATCAAGTAGATGTAAATGAAGTGCCTCAGCAGAAAGTATTTTTTCAGAGACACTGAGTACACATTGTAGGTGCACAAAACGTGTATTATATACTACGTATACGCTATTATTTGGAGGAGCTGCCGCCAAGTCTGTTTACTTTTACATTCCGCTTAGTTGTCGTGGTTGAATACACGTTTTCTTAAGGCTACATCTAATGCAGAGCGCTTACAAGAAAGATTAGTTTCCTGCGCATACTATTGCTAGGTAGGTGAAATATTTTGTGGTAGCTATGTTGAAAATGATGTATTTTTTAACGTATTGTTCGTCAAATATTTGAATGAATCGTCAACTGCACGTTATAGCATAACAACTGTAGCTGCGTTAGTTTATATTACAGACTTGGGTAGGTTAGGTGTAACTTTTGATCCTTCAAGGAGTGATCATGGCCTTGCTGCCCGGTTCTGTACTAGCCGCGTATCGTGAGCTACGGGCCAGCCAGGCTGGCCGAGGCGAGACGGAAGTGAGCGAGCTAGCGGTGGCGTTGATGGGCCAACAGCCCGAGACGAGACAGAATGGCTGCGCCGCATGGCTCTGCCTCTGCCGCTACGTTTGACGTAAATATGTTTACCTCCTCTCCTGGCATCAGTATAAGAGCGGCAAGCAGTAATACACATCAGAATGTCTACCGTAATGGCTCACTGGGAGAGGTCTGTTCGAGAAAGAGTCGTCGCTCTCATTGAAGAAGGAGTATGTTCCATTAGAGAAGCTGGCAGACGGTATGGCGTACCACATACCACTGCACAGAGATGGTGGAGGATCTTCCTTAATAGAGTCACCACCAACAGGGCACCTGGCTCAGGCAGGAAGAGAGTGAGCTCACAGCAGGAAGACAGGGACCTAGTGTCTAGGAGCAGAGAAAATCCCTTTCTGAAGGCGAAGAAGTTGTGGCGGGAGACCAACTTCTCCGACTCCAGTGACACGATTCGCCGAAGGCTGAGGGACGCTGGACTGCATGCACGACGATACCCCTGAAACAAGGGCTCAGCGAAGACAACATTTTATACTGGTTATCATTTGCGGAGCTCCATCTGAGGGCGTCGTGGGACAACGTCATTTTCACTGATGAGAAGGTGTTTTCCACCAGTAACGACGATCCACGAATTGTTTACAGGCCGTCATCGACGCCAGTATGTAACCACGACGAGAAGAAGTGGCTGGCTATCTGTTACCTGCTAGGATTGGATTTCTGCGAGAGGGCGGGAATTCTTCGAAGGATAGAAGGAACTCTGGACAGCGTGCAGTATGCCCACATATAGGAAAATATGATGCTTCCGTCAGTGCGAATGCTGTACGCAGAAAGAGACGTCACATTGCAACAGGACCATTCTCTCATTCACAAGTCTGCATTTGTTCAGCAGCTGCTGTCCACGATTGGCGTCAACGTCACGGACATGAACCATATAACACGGAATAATATATGAGGTTTGTTAGAATTACAGCACAAAATTGCCAACATCAACGGAAAACTTTCACACACAAGAAGCCCTTGCGGTGGACAAGAAAGTGGAAAGGACCAAATCAACAAAACAATTCATTGTTCACGTAAACCATAAAAACAACCGCAAACAAAGCAAACAAAGGTTCAAGAACACAACTGTGCTAAATAACAACTTATTCCGTCTCCATACCTCTAAACATGAATAAATTCTATTGTATATGCGGCTCCACACATTCAGGAACTCCGCCCCCCTCCCGCCTTTTACCCAGACCAGGCCTCAACACACACATTAACATGTGCTCATGTAAGAAACGAACGATTATCAAATGCTGACAGACATCATACGACAAAAAAAAAGAGAATTGAAACACACAGCGACGGGTTGCAATGTGCGGATAGTAAACATGTACCTCGACACACAATGAAAGTAAGTGTGCAGATTAAGTGTGCTCGAAAACGCCAGAAATTGATCATAGTGGTGTGTTCAGGACAACAAAGTACGACACAGGGATGAGACACATGGAACAATAAAATAGAAAATTTTAAGTAGAACAATATACAGTAATAATCTTATGTTACGAAATTTTCTCTTCAAAAAGCTGTTTGTTACCCAACGATAAGAGAATAACAAAAGATTCGAACATACTAACATATCAGGAGACTTTATATATTGTATACATAAAATGAACATGTAGGAGACAGCTGCTTAAACTCTACCATTTAAGAGACTATTTATTATAGCCTAAACAGTAAGTTACCAAATTATTTAAGCACTACTATCCTCATCTACTAGATGCTGTTCTTGGTATCTAATTTAAAGAATGAAGATTCTAAGGAAATTAAACACACCACAAAATTTTCCAAACAGTTGCAAGTGGTTCAAATTAGCAATTTGATTTCCTACTTAGTGCCAGTGGGTGCAGAAATTGGACAACCCGTATAAAACTATGTTTCTGAGCTTGAAGATATGTAGCAGTCTAAGTTTAACGAAATGTTCAACATTATAGTTCTTACATTACTCCATTCCCAATCTCTGCATACTTTCCATGAATGCATATTTTTCATTTCAGCCATCTGATCATTTTTTCATTCTATCTTCGTTGCTCAACTCACTATACCAGTCCTGTGTTTTATGAATTAGTTTCTATGGTGGCTTTACCTCAGAGTCACCAACACATTCCCTTTCACAGGTGATTCTGTAGTTCTGGGTTCTTTTACTTTGCTTGGGATAACTTCATTTTGTTTATGCTCTCCAAAGACTACTCGTCACCTCACAGGCTCCCTTGCTAGGGCTTGAGCGTTTGCTTGAGTTTTTAATCATTTCTCTCGGATTCGATGACACTTCTTCGATGGACGCCTTTAGTCCACTATTGCCCAGAATGGCTTCTTCCGCACTGAAATTGTGGGACAGTCCGTTTATTTCTGAATTGTTGAAAGCCAGTTTCCTTACGTCCGACATTACAAAACGAACATCTCTGCAAACGTGAGAGTTGTCCACATTTTTATTTTCAATTTCACCATGCAACTTAGCGATTGTCTTAGGTACATTTTATATGCATGCACATTCATTTCATCCAGGGTCCTCATTTAGGTTCACTGTTACAGCTAACTGCTATTCGTCTGTGTTCCACTTTTCATAACGCCTTTCTGTTGCCGAAATAGTGCAGCTAGCGATGAGCTGGGAGCGGTAGGGTGCAGGGCGACCAAATTAATATCTGTACTAAAACAGAAATTGATTCATAAACCGAAGATCTGTAAAAAATGTAACTGTAAGAGTATGAAAAACTTCATGCGTATCCTTCGTCAAATAAGACAACTTCCACTACTTGGAATTTTGCAGTTTAAGAGCACTTGGCTATCAGGTTCCCAGTGGCTGAGTCACCATCTATATTAGTTACGTACATGTACAATAAAACAGAAAAAATTACACTGATTATTAAAATTACATGCTGAGAAAATTAAAGAAAGCGGGTATTTATATCTCAGCTCTGACCAGACAGATAGCCACAGTTACATAATACTATAGAAGCAGATAACAACTTGTACAAATAAAACCCAAGAAGCGACACAGAAGTAACTTGAACACCAGGTAATCGATGCTACAAGCTTGTGTAGTATCCGGACTTGGAACAATTCCGCAAGAAACACTCGAGTATGTAGTCCATCCTCTATACTTAAGAACGCAATGAATTTAACACAAATGGTGTCTGTTGAACGTCACAAACAAGTAACAAACCTTGTAACTGGTTCCTAACAAGATAATAAGTTCACGACTATTCGCAAGGATTGGGAATATAAGTCTTGGTTTAGCAAACAAACAATGAAAGCTACTACTCTCAGAGTTCGTTTCCTACTAGTTTGACTAACAAATATTTAAGTCTTCGCTCTCCTTGAGTGGAGCAAATTGGAACAGACTGAAACGTAAATTACAGTTTCCACGAGTTCACAGTTTCTACAGGATTGCCAAATGAGTCTGATAGAATACCAACAGGCCCACGAGCACATTACTGCGAAGGCGGTGAGCCATCGAGATGGCGCTGGATCCGGATCAGACTTCATGTCTTCGCTGGTTGCATCCAAACTGCCGCGCTCGGCACAGGTGCGGTCCTAAAAAAATTGTTCAAATGGCTCTGAGCACTATGGGACTTAACATCTTAGGTCATCAGTCCCATAGAACTTAGAACTACTTAACCTAACTAACCTAAGGACATCACACACATCCATGCCCGAGGCAGGATTCGAACCTGCGACCGTAGCAGTCCCGCGGTTCCGGACTGCAGCGCCTAGAACCGCACGGCCACAGCTGCCAGCTGTGCGGTCCTAAATACCCACATAACAGAGGCTCACTATCTCCATATTGGCTGAAAGTGACACGGGCGGATACAGTACAAGGTTCGTGGCAGGAGCGACTCCTCGTGCAAATTTACACGCTCTCTGTGTTTTGCTCCGGTGTATACGAAAACCTTCTTAATGTCGCGCAGCAGACAGCGGAGCCGGAACGTCGTGTAATTGCAGGGACTGAGGTGGCAACCAACCCGACGATGGTGTGTTGCAGTGTGGCGTCGGCGCCTGACTGCTTTTGCGACTCTCCAGCTTGAGCCGAAACACCCACACTGTAAAACAAGTTGACTGTAATAACACATGCACTAAGAATTCAAGTACGTTAATAACGCTCAACTCATCGCAATAGCAAATAGTGTGCAATGACAATTTAAACCAGTACGCCTGCGCAGTTCTAGTGAATAAAGGAGGTGACCTTTAAACCAAGTGGCAACGATATAAGATGTGTCAGTAAATTTTAAACAACGGAACGCCCAGTTGGCTTTTACTGACAGAAAATTTGAACCCATACCCATTACAAAATGGACTCTAACAACAATCAACAACAATGTTTATATCAAAAACAGATAAAAAATCACAAAAAATTTGGGAGATGCCAAAGTGGAGAGTAGGGGTGTAGATCTGTATCTGAAAGGCAGGTAGATTAAGCAACCCCCCTTCCCCCTCTTCCCTCTTTGAGCTACCACGTTTTTGTCAGGCAGTGGACAGTAATTAAAACTAAAAAAAAAACTCCTCCCTAACAGACTATGAAGGCCCAACGCTACTGACCGGCCGCTGTGTCATCCTCAGCCCACTGGCGTCACTGGATGCGGATATGGAGGGGGATGTGATCAGCACAGCACTCTCCCAGCCGTATGTCAGTTTTCGAGACCGGAACCGCTACTTCTCAGTCAAATAGCTCCTCATTTTGCCTCACAAGGGCTGAGTGCACCCCGCTTGCCAACAGCGCTCTGCTGACCGGACGGTCACCCATACAAGTGCTAGCCCAGCCCGACAGCGCTTAACTTCGGTGATCTGACTGTAACCGGTGTTACCACTGTGGAAAGGCCTTTGGCGGACAATAATTAAAGCTGCAAGGAATTATTTGGGCACCCAAGTGGACAGTTCAGGAGATGAAAAATGTGCCATAATTGGTTAATTAATGTAGCTCAAGAAAGGTATGGCAGAGGGACAGGATAGTAAACATTGTACCTTAACTACAGTCCCCCAGTGGTCGCCCTTGTTGGCAGACCGCTATTTTCACAGAGTGACCACCTTCTGGAAAGACTCTGGCCTGACTACACATGATTCTCTCAAGGGCACGGCTCCTAAAGAGCGGCCACACTCACAGATTCAGTACAAAAATATAGAAACAAGACAAGAGACAGCACACAATTTAACCGGAGCAACTGAAGTTCGAGGCCTCAGTAGCAGACCACATGCCATTCCACGACCTTAATCGGTCGCTCACACCGACATCATTACGAGTGAGAGACAAAAATGGCAAAGAATTGAAAGAGAACAAGCCAACAAGGACTTGCGACTTTCGAAATATAACACGTTCATTTCTGACAATTTAAATAAAAGTTGTCTACTTACGCTTAGAAAAAGAACGCCCCCGTGGGGCAATTAAGATAGGAAAATGAAACCTGCTTGCATACTGAGCATGTGTTACAGTCACAATTCGCCACATCACCTCTTTGCACCACCATCAATTCGGGCCAAGGATAGGTGCAGGCTCTGCAAACAAAAGCACAAAGCTGGCAGTAGACTCTGAGCCGTGGTAAAAACTGCTGTTTTGAAGAGCGTGCCGCAGCGCGTAGTGTTGAGCAGTCGCCCTCGATTCCTGGCGGTGGCGCCGCTGTGTCAATTGCAGCTTTGGTGTCTCCCTCTGGTGGAAAAGGGGAAACGTTGCCTGTTCACGTGCATTTAAGGGGCGCTATAATCTCGCCTTTGGCAGTTGGTCAGTCTGAGTCGGTGTAGTCTGGGTGGAGTCTGGTCAATTGATCAGCCGGGTCAGTGTGGGACATTCAGTGTCTGTCTGTCGTCCGGGGTGCTAGTATGTGTTAGGCCGCCAGTCTGCTCGAGTTTGTTTAGGCAATGGTCATTGGCGGTTGGATCGATCGGTTGGTCGGTCGCGCACTGGGACACAAGATGATTTGTCCGTCTTGAGGGTCGGCGCATGTGATGTCGCGACGTGAGTCCAGGGGGCCGCGCCGTATAGCGAGGCGTAGTGGCTTTGCGGCCGACACGAGACCAACAGGAGTGAACCCAGGACATCGGTTTGGCCGGGGCGAGCTGTGACGCCGTGAGACGGGAGATCGGCGCACTTACCTACGTCCGTTGAAGCGGCTGGTAGCGAACGGTTAGGGAGAGCGTTTTGGGGGTGCTACGCCAGGTCTTCGCCAGAAGGAGCAGTTTGTTAGAAGTGATTGGTGATATGTGATATCATTAAATTCTACTCGTTTTTTTGGTCAGGCCCTCGTTCCCAGCTTGCTCGTCTGTCTCCGTCCGCATTTGTTAGGCAGTTGGCGTCTGTCTGTCTCTCTGTCTGTCGGTCTGCCGTACGTTAATCGCTGCCTCTGTCATGTTTGTCGGATTCGGTGTTAACGAATTTATTGCTTAAGGTGTAAAGGCCGAATTCCTGAAATATATTTTTATCTTTCCTATCAGCCTGCGAGGTGGCATATGTGTAATGTAGAGCATGTTTGTACATATTATGTAAAACTGCATTTCATGGGTTTTTATTTACGTGGTCATTTTAGTATATAAAGTTGCCACCCTTCCACCGTAAGAGTTCTTTTAAAAACAAGTTGCACTTTCGGTGGCAAATAATTTTTAAGGTGAGTGTTTTGTACCATTTCTATCCCTCTTACGGGGTCATAGTTTATGTGTTTGTGTGAGTTGTTAAAATTTTTAGTTTAATGCAATGTTGCATATTTGCACCAGTGTAGTCTGTCACAGGTTGTTGTGAGCGGTCGTGACTACGGCCGTGTTAAAAGGGAGCGGCAACTTTCTCAGGCCGAAAGCTCAAAGTGTAAAAAAAAAAAAAAAAAAAAAAAAAAAAAAAAAAAAAAAAAAAAAAAAAAAAAAGATATTTCTGCCTCTGAATAAATTGTAACTTGATTTTTACAGGGTGCTTTCTGATTATAATTTTAAATGTGTTTTTAAAAAAAAGGGAGGTGCTCATAGGAATAATATTTCCATTTATTGAAAGAAAAATTTAATTCCTTTTCATCAGTTACCCACTGACAACTACTTCCATGCTGACATAGTGTGATTAAATGTGTTAATGTTCTTCATGAATCGCTAGTAAATAAAGTAAATTCTTAAGAAAATGTTTTGAAAGTAAATCCACGGTTGAGACTTATTCGATCAAAAAATGTGTAAGCACCAGTGGACCTTTGCTCTTCGTAATGTGATTCACCGACCTCCTCCTGCTGACAAAGTGGACTACACGAGGAGAAATCCTTCCTAGTGCAAAAAGTGCGAAGCTTTGTTCCAAACAAATGTGCCACGCACATTCTAAATAAAATTAATCACGAAATGGAAAATAGTATCAGTATCGCGTAGCAATAACTAATAGCAATGTAACAACGTTTATTACACTGAAGTCCAGCATTTTTCAATTTTGCATCACTATTACTATTTCATTCCATTCCGTCATTCATAGCTTTCAGACCCATCACCTGAATTAACTTCATGTCACTGAAATTATTTCAGTTAATGTATAATCAAATGTTTGTGATTTCAACTGCTTTGGTGGACATCGGAAACGATAGTGCATATCGGTTCCAACTTCTCATACAGCTACAACTCTTCAGACGGCATTGTAGGACAAAGTGGCTGAACGAAACCACTCTGCTCGGCTTGAGCTGTTTTCACGAGGGCCCGAAAGCGCGGGAGTCGGTGTCGGCAGGACTGGGTGGGCGGGAGGCGCGAGGCGGCGTCGGGGGCGTCAGCGGCAGGCGCCGCGACACTCAATCCGTCAACGTCGCGCCCAGCGCGGACGGCGGCGGCGCCTCGAGCACTCGCGTGCGGCGCGCCGCTCCTCCACTGGAGAACCTCTCCGCTCTCCAGCGGGAGGGGGAGGGACGGCGCGTCTTCCGGGCGGCCAGCCCAGCCCGTTTGACGCCCGGTGCTTCCAGGAAGTACTCCGCCAGCTGCGCAGGCTCGGCTCCCTGCTAGTGTAGTATCAAACTACCTACTCGGCTGGAATGTAGCCGTCTGCGAAAAAATGAGAAAACTCCCACACCCGATTCTTTAAAGGATCGAACTTACATGCATAAATGGTTACGTTTTCCGAACTATGCATTATGAGCCAAAACATTAAGACCACCTGATTGACAGCTTGTTTGTCCGTCTTTGGATCGCGATACGTCACTGATTCTACACATCAGGGATCCGACAGTTTGTTGTGGAGTATGTGGCACAGGTCATGCAATTCGCGTAAATAACGAGCAGTTGAAATGCGTACGCGACATTGGCGTCCGACAGCGACCGAGATGGGTCCGCAGGATTTACATCAGGTGGTCGCCAAGACATGAACATGAATTTGTTATAATGCTCCTCAAACCACTTTAGCACGGTTCTGTCTCCGAGACACGGACAGTTATACTGCTGAAAGATCACATCGCCGTCGGGGAAGACATCAAGCATGAAATGTTGCAGGTGGTTCGCACGTGTCTTCGATTACTACCACAAGTCACATGCAAGCGCACGAGAATGTCTCCCATAGCTTGCGTCCGTCGCGCTCTGCACGTTTCGAGCCGCCGTTACTCCGATGACCATCGACCAAATGTAGTAAAAATGTCATTTAAATGGTTCAAATGGCTCTAAGCACTTTGGGACTTAACATCTGAGGTCATCAGTCCCCTAGGCGTAGAACTACGTTAACCTAACTAGCCTAATGGCATCACACACATCCATGCCCGAGGCAGGATTCGAATCTTCGACCGTAGCAGCCGCGTGGTTCCGGACTGAAGCGCCTAGAACCTCTCGGCCACAACGGGCGGCATCCGAAGGGTCGACATATTTCCATTGATCGACAATCGACAATCCTAACTGAAGATGTCATTGGGAAACCTGTGAACACTTAGGTATGGTGTGCAATGGAGCTCCATGTTCAACGATGAACAGTGTACTGTGAACTCTTGTGCGTACACCAACACTGTGCTCTCTCGGCATAGATGCTACCTATCACCATCTATCCTACTTTACAGAGCACCAGCGAACCCCGCATCATGTGAAGAGTCGTGGTAGTCCAACCATTTAGCGCCCAGTGGTAGTTTCATTGTCCTACCTCTTTCCGTAGATGCTGACGACAGTAGCACGTGAACATTCGAGATACTCGCTCACAGGCTCTGAATAATAAAAATCTGTCCCATGTCAAAGTCGCGTATCTCAATGGATTTCCTCATTTGCAATTCCTATCTTTGACAGAGTGATCCCTGTCCGCGTCTGCTCCGCTTACATGTCATTGTTACCGCATCTCGTGCCCTCAGAGCCACCAGGCGACATAAAAAATCGCGATGGGCAGCGATCATAATGTTTTGGGTGATCAGTGTATGTCATACATTGATGTAATTTCGCAGGTATATTGATCGGTATATGTGGATATTGTCAGCAAAAATTTCTGCTAATCAAGTTAGTACTGTAAAAGTAACGAATTAGAAGGTCATGACAGATGCTGAGGCTTTAGTGCATGAAAAGAGAAAATGTAGTAATCAATAAACCTCTTTTATTGGCATCGTTCTGTGGTTGTCGGATCAGGCAGAAGTCAACGAGGAAAATGTTTCGTACACGTTGGAAATTTTGCAAAGGTTGTTCAGAGGCAATGACACTGGCTGGATATCTTCGCACTGAGATCCCCTTCCTCCAGAAATATACCTGAACGTCAAAATGCAACCAAAATAGAAGTTTATCGCCAAGTTCACTGTTGTTACATATACGGATCGCAGTTGCAGGAAAGTTATATTGCCGTGTTGAGATCGTTTCATATGTGAATTATAAAGCCACGTAGCCGACGATCTAAAGTTGGTAGTATAACTTTCCTGTAAGCAGCAGTCAAGATATGTACCAACTGCGACCTGGGCAGTAAAACTTCAATTCTGGAAGCTTTTCTACACCGATACAGAGATCGCGCTCTTTCTGAAAATTTCATAATATTTCTCTTATTATGTTAAACTCTTAACACAGGATTATAGCTCTTAACAAATAAGTTATAATATATTTAAAATATTTTATTAATTTTTGGGAAATTTGTGGTAAGTTCTATGGGACCCAACTGCTGAGGTCATCGGTCCCTATGCTTACACACTACTGACTCTAACTTAAACTATCTTACGCTAACGACAACACAAACACCCATGCTCGAGGGAGGACACGAACCTCCGACGGAGGGAGCCGCACGGACCGTGGCAGGATGCCTCAGACCGCGCTGCAGAAAATTTTTAAAATCGGTTAGTTGCTGTATGATTCCGCCCCCCCCCAAACCTCGATCCCCCCCCCCCCTTTTGGTAGCCGTTAGATAGATACCTGGCAACCGCGTCTCTCCTCCAGTTTAGCTATATAGCAACACAGATGTAAGTAAGTTGTCTCTGAGAATAACGCTTGGCATAAGCTCCTTCTAATTCATAAGAGACCCGTGATAAAATACAGGGAGTGAGTCCACAATTTGTATCGAAACCAGACTGTTGTCATAAACGCTGAAAGATATAAAAGGGAGGCAATAGTTGAGAATGGGATGAGACAGAGTTGTAAGCCGTAGCTAACGTTATTCTAGCTATGAAGGAAACGGTAGGAAAATTTGGAAAGAGAAATAAAGATTTTGTTGCTGATGACACAGTAATTTTATGAGAGGCAGCAAGGATCTTAGAAGAGCAGTTGAATGGAATGGGTAGTGTCTTGAAAAAATGTTTTAAGGTGAAGGTCAACAAAAGTACATTAATATAAACTAAAAGTACCAGACGAATTTTGTTATTTCGGCAAAAAGGAACTCCTGATGGGCAAAGTGGAGAGGATACAAAATGTAGGCTTCAGTTTCAAAGGAAAGCGCTTCTAAAACAGTGAAGCATTTCTATATTATAGATAAATGTCATTGTTAATTAGGTATGTTTTTGAAGTGTAGCCATCTCAGGTGCGAAACATGGGCGATTAAAAGTTCAGATGAGGCGACAATAAAAGCCATAGAAACGTGGTGTTACTGAAGAATGCTGAAGATTAGATGGGTAGTTCGAGTAACTTCGGAAAAGGCACTGGTTTGAATTGTTGTTGTTGTTGTTGTCTTCAGTCCTGAGACTGGTTTGATGCAGCTCTCCATGCTACTCTCTCCTGTGCAAGCTTCTTCATCTCCCAGTACCTACTGCAGCCTACATCCTTTTGAATCTGCTTAGTGTATTCATCTCTTGGTCTTCCTCTACGATTTTTTCCCTGCACGCTGCCCTCCAGTACTAAATTGGTGATACGTTGATGCCTCAGAACATGTCCTACCAACCAATCCCTTCCTCTAGTCAAGTTGTGGCACAAGCTCCTCTTCTCCCCAATTCTATTCAAGTCCTCCTCATTAGTTATGTGATCTACCCATCTAATCTTCAGCATTCTTCTGTAGCACCACATTTCGAAAGCTTCTATTCTCATCTTGTCTAAACTATTTATCGTCCATGTTTCACTTCCATACATGGCTACACTCCATACAAATACACTCCTGGAAATTGAAATAAGAACACCGTGAATTCATTGTCCCAGGAAGGGGAAACTTTATTGACACATTCCTGGGGTCAGATACATCACATGATCACAATGACAGAACCACAGGCACATAGACACAGGCAACAGAGCATGCACAATGTCTACACTAGTACAGTGTATATCCACCTTTCGCAGCAATGCAGGCTGCTATTCTCCCATGGAGACGATCGTAGAGATGCTGGATGTAGTCCTGTGGAACGGCTTGCCATGCCATTTCCACCTGGCGCCTCAGTTGGACCAGCGTTCGTGCTGGACGTGCAGACCGCGTGAGACGACGCTTCATCCAGTCCCAAACATGCTCAATGGGGGACAGATCCGGAGATCTTGCTGGCCAGGGTAGTTGACTTACACCTTCTAGAGCACGTTGGGTGGCACGGGATACATGCGGACGTGCATTGTCCTGTTGGAACAGCAAGTTCCCTTGCCGGTCTAGGAATGGTAGAACGATGGGTTCGATGACGGTTTGGATGTACCGTGCACTATTCAGTGTCCCCTCGACGATCACCAGTGGTGTACGGCCAGTGTAGGAGATCGCTCCCCACACCATGATGCTGGGTGTTGGCCCTGTGTACCTCGGTCGTATGCAGTCCTGATTGTGGCGCTCACCTGCACGGCACCAAACACGCATACGACCATCATTGGCACCAAGGCAGAAGCGACTCTCATCGCTGAAGACGACACGTCTCCATTCGTCCCTCCATTCACGCCTGTCTCGACACCACTGGAGGCGGGCTGCACGATGTTGGGGCGTGAGCGGAAGACGGCCTAACGGTGTGCGGGACCGTAGCCCAGCTTCATGGAGACGGTTGCGAATGGTCCTCGCCGATACCCCAGGAGCAACAGTGTCCCTAATTTGCTGGGAAGTGGCGGTGCGGTCCCCTACGGCACTGCGTAGGATCCTACGGTATTGGCGTGCATCCGTGCGTCGCTGCGGTCCGGTCCCAGGTCGACGGGCACGTACACCTTCCGCCGACCACTGGCGACAACATCGATGTACTGTGGAGACCTCACGCCCGACGTGTTAAGCAATTCGGCGGTACGTCCACCCGGCCTCCCGCATGCCCACTATACGCCCTCGCTCAAAGTCCGTCAACTGCACATACGGTTCACGTCCACGCTGTCGCGGCATGCTACCAGTGTTAAAGACTGCAATGGAGCTCCGTATGCCACGGCAAACTGCCTGACACTGACGGCGGCGGTGCACAAATGCTGCGCAGATAGCGCCATTCGACGGCCAACACCGCGGTTCCTGGTGTGTCCGCTGTGCCGTGCGTGCGATCATTGCTTGTACAGCCCTCTCGCAGTGTCCGGAGCAAGTATGGTGGGTCTGACACACCGGTGTCAATGTGTTCTTTTTTCCATTTCCAGGAGTGTACTTTCAGAAACGACTTCCTGACACTTAAATCTATACTCGATGTTAACAAATTTCTCTTCTTCAGAAACGCTTTCCTATCATTGCCAGTCTACATTTTATATCCTCTCTACTTCGACCATCATCAGTTATTTTGCTCCCCAAATAGTAAAACTCCTTTACTACTTTAAGTGTCTCATTTCCTAATCTAATTCCCTCAGCGTCACCCTACTTAATTCGACTACATTCCATTACCCTCGTTTTGCTTTTGTTGATTTTCATATTATATCCTCCTTTCAAGACACTGTCCATTCCGTTCAACTGCTCTTCCAAGTCCTTTGCTGTCTCTGACAGAATTACAATGTCATCGGCGAACCTTACAGTTTTTATTTTTTCTCCAGGGATTGTAATACCTACTCCGAATTTATCTTTTGTTTCCTTTACTGGTTGCTCAACATACAGATTGAATATCATCGGGGAGAGGCTACACCCCTGTCTTACTCCCTTCCTAACCACTGCTTCTCTTTGATGTCCCTCGAGTCTTATAACTGCCATCTGGTTTCCGTACAAATTGTAAATAGCCTTTCGCTCCCTGTATTTTACCCTTGCACCTTCAGAATTTGAAAGAGAGTATTCCAGTAAAGATTGTCAAAAGCTTTCTCTAAGCCTACAAATGCTAGATACGTAGGTTTGCCTTTTCTTAATCTACCTTCTTAGATAATCCGTAGGGTCAGTATTGCCTCACGTGTTCCAATATTTCTACGGAATCCATACTGATCTTCCCTGAGGTCGACTTCTACAAGTTATTCCATTCGTCTGTAAGGAATTCGCGTTAGTATTTTGCAGCTGTGACTTATTAAACTCATAGTTCGGTAATTTTCACATCTGTCCACACCAGCTTTCTTGGGGATTGGAATTATTATATTCTTCTTGAAGTCTGAGGGAATTTCGCCTGTCTCATAGATCTTGCTCACCAGATGGTAGAGTTTTGTCAGGATTAGCTCTCCCAAGGCTGTCAGTAGTTCTAATGGAATGTTGTCTACTCCCGGGGCCTTGTTTCGACTTAGGTCTTTCAGTGCTCTGTCAAACTCTTCACGCAGTATCATATCTCCCATTTCGTCTTCACCTACATCCTCTTCCATTTCCATAATATTTCCCTCAAGAACATCGCCCCTGTATAGACCCACTATATACTCCTTCCACCTTTCTGCTTTCCCTTCTTTGCTTAGAACTGGGTTTCCATCTGAGGTCTTGATATTCATGCAAGTGGTTCTCCATTCTCCAAAGGTCTCTTTAATTTTCCTGTAGGCAGTATCTATCTTACCCCTCGTGAGATCAGCCTCCGCATCCTCACATTTGTCCTCTAGCCATCCTTGCTTAGCCATTTTGCACTTCCTGTGGATCTCATTTTTGAGACGTTTGTATTCCTTTTTGCCTGCTTCATTTACTGCATTTTTGCTTTCTCCTTTCATCAGTTAAATTCAGTATCTCTTCTGTTACCCAAGGATTTCTACTAGTCCTCGTCTTTTTACCTACTTGATCCTCTGCTGCCTTCACTATTTCATTCCTCAAAGGTACCCATTCTTCTTCTACTGTATTTCTTATCCCCCATTCCTGTCAATTGCTCCCTTATGCTCTCCCTGAAACTCTGTACAACCTCTGGTTCTTTCAGTTTATCCAGGTCCCATGTCCTTAAATTCCCACCTTTTTGCAGTTTCTTAAGTTTTAATCTACAGTTCATAACCAATAGATTGTGGTCAGAGTCGACATCTGCCTCTGGAAATGTCTTAAAATTTAAAGTCTGCTTCCTAAATCTCTGTCTTATTATTACATAATCCATCTGAAACCTTCTAATATCTCCAGGGTTCTTCCATGTATACAACCTTCTATCATGACTCTTGAACCAAGTGTTAGGTATGATTAAGTTATGCTCTGTGAGATATTGGCAGATTATAAAAGAACTGACTTCCTAGATTTTACATAAATTAGTCAGTGTCGACAGTTATTCGTTTCGCAGCAGAAATATGCGTCTGCTCCCATCTGGTGGAATGTTAGAGGACACACTGTCACTTCACTTGTGAAACACAGACACATTTTCATTTCACTTTTGTATTTCGTAGTTTCCATAATCCGTAACCTATCTGCTCGTGAACACTACTACTAACTGACACTAACCACGCATTGTTTTTATCAGAACTGTGAGCCATTTCTGTCGTAACTGTGTGTTCATCTGATGCCTCTTCTCCTATATTTTGGGTAAGTGTTGTCAACTTAACGAAATACGTGATGGAAGCACGAAGACTCTTCGCTTTATCTTCTCTTTCTACATCCGAATGTGTTCTGTGTGTGTGTGTGTGTGTGTGTGTGTGTGTGTGTGTGTGTGTGTGTGTGTGTGTGAGGGTGGGCGTGAACAAGAAAGATATCTTTTGTTTCATGTTAAGATATTTGTAATGGTGGGATAGTGGCTAGCCTGCTAGCCTGTGAGGGGTTGTACAGGGCGAGGCAAATAAAAGTGGCCTAGATAAAATAGTTCCAGGGTACAAAGAATCACAGCAGTGGAAAGAAAATACAGGTCTGACCTGACGATAGCAGCTGTTGAAAGGGACCACCATTCATCTCTTGGCATTTTTGGGCTCCGGTCAGCAAGCTGCCTAAGGCAGATTGAAGCTGGACTGCTGGAATTGCAGCAATCTTATCTGAAATGTTCTGCTACAGTTCTTGAAGAGTGTGAGGGTAGTTGTGTTACACCTTAGACTTGATGGCTCCCCGCACAAAATAATATTACACTGACAGATCAGGCGACCTGATAGGCGAGCTAGAGCCGCGGTCACACTGACCTCTGTTGCCACAAATATTTCTAAAATGTTGACAATGAAGCACGCTGAAGTCAGCCTCTGATGAAAGAAGATGGGACCAATAATGTGACGTGAAGAAACTGCACATCAAACCCCAACCAACTGTTCATCCAAAGGTATTTCATGGAATTTATGCGGATTCTCCGCTGCCTAAAACCTATGATTCTTTTAGCTGACATAGACCATCAGATGTAAAGAACAGATCCGTGTCCAAGTCAATGATTGTTATCTGAGTGAAGAGCACTGAGGAGCATCTGCTAACTGTAACGCGCGAACAACAGACACTCGGTAGGAATGCATGTTCAGGTCGGATCGGTGGTGAAGTATTGGTCCGCACGATCGACATGATATGGTAATGTTTTGGACAGGCGTCGGATTGACTTGGCAACACTCTAAATCATTATCTGGCGAACTGCAGCTACATTTTCTGTTGTGCGTACACGTTTCGGAATGTTTTTTTAACTTGTTCAAAACAGAAACTATCAAAATGGGATCAGCGACGATCTGTTTTGAACAAGTGAAACATTACTGTTGCATGGCTGTCTTTGCTGGCACTTTGACCCCATTAAACAGTTCAAATGGTTCAAATGGCTCTGAGCACTATTGGACTTAACTGCTGTGGTCATCAGTCCCCTAGAACTTAGAACTACTTAAACCTAACCTAACCTAAGGACATCACACACATCCATGCCCGAGGCAGGATTCGAACCAGCGACCGTAGCGGTCACGCGGTTCCAGACTGTAGCGCCTACAACCGCACGGCCACTAAGCCGGCATTAAACAGTTTCCACGACTTTGTTCTCACCTAACTTTCCACATGAACACACGCTGCTCTACTGTGACTACCTTCGTCCCTTTTGCACTGCTCCACTCGCACTGACGCAGCCCGGACTACGCTCTGAACCGGTGTGGATCAGGTGGCGATCGTACAGGTGATGTGCGCGTCACGGGATTTGGTAATGTGCGTACGTTCATGTTCAATCATATCCACTGCTCCAGGTCACTTGTAATTAATTGTTGCCCCGCGACGTAGAAACTAGAACGTGATCCAATAGTTGTCAGAGTGTGTGTTAAAATGTCCTAGTTGACCGGACGACGGGATTTGCGGGTTAACGGTAGTTTGGAAGGGATCACTGAAGAAAGAGCGGAAAGTGTCTGATGACCTATGGTGGTGTTATCCTACTATTTTATCCATTAAAGTCGTCCGCCTCTATAGCTGAGTTGTGAAGTTCCGCTTCGAGCGCCGACCGGAAAGGTTCTCCTTTATTTCACTTGCTGCAGCGTCGCTTGTGTGGAGTTTTCCTCATTAGTGTTGTTCTGCCTGGCGAGTGAGTTGTAGCGCTTCCGCTCCGCCTTATTGTCTGTGTTCGTCTACTTGCAGCGGCGTCGGCCACTCCACTATGGCCAACACCGCTTCCACGTGTGTTCCACGAAAAGGTACTGTGAGCTTACTTTCAATAAACCAGCGCGACACGTGCATCCAGGATCTCTAGAAGTCCTCGATTAGCTTGTCGATGCAATTCATGTGATCTCTGATCAGGTCCACACCACCTATTTTGACGCAGACGAGTATATGTTTTACTTGAAATTTATGGATCCCCTTCACGTTGAAAGATTACTGTCGCAACATGGTTCTCAAATCTCGTTCAAGCATCGCGATAATTCCGTTAGTATGGTGTCACTCGCAGATCCTGAATTCAACTATACTAATGTTAGAGTGTTCAACCTCCCACCGGAGGTTTATGTCAACATTCTAAAGGATATATTGACTCCTTATGGTAACTTGAAAAACGTCTGTAGTGATCATTGGTCTACTCAACAGAAAGTACAGTGTCGTAGTAGAATTCGTTCCATGGAAAAGCATGTCTAACGCAATATTCCATCACATTTAGAAGCGTGTGGTTACCGCGTTCGTGTCATGTATGCTGGTCAACAGGGAACCTGCTTCCTATGTAATGAAAGTCGACGCGTTCGGTCTAATTGCCCGCGGAGGGTTTTTATATTAAACCGTCATCAAGGCAGCGCCATAAATTGACGGTTGCTGATCTTGTTCCAGTCCCGAGTCGGACCTACTTCTGTTTCGGATAATTATGAACAAAACGTCAGTTCTGGTAATCGTGTAAATGAATTTCCGCTTTTACGACAGATTCAGAATACTATTGCCCCAAGGATAGAGCCTGTAACAAAAGAAATGGAAATTTGTGGTAAGGTCTTATGGGACCAAACTGCTGAGGCCATCGGTCCCTACGGCTTACATACTACTTAATTTAACTTACGATAAAGACAACACAAACACCCATGCCCGACGGGGGGGGAGCCGCACGGACCGTGACAAGGCGCACAGACCGCTCGGCTAACCCGCGCGGCGAACCTGTAACAGCGACAAACAAGCGAGGTCGTACTCAAGATGGTGAGGGTGAGGATTTGGCTGTGCCTTCTGCTCCACCCTCTCCGCACTGATTGTGTCCCCTGCTCGTCTCGATGTTACGATACCTCCCGTTCGTGGTACTGTGCGGGATGGGGAAATTATCGGCACATCCCTCCTGCTCGCAAAGTTGATCTTTCTCAGCTGCGCGCGCGCGCGCGTTTGTGTGTGTGTGTGTGTGTGTGTGTGTGTGTGCGCGTGTGTGTGTGTGTGTGAAGAGGGAGCGAGTTTCCCCCCTTCGTCTATGTATCCTCCTTTACAGTCTGAGGCAATGCAATATTCTCCTGCTGCTTCGTCTTCAGCCGCCGACGGTTTCCAGAATCTGCCGCCTACAGCAACTCCGAGAAGAATAAAATTAGCGACCAAGTATCACCTGTTACATTGGTAGTTCCACTGAATGCTTTCGAATTAGTCCCTGGACCTTCATTACATGATCCTTGACGTGCACTACATGACATTAGATTAGTCCCTATGATCCCTCCCTCACCTCCGTCTGCAGAGGCCGCCATGCCCCGTAGCCGACAGAAACAGCGTATACAACCTGGCCGTGCGGTGGCACGTAAGAAATCTAGAAAAAAGGATATGATGATGGGGGTTATGGTGTCCCCCATGTATAATTTATCTAAGGACTCCGCAATGGATCTCGAAGCCCAGCTGTCTACCTAATGCTGCTCGATACATTCCGTACATCTCTGGATAGTTGTGATCAATGACCCAAGCGTACACTTAAATATTAATGTGTGGAATCAGATTTGCGATTGGCTTCGCTGCGTCAGTTCATTTATGATTCGTGTGCCGACATAGTGCTCTTGCAGGAAGTGTTATTTAGGCATTTCTCCTTATCTGGTTTTCGTATGATCTTTATTGTAACACCCGAAAATTGTACGGAGACGACCTTATTCTTTCGCGAAGGCATTCCTATTGCTGAGATAGAAATATTCGATTCTGGCAGGGACATAGGTTTTCAACTTTTTAATCTTGCCTTGGTTCTTTTATATGCCCCTTCTCGCACTGGTCGCACTGTAGATCGTTCGCGTTTTCATAAATAGGAAATCGTTTATCTCCAGGTATTCTGTTCGGTGTGATTTTAACTGTGTGTTGCGTCCCACAGAACATTCTCCAAATTTTAATTTCTCTCGTGAATTACACGAATTGGTCCTTTGCTTACGCCTGAAAGACGTCTGGATATGTAAATACACGACATTATTTAAATTTACCCCCTTTCGCTGAGACTTATAGTAGCACGTTAGATGGATTTTACTTACCAGACTGCCTGAGCGATAGTATTCTTAATGTTGAAGTCATTACAGCTTCTTTTACGGATCACTGCGCTGCGACTACAATTCTGAATCTTGAACGGCAACCAGTCAAATTGATGTTAAGCGTCGATCACCTAGCTGGCCTTCTCTCGATGACGTGAAGCGAGCCGTGTGGGAGCGTACTCTACGGTCCACTGGGAAGTACTCTTTCACCCTTGACTGTTGGACTCAGCTGAAAAACACCGAGGCTCAGGCAAACTTGGGTACTTTTCTCTGCTGCCGAAGTGCGAGACTTTCGAAGAACTTATGAATATTACTATTCCATCCCGCGTTAACTTTATGCTGCTTCGGATCACGCCCCTCTGCGAATTGCGGATGTTAGGCGTGTAAAGGCAAAATTGTTGACCTTGAAGAGAATACAAACGGAAGATTTGAAAATCCGGTCCAAGCCACGTTCACTGGTGTCGGAAGAACTGACTTCCTTATATCATTTGCTTCGGCGTCAGACCCGTCACCGAGGCTCTTTTACTCATTCTCTCACAACAAATAATGGAGGTATCGTGATGGCGTAAGCTGATATAGTGCGTATCTCACACCAATACTACGTAGACATCTACGGCATCGAAGAGTCCAGTGAAACCTTTTTCGACCCACTAGTCAGCATCTTGGGCACGACAATTACACCTGTACGTAATGCAACCCTCTTAGCTGCCTTTGAGCCTGAGGAAGTTTACAAATTTATTGTGAGATCACCTTCTCAAAAGTCCCCGGGTCAGGATAGACTTCCCAAGGATTTTTACGTGTGCTTTTGCACGTTTTTGGGCGCTATCTTTACTCTTCTTTTGAATTACTTGTTACAGGGTAGTGAAGTGCCGACCTCGATCAAAGTGGTAAAAAATCTTTTAATCCCGCATCGCCCTGGACTGGCTGCTCTGATAGCTTTCGCGCAATTGCTTTATTAAACTTTGATTATAAGACTTTGGTGAGGGCAGTTAATAGTTTGGTGTTGGCTGTGATAGAGACGATTCTTGCAAAACAATATAGCTGCATACCTGCGTACCTGGTCTTGACGTGTTTCACAGTTGTTGCCGTAACGTGCGTCCCTTGTGCCATTGTTTTTCTAGACTACGTTAAGGCATTTGATTTTTAATCACAACATTTTGCTTCGGATTCTGGAGGCAGTTGGTTCACTGTTGACGTAAGGTGAGTGCTCCCAAATTTTTTTACGAGTATTTCGGCTTTGGTGATTGTTAATGGCCAACTGACGCCCCCGACAAATTTCGGTAGGGGAGAGCCTCAAGAAAGCCCGTTTTCAATGACTTTGTGTTGTCTCTGGAGCTACTACTTCGGATGCTAGAGTGACAGCTGACAAGTTGGACGTTTCCCGGCGGGACTATAGTTATTCGTGCTTACAGGGATGACGTGATGGTTCTGCTTAGAAGTTTTGCGGAGGTACCTCGGCTGAAGTCTGTAGTACATGATTTTTGTCAGTGTTCAGGTACACAACTTAATGAAGGTAAATGCAGGTTTCTTGCATTGCGAGGTTTTGATGGCGTGGTTGTTTCGTGGGCTACTGGAGTGGATCGACATACGTCTCTCTGTATCATCATTGATCGTTGTCCACTCAAAATGGCGACGCTGAACTGGAAGTCTGTTACGAAAAAAATTTAGGCGTTCTCTTACTTAGCTCCAGAAAGACTGAATACTGGATACATAAGTCTTATGCAAATCTTAATACTTGGCCCAAGTTTATCCGCTTCCCTCGATGATGGTGAAGGAACCACAACAATTCTCTTGTTGTTTCTTATGGAAAAGACACGTATTTCGCTTACGGTATGAGTCTATCACGGAGCACGGAGTCTCTTTCCTGGGGGAGGAAGGGGTTGGGCCTGACTGATATACGAAGGAAGATGCAGATGCTATACGTACGTCGTATTGTTCTGACAATGGCTCAAGAAATCCACATATTCGCGTCTCGTTTTCTTCTATGTGTCCGTCCTGCTAGTCTTGAACCCGCTATTAATGTTGGTCGCATCAGTTATAATTTAAAACACTTTCCTGACTACTATCTTTCGGTGTGCTTTTTACGGGCTGACAATTTATGGAGACCCGTCCTCACCATGAAATTCCTAAAGACTCGTTCGGAAACAGTCACTTGCCCGAACATCGTTGAAAGAGAATCGCCAAAAACAACCTGAACGACAGTTTGGTCCCATATCACTCTTCCGATTTTGCCGATTCTCGTAGCGTCCTAGTGTTATAAGGTAGTAAATAACTTGATTCCAACGAACGAGCGACTTTTCCGTATTGGGCTTAGCGACAAGGACTTACGTAGTCGTTGTACGTCTGCAGATACGATACGACATCGTTTTACTTGTGGAGGTCATTTGGCAACTTGGTCTTGGATTAGGACGCAATTGGCCTTCCTTACTTGATCGCCTGAGACTGTATTCATTACGGACATCATATTGCTCCCAGTTTCTTCCTTATTTACACGGTCGAAAACCCATACCTTTATGTGGTTGCTGGGAAACTCCCTTCATTATGTTGTAGAAGGCGAGGGTGAAGATCACATGAGCTTCATGCAGTACATGATCACAGCCTATTGGACACGCTTCGAATGCCTCGATATCGAGACCTCTTCGCCAACATGTTGAATCTGTCTTCAAGGTGTTGGTTGATTTCATTTTTCTGATGATAGTTGTTTTCCTTCGTTATGAGTTTTCCCATGTGATTTGCTTCGGCTTGCCCTCTCCTAGTTTCCCTGTTAGTTTTGTTTTGTGTTTTGCCTCAGCACCGCTCCACTTCTACTGTAAAATGTGTAGATGAAGTTTATACACACATAAGCTTATACAATCCTTGAAATCAAATTGGGATTTTTCTTAGTTTGCTATTTAGAATATAATCTGATTTCGTTGCCCTACTGCTTTTAGATTCTATATAAAAACTAGAAAAATAAAAAAAAAACAGAAAACAAAAGAACTTAAAAAAATACTAAAACATAACAAACTATAAAAAGCAATTGATACGTATCACGAGAGCTTAGTGGTGGTTTGTCGGCTATGTTGTCCTTTTATTTCCTTTCTCCTTCTTTTATTACTGTGTTATCGTAACAAATTTTTTCTCCAATTTGCAGTTTAAATTACATGATGATTTGACTATGGTCTACTGAAGTGTCATGATACTCCTAAGTCATTCTGATAATTAAAAAAAGTGGACAGCGCTGCAGATTGCTACTCAAGGGGCTGGGTCGGAGATTTTCTCTACTCAGGAACTGGGTGTTCTGTTGTCTTCATCATAATATCGTTCACTTAGATACGCCAGTCACCAAATTAGTCTCAGCTGAAAAGACTGCACCAGGCGACCGGTCTACCCGACATGAAGCTCTATTCCCTTGACAATTTCATTTTATCTATTAATGCCAATAGTCAATTGTTTGTCATACACGCTTCGTTTTTCAAACGGGTTTTCTCGCAAAGACACAAACACCATACGACCAAAGTTCTTATAATAATATCTGCTGTTAATCTCTCACTATTAGTTGTGTTCCATAGCAGTTAGCTTACGGAATTTGAAACCTGAAAACAAAAATATCGTGAAGGGATGTCGAGATTCATAAGCAGAGCGACAGCACGACCTCTGGCCAATGACCAGATGAGAGGAAACGCACATTTCCGCCGGAAGAACGAATAAGTGTTAGCAGTAATCTATGTATATAAACTACAACGAAATCTGTTTTCTACTCTGCAAATATCGCATACAGAAACATTACTTTATTACTAGAATGAAATTTTCAGCCGGCCTCGACGGCCGTGCGGTTCTAGGCGCTGCAGTCCGGAATCACGGGACTACTACGGTCGCAGTTTCGAATCCTGCCTCGGGCATGGATGTGTGTGATGTCCTTAGGTTAGTTAGGCTTAAGTAGTTCTAAGTTCTAGGGGACTGATGACCTAAGATGTTAAGTCCCATAGTGCTCAGAGTCATTTGAACCATTTTTTTTAATTTTCAGTCTGCAGCCGAATGCAATGATATGAAAGTTCCTGACATTAAAACTGTGTGGCGGACGGGGGCTCGAACTCGAGAACTTCATCTTTCGGGGCCAAGTGGTTTACCAACTCATCTGCCCAAGCACAACTCTCAACGCGCTCTAGCTGCTTCAATTATGCAAGTACCTCGTCTCCTACTGTCCAAACTTCACAGAAGGTCTCCTGCGAACCTGGAAGACAGGATATTGCGGAGACATGGCTTAGCCACAACCAGGCGAATGTTTCCAGAATGAAATTTTCAATTTTAAGCTGAGTGCTGCGCTGATATAAAGTTCTTGGCCTTTCTTAATACTTTATTCTTTCAGACTAAGTCCACAAAATACACCTCAACGTAAAGAAAAAGAAATGCGTCCAGCACAAATGAAATAGATAGCAGCAAGAAAACTCCGTTTAAACTTATAAAATTAATATTTACAACCTTGCTCGTAATAAAACTTTTTATGTTGGATCACTGTAACATTAATCAGTGTGTCACAGTACGCAGGTACGACCAGAATATTGAAGAACCGCCTCTGGCCTGAAATACCCTCTCCACGCACTGCGTATAAGGTATCTCGTAGAGTCTGTAACACCGATAATGCAGATAAAATACTTCTGCACCTTCCAAAAGTTTTTGGCTTTGAATATCCATTGATAACTTGCACTGTACTTCTAATTGTGATTCTACAGGGTGTTACAAAAAGGTACGGCCGAACTTTCAGCAAACATTCCTCACACACAAAGAAAGAAAATATGTTATGTGGACATGTGTCCGGAAACGCTTACTTTCCATGTTAGAGCTCATTTCATTTTTTCTCTTCAAACCACATTAATCATGGAATGGAAACACACAGCAACAGAACGTACCAGCATGACTTCAAACACTTTGTTACAGGAAATGTTAAAAATGTCCTCCGTTAACGAGGATACATGCATAAACACTCAGTCGCATGGAATCCCTGATGCGCTGATGCAGCCCTGGAGAATGGCGTATTGTATCGCAGCCGTCCACAATACGAGCACGAAGAGTCTCTACATTTGGTACCGGGGTTGCGCAGACAAGAGCTTTCAAATGCCCCCATAAATGAAAGTCAAGAGGGTTGAGGTCAGGAGAGCGTGGAGGCCATGGAATTGGCCCGCCTCTACCAATCCATCGGTCACCGAATCTGTTGTTGAGAAGCGTACGAACACTTCGACTGAAATGTGCAGGAGCTCCATCGTGCATGAAGCACATGTTGTGTCGTACTTGTAAAGGCACATGTTCTAGCAGCAAAGGTAGAGTATCCCGTATGAAATCATGATAACGTGATCCATTGAGCGTAGGTGGAAGAACATGGGGCCCAATCAAGACATCACCAACAATGCCTGCCAAAAATTTACAATTTGATCACGTTGGAATGAAGCCTCATCCGTAAAGAGAACATTTGCACTGAAATGAGGATTGACACATTGTTGGATGAACCATTCGCAGAAGTGTACCCGTGGAGGCCAATCAGCTGCTGATAGTGCCTGCACACGCTGTACATGGTACGGAAACAACTGATTCTCCCGTAGCACTCTCCATAGATTGACGTGGTCAACGTTACCTTGTACAGCAGCAACTTCTCTGACGCTGACATTATGGTTATCGTCAACTGCACCAAGAATTGCCTCGTCCATTGCAGGTGTCCTCGTCGTTCTATGTCTTCCCCAGTCGCGAGTCATAGGCTGGAATGTTCCGTGCTCCCTAAGACGCCGATCAATTGCTTCGAACGTTTTCGTGACGGGACACCTTCGTTCTCGAAATCTGTCTCGATACAGACGTACCGCACTACGGCTATTTCCCCGTGCTAATCCATACATCAAATGGGCATCTGCCAACTCCGCATTTGTAAACATTGAACTGACTGCAAAACCACGTTCGTGATGAACACTAACCTGTTGATGCTACGTACTGATTACTGTAGAGTAACGAGTCGCATGTCAACACAAGCACAAGTCAACATTACCTTCCTTCAATTGGCCAACTGGTGGTGAATCGAGGAAGTACAGTACATACTGACGAAACTAAAATGAGCTCTAACATAGAAATGAAGCGTTTCCGGACACATGTCCACATAACATCTTTTCTTCATTTGTGTGTGAGGAATGTTTCCTGAAAGTTTGGCCGTACCTTTTTGTAACACCCTGTATAAGTCTTTCTAAAGAAACTATATTGACTACGTAATGGATGTAATAGTGTATTTACTTGTGAATGTATATATTTGATTGTACATGTAATGTAAATATTGTAAATTGGTGGGTAACAGCCAAGGGAACTTTATTGAAATGTACCGATAGCTACGACAAAAGGGCAGTATCTGTGCCGCTTTTTATCTCTACATGTGGAGAGTCTCTGTCGCTTTGCGAGCACAGAGGAAGCAGAGCAGCTTGACTTACGACAGAGTGAGGTAGTGTTTGTTGGGCGCTCCCGCAAAGGCGGTGTGCAGCTATGGTTGCGTCAATGTAGGCGCTCCTACTTCGTTAACCCGCGAGTATTGAGAGTACGGTCGGCGCGGACAGGCAAAGGAAGCTGCAGGTCTGCTGCCTAGCCCATAATTATCCGTGGCTCTGGAAACGAGTCGTAGTTCAAAAACAGCAGCAACAGAAGGAGCTCAGCATTGTCGTCGGCTACATTCTCCTTCGTCCACACAACTACAACGTCGTATGACTGTTTACTGGCAGAGTATTACTAATATTGCACAGGCATAACCCAGTGGCATTTCTTGAATAATAAACTGAAATACTTAAAACTTGTAAAACACCTTTTCATTGTCCTCAGACATTATTACCAAGCAAAGTCTTTCCTTTCCATGCAATCACTGAGTTTCGTAAAAATATCTGAATTGATTAACCAAATACTGCCAGTTTTGCTGGTTGCTAATGCCCAATTTCAGTCGAAATTTCGCTGCCTCAGTAACTGTTCATTCTTGTACTGCATTACAGAGGATTAACGACTTGGCAATTTTGATTATTAGCTTCACACACTTAAAGTAACATAAAATTTCACTAGCAAAATTGATAACTAAGGACACAGCACAGATTAAGTGTGCTCGGTTTCATTTACTTTGTATTTAGCTTAGCGAGTGACTTCTGTTGTAGTGGTAAGTACCTTATTGCTCTTATGTTAAAAGTAAATTGAGTTGAATATTTGCTTAAAGTAAATTCAATTAAATCTTTAGACAGTTAAAAGTAAATTGATTACATATTTCCAAATTTTGCATTACGTTAGGTGAGGCTACTGAAAGTTTTTTTTTTTTTTTTTTTTTTTTTTTTTAACGCAACAAAGTTTCATTTACAGCCAGTCATTTATTTAACCAGAAACTTCATTTGAATTTGCTTTCAATATTTCTTATTTTAGGTTAAGTAACTGCAGACTCAGTGCTTTCTGTTTAAATTGTTTTCTCGTGAACTACTGTGTTGTGGAATAGTGTGACAACCCTAAGTAGCCACGCCAGCGATTATTTGCTCAATTTTCTTTGCTATTACCTGTCTTAAGATTGAGGAGACTCACTGCCCTCGTTGGCTGGTGACCGTTCCATTATCCACTTTTTGATAATCAGTATTTTTAAGGTTATTAGTTTTTTATATTAAAATATCACGTGGTACCCTTTTCCCCGCTGTGTCGTTCGTTAGTGATAGCACTACATTCCGCCTACTTCAAAATTATTATCAGTATTTAGATTAGGTGTATAATAGATTCTTCCTTCAGAAGGGTCTGTTGCACTCTCATCTCCTACTAATCGTATTATTTTCCTTCGGCAACGATAACCTTACTCGCTGTAAAAGCTCATTAAGCATACGCTATCATGGTCAGTTACCTGGTGGTTGTAGTTAAACTTTTCCTATTTAACATGTTACAACATGGAAACTACTTAACGTACCAATACCAAGCTTGGTAGAATTAACGTCAAGTCTGGGTTGCTTTATTTCCGTGCAGCAAAGCACATCGTCTAGTTCCGACTATTGCCACAGTTGGCACGCTCAGACATCGTGATTCGTAGTCTCACACACCCGAATAGTCGCAGTGCACTTCTTGACTTGTCAACATGAGCTTGGACAGAAGAAGCAGGGCATTATTGGTGAAGCTTTATTATCGAAATAACAGTAATGCCGCAGCTTTACTACGAGAATATCGCCGGTTGGAATGATTACGGAAGGGTCCCCTTCCTCCAACAGCTATGCGGAGCATGGCGAAGAAGTTCGAATCAACTGGAGAACTGGGCGTCGCTCCGGGAAGAGGTCGACGACCGGTTGTACCACACGAGGTTGATGGAATAGCTGACAACGCTGCGCTCATTTCCCGATCGTCAGGCAGTGCTCGTGCTGTGTCACGACAGTTGAACATCCGGTTGTCCCCTGTAAGAAAGGTGCTTCGAACCATTCTCAAATGGTATCCGTGCAAAAACTATATCGTACAGCAATTTTCACCACAGGACGCACAACGACGTGTTAACTTCGCTCTCCACTTTCTCGCAGGGAGGGCTGACCCTGGGCCACCCTATGGACAGACGAAGCTCATTTTTGTTGAACACACATATTTGCCGAGTGTGGGGATCTTTACCTACATCACTGTGCATGAACTACCTCTGCATGGCGAATGTGTCACTGTATGGTATGGCTTCACGGATACTTTCATCATTGGCCCATTCTTTTTTGAACAGTTTGGGGCTCAGGGACCATTGACGTGCAGTGTGTCTGGCGAGCGTTAGTGCGATATGCTTCGCCAGCATGCAACACTCGCCTTACAGGAGTGAGACGCACTGAACTCAACAGTTTTCAAGCAAGATGGGGTCTCACCGCAAATCGCTCCTGAAGTTTATCTGTTTCACCGAAACACATTTGGAAACGATCGAATTATCACCCAGCCATTTCCAGACGCTTGGCCAGCACGATCATCTGATCTCACTCCCTGTGGTTTCTGGTTGTTCGGCTACTTGAAGGAAAGGATTTACCAGGGGAACATGCTTACCTGAAGCGCAGCATATCAAGAGAGGCAGCCAGCATACCTACGGACAAGCTTCGTTCAGCTGTGCAGAATACAATCCTGCGCTTTCAGTTTCTTCTGTACTGTGATGGGCGCCATATTGTGCCCGATTTGAAGCGGTAATGGTACTTCAGGACAATGTACCGTAGCAGCACATTAAAAGTGTTTCAGTTGAATTGATTCTGCATAATTTATCTTCCCTATATCCTTGACATTAATATTAATTACCAAGTCTGGTCCTCGTATGGTAATTAATTTCCATGCTACAACGTGTAAAATAGGGATAGTTTAATTATAAGCACCCAGTAAATCGCAGTCCAGCAGGCCGATTAGGAAGGAGGGGGTTACATGCTGGAGGGGTACTTGACGCCATCTACGATTTGAAATGGGCTAAAGTTATATATCGTCGCACAACACTATCTCAAAGAACTGTTCTCCTGTTTGTGTGTTGTATATACCAATAAAGGTGTCCAGCTTTATTTACTGTTCTGATTACCAGCCATTTGTTACGTAATAATATACACAGCACAGGAAAAAAAATTTTTCACATGTTAGATGATGGCCACCTTGGGATTAGTAATGGTAAAAGCACCAGACAGTTAATTCTGACGTATCAGTTGATAATGGAAGCAAGAATACAGAAAAATCAAGACACATTCATAAGATTTGTCGACGCGGAATAAGCGGTCGACAATGTAAAATGGGCAAGATGTTCGAAATTCTGAGAAAAACAGGGTAAGATGTAGACAGAGATGGGTATTATAGAATTCGCACAGGAACCAAGAGTGTATAAGAAAAGTGGCCGACCAAGAACGAAGTGCTCGTATTAAAACGGGTGTAAGACAGGGATGTAGCCTTTCGCCCCTATTGTTCAATCTGTACATGAAACAAGCGACGATGAAAATAAAATATAGGTTCGGCAGTGGGATTAAAATTTAAGGTGAAAGGATATCAATGGCACGATTCACTGATAACATTGCTATCCTGAGTGAAAGAGAAGACGAATTACATGGTGTGCTGAATGGAATGAATAGTCTAATGAGTGCAGAATATAGACTGAAAATACATCGAAGAAGAAGATAACGAGAAGTACCAGAAATGGGAACAGCGAGAAGCTTAACATCAGGATTGATGGAAACGAGGTAGGTGAAGTTAAGATATTCTCCTATCTAGGGAGGAAAACAACCGATGACGGATGGAGCTAGGAGTGCATCAAAAACAGATCAGAAATGACAAAAAGGGCATTCCTGGACATGAGAAGTCCACTAATATCAGATATAGACCTTAATCTGAGGAAGAAATTTCTGAGAACGTACGTTCGCAGTGCAGAATTATATGGTAGTGAAACAAAGGCTATGGGAAAAACCAGAACAGAAGAGGATCGAAGCATTTGAGAGGTGGTGTTACAGACGAAAGTTGAAGGTTAAGTGGATTGCTAAGATGAGGAATGAAGAGGTTCTGCGCAAAATCGGGCAGGAAAGTAATATGTGGAGAATACTGACAAGGAAAAGCGACAGGATGAGAGAACATCTGTTGAGACATCAGAGGATAACTTCCACAGTACTAGTGGGAGCTGTAGAGGACAAAAACTGTAGAGGAAGACAAAGATTGCAATACAGTCAGCAAATAGTTGAGGACGTAGGTTGCAGGTGCTACTTTGAGATGAATAAGTTGGCACAGACAGGAATTCATGGCGGGACTGACGACTCAAGAAGGAAAAAAGAAGTGTTTCTCTTGACGATATCTCACTGAGCATAGCAGTTGTTAATCGACGTATTTCTTTTACCGATATTGTAAATTCTCTTAACCAAAACTGACTGTTTTATTTGAGATTCAAAGTATACCCAAGGGTATGCAACTGGAATCATATGACAGAAACCAAAATTAATAACATTTAAGTGCCTGTGCAGCTGCGCATAATATTCATAGTCAAGAAGCAGTGAGGAAAGAAGATAAAACATTAAGAGCTTACTAATTTAAATCCCTTGTACAATAGCATGCGTCTGCTGTTGCCTTCAATGATTCAACAATCCGTGAGACATGATTATTATTATCTGAAGTAACAGTTGGGGTTATTAATCACGGGATGCGATGCAAGGTGTCAAAATATGATCACGCCCTAATAAACTATCCGGCTGGTGTGTCCTTGCGGTTCTAGGCGCTTCAGTCTGGAACAGCATGACCGCTACGGTCGCAGGTTCGAATCCTGCCTCGGCCATGGATGTATGTAATGTCCTTAGGTTAGTTAGGTTTAAGTAGTTCTAAGTTCTAGGGGACTGATGACCTCAGATATTAAGTCCCATAGTGCTCAGTGCCATTTTTGAACCTAATAAACTAATTCATTTCCTCACTTAGAACTTCTCGGCAAACAATGCAAATTCCAACCAGGCAGTCTCCATTCAGTTCCTTCTTGTAATGCTCCTTCTAAAACTATATTAATTGCAATGGTGAGTACTTCGACACAAACATATTATCCACGCCGTATCATAGAGGAGAAGGCTCAATTATCGAGAGCTATTCGCAAGCTCCGGTTACAATGTAGTCTCGCTTTGGTGGATTCCTATACATACCCACAGCCATTGTATTTTTTCTATCAACAGACAGTTCCGTCGGATTTTATCTTGCTGAGTGTCGGTTGTTAACAAGAATTTTTCAGCGTAATCAGTGTAATTATGTTTTGTGCAACCTCAGGCTTTATGGCTCATGGATGGAGAACACGACCTGTAGCACAACGTATTATACACAACGGCGTAAAACTTGAGACTGATTGCAGAGAAAATTCATCAAAGATTTTCTTGCGTTACAGAACGCTAAGGTTCCGAACATGTGCTCTCTAACAAAGGAATATTTCTCAGCCAGTTTACTGACTTTTCCATGAAGACATCATAAAGATGACTGTTTTAAAAGGGGTCACTTAAAAAATGCTAACCTTCTCAGAAGAGGTAGGTGATCTTCCTCGTGAAGAAGATATTAAGTGATCTGTGGACAGATTGTTGATGAAGGTCCAAGCATATGATTTAGATTCCTAGATACTTGGGTGCCTCGAAGACAATTTTAAGTAATAAAACGCAGCACGGGGTCTTCGACGGCTAATGTTCATCAGAGACATAGGGGTACCGTCACGACTATCCCATGAAAGTATGATAGGACCGTTTTTCTTCTCTACATGCAATTTACGCCGGCTTTGGTGGCCGTGCGGTTCTATGCACTACAGTCCGGAACCGCGGGACTGCTACGGTCGCAGGTTCGAATCCTGCCTCGGGCATGGATGTGTGTGGTGTCCTTAGGTTAGTTAGGTTTAAGTAGTTCTAAGTTCTAGTGGACTGATGACCTAAGATGTTAAGTCCCATAGTGCTCGGAGCCATTCGAACCAATTTGATTTTGCAATTTACGACTCTTTGCCGATGACGGGAAGGTGTCGTCGTTAAATGAGTGTAAGGATGTAAAAGATGACTTAGACAAATTTTGTAGTTGGAATGAGCAATGGCAGCTCGCCCTAAATATGGAAAAATGTGGATCAGTAGAAAAAACATCCTGTTACGTTACAATACAGCATCAGTAGCGTAGAGCTGGGCAGTCACTTTGATTAAATATCAACCCGTAAAGTTGCAAAGCAATGTAGAGTGGAATCAGCACGTCACGTTGGTAGGAGGAAGGGCGAATGGTCGAATTAGTTTTATAGTAAAAATTTTGGAAAAGTGTAGCTCATCCACAAACGAGTCGGCGTATGGGACGATTGTACGATCCGTTCTTGAGTAATGTCCGAGTTTCCTAGATACCCATCGGGTGGAATTAATGGAGTTCAAAGGTGGGCTGTTAGGTTTGATACCGGAAAGTTCGATCTGTGCGCAGGTATTACGGAGATACTTCGTGAACTCAGGAGTCGCTGTAGGAAAGGCGATGCTTTTTCTGCATGGCACTATTGCGCAGATTTAGTGAACAAACATTTCAGGCCGACAGCAGAACGATTCTACTGCCGCCAACGTGTATTTTGAGTAAATACCAGGGAAATAAGACGCGAGGAGTTAGGAACCGGAGGGAGGATTTTAGAAGGACATTTATCCATGTTTTGTTTGCGAGGGGAATAGGAGAGGAAATAACTGGTAACGTACCTCGAGCAAATAACGCCACGTACACCTACCTATAACGCCACCCAAGAATTTTCGTAAAATCTTACCATGCAGCGATGGTCTCCTGTATGGGTTTGTATTGTAAAGCCAACTAGCGACAGAAAAAGGTATTACGAACTCCCCATCACCCTACATCTCACTTTTACGTACGCCATTGTGTCGTGTCATACACCTCAAAGGCTGCTGTTGTATCAAGGTGTGCATTACTTGTTATTTTTGACGCTATATTAATGAATAACGACGTAAAACTGTATATTTTCGTGATACTTCAAATTTCTTCTTTAAGATTACAAACTTTAATTTGTAGTAACAGTGTAATATTAGAGAACCGAATGCATAATCTTGTGAAGTACGTGGTAGAACTTCAATGCGTCACAGATCTACGTAAAGCAATATAACGGTTTTATAGGCCTAAATACGAAATAGTTATGTTATTACAGTTACGGTAAACTACCTAAATATTCTTTACTTTGTTTTACGTATTTGTAATATTAAAATGGTCGTGTTGCGTAAAACTACTTTAGCTGCTCTAAATGGTATGTAGGTTAATTTTAGATGCCGAAAAGAGCACTATGGTCAGAAGAACAGTTGAGGCTGCAGTGGAAAAATTGAAATGAGTGTTTGGCATCATTGGCCGGGAAGTCCCTTGCGGCGCAGGTCCGGCCGCCTTGGTGCAGTTCTTACTACATTCGACGCCACATTGGGCAACCTGCGTGTCTGATGGGGATGAAATGATGAGATGATGAAGACAACGCAACACCCAGTCCCTGAGCGGAGAAAATTCCCGACCCAGCCGGGAATCCAACCCGTGCCCGGAAGACGGCAATTCGTCACGCTGACCGCTCAGTTATCGGCGCGCATGAGGCTGCAGTGAATGCAGTAAACGAAGGAAAAGTGTCAAGAAAGCTTCAGATACACATCAATTTCCTAGGAGCACTCTACGTGACCATATCCCGACTGGATCACTTGCTATGGAGTTTGGCCTTAATCCCTAACTTAGTATGGATGTGGAAGAAGTATGCGAGAGTATTTTTCGATTTTCGCCTATAACTGGTATAGTTTTGTGTGTCTCTGGTTTCAACTTCCGCCTTCTTAAAATTTTACCAGATCCTTTTGATGTGTCTGCTGGCAGGAAGTGTTGAGACTGTTACTGTTATGTAAACAAGAATTAGCTGCAAGATACACAAATAATGAACCCTGGTGGTGCAATGAAATTAAATATATTTATACTGAGAGATTATTTTTCAAACCTATGAAGTCTTTTGATCGAGAAACATATAGTGATGAAGCCAGAGGGGATACATAATATCAATTAGAAAGGGTGCTGGCTCACTGTACATCATCAACAAACGGGTTTGTCAATGAGAGACCCCAAAAGAGTGCATATGGTTTCACGGGAGCATACTGAAAACATTATAGTTGTTGCATTCGCCGATGTTCGTAGTACACCAATCCCATTGATGGCAATTGTCAAATGCCAACGTTTGAAACTTTGACGAGAAAAGGACGTGAGTACTGGAACTGTAACTGTCATGAGTGAAAAGGATTTTATGAAAACTGTTTTATTCATAAGGCCTCTTGCCCACTTTGCCCGATATAAGGCAGCTTCGATTGCACCTGTGGTTTAGGGGTAGCATCTTTGATTAGTAAGCAGAACGTCCTCGGTTCCAGGCTCGAAACCCCCTACCGCTTGAATTTGAATTTTGATTAATAATAAGCATTGGCGGCCGAAGACTTCAGCACAAGAAATCACCTCATTCTACCAATGGGATTGTTAAAGAGGGCAGAAAAGAGGTCAGATGTTCAGGGCCCTCTCTTGTCCTTGGAGTGGGAAACTACACCCAAAGACGGAAAAATCAATAATGATCAGCGGCATGAGGATGCAGATGCCAATGGAATCCGTAGCATTAAAGACACGTAACTTGTATCCACAGGACATGTGGCCTTTAACTGAAAAAGTATATTGATGATCTCTCCATTGGCAAAAACTTCCAGAGTAGTCCTCCATTTGGATCTCCATGAGGGGATTGTCAAGAGGGAAGTCACCGTGAGAAAAAAGACTGAATAACCAACGAACAGAAAAGTTCGATGAGTCGGCGCGTGGAATTTCAGAAGCTTGAACGTGGTAGTGAAGCTACAAAGTTTCGATAGGGAAATGCAAAGGCCCAATCTGGATATATTAAGTGTCAGGGAAGTGAAATGCAAAGAAAACAAGGATTTATGGTCGGTTCAGTATAGGGCAATATCAACAGCAGCAGAAAATAGTAGAATAGGAGTAGTATTCTTAGGGAATAGAAGTGTAGGATAGATGGTGTGTTATTGTGAACAATTTAGGGAGAGGGTTGCTCTTATCAGAATCGATAGCACACCAACACAGACAATGAAAGTTCAGGTGTACATGTGGATGTCACAAACTGAAGATGAAGAAATAGACAATTTACATCAGGATATCGAAAGAATAGTACAGTACGTAAAGGGAGATGAAAACCTAATAGACATGGGAAATTGGAATGCGGTTGTAGGGGAAGGGGTAGAAGAAAATGTTACAGGAAAATATGGGCTTGGGACAAGAAACGAGATAAGAGAAAGACTAACTGCGTTCTATAATAAATTTCATCTTGTAACAGAGAATAATCTGTCGAAGAATCACAATAGGAGGAGGTATAGTCGAGAAACGCCGAGATTTTCTGAAAGATTTCAGTTAAACTACATCGTGGTCAGGCAGAGATTCCGACCTCAGATACTGGAGTGTAAGGTGTATTTAAGAGGGGATAAAGATTCAGATCACAATGTGCTAGTGATGAAGAGTACGCTGAAATTTAAGAGATTAGTCAGGAAGAATAAATACGTTAAGAAGTGGCATACAGAAGTGCTAAGGATAAAAGGGATACGCTTGAAATTCTCTAAGCCTATGGATACAGTAATAAGGAGTAGCTCAGTAGGCAGTACAGTTGAAGAGGAACGGACATCTATAAAAAGAGCAATCACAGAAGTTGGAAACAAAAAGATACGTAGAAAGAAGGTGGCTGCGAAGAAACCATGGGTAACAGAAGAAGTACTTCAGTTGAGCGATGAAAGAAGGAAGTACTAAAATCCAGAATGAGATTTTCACTCTGAAGCGGAGTGTGCGCTGATATCAAACTTCCTGGCAGATTAAAACTGTGTGCCGGACCGAGACTCGAACTCGGGAACTTTGTCTTTCGCGGGCAAGTGCTCTACCAACTGAGCTATCCGAGCACGACTCACGCCCTCTCCTCACAGCCTTACTTCTGCTAGTACCTCGTCTCCTACCTTCCAAACTTTGCAGAAGCTCTCCTGCAATGTTCATGGAAATTGAGGAATACAGATGTGCAAGTTGGTGAGGAATGAAATAAAGAGGAAGTGCGGGGAAGCTAAGACGAAATGGCTCCATGAAAAACGTGAAGAAATCGGAATGAAATGATTGTCAGAAGGACCTACTCAGAATACAAGAATACAAGAAAGCCAAACAACATTCAGTGACATTAAAAGCAAGGATAGTAAAGGCTTTTCCACTGTTTAATGCAGAGGAGAGAGTGGACAGGGGCAAAGAACACACTGAATGGCTCTATGAAGGGGAAGATTTGCTGATGTGATAGTTGAAGAAACAGGAGTCGATAAGGAAGAGTCAGTGGCACCAGTGTTGGAATCAGAATTTAAAAGAGCTTTGGAGGACTTAAGGTCAAATAAAGCAGAAAGGATTAATAACATTCCATCAGAATTTCTAAAATCTTTGTTTGGAGGCGGCATCAAAATGTTTATTCACATTGGTATGTAGCATGTATATGTTTGGCGACGTACCATCTGACTTTCGGAACAATATCATCGGCACAATTCCGAAAATTACAAGAGCTGGTAGGTGCAAGAATTATTGCACTACCAGCTTAACGGTGCATGCGTCAAAGTTACTTCCAAGAATGATATACAGAAAACTAGTAAAGAAAACTGAGGATGTGTTGGACGACCATCACTTTGGCTTTAGTATAGGTAAAGCCACCAGAGAAGCAATTTTGTTGTTGCGGTTGATAATGGAAGCAAGGCTAAAGAAACGTTAAGACACGTTTATAGGATTTGTCGACCTGGAAAAAGCGATCGACATGTAAAATGGAGGAATATGTTCGAAATTCTGAGAAAAGTAGGGGTAAGACATAGGGAGAGACGGGTAGTATACAGTAAGTACAGGAGCCAAGAGGGAATAAGAAGGTCGGTCGACCAAGAAGAAAGTGCTCAGATTAAACAAGGTGTAAGACGGGGATGTAGCCTTTCGCTCCGATTGTTCAATCTGTACACTGAAGAAGCACTGATGGATATAAAAGAGAGGTTTAGGAGTGGAATTAAAATTCAAGGTGAAAGGATATCAATGATACAATTCGCTGAGACATTCGTAACCCGACTGAAATTGAAGAAGAATTACAGTATGTGCTGAATGGAATAAACAGTTTAATGAGTACGGAATATGGACTGAGAGGAAAGCGAATAAATACGAAAGTAAGGAGAAGTAGCAGGAATGAGAACAGCGAGAAACTTAACGTCAGGACAAATGGCCACGATGTAGATGAAGTTACAGAATTTTGCTAACTAGGCAGCAAAATAACAGAAGACAGAAAGAGCAAGGGGGGCACCAAAGCAGACTAGCACTGGCATAAAGGGCATTCTGGCCAAAAAAAGTTCACGTGTACCAAATATAGGCATTAAGTTGAGGCGGAAATTACTGACAATGTACGTTTGGAGGACAGTATTGTATGGTAGTGAAACATGGCCTTGGTAAAACCGGAACAGAAGAGGATCGAAGCATTTGAGATGTTGTGCTACAGATGAATGCTGAATATAAATTTGACTAGGCGCTTCAATCTGGAACCGCGCGACCGTTACGCTTGCAGGTTCGAATCCTGCCGTGGGAATGGATGTGTGTGATGTCCTTAGGTTAGTTAGGTTTAAGTAGTTCTAAGTTCCAGGGGACTGGTGAACTCAGATGTTAAGTCCCATAGTGCTTAGAGCCATTTGAACCATTTTTATAAAGTTAACTGATAAGGTAAGGAATAGGGAAGTTCTGCGCAGAATCGGAGAGGAGGTGATTTGTAGGAAACGTTGAGAAGAAGAAGGGACAGAGTGATCGAACATTTGTTTAAACATCAGGGAATGAGTTCCATGGTACTAGAGGGCAAAAGCTGTAGAGGAAGACCGAGACTGGAATAAATCCAGCAAATTATTGTGGACGTAAGTTCTAACATTCAGTGTGGTGCCTGTTTGTTCTAAGTCGTGTCTCCCTACCACTTTCGCGCAACGACGCTCTGTGTGCGTTTTTTAGGGAATTGACTAGTTTGAACCTGGGACCTGTTGCTGGTAAGGAGACTCCAGACCACACGTGACATGTAGAGTTCAGAATAGTTCAGTGAGACTAGAGATGATATAATCAAATACTTAATGATTTCATCATCAGCTCTACTGCACTCCCTGTAAAAGAATCTTAATACTAACTAATTTTAGTGGAAGTGGTTCAAGGCTTTCTTATTTTTAGATAGCTGGTAAAATAACGTCGGAAAAGCAGTTAAGTTTACCATTGGAAATTTTATTCTACTCACAAAACATTGTTTATAAATTGCACTATTGATAAAAGGAAATAATTCAATACAGGACGATAAAAACCAACTGCGTTCAACAAAAATGTGAACGAATATTCCCTGAATGGGTTTCCAAGTTCTACAATGGATCGAAGGATTACTTATGCCATATCCCATCTATAATCTAGATTTAAGTTAAGTTTCATAAAAGAGAAAACTATCAAAATCGTCTACAGTGACCCTCTATTATCTTTAATTACTTGTCTAACTTGTCGTAAATTACAGTGGCTGATGTGGCTTCTCAATAAGTATATAACAGAAAAATCATCGCGTTTCAGATTTTTACTTCAAGCAGCAAATGTGAACACCATGACATTTAATTGACAATCAACACTAGTGTTACGTAAAATAGGGATGTAACAGACGAGACTTCTGCAGTTCTGAGTGAAGCCTTATGCGCTCAAAAATGCAGAATCGCTTGCATTCATTACCTTGTCAGTGTTTAGACAGCGTCAGGGAGCGGCGGGCGGCGCAGCTCCACACTTTGCCGTCTCGGAAGCAACTCTCTCCTCACTTCTCCTTACTACAATATACCGAAGTTGGTTTAAAAAAAACTATCCGGCTGTGTTTTGAAGTGAGGAATCAGGGTCTTAATGTTAACCTTAAACTCCGCCTACAAAAATTCTGTCTATCCAATGAGAAACGTTATACTTTTCGTGGTGGGGCAATGTTTTTAACGTTTGCAATGTAACAGAGACGCGAAAAAGTCTCACGCTAAATCTTGCAGCTGGTGTTGCCCTCTTAGTTTTATTGTAAGATCTATACTGTTCATCTGGAGGGCTCCATCTTTTAACATGGACTGGGGGGGGTGGTTTTGGCGGTCAGCTGGCGACGTGGGTCTCCATCCCTTATCGTAGGGCCTCCTAGCCTACACGGTTCTGCTCTCTGCTTCATTTCTCGTTTCTCCCCTCAGAACTGCATCTGTTTCACGGTGGGAAGGTATGACATGCATTTAGGCGTTCTTGTGTTAGTCTGTGGTATTCCATTTGCCCACTCGTTGATCGTATTACTTTGGTTAACTTAATGTCAGAATTTATTTGGAGCTACGTGACATACTGCCGAATTTGCTATCATGTCAGGGTTTTCATGGAAGGCGTTGGATTTGCCAGACAACTTACATATCACCACTCTTCAAACTAAATTTTTGTACTGAAGTTAGGCAATGATTGAATCGTTGTCTAAGTCAGTAAAAAATTATGCCTTTATCTTAATTTTATTGCCTACTGTTCAGCCACATTATTCTGGTTCTATGCTAGTTTGTATTACTAATTTATATTTTTATATTCTTCCACATTATGCTCAAAAATATGTTTATATTGACAAGTGAAGAATATTTTTATGCTATTATCATTATTAATTTTCAATTATTGTCTTTCTTTATTTAAGTGTGAAGTTTGTATTTTAAGAAGTTTGTTATGGAAAGTGAGGAGTCTTTCACATCGATTTTCTTTGAAATTGTTTTTTGTAGTAATTAAGTAAAATCTATTCCAAACACATTTTCTCAATATCGTGTACAAGTAAAATGACTCTGTTTATAGACACTAATTTCAACATTGTTACACTAACAAATAAGAATCATTTCCAAGAATCGCTTTGACAAAGAAATATACATACACAAGTATTGAGATATTATCCGAACAAATGGTACAAATGTTAAAAAAAGGGGAAACATCCAACAAGGTAATTTTTTATTCTTTGTTTTTATAAGTAGGAAATAAGTAAAATATAATTATTCTTTTATTTTTATGAGGAGAAAATAAGTGTTTATTATGCCTTACTTTTGTTTTTTATATACTGCTCATTTAATAACTAATGACTTATCTTTATCGATTATTTTTTACTTAAGTCCATAGTCAATGACTGTTATGTTGTGGTTTATTAGTTGTCTGGTGTGCTTCAATTATTTTCTTTTTCACATGTTTCTTTTGCACAATTCCTACATCACATAATTTGATTTCACACATTCACACAAGCCTATGAATGTTTAAGCATGAGGTTGGCGAATGTTTCTGCACGAAGGTGATCGACTTGAGCGAGATGGATGTGGGCAAGTATTTGATGTACAGGTTCGTTCGTCGTTTCTTGTTGCCTTTGCAAGTGTGTGTTGCTGTTGTGGAGATCCCATAATGGAATGGAGCTGTGAGTACAGAATCTCGTGGTTTACTGGCTTTGTATACATGAAAGTCATCGTTATGTGTCGCTGAAGGCGGTCGTTTTTCGTTGTGATACTTCACAGACGACTAGATTACAATAAGATAGGGATTTGGGAAGGTATGTCATCTATTCTTCACCCATCTTCTTTCTTGGTCTCAATCTTGCAAATCTTCAACTTCTGTTCTTCCTGCTTTTTCTCTGCTTCTTACTTGATTCTTGGCTCTTCGCTGGGAAGGATATGGGAATATTTAGTGATAACTAGTCGCTTTGAAGTTATCCTCCTAGTAACAGTCTGATAAATTGTTTGGATGTGTGATTTCTACTTTGTGGAAGGTTTCTTCAGTTTCGTACTGAAGCTTGCTGTTTAATAGCAGTAGTGTGACTTTAACACATATTTTTTTTTTGGCAGTGGTGGCTTGCCCAAGCCGTCTTCTCGTCAGGCCTTTTTTAGCTCGCTCCGCTGAGTCGGGGCGTCCCAGGACCCTCTTAGCGCTCTGTGTCCTGTCATGTCTCTGCAGTGTTCCGTCACTCTGTGGTTCTGCTTAGCAGCAGATTTACTGCACACTTCAGATACTTTGTTGGTCTCACTGTCCTTTCCCTTCTCTTGACGCTTCTGCCTTGTAGGAATCGTGTCTTGCTAATTACACCCGTTTCTTTCTTGATACTTCTCTTGTTGCAGCTTGTGGGTCATTGCATCTGGTTGTTGCTGGAGTTTTTACAATGGTTCTTACAAAAAGTTTTACTTATATTCATCTAACATATGTCTAGTACCTACATTGTTTTATGCCTTTTTAAAAAGCTTTACAAATTTCGGTGCCCTTTCCTTGTTACAATTCTAAGATATTTTGAGTCTTAACTTCTACAAGAATCCTCAAATTCGTTTTTTTTGTGTAGTGTCATGGTGTATAGCATTTTAGTATTTCATGCTGTTACACTATCTACACTTTATCCCTTCACCTTAATCTGTGGTACTATTGGTGTTACTTTTGTTTTTGTTTTTATTGAAACTACTTTCTTTTTCCCACCTTCCTCTCTCTTCATTCTTCTTTCTCCTGGCGATCTTATCTGTAACATAAGCTTTAAATATTTTGCCAATTATTTACTTGAACTTCTAGAAATTTTCGTCGATTTCTTTAAGGACTTCGAAATGAGTTGAGGCGATTCCCCCTTTTGTGCATACCATTCTAATTCTTCATCCTCTTTATATCACTTTATTCTTAATTGTTTGTTTATAACTGGTATTTCATCTAATTTTAGCTTTTACTCAAAGAGATATGTGACATCCCCGAATGTTATGCTACCTTTCCCCATATCTATTATCGCTCATTTCCCATTTAAAAGATCTGCACCTATAATCAAATCTACAGTTAGTTTAGGTATAATCACGAAGTTGACTTCGATCTTTTGACCTTGGCACGAAAGAGTTAACCTTGTTTGTCTCATAACTTCCGCAGCATTGTTTATAATAGGACCTCTTACTTTAAACTTACGTGTTTTCAGAACTGGCAATTCCTCATTGGCATTACACTGCATGAATAAATTTTCTGAGATCGCGGTCAGTTCACTTCCGCTATCAATTACAATATTGACTGGAATATGCTTTACATTGGCCTTCACAATTGGTTGAATTTGAAAGGGTTGGTTCTGTTCTTCTTCTTCTTCTTGCATCAACGAATCCTCCACTGAATCATACATGAGTCTTTTCAGGAATTTCCCTTGTGAATTCGAACTTTCTGTAGCATAAGCTTCGACTGCTACTTCTCTCTCTTTCATTTCCTCTTCTCTATTTCTTCCATCATTTACGCTTTCTTCAACATCTTCTACCTTTTCCTCAACTTTGTCTATCTTCTCCTTCTTCGTCGCTACTTCCACATAATCACATGTAAATGCTCTAATTGTCGCTTCATAACTTCCTTGATTATATACGTTGGGTTGTGTGCCCACTAGTAACTTATTTTCAACTTCTGTCGACTGCACATTATCTTCATTGAATTCACTTTCCCTGGTTTCCATCTCAAATAGCTCTGCAATGCTCATTACTTCGTCCTTTCCTGCTACATTCGTTGTGCAAGGCTCTGGTAATTCATCTTCCTCATCAGTATTCTCCCAGTCAATTTCGTCCCAACACGATATTGTTATTTTCCTGTCTTCGTTTTCATCTGGTCCCTACAGTTTTGTTTCTTCTTTCTTCTCTTCTCGCGATAAGGTATTTACTTCTCTGTTGAAGGTGCTGTAATTATCTGGGGTCGGTGCGTCGTTCTCTTTGGCTTTGGCGCTTAGCTGTCAATTCGAACGTTTTTCTGGGTTTGGTGGTTTTACCTCTACCCCTTTTATCTGTATTCTCTTTTCTTGTCCAGCTTGTTGATATTGGTTTCTTTGTTGATAATTTGTCTGTCTATTGGTTCTGCAATACCCGTTCTGGTTTTCATTATTCCCTCGGTAATAGTTGTTGCTGTTCCTGGGTGAATTATAGTTATTGCCATATTCTCTTCTAAATCCATAACCGTTTCTTTGTTGAAATCTGTTGCCGTTTCTTGGTGCGAAGTTATCACATGGTTCGTAATTATTGTTTCTTCGTACTGTGTCTTGTGGATTCCACTGCGCTTTTGCTTTCGTTTTCACGTGCGCTTCGTCTTTTTCTTGCGTCATCTTCCGAAAATATAAACTCTAGTTCCCTTAGAATTCCTTTAAATGCTTCGTCATCATTGCCTCCGCGACCTACTAATGATTGCTGGTGTTTCAATGGTAACTTCATCGCGCATAATTTAATCAACTCTCCGTCACTGTATGGTACAACTAAGCATTGATTTTTCTTTGCCATTACTTCGAAAAGTTTCACGGGAATCTTCTCTCCTGAATTTTCAAAATATGGGTTCTGTAATAATTCGTACTTCACTCTGTTCTGTGCTTCGCTGGACCAATATCGTGAGAGAAACTTATCTCTGAAATCTTCGTACGATCGGCATGTCGCTGCAACATTCTGCATGATTTCTGCGACTGTTCCTGACATGTGTGCACATATAAAGTCTAATTTGTGTGCTAGCGTCCAGTGTTCTGGTAATCCTACTCGAAATTGATCAATAAAAGTTCGTGGATGTAATGAGTTTCCTTCTGTAAAGTGTTGAAATTTTCTGACTTTATTGAAATGATCGTTGTCGCACTTGGTCATAGTTCCATATGAAATTCGCGATTCTTCGCCACTTTTGTTTCTGATCATTTCTCCCGTCGTTCTTTCCGGTTGCGGTAGATTCATTGGATATTGTCCACTGTAACTTTCGCTGGAGTGGTACGCAGTAATTTTCTTCCATCGGTTGTGAACGTGTAGCTGAATGCATTGCACTGTACTCTTCGCGACCTGGCTTTCCATTGTCACGTATTGGTTCGGTATATTGTCTGGCTAACCTCGCCGCTTCATTGCACGATCCAGACTCTCTTGAAACATACATTTGTGGTTCTGCATGTGTTTCTGGTGCCGTTTGTTCATCAAGAATTTCGAAACGTGTTTGTTGCTGTGCAGGCTGTCTGATTTCTCGTATGTTACTTTCCGCCTGTGATTGGAATCGCAAATGCGTAATATCTTTGTTAATTGCTTGTTTTTCCGGTGCTGTTACAGATACGGATGTGGTTACAGACTCAGTACTTGTTCGATCGTGTTCCTACGCTCATCAATAGTTCGCAACAACTCTGTTCGCAATTTCTGAAATTGTTGCTTCGTTTGCGCTTCTATTTTTACTGTGTGGTTATCATATCTTCCCAGCGCTGCTTTTGTGATGCGTTTGTGTAACACTTTTTTCAACAATTTTACGCGCTGTACCTGCTGCTTGTCTAGTAATTATGTTTATCTGTTTCTCTAGTTTCTTGACTTCTCCCTGGGCGTTGTTACGTAATGTTTTGATCTCGTCCTGAATGTCATTACGCAATGTTTGTACGTCCGCTTGTACCTTGTCAATGTCTGTTCTCACTTGATTGTGACCTGTTATTAAGTTTCCTATCACTTCTAGAGATTCTTTTGCCTCGTCTTCAATATGACTTTGGTGTAACTGATTTTTTTTGTTTTGTTATTTAATCTCTCGCATTTGTCTCGTGGTTTCTGCATTCTGAATTTGAATTTGGTTCGCTATTTCTTTATTTTGCCTTTTCATGGTTTCCGAAATTTGTTGTAATAATTCAGCCAGATTGGTGCGTCCTGTTGCGTTTTCTTCCGACGTCCTACGTTATGTAATTTGTTGTAATAATTCTGCCAGATTGGTGGGTCCTATTGCGTCTTCTTCCGACGTCCTACGCTCTGTGTTTTCGCCCAAGTGTTGGTTTGCAACCGATTCCATTGAACTGTGCGGTGACACGTTTCTGCTCTAATTCCTTGTACTCTGTGGTGAGGGAGCTCTGATTACTTGTACTATGGGTTCTACGTATTCAAGACGCAAACTAGAATCCTCATCGACTGTCTCTCTACTTTACTGCTCCTCTGTTGTATGCTGACCTACGTTTTCTATGCCTTGGCGTACATTATACTCGTTATGGTGCGTTATCTGTCCTACTTCTCGCGATACTGCATCAACTGTTGTACTGTCCTGTATTCTCTGTCAGACTTCATGCTGGGTCTCTACCTTAATTCGGTCAAGGTCTCGATCTGCCTTTGCTAATCTTTCTGATTCCCTTATTTTCTGTTTTAAAAGCAATTCACGCGCCCTGCTTAGCGTCAACATGTGCTCATACGATCTCACGCGTTTCATAAACTTTTTGTTCACACGACTTGACACTTATTATACCCAAGACTGACAATCCATTCACTTACTTGTTGGGTCAGAACCAACTTTTCAACGATGTATCCGCCACCTGTGCGCTTGCATTGGAGAAAAAAATTAATTCTAACAATATTAAAATTCATAACTTAACTATGCTATTCTCTCTGCTACAGTGTCTCACTTTCTATTGAATACTTTCTTACTATCTATCGCTGCAGCTACTGTTTTCGACTATTTATAATTTAAAAAAAAAATTATTACGAAAATTTTTCAACACGATATTTTTCCGACCTAGTTAGGTATGTGGTCGACCTTCGATCATGGTATTTTACCATCCAGTCAGGGTCGCCATTCCCTAACATTGTGCGTGGTGTCTGTTTGTTCTAAGTCGTGTTTCCCTACCACTTTCACGCAACGACACTATGAGTGTGTTTTTTAGGGAATTGACTAGTTTGAACCTGGGACCTGATGCTGGTAAGGAGACGCCAGACCACACATGACATGTAGAGTTCAGAAGAGTTCATTGCGACTAGAGATGATATAATCAATTACTTAATGATTTCACTGTAAAAGAATCTTAATACCAACTAAATTTAGTGGTAGGGGTTCAAGGCTTCCCTATTTTTAGATAGCTGGTAAAATAACGTCGGAAAAGCAGTTACGTTTACCATTGGAAATTTTATTCCACTCACAAAACATTGTTTATAAATTGCACTACTGATCAAAGGAAATAATTCAATGCAGGACAATAAAAACCAACTGCATTCAACAAACATGTGAACGAATATTCCCTGAATGGGTTTCCAAGTTCTACAGTGGATCGAAGGATGACCTATGCAATATCACATCTATAATCTAGATTTAAGTTAAGTTTCATAAAAGAGAAAACCATCAAAATCATCTACAGTGACCCGCAATTACCTTTAATTACTTATCTAACTTGTCGTAAGTTACAGTGGCTGATGTGGCTTCTCAGTAATTATATAACAGAAAAATCATCGCGTTTCAGATTTTTACTTCACGTAGCAAATGTGAACACCACGAGATTTAACTGACGATCGACACTAGTATTACGTAAAAAAAGGGATGTAACAGATGAGACTTCTGCAGTTCTGAGTGAAGCCTTATGCACTCAAAAATGCGGCATCGCTTGCATTCATTACCTTGTCAGTGTTTAGGCAGCGTCAAGGGGCGGTGGGCGGCGCAGCTCCACACTTTGCCGTGTCAGAAGCAACTCTGTCCTCACTTCTCCTTACTACAATTTACCGATGTTGGTTTAAAGAGAAGATATCTCGCTGTGTTTTCAACTGACCAATCAGGATCTCAATGTTAACCTTAAGCTCCACCTACAAAAATTTTTGTCCATCCAATGAGAAACGTTATACTTTTCGTGGTGGGGCAATGTTTTTAACGTTTGCAATGTAACAGAGACACGAAAAAGTCTCACGCTAAAACTTGCAGCTCCTGCTTCCCTTTTAGTTTTATCGTAAGATCTATACTGTTCTTATGGAGTTCTCTATCTTTTAACATGGGGTGGGGGGGGGGGGGGTGGTTTTGGCGGTCAGCTGGCGACGTGGGTGTCTGTCCCTTATCGTAGGGCCTCCTAGCCTACACGATTCTGCTCTTGGCTTCTCTTCTCGTTTGTCCCCTCAGAACTGCGTCTGTTTCATGGTGGGAAGGTATGACATGCATTTAGGCGTTCTTGTGTTAGTCTGTGGTATTCCATTTGCTCACTCGTAGATTGTATTACTTTCTTTAATTTAATGTCAGGATTTTTTAAGGAGCTATGTGACATACTGCCGGATTTGCTATCATGTCAGGGTTTTCATGGAAGGTGTTGGATTTGCCTCATACCTTACAAAGTTGCAAGTGCTACCATGAGTTGAAGAGTTTGGCACAGGAGAGGAATTCGTGATGGGGCTCATTAAACCACTCAGAAGACCTATGACTAAGAAACTGCGGCAGATAAAAGTGACATCGTATTGTTCTGCCTCCCTATCAATAAAACACGTGAACTGCAGCCTATGAATAAAGCAGCTTTTAAACCTTTCGAGACCTTCTGGGAGGAAAAAGTTATATTATTCTTCGACAGGAACAAGTCCAGTGACATCAGGGAAAACGACTTCGGAACAATTTTCAAAACAGTATAGACAATTGCTTTGACGCTTAGCGGCCTAATGAGTGGCTCTGGGGCCACTGGAATCTATACTTTCAACCCTAACGTCATTTGCTCTATCAGTAGAACCAGCACCTGGGAATCAAGCTACGCCTACTACAGTAAGTTCACAACATAGTAATACTCAAGGCCACCCAACAAGAGTGTCTTCCTCATTGGAAAGCGGTTCCAAACTTCTTGCACAGTAGAAACCCCTAATTTTTCTCGTTCTATCGTCAATGATAACTAAGCAGTGGCAGATAATTGCATCTCCAGTTCCATAGCCTGCTGTTCTCTCCATGTCAAAACGAAAACACCCTAAGACTTTGCAAGTATATCGTTGAATTACAAAGGAACTGTAATTAAGGCCTCACTGTTAAAAGGCGTGGTAAAGAACGTTAAGAATACCAGCTCTGAAGAAGTTCCTGCAACAGGTTGTCTCCAGCGCAGCATGAGCTCAGGCACAGGGTGAATGTGTTTCCTGTGCGATGAAGATCGTTTGTACAACATATTACTGAGTACATTATGTGTTAGGCATTTGCATTATAAATGTGGAGACATTAGAAAAAACACACACCTTGTAACATACACGTTCTCAGACTGTGCAGAGTGAGGAATTTGACGTGTGATACCCATATGCTATATAAGCTCAAAATAAACTGACACTAAGACACTTCAATGAGTTAATGATATTTATAGTTGAGAATAACTGTTTATTTTATGTTTAAAATACCTGGCATTAATTGGAAGAAATGTGATCATAATAAAGCCAACATGCAAAGTTTCTCTCATTTGGAGTTTCTAAACATCCAGAAATAAGTATCAACAATGTCATTAAGTTTTTATCCTCAGAAGACATTAAAAAGCATTATCATAAATTTTGTGAGATGAGCGACGATAAGAGGAAAGAGTTCACTAAAGGCCTCTATCAGGTGGAAGATTTGACTGATGACGTGAGAGAAGAAGACACAGTAGTCGATATAGGACAGATAGGGGATATAGGGTATAAAGTATTAGAATCAGAATTTAAAAGAGCTTTGGAGGTCAAATAATTCAAAAGGGAAGGACACCTTTCCAATGGAATTTCTGAAATCGGTGGGGGAAGTGGCAACAAAAATACTAATGACGTTGGTGTGTAGCATATATCAGAGAAGCATAATCCACACTGTTCCAAGGATTGTAACTGCTGGTAAGTGCGAGAATTATAGCACAATCAGTTTAACAGCTCATGCATCGAAGTCGCTGACAAGAATAATATACGGAAAAATGAAAAAGAAAATTCGGGACCTGTTAGTTGAAAATCAGTTTGGCCTTAGGATAGGTAAAGGCACCACGAGGCAACTCTTACGTCGCAAGACTAAAGAAAAATTTAGACACATTCACATAGGATTTGTCGACCTAGAAAAAGCGTTCGACAATATGGAATGGTAAAAGATGTTTGAAATTCTGAGAAAAATAGGCGTAAGCTGTAGGGAAATACGGGTACTATCCAAAATGTACAAAAGCCATGTACAAGACCAAGAGCGAAGTGCTCGGATTAAAAAGGCTGTGAAGCAAGTTTATAGTCTTTCACCGCTTCTGTTCGATTTATACAACGAAGAAGCAATAATGGAAATGAAAGTTTTGAGAGTGGAATTAAAATTCAAGACGGAAGGATATCGATGATAAGTTTCGCTGACGATATTGCTCACCTCAATGAAAGTGACAAAGAATTACAAGATCTGTTGAATGAGGTGAACAGTCTAATGAGTATAGAATATGGAGTAAGTGGAAATCGAAGACGACGAAAGTAATGTGAAGTATCAGAAATGAGAACAGCTAGAAAATTAACACCACAATTGATGGTCACGAAGTAGATGAAGTTAATGAATTCTGCTACCTACACAGCAAAATAACCAATGACAGAGGGAGCAAGGAGGACATCAGAGCAGACTAGCATTGGCAAAACGAGCATGCTTGGCCAAGAGAAGTCTACTAGTATCAAACATAGGCCTCGCTTAGAGGAAGAAAGTTCTGAGAGTGTACGTTTGGAATACAGTGAACCGTGGACTGCGGGAAAACCAGAACTGAAGAGAATCGAGGAATTTGAGATTTGGTGCTACAGAAAAATGTTGAAAATTAGGTGCAGTAATTAGCTACGGAACGAGAAGGTTCTCCGGAGAACCGGCGAGGAAAGCAATATATGGAAAACATTGATAAGAAGAGGGGCAGGCCGGTAGGACATGTTTAACGACATCAGGAACTATCTACCATGATGCTATAGGGAGCTGAAGAGAGTAGAAAGTGCGTATGAGGACAGAGATTATAATATATGCAGTAAATAATAAACGATTTAGGCTGTAAGTTCTATCTAGGATGAAGAGTTTAGAGGTTAGCGCAGGAGGGGAAATCTTGAGGGACCGCATCAAAAATTAAAAAAAAAAAAAAAGTAAAAACACAGAGAAAAAGCACAAAAAACTTACATCATCTACGTTTACTTTTGATGGATGTAAGTACTTTTTCATGTGGCGTTGGAAACAGCCGTAGGAGGGGAGTTCAGTGACAAGACATGTGTGGTAACTGAAGTGTCAGTAAGGAGATAACAGCGCTGCGATAGAACGGGTCGCTGCATACAGTCTTTGAATCGTCAGTGTAGACACCTCCACCCTCGTTATAATGTTCCATCGTGGAAACAACATTATGGACTAAACTGCACTGCCAAATGGAAGGGAACAAGTTCTAAGCTTAACGTGAAAGTGCACATAATCGCCTACTCGTGTCTCACTCTTCTATTCACTAGTTACGGTAACGCGTCCATTTGAGACTAATTTTGATATTATGATTAACCTTTTGTACAGCAAACCAAATATTTCGCCTAGTTATAACTAAAATTGCACCGTTTGATGTCAACGGGACATGAATACACTTGGTTCACACGTTTAGACATTAACACCAATTCATTTTCTAAGGTCACTGCAATTCTACACTTTATTCTTTATATGTACACATTTGTTTCGCAACATAATCACCCTTGAGACGGACACGTATCTCTCAACGAGACACATGTGTGTTGGTACCATCACTGTGATCTATGTGACTGTGTTGAGAGAGCTACAACTTCACCTCCGCTTGCATCGCTTCATCACTTTGAAAGTGAAGTCCTCGAAGGTGTTTTGAAGTTATGGAAACACTGTAAACTTGATGGGATCAAGTCGGAACTGCATGGCGGAAGATCGATGACGGTGAATCCAAGGCCTCGGATTGTTGAAGATGTCACAGCTCTCGCATGTGGTCTGGGGTTGTCACGCTGAATGACAGGATGGTCGACTTGTGGATGAAGTCTTCTGCTGTTAGGAATTCGATTACAGCGTGCTGTTTCTTAGTTATTGGCTTAGTTACTTTACAGACTGCCATGTTACACCCTACAATTCGGAGCTCTGTAGCAGCAGAGAGCTGCGAATACGTGTACATGAAGAATAAAGCTGAAGAATGTTAGAAACGTTTGTTTTGTTAAAGCATAAAGAATTTTCACATAAAAATTTCGGAAGCATTACTTTTCAGCGTGTCCTCGCACACTACGGCAGAAATAATGGTTTAAATTTTACGTAAGGACATACTATAGCGCATACGCGAAATATAAATAATAATAATAATTCACGTATATTATGTAATGCTGGCACATAAATATTGGTAAGCATCATGCATGAAAACGATTATTATATTATTGCTTCTGAATAAACTTAGACAGTGTACTGCAAAATCGTATATTTTCCACAATCACGTCATTCTGCGAGCATGAGAAACTGATTTCCATCTATGCTACGAACACACTCTTTAGCAGTTGTTTGTGATAGCAGCGTCGCGGAAGGCGTAATTTCACAGGTAACGTGCTTTTCCTAGACTTGGATGTCTACAAGGAAGTTACGAAATGAATCAGCGCTTTTAACAACTAACAGATAAGAAACACTACCTGATAGTTTACCTCAATTCAGTGAAATATCCACTTAGCACTGAAATTACATAAACGGCTGTGGCTGATTACTTCCTGTTTCATACAAACAGTATATGTATAAAACCGTTAGTATATTAATGATAGGTGCTATTGTAATATGCGTCCTGCTCGTTCCAGTGCTCAGACAAGGAAAGATAAATCTAGTGTACAAACTCACATCAGCGATAAAAGTATTGGCCACAGTAGCAGGTTCTGCGAGTCAACCAGCAATCACGGCAAAATAGCATCCTACAGTACAATACGAAGCATTAATTAGCTGATTGCATAGTTGTCTTTCTGCGAGATTCAGTTTCATTTCTTTTTGCTTCTTATTTGTCCATTATTCATTCAACTTCTCCCACTGTTGTCCTGTCTGTGTTATTCCTAATTCATTAATTCTTTTCTCTTCAAATTTTTCTAAATTTAGTATTTTGTGCTTCTAAATGTTTCCTCCTGTTATTTCACATTTTTAGTGTTGTTTATTTCTGTCTCTCACATTTCTGTAATTCATGCTGCTGTTAATTTTTTTTCAAGAATACAGCATTATTTGTTTCGTTGGGATGTTCTCCTCCACTCGGTGGATGTGATCAAAGCAGATTAACTTTCTCTTTGACGTTCCTTCTGATTTTTTCTGTATACTTCAGTAGATTTCATTTTCCAGTCTTCTGTAATTTGAATTGCGCCCCTTAATGTTTGTAGTAATCTGTCGTTGAACTATTTCCATCTTACCTAACTCATAGTTCATCAGTAAACGTTCACATGCTTACAGCTTTCCCGGTCTTACCACTGCGGTATATGGTTTTATATTCTTATATCTATAGATGCCTTTCTTGTAGTAGCTATTTTTACTCAAACCAAATAGTCATACCATTTTGCATATAACAGTATCTTGAATTTTCATTATTATTTTATTTTAACATATTATCATTCTATTGATTCTTTATTGTTATTTTTACCATCTCTCACTAAGCAGTAGAAGACAGGTGATTCTACAGGCTATGTTCTCTAATCCCTGACAAGCAGCTGATCGGCATCACTGATAAAGTGCCATTCAATACTTTCGTTCTCGTCTTCCTTCTTTCACACAACATGAAGATTTTTTTTTCGGAGATGATACGTAATCTATAAATCTGTGCCTGCCACATCTATACAGTGTTGAGTTGCAGTCTTAAACATTTAAACATTTTTCTGTGACGTGGTAAACAATTACAGCTGTACAACATACTGAAAAATAGGTGTAACAATTAACAGATACTAAATGTTGTTATGACGCATATTGAATAGTATAGTGTTTATTTTTCTAGATGTCGTCTCCTGGGTTTGCTATTGTAGTGGAGTTTCATTACATAAGAAAACCGTATTGTGAAAGAACAGCAATGAGAAGCGAGCAAAAGTAGAAGTAAGCCGTGGAAATGATAATCTGGAGAGAATTTATGTAAACGGAAGTCGAGACTTTGCGAGTGGCATATTGAGTTAGTAACTTTCAATAATGATGTCAGTGGCACAAACATTAATCTTCCGCTGACTATTAACCATTCTGAATTTCTCGCAAAACGGCTTTATGAGCCGGGCTAACTGTGTTAACTTACGCCATCGGTACCGTAACTCTGAAAGAAACCGGTGACTTGATAGAAGACAGAAAGGGTGAAATAAAACAGATTAAGACAGGCAGCAACGTGTCAGAGGGTGAAGGAGAGAGAGAGCGTACTACTTCGTCTTCCCCTCCCTCTCCACCCCCTCGATGTTAGCGGAAAGGGGCGCCTAGACGCCGCACCACGCTACGCTTTCCGACATCAATCACCGTCGATAACACGCCGCCGCCGCGGCGGGAGGGGCACTTAGTTGCCATGGTAACATCGCTCCCTCCGGGTCGTCGCCGCCGTCGTCTGTCGTTAGAAAAATAAAAGAGAGGAAAGCGCGATTCCCGGAGCGGGATGGCTCGTAATCTGATTTCTCCGCCGCCGTTGCCGCCGCCATCGTCTCCGGTGCTGCAAGGCAAATCAGTTTTATTCGGCGCGCGGCGTGGCCTCTGCTGGTAGCGCGTTGCCTAAAACGGCAGCCCTACCCGAAAGCGCCGAGCATGATGCGGGCGAGGTCCTCGTGGGACAGCCGGTCTCGATGGCAAATAAAAGCAAAAGGCGCGTGTAGCGCGGATACGAGTTTACTCCGTGAAGTGATGCCAGAGGGAATGCAGGCACTGTTCCCATACACTGTCTGTAAAACAATGGAGTTGCCGGATACATCCTTTGACACAGCATCATCAATAATATTCACAACAGACACTGAAAATTAGTATTCGCTACTTTTATAAATAAATAGATGTGCAGAGGTAGACGCATCGTTTTAATTATTACCTCGAAAAAAATTAAGACACAACCATGAAACTCAGTGCAAACATCTTCATAATCAAATTTAATGGTCCATATTGGGACCGATATCAGCAACATAATTTACCATGAAATCTAATAATAGGAAGTAATAATTTTTATTTATATATATTTTTTAGTTTGTTTATACGTTTTGGACACCATCCAAAGAATGAAGTGCGTAACGATTTTTTAACATTAAATTTTTAAAGGCCTGAAATTGTTAAACAACAACATTATCAATTACACTCATTTCACCTGAAATTAAGCCCTATATCTGAGAAATTTAAAATATTCTCATAATATGAGAGAAAGGTTAATAATACAAATCGTACTTATTAATTTATTATTATAATAGCTTAGCGCACCTACCTCTCGTAGACTGCTTTTCTTTAATCGAATTTTAATATTATTCACGAAGTACAACATGTTCTACACTTTTCACGGAAATTAACGCCATAGAACCATGGTCTTTTCTGAATTTCTGACCTAAAAGCTATTCTGATTGCTGGAATAGCAAGTCTTTGTTAGTTTTGCCTTTTGAGTACTTGTGGTGATACGTCCATAAAAACTTTCATCCCCTAACATATATTCCTTTAGAAGTCAAATACAAGTTTCCATAGATTTACCTTTAAATATGTTTAAATATGAGTTGGATTTCCAGAAAGACGCTGAAATACGTATTTTTGAGTTCCAACTTAGAAACCAAAATAAAAATTTCGTATCATGGTTTAATAATGAAATATTTTCATACAAATTTTCAAGACGTTTGACCCCCTTAGGTGTTGAATTTCCAAAAATACTGAAACCCGTATTTTTTTATTTGTAACTGAGAAGTCAAAGACTAATTTTCATTGATTTATCTTTAAATATGCTTCTGTCGGTCTTCAGTAACTATTTACTTTCAAAATAAACTTTCTTGCACTATTATTCACCATTCGTGATTGAATTCCCAAAAGTTCTGAAGCATGTATCTTTTGTATTTCTGACTGGAGACCCAACACGAGGTCTTTTCATTTCTAGGATCAAAATTGCCTTAGTAACAACATATTTTCAAAAATCAATCAGCCCCTGCTGCACACAATTACTGTCGCAGTTTAGAACAATCCCTTGCAAAACGTTGCCCACGCCATAAGATCAACGCCCTCTCCTGATTTCAGGTTTCTTTCCTTAGAGTTTTGGCTCGGCGATGATGAGTCAGTGAATGAGTTAGACCCTATTTCAGGTCCTTAGGGGTCGAATTATCAAAACCATTCGAGCACATACTTTTTATTTCTAGTGGAGAAGCTAATTTTCAAGTTTTAATAAGTTTAGCTTTAAAAGTGCTTTCTTAAATAAATATTTTCATAAAACATGTCATCTCCTACCTCACTCACTTATGCGTTGAATTTCAAGAAGTACTGTAACATGTATGTCTTCATTTACGGCTGACAAACCACACACCAATTTTCGTAGTTCTATGATCAAAATTGCCTTAACAGTCGCATGTTTTCAAAAAACATTTCATCCCCTATTTCATCCCATAGAGGAGAAATTTCGAAAAATTCCTTCTTGAGCGCTGCCTACGGCATAGGATCAGCACTCTCTCCTAATTTCATTTTCGTGTCCTTAGCGGTTTGTGCTCAGCGGCGATGGGTCAGTAGTGACGTTTCCCGTTACAATATTGGAGGAATCTCTTTTACTGTATTTTCCATATCCTTATTTGTATCTCTGCTCTAAAACCGTAAACCAGTTCATACATTTTCAGGTCTTCTGAGTTAAAAGAGGCAGAACATGCATTCAAGGGGTCATCGCAATGTTATAAGTCCTGCTAGGGAAGAGAAGCAACCAACTCGTGTCATGTAAGGGAAAACCCGCCACCGCTGCCTTTGTGGCCTTGTGACAGCTGGCGTGAAACGGACCAATGGGGGCATGGTTGCCTCCCGATGTCACGGCTCCGAGCTCCCATTGAGTCGGACGCAGTGGATGGCGACGAAGTTCGCTCTTCCTTGCCTACCAGGAATATGGCGGTAACCACATAAATACAAATGAACAAACCACAAGGCGGAACTAGAACTGCGCATGACTTCTTAACTACAAAAGGAGCAATTAACTTCACAGCAGGTAGTCAACGAAGGACCATTCTTCCAACATCTACGTGATTATTCAGCTATTCACAATAAAGTGCCTGGCAGAGGGTTCGAACTGTCTCTCTGCCGTTCCACTATTGAACAGCGCGCGAAAGAATCGAGCACTTACATTTTTCTGTGCAAGCACTGATATCTCTTACTTTATCGTGATGATTAGTTCTTCCTGTGTAGGTGGGTGCAAACAGAATGTTTTGGCAATCGGAGGAGAAAACTGGTGATTCAAATTTCATGAGAACCATCCCGTCGCAACGAAATACGCCTTTGTCTTAATGATTGCTACTACAATTCAGGTATCATGTCTGTGGCACTATCTCTCCTGTTTTGCGATAGGACAAACGAGCCGCCCTTCTTTGAATTATTTCGGTGTCATCCTTCAGTCCCACCTGATGCGGATCCCACACCGCACAGCAATACGCCAGAATGGGGCGGACAAGCGTCGTGCCAGCAGTTTCTTTAGTAGACCTGTTATAAACGTTTTAAGTGCTCTGCCAATAAATCACAGTCTTTGGTTTGCTCTACCCACAACTTAATCTATGTGTTCGTTCCAATTTAGGTTATTTCTAGTTGTAATCCCTAAGTTATTAGCCATAAGATTTGTGTGAATAATCGCGTAACCGGAATTTAGCGGATTTCTTTTAGCACTCACGTGAATAACTTCACACTTTTCTTTATTCAGGGTCAATTGCCACTTTTCGCACCATGCAGATATCTTATCTAAATCATTTTGCAATTTCTTTTGGTCATCTGATGACTTTACAAGGCGGTAAATGACAGCATCATCAGATCATCAGCAAACAATCTAATAGCCCTACTTAGATTGTCTCCTATGTCGTTAATATAGATCTGGAACAGTAGAGGGCCTAAAACACTCCCTTGGGGAACGCCAGATATTACTTCTGTTTTACTGGATGACTCTCAGTCTGTTACTACGAACTGTGATATTTCTAGCAGGAAATCACTAATGCAGTCGCACAACTGAGGCGATTTTCCACAGGCACGCAGTTTGGCTAGAATACGTTTGTGTCGAACTATGTCGAAAGCCTTCTGGAAATCTAAAAAAATGGAATCAATTTGACATCTCCTGTCGATAGCACTCATTACTTCATGAATATAAAGATCTCGTGGTGTTTCACAAGAACAATGTTTTCTGAATGCGTGCTGACTATGTGTCAATAAATCGTTTTCTTCGAGGTAATTTACAATGTTCGAATACAGTACATGTTTCAAAATCCTACTGCAAATCGACGTTAGTGATATGGGCCTGTAATTCAGTGGATTACTCCTGTTTCTCTTTTTGGTTATTGGTGTGACTTGGGCAATTTTCCAGTCTTTGGTTACAGAACTTTCTATGAGCGAGTGGTTGTGTATTATTGCTAAATATGGAGCTACTGTATAAGCATACTGTGAAAGGAGCATGACTGGTATACAATCTGGACCGGAGGCCTTGCCTTTATTAAGTGATTTAAGCTGCTTCGTTACTCCGAGGATATCTACTCCTATGTTTCTCATCTTGGCGGTTGTTTCTGATTTTACTTCGTCTTCTTTGGCGAAGGAGTTTCGGAAAACCTTGTTTAATAACTGTGCTTTAGTGACACTGTCATCAGTGTTATCGCGCAGTGAAGGTATTGATTGCGTCTTGCCCCTTGTGTGCTTTTTACATCAGAATCTCTTTGGGTTTTCTGCCAGATTCCGAGACAGAGTTTCGTTGTGGAAATTATTAAAAGCTTCTCTCATTGATTTAAGTGCTATATTTCGAACTTCTGTAAAACTATGCCAATCTTGGGGGTTTTGCGTTCTTTTAAATTTGGCATGCCCTTTTCGTTGCTTCTGCAACAGCAATCTGATCCGTTTGGTTTACTATGAGGGATCAGTAACATCACTTATTAATTTATATGGTATACGTATATCTCTCAATTGCTGTCGATAATATATCTTTGAAATCATTCCACATCTTCTCTACGCTTACATGATCAGATCGGAAGGATTGGAGAAAGTCTCTTAAAAAGGCGTTAAGAGCATTTTTATCAGCTTTTGTAACTACATGTACTTCGCGGTTGTAGGGTTACGGTATTCAGCCTATCAGCAACTGCCTCGTGGTCGCTAATCCCTGTATTCATCATGACACTCTCTATTGGTCCAAGATTATTTGTTTCTAAGAGGTAAAGTACGTTTTCGCGTTGTTCCAAAAAATTTTCTGAGAAAGCATTCAGTACAATTTCGGATAACATTTTATGTCTGTCGCCGACCCTAAACGTATTTATTCAACGTATCTCATCTGGAGGAGGTATTTTTTCTTGTACAACCCCCAGTTGATATAAAAATTAATAATAAACACTTTAGTATGAGGCCCCGTTGGCTACCACTAACACTGGTGGGAGAGCCTGTCTGGAAATGAAGGTTCGAAAAGACACTTACTGCTAGGATCTCGAGATGTACAGCTATTGCTGGAATCGTGTCAGGGACAAAAGTAGGAGACAGCGACCACTTCGAGTTATATGCAATTTTGATAACAGGTTTCTTTGCTCTGACGGCATTATGTCTCACCACATCCATCAAATCGTGGCATGTAATTTCTGAAGGGTAAAATTAGTAGAGGATAGAACTTCAGATTATTGGATCCACCAGGGTAGCCGAAAACGCTAATGCGCTGTTTCCTGGATTCGAGTATGCGCGTCGGCCACGGATCGAATCCGCCCGGCGGATTAACGACGAGGGCCGGTGTATCGCCCAGCATGGATGTGGTTTCTAGGTGGTTTTCCACCTCCCCTAGGTGAATACTGGGATGGTCCCCAATTCCCACTTCGGTTACACGCCTCGCAGACATGTGAACACGTTCACAGTATTCCATAGATTACAGTAGACGCAGACTGCTGGGGTACACTAATTCCGTCCCAGGGGGTAATGGATGGCGGCAGGAAAGTGTTCGGCCACCCCTTGACATTAACCTTGCCAAATCTGCTCTAACGAAGCCAACCTACGATACCGCGGGATGGAGGCACCAGTGAAAGAAAGAAAGAACTTCAGATTATTGATAGCCTTTCCATGATGTAGTAGTGTGAAGTAATCAACGTTGTAGTAGACTATGCATCCTGAGTGCGAGCTAACATCCCCAAAGATGTTCGGGGTCACAGGCTGTTCCTTTTCGTCCAAATGTCTTGGCTGAAACTCGTCTAAGGGTTGAACCGCACGTGTCGTATTACACTCCCTAAATTAGACACTTATGACCCTTTGGTTAAAGTGTCTGGCTGATGGCAAGTTTGCGAAATACAAAGTTAATGTAACGTATAATATCAGTAATAATAATACGGGGAAGTAATTAACGACCCATAAATGACAGAGGCCATAAAGTTGCGATTTGGTTAGATTAATGTTTATTCAGAAAGCAAACTATTGGCGAAGGAGGTCGCATTAAAATTACTATAACACTCGAGCGCATATCCATTTGACACAGTTCGATCGTACACAATGACATCGCGAATTACAAGTCCAATACTCCACCTCGTTGACTATGAGAAAAGTTAGAGTTCACACCAGGCGCTCGGCTGCTCACTGCTCAGAGACTAAGTCCCGCGATACCACACAACGCGAAATTTTCTAAGTCGTTTCAGTTCCTAGCTACCTAAAGACCGACCGCCCTTTTTGGTGTCTCCAGTCGCATTGTACTGTTTGATGTCTAAACCAGAACTGCCCTCTGCCCATTACCGATCGTGTTTCCCGAGCGCCGAACGTCTTGGCTCAACTGACTATCGCAGTTCCCTTTCCTGAAACCGTCCATCTGATTGGCTACAACCTATTCTACATTAGTTTACATTTTACCATTTTTAAATAACCAGAGCTTGACCACTTTCACGTTCTAAATAAACTAATAATAAGATCCATTACATAATAAGCGTTAAATTCTTTTACGTAAGACCAATAAAGTTTCCTTCTTAGCTTTGAATGCCACGGCCAGTAGCCTTGCACCAAGGTGCATTCTGATAAACAAAGAAAGAACAAAAGTAACTGTTATGCACTAAACTTTACCACAAATGTTCCATTACCTAATGATTCAATAAGGTGTCATGCTGTTCAATGTGTTTTGTGTCGAGGAAATGATGATCTGATGCTAAACCGAAAATACTGTTACTTTAAATTTACTATATCGTTTGGACAAATAATGTTACAGAGTGGATATTCACAACATTTGTCATTTTAGTGATACCTTTCTATATGAAATATCGATCATTAAGATCGACCAAAGCGTTCAGATTTTAGTATTCACCTCTTTGTTACAAAACTTGTTAAATTCACTTTAACATTAAATCCTAAACTGTTATAGATATGATCAATATTCTACTTTTATTGGGATCCCCATGAAACTTTATGGAGGACGGCACATTATAATTACTGTGGCTTGATTCCCTGCAGAACTACAGAATTAGATAGTTTTCATAAATGTTTCTCTTTATGGCCGAACTTAGGTCCGCCATATTTAACACTGCTACATCTCCTCGGGCACAAAAGCTTTCTACTAGGTCTCCCTATGACGTAGATCCTCGCCTGTCTCACACGCACACTACAGCGCTTTGGTCTCAATAGGCAATAGACGCCTGTGAATTTCCCCATGTCTTGGTGAATCTGCGCCCTTTGTGACACGCGGTCCTGGACGACAGGGTTCGTTTCATGGTTCCTGCAGGCTGACTCTTTCGGCCATATATTTAAATGAAAGCGCAATGGTCGTTAACTCACATGAGTGATTAGGATTTTGACGACTGATTTCTAAGTCAATTGCAAATGGGGTCATAAATTGCTGCTGACGTTGTGCGCATCCTATATACAGAGTGTTGTGTGTGTCCATTGTGGAACAGGGCGCAGAGAGGACATTTTGGATTGTCTGGATTAGAAGTATTGATGATAGGGTACTGTAAACTACATCTCAGTTTCTTATTATTTGACACGGTCAAATCTATAGACAAGTGATTTGTTCTGTTAATGTTGTTGATTCAGAAAAACCCATAATCGTGGAGAGCACGAATCGTCTTTGGTCTAGTTTAGTCTTATCTACAAGTCATCTTCAGATTCAAAATAAGAGGTCGTTATAGGAAATGCTCACTGATAGGTTCAGACTGTTATCATATTTGGACAATGAGATCATGCTGGCCGCATTATGTTGTTCTAAAGTGCTGTAATGTCATAAGCAGTGAGTTTTAGTGGCTCTGCAGAATGAGATGCCTGTTCCACACGAGAAACTATTACTATGTAAGCTCCATATGTAAACATACATATCATACGTTGCTCATGACACAGATCTCGGTAGACCAGGAAACGCCCGTGCTGCGGCAGCCAGAAGAAGCCAGTCTGTTGTATTCTGAAGGTGCACAGTTGCACAGTTGGATACCGATAGTGCTCAAAGCCATTTGAAACAGCGCAGTTGGTTACTGTATTGCACCTTATTTTTCATGCAGGGCTTTCCAAGCCGAACGTAGGGCTATAAAATGCCGTAAACCATAACGCAGTTTGTTACCTACATCCATGTCAACCTATAGCCACCCTGCAAACATAAGAAATCTAAACTGGTTTTGGCACCCAACCAAGAAAAACTCTTATTTTCGTCATGCATGAAGAATATGGGGTCCAGAAGTTTATCAAATATAAGTATATTTGGTATATAATTTTTACATAGCGTAATGGATCTAAAGGGTTATTCGTCTTTATAAAGGACTGTGATACAATCGCTGTTGCAGGGAAGATCACTCTGTTTCTTGCTGATTACAGGTTTTGGGCAACATGTCAGAAGATTACGCTGTCTATATCGATTCACGACGCATCAACAGACCCACAGCTGCGGGAGAATGGTTAGTGTAGGTTCCGGAACATATTCACATCTCTAGACAGAATTTACCAATATACCCTAACGTCGATCGAGCACTATTTAGACTAATGAGCTGAAGTCAAGCGCAGCAGACTGGTCGATTCTATGGTCGATCGTAGATCCTCGACTGCAGGGGAACGAACAGGAGTGTGAGGTGTGCCAGCAACTTGTCTGTAGAATGAAGGCTTTCACGACCGGGTGACATGGCTGTTGATATACTTTCCGGGATGTGAGGTCGTCGTCCAAGAACTTTTCTGCTCCTTACGTTTCGTCCAGAACTGCGCTGGACTTCCTCAGAGGTGCTGCTCCGCTGAGTCTTGCCGACTGACTGGTCGGGTGTCTGAGAGCGACTTATATATTGTGAGAAAGGGGGGCGTGGTTCAGGTGACGCGTGATGAGCAGTGATAATCCTTAGCAAAGATAAGGTTGACTATCGATTACCACATTGTCAAAGATAAAAACTGTTAGCAATTTTGTAGAGCCACTAATAATCCATAGCAAAGATAAAAATTCTAATCATCATCCTCAACAAAGAGAGGTGTCATAAAAAGTCTTGTCGATCGAGCGGAACGGATATGTACACCTGAACATTTGGATGCTGAAGTGAAACATCCGAAGCAGGCTTTTGAAAAAAAAACGGCTACTCAAGGAAAGAGATAAATAGAATTTTGCGTCCAAGGAACAGAAATCCAAAAGATAATAATGAACCACAACGACAGAAAAATACAGTAGTTCGACCTTTTATTAAAAAAGTAACAGATCGGATCGAAAAGATTTTACGAATACATGACTTAAAACCGATCTTTAAACCAACGAAGAAAATAAGTCAAGTACTACGATCTGTGAAGGATAAACGCCCTCCCCTGTCGACATGTGGTGTGTATAAAATTCCATGTACCTGTGGTAAAGTTTACATTGGTACTACCAACAGAAGCGTAAACACGCGACTGAAAGAGCATAAAAGTCTTTGTCGACTTGGAAAAATAGAAAAGTCAGCTGTAGCGGAACATGCTCTTCAACCAGGCAACCACCAAGTGAAGTTTTCGGATACCGAAGTTTTATCTACAACGTTAAATTACTATCCACGGCTATATAGAGAAGCTACCGAAATTTATAAACATCACGATAATTTTAATAGGAAAGAGGAGGCTATGAAACTTAGCGATATATGGACAGTGGCTCTACAAAATTGCTAACAATTTTTATCTTTGACAAGGTGGTAATCGATAGTCAACCTTATCTTTGCTATGGATTATCACTGCTCATCACGTGTCACCGGAACCACACCCCCCTTTCTCACAATATATAAGTCGCTCTCAGACACCCGACCATCGCCACATTCCAGTTGTTTCCATCCCCCACACCTCCTCCACCGCCGTCAAGCGCCCCAGGGGCACCCCTGCCTCCTCAGCTTCCAAAAAGGCTCCGCCTCGTCCTCCTTCCCCCACCCATGATGCCATGGATGTCTCCCCGCCTGTCCCTGCCCCCTCATCCTCCTCCTCTACCCCCTCCTCCTACCGCTACCTCCTCTCCCATCCTGATCCCTCTCTCCTTGAAGCCCAGAACCTCACCCTCTTCCTTCGCCAGCATTGTCCTGGTGCCCCCATCTCCCTCCTCACTCCTCGCCGTGATTCGGTCCTCATCTCCTCCCCCAACCCAACCCTCCACACATACCTCCTTTCCCGCATCCCTGTGACCCGCTTTGGCCCTCATGCCTCTCTCACCCCTGCTCCTTCGCCACCTCCCTCCCGCCAACCCCACCCTCTGCGTCGCCCGCCGACTCTCACCGCCGTGATCACTCAGCTTAGTCCAGTGATCACGGAGGAGGAGGTGTTGGCGGAGCTTCAGGCCCATCCCCATTTGGAGGTGCGTGTGGTTCGCCGCATCCATAATGCACGCTCCCTCCATCAACCGTCTCCTGAAGGAGGGTGCCCTCCTTTTTAACCCGCATTATAAGGTTGACCCCTCCCGTTCCCCTCCTCAATCCCTGCGCTGCCAGAGGTGTCTGCGCTATAACGCGCACCCCACAGCTGAGTGCCGCGAGGCCCCCACCTGCCCGCATTGTCGGCAAGCGCACTTCCTCAGGTAGTGCCCTAACCTCCAATCCCCTCCTTCCTGCAATACCTGCAATCTCCCTCATCCCACCTACTCCCAAAAGTGTAAAGCTCGACCCCCTCCAACCACTCCTGAACTCACCATCCCAGTCCGTCCCCTGGACGCCCCCACCCCTCCTGGCATTTCCCTTCGCCCCCCCCCCCCACCGCTGAGGACATCATCAGGTTCCTTACCATCGTCCTCCAGAATGTTCATCCCTTTCAGCGCCCCCACACCCTCCAGCAGATCTCCCTTGCCGCCCGTTCCATATTCCAACTCAGGATGTACGCCACCTACTCCAACAACCAGCCCCATTTCAACTTCTCCCGCCTTGACACCCTCGTCTAAATCCCTATCATGGCGCGACAGCAATGTATCCTTTTCAACAACATCCGCTCCCTACCCGCCAACAGGAACCTCTTCCTCCACACCCTTGCCACCCACCGCGTGGATGCCTTCCTCCTTAATGAAACCTTCCTCCAACCCCACCACACCGTCCACACTTCACCCTACCTCCTCCACCGCTCCGATAATCCCCTCCCAATTGCGCGTGGCGGAGTTGCCATTGGGCACCATCGCCAGATCCCCGTTCGGCTCCAACCTCTCCTTCCCGACCCCACCGAACACCTGATCCTTCGTCTCTTCTTCCCTGGCCTTACCGTTACCTGCGCCACCATCTATGTCCGCCCTAACGCCCCTATTCCCTTCGACTTCCTCTCCCACATTGACCGTACCTTCTCCTCCTACATGATCGCCGCCGACCTCAACATCCATAGTCGTTCCGCCGCCCAGATACGGCGGTGGCATCGGTTCCTCTCCTCCCTTCAAGGCGACCTCATTCCCATCCCCCAGCACACCTGTCCCGAATCCAACTCCACTCCTGATGTTATCCTCTCCTCCCCCAACCTCCTTGGCCACATAACGGTGGATGTCCTGGAGCCTATTGGTAGCGACCATCTCCCTGTCCTCCTCACCGTTTCAGACGGCCGTCGCCCTCGCCCCGACCCTCGTACTGACCCTCCCCCTAAGTATGTCCACGACTATTCCCGAGCCGACTGGAATGCCTACCGGGATACCCTTTCCACCCAGGTCGATAGCCACCCTCTCACCTACCACCACCCTGACGATGTCACCCATGCCACCTCCTTTCTCCAGCAGACCTTGTCTGAGGCTATGGAGGCCCACATCCCTACTGTCGCCATCCGCCCCCACCGTCCTACCTTACCCCCACAGGCCGTTCTCCTCCTCCATGAATCCCGTCGTCTCTACCGTGCCTTCCTCCGTACGTGTGACCCGGACACACTACGATGCCACTGGCAACTCCAGAGACACATTCGTAATTTGCTCGCGGCTAAGAAATGCCGGGACTGGCGACATACATGCACCCGTTTAAATGCTACCCTACCAATCAACTCGTCCAAGTTCTGGTCGGCCTTCCGTCGCCTTACCGGAACTAAACCCTCCCCCTATTATCCTCTTCTCCATGATGATCACCCTTTCCCTGACTCCCTTAGTAAGGCCAATCACTTTGCCTCCTACCTCTCCGATGTATTTTCCATCCCCGATGATCCCCATTTCGATTACTCCCTCTTCCCGGATATCCGCGATCGAACTGACACCGCTTCCCCTCCCCTCGCTCCTGGTTTCCAGTACTTGGACAGCATTGCACACACGGAACTCAATGCCCCTATCACTACACAGGATCTCATTGCTACACTCCGCACAAAACGCAACACCGCTCCTGGTCACGATCGTGTCACCTACCGTCACCTTCGTGAAGCTCCTGTCTCTTTCCTCTCCACCCTGACCAGGCTCTACAATGTAGTCCTGTCCACCGGTTACTACCCCGACCTGTGGAAAACCTCCCGTATCCTCATGTTCCTTAAACCCGGCAAACCACCGTCCGCTGTCTCCTCCTACCGCCCCATCAGCCTTACCTCGGTCTTCAGCAAGGTCCTGGAATCTATCCTCACCCACCGCATCCACCAGCATCTCCGCCAGCACCGCCTCCTTCCCGTCACCCAGTGTGGCTTTCGGCCGTCCTTCTCTTCCGACGACCTTCTCCTTCACCTCACTCATCTCCTTTCCGAACAGCTTAATTCCCGTCGCTCCACAATCTTCCTCTCCATGGACCTCGAACGTGCCTTACCGCGTATGGCATTCCGGTCTCCTCTTCAAGCTCTGAACCTTCGCCCTTCCCATTAACTACGTCCGTCTGATCGGCTCCTTTCTCTCCCGCCGGCCTTCCTATGTCACCGTCCATAGCTCAGATTCCTACACCTTTTTCCCCTCTGCCGGTGTGCCCCAAGGCTCCGTCCTCTCTCCCCTTCTGTACCTTTTGTACACGGCGGACGTGCCGCTGCCGTCAGCCCCCGTCCACCTTCTCCAGTTTGCCGATGACACCGCCTTCCTTGCCCTTGCCCCCACCCTACAGCGCTCCCAACACCTTCTCCAATCCCATCATGACCGGTTCACCGCTTGGTGCAACCAGTGGTTGCTCAAGGTCAATCCCTCCAAAACCCAGGCGATCATTGTAGGCAAAACCACCCCTTCCTTCCGCCTCCTTGATTTCTACATCACCATCTATGGCCGTCCTATCGCCCTCACTCTCACCCTTAAGTACCTTGGCGTCACCCTCGACCGTCGCCTCTCCTGGACTCCCCACCTCCGGACAATCCAAGCCAAGGCAAGCTCCCGACTCAGTCTCCTCAAGCTCCTCTCCGGCCGTATGTGGGGTCTGGACCCCTCCACCATCCTCCACACCTATAAATCCCTCATCCACCCTATCCTTTGTTATGCCCATCTGGCTTGGATCTCCGCCCCCCCTCCCTTTTATAAATCCCTCCAAATCCTTGAACGCCATGCTCTCCGCCTCGCCTATCGCATCCGTCTCCCCTCCCCCACGCGGATCCTGTATGATCTCATCCCCTTGCCCCACCTCCTCCTTTTCCTAGAAAGGATACGGATCCTGTACACCTCCCGTAAACTCGACCCTCCTCACCCGCTCGTCTCCCCGATCCTCACCCACCCCCGCCCACTGCTGCGCCTGTATTCCCATGTCCCACCCGGTCTCCATCTCTCAACCCTCCTTACCCTCTCCCTGATGCTGTCCTCCTCCCCTGCATCTACCCCTCCTATCAACTTTGATCCTCCCCCCCACCTCCTGTGTCCTTTCCTTTAGGCACCCTCCCTCCCCCCCTTTCCCTTCCCTTCTCTTTCCTTTCCCCCCTCCCTCCTACCCTCTCCCCTGGGCTTCCCCTCCCCCTTCCTCTTTCCCCCTCTCTCCTTTGCCCATGGCATCTCTGCTCTCCCCTCTCCCATTTCCCCTTCCTCCTCCTCCACCTCCTCTCTTGGCAGGTCCCCGGACTCGTACACGCTCAGTGAACATTCGCGCACCGGAGATCATCGCCATCAGTGTTTAGTGTGTGCATCGTTTTGTGTTTCGTGCAGTTACAACTCAACTGTTCACATGTGCCGTCGCCGTTCTCCGTGTTTTGTGCGCCGTGTCTCCAAGTGTTAGTGTTTTTTTCATCCAACGTGAACGGCTTCTTGTTTATTGTTGTTTTGTATCTCCATTTTTTGCCCGCCGTTTTTTGTATTGTATATATCACCTCTCTGTCCAGTTTATTGTTCCACTTATGGCTGAAGAGCAGCGTACTATGCTGCTGACAGCCCGCCTGTATAGGTGTTTAAAATTACAATAAAGGAAAAAAAAAACACCCGACCAGTCAGTCGGCAAGACTCAGCGGAGCAGCGCCTCTGAGGAAGTCCAGCGCAGTTCTGGACGGAACGTAAGGAGCAGAAAAGTTCTTGGACCACAACCTCACATCCCGGAAAGTATATCAACAGCAACTTGTTTGCTTCGCCTATAGGGCGGGCAGACAATTTACGCGGGATTCAGCTTTATGAAAACGATAACGAGAGGATACTTCAACTGCCCCGACAACTATTTGAAGGCTGTAGAGATTTGCGCAGTTCTTCATAAATTAGACTAATTGTGAAGTGTTGTCCATATTTTACATTTGTTGGACCGGTCTTACACGTATCCGGTCTCCTTAATAGACAGTGCGCTATAAAAACCTCATATTTACTTTCATCGAGTGCTGAGTTTTGATTTTTGATTCTGATCGCTAGTCTTCCCTATATATTCTCCCCCAATAATACATTTTGCCTGTAACTGGAGTAGTTGGTGGGAACCTTGATTGTAGATGACTACGATACGGCTGCTCAGGAAAATTTCCACCCAAAAAAAAAACCGTGTCGGCATTTTGGTAATGCTTGCCATGTAATAATTTCCTCGTCCGGAAAGAGAGATACAAGTAGTATTCACTGGGTGCCAGGTCAAGAGAATACGGCGGAATGGGGCCGGGGAAGGGGGTCGAAAAGACGAAGCTTACATCTTAAACAAGCAGCGGGCGGGTCTCCCTGAACAGAATGATCTGGAACGTTGTCGTGTGGCAAAAACATACGCTCGTGCACCTGTTCTCGATACGTCGCCTTCACAGACTCCTGTGACCTTACCAGATGACTTTGGCCGTATATTGCTGTGACATTTTGGCATTATGAACAGAATCTATCAGCACGACATCATGGTGGGCCCAAAACTATCCAGCATCACTACGCCCAAACACAGTTTGTTCTTCGCGGTTTTCAGCGATGGTGAATCCACATGTTTCCTCTGACCGGTTTGCTCTCTTGTTTCAGGGCAGTAGTGATACTGTCAGCACTTGTCCGTGGTGCTTAGACACCTAAAGAAGTCATCGCCCAGAAATAATTTCTTAGAAAAATGAGAAATCAGGTCTCCATAGCTTAATAAAATGTAAAACTCTGAATATTGTTCAGATGATCCGTATCAGTGAAATACAATTAAACTCTCACAAGCGAGTACCTAAATCATTTATACATTAACAGCATTTTCTCACTTCCGTAATCTTTGAAGTCAATCATAATACCTATATCGAGTATAAGTGGACTTAATGTATTTCATATGTAAATTTTACTATGTTCTCAGCTATTTACAATTGCTGCAACATGTGAACTGCAACCTCAAATAGTTTTAGAAACGCTGAAAGTAGTCTAACAAGACTGTTGATACGTTACTTTAAGCTACGTGTCAAATCACACTTCTTTTGTTTCCAGAGATAATGAATCTACTCGAGTGAGATTTATCGACTCCACGATGATAAAAGACGAAAATGGCTGGGAGAGTGGTGATCTGACACCCATGCTTCTTCATGTAGTACCAAAATAATGCCGCAGGGGAGAAAATGACAGCGGCCATTCAAGATCGTGGTGCTTCTTTGGGCATGATCTCCGTGTAACTTCTGTTAATAGCAGTACAAAGACCATTTTAAGCAAGACTTGTGTTTTGGTATTATCCATAACGGATACGAGCTCGTGATTGTCAAAATCAGTGTTCAAATGTAGTCTCCACCACAGGCCGACAACAACTGATGTATTGATGCTTAGTATGCCTCTTAATCCAAGTGGCCAAAGAGTTTCCATTCTTCACTGTTTCGTAGATAGAATGTTTTAACTTCCGATGGAAAAATGGAATTGAGCGTTTGGCGTCATTGACCGGGAGGCCCCGTACGGGGCAGGTCCGGCCGCCTTGGTGCACGTCCTGGTACAGTCGACTCCACATTGGGCAACCGGAGCGCCGGATGGGCTGAAATGATGATGGAGACAGCACAACACCCAACCCCTGAGCGGAGAAAGTCCCCGACCCAGCCGCTAATCGAACACGGGCCCTTTACGACAGCAGTCCGTCACGCTTACCATTCAGCTTTCGGGGCGGACTAAAGTTCCGATGAGTAAACAGGATAGAATGACTGAGCTGAATAATATAAAGCATCTATCCAGAACTAACGAATACCATGAAAAATACTGAATAAAATAATACGTAATAAATTACGTACAGAGGTAAGTGGAAATGTTACGCGAAACGAGAAAGTAATGATTTTCTATTATGGTACTATGTATGAAAAATTAGCTAATATACTGAAGCTCTTTAGAACTGATGCCACATTTAAAATCAATAACATGCTTTGGTGCATACTGAGGAATAATTTGTAAGGGAAATTTATAAATACGATAAAACTCGTATCTATAAAATTCTGTGTAACAGGAGTAATGACCACAGTTACGTTCGTAGCATTTTTTTTTTGTTTTTTTTTTTTTTGCAATTTGATATTCCTGTTACTATGAGTTTATTCATCGATTGTCATTTTTTTATTTATTGTTCACTGTACCTATTTGAGTTTATATATTGTCGTGTAGTCATTTGAAGATAGTGAGGGGAGTTTTGGACACTGGGAAATGGAGTGCCAAATGAAGAAATCGCTACATTTTTGACATATTCTTCTGTTGGAGTTCAATAGAGGGGTCAAAACAGCGGATACAGCCAGAAACATTGGCACCGTGTATGAGGATAATGTCACTGGACAGAGGACGGCAAGAAAATGATTTTCTCCTTTTAATGAGTATCGTTTTGACATTAGTGACACTCCACTTTCAGGAAGACATTGGGGGCTTGATGAAGCTCATCATAACACATTAATCTGCAACCTACGGAAAAACGCTTCAAACTTATGCAGCAACCAATAGATCGGTCGTGATGGTGGGTCCTCCAATTACAGATACAAGGAACGTAAGGACCCTCTTCGGCTTAATTATTTCGAAAAGTCGTCCTTTGGGCTGTCCAACCATGAAGCCAGCCACCCTTCCTTGGAAAATGAATATCACCTCACAAGATTTCACATACAGGATAAGAATAGAAAGTAAAACATACTGGACACTTTGTGATTACGGTACACAGAAGGAAAAATGAAAAAAACGTCAAATGAGCAGATTGTAGGAAACATAAAACTTTTCAAAACCTTGCAAATCTGTCAAAATTTTTATCTTTACTTACTTATTTTAACTGTAGTAATACGATTGAAATTCTGCTTGACTAAATTCGAACTCCTGACCAACTCTCTGTGCGTGCACATTACCTTTCACACTTTGATTTCTTGTCCAAGCACACCAAGTGTTCAGTCCCGCTACTTGTGTGTCTTTCCTGGAAGTATTCATCGACCACACCATAACTGCACCTGGGGTAAGGCGCTTCGGTCGGCTCATCGTGAGTTTCTGCCAAGATATTTCATGACGACGTGCTGAATCACTCGACAGTATATGCACAACTGTCTTGCATGCTGTCGTGTTTTCCTTAGTCGCAACCATACGTGATTACTATAACGTCACCTCATGTTTCTCATAGCAGTCACAGAAGGCGAAGTGCTACAATATTGTGGTGGAGTAGTATACGGACCATACACGCTAATACCCATTGTTGTAACAATAACGGTATTGACATATTACACAGACTAATTCATTTTGCTTCACTTTACCGACTGGATAAACGATGCTGAAGCACTTATAAGGAAGATACGGTCACAGTGGATGTCAGCACGAATATTTTAATTTTTTTTATTTAGTTTTGTATAATTACCTCTTTCATAAGATTCATGTAGAATATTTCTGTTGCTGAAGGCCTTTTTCTTCGAAATGCTTCAGTTTTCGTCAGTTTGCATTCTGAAACGTGTTTATGTTTATGAAACTTAGTTAAGCTTACATTGTAACATTGCGATTTTTGTTTTCTCCGTGGCCATGTTGATGTACACTACTGACTATGAAGTAAATGCAGCGACAGAACAGTATTGCTACTACGACTACTCACACGATTCTGAATAACGAGGTTAATATGAACTTACGACTTTATGTGCTTACGACTTTACAAAAGACTAGTATGGTCAGTTTTCGAATTCTACGAGGGATTGTGTCAGATACACTACTGTAAGAACTTTCTGAGTAGGTAAAGATCCTATAGGATAGGAGGGTGCTTAGTTATAATGCGATAAGAACTGCGTAAAAATGAAAAAAATGTAATACATGAGGCTTTTTAAACTGGATATGTGATTGATATAAGGAGGGAGATAATTTCCACACTCCTGTTGCAGCTGCCGAAATCGACACACAGAAGGCAGCTGTTCGATGGAAGAGGACAGAAAGGATTTTTCTGTGATGGGAACGAGTGTTTCCACTACGCTGTTCCGATAAGACAGTTAATGTCACGGGGAGTTATAGGTGTTTTATATGTTGATGATTCTGCTAGGGAGAAAGGATGTGTGGACATCTCTACACTTGTCTGTTAGTACCTAGGATATAAGTGCATAAGATTGTAACCTTCTCTGCCCTACATATCGGTTAGCCCGAAAGTTCGGATGAGCCTATGAGTAACAATACGTTTTTGTAAGGCGAGCGTTTCTACAGAGAATTCCTAGTTAGTGTGGATATGTGTTCAACAACTTATCCTTGTACGATTTATTCCAGTTTCTATCATTCCTATTTACTTCACTTTTGATCATATGCGTAAAACAGTACAGTCACAAACGGTAAGGTACGAAACTGAGAGGCGTAGCACGAAAGTTGAATGTCCCACAACAAAAGTCTACTGAAATGAGTTAGAAGTAATTAACCGGTCGCCAGTCCCACTGGACAACATGTCTTCACTATCTAAGTGATAATTAGAACAGCAATGATTATTTACTTGGATAGGTAAGTGCACACTCGTTTTCAATACCACAACACGATACAGCGCATTGATTTGAAATTTTTGGAATGGTTTTGAATTGTGAGTAAAGCAGGACAGTTTACTTACTGAGACATAATTAATAATTAATTTCAGTTATACTTCCAGCAGCAAAACAAACGGACACCCCCAAAATAAAACGATTTTATAGTTCGTTGCAGATGTTCGCACGCTGTCTCCGCTGTAGTCGACATTGCTGCTGTAGCCCCCTATAGTACGGGCACACTTTGATTAGTAATGACCAGTCGTGTGGCAACATCACATTATACCAGCATAAATTATATTAAAATAATACTTTACATAGATGTTACAGTATTTCCATTGATTAGGAAAAACATATTCCATTTTCAGTTTACAAATAAAATTTTAAGATTTTTAAAAAAATCAATAAATAAATGAATAAGTCAAATAGTATTTACAACACACAAAACAGGCAAAACATTTGAAATGACAGATTTGTTTTTAAGTGTCACAGGAAAATATGTTAAAAATGACAAACGTCACTAATATGACGTACACAGGCATCCTCGTCAGCTCCTAGTGCTGTAAGCTTCCCAGAGAAAGACCTTTCAGCGTAAGATCGCTATAACAAACAACGGAACTTACAGGCTGAAAGACGTGCACTTCACTCACCATTCAGTTCTCGTATTTAATATTTCTAATCTACGCATTCTGGTATTCGGTAAACTAATAATTCAGGTAATATTAATAATTTCTATGGATGCCTGATTTATTTGACGATTTTTACAGCTTGTCTCACACTGATCTGTGAGAGGAGCTTGGCGCCAGGAATTTTCTTTATTTATGGGCGAGGGCAGCAGTCTTCCTAGCAGCCATGATGGCTCCCCGTTTCCTATCCTTTTTCCGATCGCCAGGGTAGCACGTGGTGGCGTTTGAAAGTTCAGTAGTGGCCAAAGTTTCTCTGCTCTCAGTTCCCCAACCTGCCTTACCAACCTTGTAACTGATATTTCTTCTCAACTTTAACGTAGCGAGGTCGCCTCCCTGTGAAATTCCGGCCCTATGATTGGCCAGTTCAGGTGCGCGCCCGTTTTCCGCGGGCGTGCGCCAACCGCCCTCCGCGGATGGATAGTGGACAAAGGGGTAGTAGTCAGTTCTAGTGTGACCGTGCCTGAGGTCGGAGGTGCCGCTTCCAGGAGATGAAGTTCGGCAAGCATGAGCGCCGACGTGCACTGTAGATTCGCGCCCTGCGGCCCAGAGGGAACCTTATAGGTCATTGTACTGATGTGCGCTCCTTGAATCACGGTTTATGCAATGTTTTCCGTGTTATCAGGCTGTAGGGTTTTCCTTATATAGTCGGGCATAATGTGCGAGACGTGTTGGTTAGTCACAGAAGCTTGCAGTACGGCACTAAAATGCATACATTCATGCTCACTTTTCCACTTCGTCCGACAGTAGCTCTTTCAGTTCTCCTGTGTTAAATTCGACTCAAAATTTATGTCATTCTAGCTTGAAAACTTCTGCCCTTTGTCTTACGCCACGTGGTGAGTGTCTGAAGCCCCTTCATGTTTCGTTAACGTAGTCGGGCCGCGAGCCAAAGTTATATGAATAGTTTCGCGTCTTGCTGGTTGTATTCCATTAGTACAGGGGGCTACCTAGCGACGCACCCACAGTAGCATCTTTCTTACTCTTTGGCTGATTCATGGTGGTGGTCGTTGCATGCCTACAACCCCTTCCTTTAGTAAATTGGACCCCATTTGATAATACGGCGATCGTCCCTAAAATTCCTTGTCTCCTGCTATCGTGGCTTATTATGAACGAGCGTTGGGGCAAGCTGCTGAACTCAATTATTTCTTCCCCCACCCCCATTTGATTGTATAATTGTTCAGTATTCAACTGTTAAATGAGTCCTTTAATCTGTGCTTCTCTCTTTCATTGCATGAAACCATCCTTAGAGTCACAGTAGAATAATGAAGAACTGTAACGGTTGCTACAAGGTCGTGCAGGTCTCGCGCCATTAATGATAGGATAAAGATTCAATATCGCGCGCCTGGCACGACCATTGCACGCATGGCACCGATAATAGTAATAATAATTCTCAATTATCCCCCGTTGATAAACTGGGAAATGTTCACGGATCCGTGTGAGTACGTGAGCACTAAATCCACTTGATGTGGTGGAAGTAGTGGCCTCTGTTTTACCTTGCTGGTTTAAAAAAAAAGAATATCAAAAAATTTCAGCCCCTACACAGAGGGATAGTAACCTGTAAAATAAAACGAGCCACCGCTTTTAAGGCTTTTGTGCAAATTTCATTCATCGGTCCAAAGGGAAGATCATTTCACACGTACATAGAATTTAGAGGGATGCCGATGCCGTTTTGCTATCTGTAACTGTATCCAGTAAATTTCAGGCTTTCGTTTATTATTTCTCTTACCCTTTTTCATGAAGAGAGAAATTTAAGCTTCTCCCATTTAGAGTTAAAGTTGGTAGGGATTCGCTATATTTTGGTCCAATAAGCCTTGAGTGGTGAAGTAGAATTTTGCATGAACTAAAATTTAACTCAGTATTATCTACTTAATTTTATAATGCACATACGTCGACATTGACAGTCTATGTAGCTGTCCCCATACTTAGCTTTACACTAAGTATAGCTACAGGCTATCAGAACTAACGATAAGTTGTAATAAAGAGACTTTTCAAAAATGGTTCAAATGGCTCTGAGCACTATGGGACTTAACATCTGAGGTCATCAGTCCCCTAGAACTTAGAACTACTTAAACCTAACTAACGTAAGGACATCACACACATCCATGCCCAAAGTAGGATTCGAACCTGCGACCGTAGTGGTCGCGCAGTTCCAGACTGACGCGCCTACAACCGCTCGGCCACCCCGGCCGGCCCAAGAGACTTTTCTCTGACCTACAAGAGGGGTGGAGAAACTTGACAAAGAGTGAGTTGCTAACTAAATGTAATTTACATTCACGATTGCAGATTCGGACTGATTAATAAATTCCGAATTTAAAAATATCGGTGACGTATTCATCACGTTATTAATTGGAACATCAATAAAATTATTGGTGAAGAAATGATATCAAATTTGTTTTTCTGGCAATCTGAGACCGACATTGCCTTGCGTGAATAGAAAACTATCAACTCATGGGAACAAAGAAATTTTCGGGACTGCAGATTGATTAATTTTGCAAGATGGCGAAATCCTGTAGAATTTGAACCTACGGCTATTTCAGCGTGCAAGGATACAAGGGTTCCTTACTTTCGCAGAATTGGGCACCCTTCAGTTCTTCCAAAGTTGAGTGGTCACTGACTGGAACAGACTGTAACCGCTACCCCATTTAGGCTGGCTAAGGGAGCTTTCTTCTGTCGAAGGATACATACTGTGAAGATTCGCCCGAATCGACAACAGTGCAAAGACGTCCTCAGTTTCCGATTTCGCTGCAGTTTTTACAAGGGAAAAATAGTGCAACAAGTGCTTTTTGTATATGCTCAATTTCCTTTTGAATAGGTAAAGTACACCGAGAAAGGTAATTTTGCACTTCGGTAGATGGGGTACGCAAGCACGGATGCACTGTTCATATACGGCTTCCAGCGGCACAATTCATTTGTATCCGTCGATGCTACGCTGTATGTATCTCTAACCTCACAATATTTCAATATTTTAGGTATAAATTCGTTCTCCTCGAAGTTAATTCTACAAAGGCCTTGCAGTACATATCAGCTATTACGACCTTACAGTTAAACATATGCCTGTATTTTGAAGTATGGGTTGGATCACATCCTCCTGTCATCTTTTTACTTATGTAAATCATTATATTACACAAATATTCACACTCATAGCATGAATATTGTGTTCTAGACTGAGGTATTGCGCGTCTCCTAAGTCAGTTACCACGGTAAAATTATTATGCTGTGATAGACCCACATTTAATCGTTTATATCCACCCATCTCATATATACGCTGGCAAACAGCAGTACTCTTCGCGGGGGAGGTCTTGCATCCCTTGAGCTGTAGCAGTTCCTGCAGTGGCAGTGGTGGTACAGTATAATTGAACGTCAACATGTAGGATAAATGAGGAAGACCGTCTACAAGGTGTCGTGGCAATGCAACCAGTAGTATGTTGGTGTCACCATCCTGCAGTTCTGCTACTACTGAACCAAGAGTGCGCCGTGCTGCTGGACAGGTAACAGATCACAAGTGTAATGGAATATACATTTTTTACTAAAATAATATTAATTAGGTTAGTATTAGATTGGGCAAGTATGTGCCGAAAACGTGGGTTACGGACGGGGAAGACCCACCGTGGTTTAACAGCGCAATTCGGAGAATGCTCAGGAAGCAAAGGCAGTTGCACTCGCGGTACAAGAAAGATCGGGAGAATGAGGACAGGCAAAAGTTAGTAGAGATTCGTACTGCTGTAAAAAGTGCGATGCGCGAAGCATTCAACCACTACCACCGTCATATCTTAGCAAAAAATCTTGCTGAAAACCCAAGGAAATTTTGGTCTTACGTAAAATCGGTAAGCGGGTCGAAGACTTCCATCCAGTCACTCACTGATCGGACTGACCTGGCAACGGAAGACAGCAAAACAAAAGCTGAAATTTTAAATTTAGCATTTGAGAAATCTTTCACGCAGGAGGATCGTACTGCCGTTTGAGTCTCGTACAGATTCCCGTATGGAGGACATACTGATAGACATCCATCAAGTTGTGAAGCAGCTGAATGGGTCGAAAATAAATAAATCGCCAGGTCCTGATGGGATTCCAATTCGGTTTTACACAGAGTACTCTACTGCATTGGCTCCTTACTTAGCTTGCATTTACCGCGAATCTCTTGCCCAACGTAATGTCCCGAGCGACTGGAAAAAAGCGCAGGTGACGCCTGTATATAAGAAGGGTAGAAGGACGGATCCTCAAAACTACATACCAATATCCTTAACATCGGTTTGTTGTAGGACTCTCGAACATATTGTCAGTTCGAAAATAATGAATTTCCTTGAGACAGAGAAGTTGCTGTCGATGCATCATCACGGCTTTAGAAAGCATCGCTCCTGCGAAACGCAACTCGCCCTTTTTTTTTCAAATGATATCTTGCGAACCATGGATGAAGGGTATCAGACGGATGCCATACTCCTTGACTTCCGGAAAGCGTTTGACTCGGTGCCCCGCTGCAGACTCCTAACTAAGGTACGAGCATGTGGGATTGGTTCCCAAGGGTGTGAGTAGCTCGAAGACGTCTTAAGTAATAGAAACCAGTAGGTTGTCCTCGATGGTGAGTGTTCATCGGAGGTGAGGGTATCATCTGGAGTGCCCGAGGGAAGTGTGGTAGGTGCACTGATGTTTTCTATCTACATAAATGATCATTTGGATAGGGTGGATAGCAATATGCGGCTGTTTGCTGATGATGCTGTGGTGTACGAGAAGGTGTCATCGTTGAGTGACTGTAGGAGGATACAAGATGACTTGGACAGGATTTGTGATTGGTGTGAAGAATGGCAGCTAACTCTAAATACACATAAATGTAAGTTAATTCAGAGGAATAGGAAAAATAATCCTGTAATGTTTGAATACTCCATTAGTGACACAGTCACGTCGATTAAATTTTTGGGAGTAACATTGCAGAGTGGTATGAAGTGGGACAAGCATGTAATGGCAGTTGTAGGGAAGGCAGAAATTCGTCTTCGGTTCATTGGTAGAATTTTGGGAAGATTTGGTTCATCTGCAAAGGAAACCGCTTATAAAACACTAATGGGGCCTATTCTTGAGTACTGCTCGAGCGTTTGGGATCCCTATCAGGTCGGATTGAGGGAGGACATAGAAGCAATTCAGAGGCGGGCTGCTAGGTTTGTTACTGGTAGGTTTGATCATCACGCGAGTGTTACGGAAATGCTTCAGGAACTCGGGTGGGAGTCTCTAGAGAAAAGGAGGCGTTCTTTTCGTGAATCGCTACTGAGGAAATTTAGGGAACCAGCATTTGAGGCTGACTGCAGTACAATTTTTCTGCCGCCAACTTACATTTCGCGGAAAGACCACAAAAATAAGGTAAGAGAGTTTAGGGCTCGTACAGAGGCTTATAGGCAGTCATTTTTCCCTCATTCTCTTTGGGAGTGGAACAGGGAGAGAAGACGCTAGTTGTGGTACGAGGTACCCTCCGCCACGCACCGTATGGTGGATTGCGGAGTATGTATGTAGACGTAGACGTAGATATTTACTCTCAGATCCAGCAGTCTCATTCCTCTTGTACCTGGGGGTGTTGGCTACTAACATTTCATCGTCCTCCCACTGTGGATATCAGACCATGAATTAGGAGGTCTCGGGCAGCTGGATTCATAATATAATAAAGGGAAGAGAGGGCAGATCTTCTTTTGAATTGGTCCCGCCATTCTATTGCTACAGGGGGAAGGGGGGGAGGGACAGTGGGAAAGACGCGGGTTTGCTAGGATGACTTAGATCTACTGCCAGTGGTTCCCTGAGGAAGAGGAGTGGGGGATGACTTTGATTATAAGTCGCCCTAGTGTGTAACCTGGCACCGGAAATCCATATCAATGGCGTTGAGATAAGAAACCAGTTATAGCCACAGCGGGGCTGTAACCGGCACTGATAAACTACTGTCATGGGTGTTAGCAAATCCTAAGCGGTTCGTGTATGTCTGTACCCAGAATAACGTGTGTCCTAAGCTACAATCCTCTTTCTTGAAGAATAGCGCATCAAGAATATGTAAGCTTCCATTCACCTCCTCTTCCATACTAAGCTCAGTCTTTGGAGTAATCTCGCTTAGAACTTCTTCTAAACGACAGACTTACTCCCTGCCATGTCTCCAAACCACAAAGGTATAGTCAAAGTAACGGAACCATATATTCGGTTTATTGTTGGGTGTTTCTCGTGCCTATTCTTCCAATTATTCCATGAAACATCTTGTCAACACTGGGTTTAAAGGTCCCTCAATACGTGTGGTATTTACAGCTGTGAAAGTTTGTATTTTACAGTATGTTGACAGTAACATTGAATTGAGGCGGAAAAAAGAAAATACTGTAGCCTAAAAAGAGAATATCATCCCAGGGAAAATAATAAAAACCTGGTAGTAAGCTCTGGAATAAATGGCATAGGCCTATGGAAGAAAGGAAACAACCCGGAAAACAGGTGTTTAGCTTTTCCGAGGACCTTGCGCATTTATCCAGAAACAGGAGGGATGCGCAAAAGCTGCTGGATATCTCACATGAAATCGCTGAAAGAATAAAAAAAACGGTCCTCATATGAACGGACAAAAATTGTGGAACATCAAGGGAAGAAATGCGTGGAGGTTAAATATATGAAGATAAATTCAAATACTTAGGAAAACTGATCCTACCCAATTTACTGAATAAAGCGGCAATCAAAGGAAGAGCCTGAAAAATAGGCTTACTTTGCAAAGTAACACAGATCTGTTACGGTACAACAAACTAGCGGTATCCACAAGGCGAAAATCGGGCACTATTAATCTGTTTTGAAAGCAGTATTTCCCTATGATAAAAATTGTTTTATTTAAGTAAGAAGGTCAGTTGGAAGAAATTGAAAAGAACGAAAAGAAGATTACTAGAAAAAGTCTGAGTTTCCTGAAGCCTACTGACTTGACGTGGAAAAATACGATAACGAGGAGCTGTTCAAGCACACCGATAAAACCAAGGAAGGGGCACAACGCGGTTGATATTTTATGGATGAAACCCAAAGGGCAGAAAGATCCTCAAATACAAGACGTCATTAAAGTCCAACTGTAAATTGGTAGAGAGGTCACAAGAAATCACAAGAAGCCTGTGTTACACCAGAGATAATCTAAAACGGAGAATAACTCGGAAGTGAAGTCAATAGAATAAAGTATTTTGAAGAGAAACCACTAAAATGAGGAAGGGAAGGAATGATGCGATTCCGGGAAGAAAGGAAAAGAAAGAAAGAGAGGAAAAAAGTTTCATACGTTCCGTAGTTGGACCAATTCTGTGGGAAAGAAATTTACAACCGTGATCGATCTCGAAGCCAAAATAGAAAAAGAAATTACGAAAGTACCTAAGGGAATCAGAGGATTGACTCCGGACTCTGACACGAATCTTAAATCTAGGAGGTTCTTTAAATATGAAATTTATTGCTTAAGTAATTATTACACTACTGGCCATTATAATTGCTACACCAAGAAGAAATGCAGATGATAAACGGGTATTCATTGGACAAATATATTATACTAGAACTGACATGTGATTACATTTTTACGTAAATTGGGTACATAAATCCTGATAAATCAGTACCCAGAACAACCAACTCTAGCCGTAATAACGGCCATGATATGCCTGGTCATTGAGTCAAACAGGGCTTGGAAGGCGTGTTCAGGTACAGCTGCCCATGCAGCTTCAACACGATACCACAGTTCATCAAGAGTAGTGACTGGCGTATTGTGACGAGCCAATTCCTCGACCATCATTGACCAGACCGTTTCAATTGGTGAGAGATCTGGAGAATTTGCTGGCCAGGGCAGCAATCGAACATTTTCTGTATCCAGAAAGGCCGTACAGGACCTGCAACATGCGGTCGTGTATTATCCTGCTGATATGTAGGGTTTCGCAGGGATCAAATGAAGGATAGAGCCACGGGTCGTAACACATCTGAAATGTAACGTCCACTGTTCAAAGTGCCGTCAATCCGAAAAAGAGGTGACCGAGACGTGTAACCAATGGCACCCCATACCATCACGCCGAGCGATACGCCAGTATGGCGATGATGAATACACGCTTCAAATGTGCGTTCACTGCGATTTCGCCAAACACGTATGCGACCATCGTGACACTGTAAACAGAAACTGGATTCATCCGAAAAAATGACGTTTTGCCATTCGCTCACCCAGGTTCGTCGTTGAGTACACCACCGCAGGCTCCTGTCTGTGATGCAGCGTCAGGGGTAACCGCAAACATGGTCTCCAAGCTGATAGTTCATGCTGCTGCAAACATCGTCGAACTTTTCGTGCAGATGGTTGTTGTCTTGAAAACGTCCCCATCTGTTTACTCAGGGATCGAGACGTGGCTGCACGATCCGTTACAGCCATGGGGATAAGATGCCTGTCATCTCGACTGCTAGTGATACGAGGCCGCTGGGATTCAGAACGGCGTTTCGTATTACCCTTCTGAACCCACCGATTCCATATTCTGCTAACAGTCATACGATCTCGACCAACGCGAGCAGCAATGTCGCAATACGTTAAACCGTAATCGCGATAGGCTACAATCCGACCTGTATCTAAGTCGGAAACGTGATGCTATGCATTTCTCCTCCTTACATGAGGCATCACAACAACGTTTCACCAGGCAACGCCGGTCAACTGCTGTTTGTGTATGACGAATCGGTTGGAAACTTTCCTCATGTCAACACGTTGTAGGTGTCTCCACCGGCGCCAACCTTGTGTGAATGCTCTGAATATCTAATCATTTGCATATCACAGCAAATTTCGTGTCTGTAGCACGTCTCCTCGTGGTGTAGCAATTTTAATGGCCAGTAGTGTATATACTTGTGATGTGATCCCTAGCAAGAATTATGGATATAAAGGGATGTCGGTCTCTGTAAATCGTTATATCACAAGCTCTCTTTGGCACATGTTTCTATTTCGCGCTGATTAGCATTTTCAGACCATATGTTAGACACGGAAGGAAGTTATGCCGAACTACGCCTGTTCAGCAGTCTTTCAGCTCAAGAAAATATACTGATGTAGGTTTCACAGTACCTTCATACCTTCATTCCTTTTGCAGCATGTACTAAGATACTTGCAACTCAGTAGAGTAGTCATAAATCCAATGTGCAGCGATTCGTGAGCAACAGATTAGGGCCAATGCCCTAATGGTTGATTGTGGGGGCTTTGGCGGTACTTGAACAAACGCAAGCACGAGTTGTTTCAGCAATGTTTCCAGTTCAGATACGAGTATATGATAACATAAAGAATTTACGAAGTGTACGATTTTATTAAACGAAAATATAGGCGGATACACCGATGGTCCCGATAACTGTTTCCAGGCTATGGAATCCGCCACTAATTACAGTAACTGTGAAGTCGCACTGATTACATTTTCCCATTGTCGGACTGTCTCATAGGTTAGTGCACTACACAGTCTCTTCCAGAAAATAATTTTATGGGGAATTTGGTAAGCCGGTTTGTTCACAAGTCTCTCGTTGAGCGAGCTCTATAGCCCTGAAATTACTACATTTAAATTTATCACGTTTCGCTTTATTATGTTCAAGGTTTGGGTCTGGCATATACAGGCTGTCCCAGGAGGTGTGGTCAGTATTCAGGAACATGGCAGGAACAATCAGTCGACGGCAAAAATCCTAGTAAACATGGGCTCTAAAATGCATACTTTAACAGCTATGAATACTTCTACATCTGCGGTACTATGGAACAAATCTGTGCTACTGCTTTCCGTATTTTGAGAGGTGGCAGTATAAAAAAGTTAAAAAAAGAGGAAAAATGTCCAGTAAACATGGGCTCTTAAGAGCTGTGAACAATTCTTCAGTAGAAGAGATTTATTTCTTAGTAACGAAGATAAAAATGGCTCATAGCTGTTAAGGCATGCATTTTACAGCCTGGATTTACCAGACTTTTTTGCTTCGAATGATCGTTTCTGTCAAATCTCTGAACACCGACTATGCCTCCTCAGACAACCCTGTATGTGGAATGTTTCGAACAATATGAAGGTACAGCGTAATCCGTCAAGACAGCCTGCTTGATCGTATACTTTGTGAGTATGTGTGCCATCTAAAATGAGAATGGCGTCCAAAGTGGCCAATCGTGAAATAAAAAATTTTGTTCAGTACAAACCACTCTTACAGGAAAAATGATTTTATTTATTTATATCTACTGTGGAATCATGCGCAAAGAAAATGTTTATTCAATGTCAGTATTATCAAGAAGCATGTTTACAGAAAGGTATGAATATGCTTTTCAGTTAAGAAAGTCTACGACGACGATAAAGAGGAAGGAAAAGCGTTAAGGCCTTTACTAGCTTACATCACTGAAGCAATGTATATTCTCACCGTACTCTTTTATAAATTATTCGTTTCAGGCCCCTAATATAAAACAGTACTCAGAACGGTAACTCTTAATTTCCAGGTAATAAATCTTTCATTCGTCTCGTAAAACGTTATTACCAGTTAATTCTTCCTGAGTTATTAGAAAAAGCTACTTTGCCTAACTTTAAAAAAAATGATTTACGAACTTTGGTGTAGCAGTCAGTACATTTTTCCATACACGATGGATAATGTTTGCTATTAACGTTATTCACTCTCCATTCCGCCCATACAGAGAAAGTGAGAATAATATGGCTTTATACCAGCAGAACTCCCACAAAAAACGTAACATTTGAGAAAAGAATTGGCCTAAAGCAAATTTCAGAGTGTTTCTTTAGAACTAATTGATGAAATTCTCTATAAAATTCGATTAGAAATAACTCTCATATCAATATAAATTAACTGAGGTACTTAAGTGTCTCTTCGGCACACTTACACCATGCAAATAGAGTTCAGTCTGAAGTTATTATTATTTTTTCCACGCACTGAAACTCTAAAGAGGCTGTAATTTGAAACACACGCACACATCGTACAGGAATCCATTCCACACCAAGCTGAAAGAACTGAAGCTACCTCTTTCTGGGTGCATCCGTTTCTATTCGGATTCCATAGCTGTCGACAGCAAAATTGTTATGTCTAATATCAATCACTTTGGTAATAAATTAAACAGGACTTGGTCGCGGTCTGTGAATCAGATCTTTTGGAGAGATGTACGATTTTTTATCGTTCTTCTTGTATTCTTCTTTCTTTCCGCCTCCACCCTATTTTGTTTCGTCTTTGAACCTAATGCTATGCTTAGTAATCAGTTTCTTTAATGTTTTTCTACGTCTTGCTTACTCTATGGTGTACGTCATTATAGTACACTACAACTGAAATGTGTCTCTCTACTAATTGTAGAACATTCTTTCACTTACTTCATATCCACTTTTATACACCAGCTTAAGAAATTAGCTCTCGCGTCACAATATGTAGATAACATCATGAATATGATCGTACTACGATTTCGAAGGAATTTAAAAAAAT